>NC_138161.1:13443680-14043680 GCF_964165515.1 Mesoplodon bidens | reverse complement strand
AAAGGGCCAAGGAAATTTTTTTTAGGGTGCCAAATGTTTCATTTACTTTTTTATTTTTTATTGCAGTATAGTTGATTTACAACGTTTTATTAGTTTCAGGTGTATGGCAAAGTGAATCAGTTATACATATACATATATATCCACTCTTTTTTAGATTCTTTTCCCATATAGGCCATTACAGAGTATTGAGTAGAGTTCCCTGTGCTATACAGTGGGTCCTTACTAATTATCTTTTTTTTTTTTTTTTTTTTTTTTGCGGTACGCGGGCCTCTCACTGTTGTGCCCTCTCTCCCGTTGCGGAGCACAGGCTCCGGACGTGCAGGCTCAGCAGCCATGGCTCAGGCCCAGCCGCTCCGCGACACGTGGGATCCTCCCAGACCAGGGCACGAACCCGTGTCCCCTGCATCGGCAGGCGGACTCCCAACCACTGCGCCACCAGGGAAGCCCTACTAGTTATCTATTTTATATAGAACACTGTGTATATGTCAATCCCAATCTCCCAATTTATCCTTGCCCTCTTTTCACCCCTGGTAACATCTGTGAAGAAAATTTTAAAACTAGGGGATGTGGCAACTAGATCAGAGTGAAGGAAGACTGAGAAAAAGTTAAATGTGTTCTTAGCCCAAATTAACTGGTGCCATTAAAAAGACTGGAAATTCTTGACCGAAAGATGACTCCTTCCAACGTGCACTCTGGAGCCAGCAAGATCAGGAGAGCACCCACTGAGTGCAGACATTGCAGAGAATTGTGAAGAAAAAAAGAAAAATCAGTGAATCAGTGTTACCTTGTTAGATGCTCCAAACCTCTGAAGTCTTTTGAGCTAGAAAGATCTTTAGAGGTTACTATGCCAGCTTCCTTCCAAAGCTGATGCCCACAATAGGAAACAAGTGATTTGTTCAAGATCCCACAGCTAGCCGAAGACAGAGCTCTGCTTACGACCACAAGCACTGATAACTACACAGATGCTTTTCCCCCCAGTCCAACTTTTCCTCACAGCAGGCATTCGCCAGCTCCTCTGGCTGTCTCCCCGTTCATTTCTCCCTTCCTTTCTTCTGTAACACTCTCCAACCCCACTCAGTCTCTTTCACACACACAGCAGATGCACAGAAACGTGGGGTGTTTTTTTTTGGCATCCTTCCATATCATTGGGTGTGTGTGTGTGTGTGTGTGTGTGTGTGTGTGTGTGTGGTAAACTACACAGAACATTAAATATATCATCTGAACCATTTTTAAGTGTACAGCTCAGAGGTATTATGTTTACCTTGCTGTGTGACCATCACCACCATCCATCTCCACAACTCTTTGCATCTTGTGAAACTGAAACTCTGTACCCATTCAACAATAACTCCCATCCCCCTCCTCCCAGCCCCTGGCCACCACCCCTCTACTCTCTGTCTCCATGGATGTGAGTCCTCTCAGTCCCTCATACAAGTGGGATCATACAGTATTCCTCTTTTTGTGGTTGAGTTACCTGACTTAGCATAATGTCCTCAAGGTTCATCCATGTGTCAGAATTTCCTTCCTTTTTAAAGCTGAGTAAGGTGCCATTGCACATATATACCACAGTTTGTTTATCCATTCATCCATCAATGGACACAAGTTGCTTTGACTTTTTGGCCATTGTGAATGATGCTGCTGTGAACAGGGGTATACAAATACCTCTTCAAGACCCTGCTTTCAATTCTTTTGGATATATATCCAGAAGGGGAACTGCTGGATCATATAGTAATTCTATTTTTTTTTTTTTTTTTTGCAGAACGCGGGCCTCTCACTGTTGTGGCCTCTCCCGTTGCAGAGCACAGGATCCGGACGCGCAGGCTCAGCGGCCATGGCTCATGGGCCCAGCCGCTCCGCGGCATGTGGGACCTTCCCAGACCAGGGCACGAACCCGTGTCCCCTGCATCGGCAGGCGGACCCTCAACCACTGCGCCACCAGGGAAGCCCAGTAATTCTATTTTTAATTTTGAGGGGAGATATGTGTATCTTTTTAAAATCATTTCACACTTCTCCCTAACTATAATTAATAGAAAAGCAAGTTTTCCTTTTTATTCAACTAATATTTAAAAACACCAGCTCCATGCTAGGTCTTGGGCTAGATAGGAAGGTACAGTCAATCATGAGCTAAAGTCATGGTCCCTCATCTTGTTGGGGTTTACAATCTAGTGGGACAGACAGACAGGAATCAGATCACGGACAAATATCTGTTTCATCTGCATAGCGAGTACCATGCAGGATCTTAGGAGAGTGTGTACCTCCCCCGGAAAGGCACAAAACAGAAATGTCCAGAGAGAAGTGTGTGGTCATCAGAGGCTTGACAAAGCACAGAATAATGACGGAAAAGATTTAGCAGGGAAGGGCAGGACGGGGGAGCTGGGGGAGAGACAATCAAAAGAATGACTCCGAGGGACTTCCCTGGTGGTCCAGTGGTTAAGACTCCATGCTTCTACTGCAGGGGCGCAGGTTCGATCCCTGGTCGGAAAACTAAGATTTCGCATGCCACGTGGCGCGGCCAAATTATAAAATTAATAATAAAAACCAATTTTTTTTTAAATATGACTGAGCTCAAAGGAAGAGGGAAGAAACAGACAATAATAAAATGGATGCAGGAAGCAGTGCCTCTAACATCAATCATAACATAAAGCATTTTAGAGTAGCAACACAATGGCAGCAGTGGGGGTGTACTGTGGGTTCAACTGTGTCCCCCAAATCTGTCCCCCAGATACATGCTGAAGTCCTAACCCTGGAACCTGTGAATGTGACCTTGTTTGGAAATAGAGTCTTTGCAGATGAGTAAATTAACATGAGGTCACACTGGATTGGGGCGGGCCCTATTCCGATGGCTGGTATCTTGATAAGAAGAGAGAAATGTGGGCAAAGAGACAGACCCAGGGGAAGGACGGGTGAGGATGGAGGCAGGGTCTGGAATGATGCAGCTACAAGCAGAGGAACTCTAAGAACTGCTGGGCGCAACCAGAAGCTACGAAGGACGGATTCTTTCCTAGAGCCTCCAGAGGGACCGTAACACCTCGATCTCAGACTTCTAGCCTCCTGAACTGCTAGAATAAGTCTACATGCTGTTTTAAGCCACCCAGTTTGAAGGATTTTGTGACTGCAGCCCTAGGAAACTAATACAGGGTGGAATGCAGAAAGAGCCCCAGACTGGGATTCTTGTGTATCCTTTCTTGGGGTGTGGAGGGGAGAGAAAGATAAATAAAGAACTAGACTTTCGGGACTTCTCTGGTGGTCCAGTGGTTAAGCATCCACCTTCCAATGCAGGGGACGAGGGTTCGATCCCTGCTCAGGGAACTAAGATCCCACATGCCGCGGGGCAACTAAGCCTGCGTGCCGCAACTAGAGAGAAGCCCCCATCGTAGCCAAATAAATAAATAAGAACTAGACTTTCATCTCGAAATTCCTAACCAAATAACCACTTCTGATCCAGGCCTGTTGACCTGAATCTCAATTTCCGAATCTGTTGGGTGCCTGGGTTTCAATATCCCCAGGTAGGCTTTTCCAACTGCCCCAGCAGGGGCAGTTCCAGATTGTTCCTACAGGAGGGCAACAGGGACACTACTGGCATTTGGGGTATGACACACTGCACAATGGTTAGCAAACTAGGCTAAAGGCTAGTAACTCCCCCTGCCCCCTCCAACGTAATGAACACACATACTTCTAGTGTAATCAGAGGCCGAGTTGAGACCCGACCCCAACGGGTGTCAGAGAGAACACACTTATCTTCCCAAGATTTATGTTTGAATACACTGCACGGATATTTGATGGAGACTGGGGGCGGCGGGTGGGGGGAGGAATGGAGAGCACCCCGCACAATGATTCCTCAGGACCGCCACCAAAGCTTGACCGCTGAGACAGGGGTCCCCGCAGGGAGACTCCCCCACTTGCACATGAGGCAGCCCCCTCCCCCACATGTGCCATGGAGGACGGAATGGGACCCCCAGCCCAGAGGAGTAAATCGGGTTCTCCCAGAGTCCTGCAAAGCCCCCAGGGCCACGTGAGCGCCCAGTCACCGGCCTAGCACAGGCACCACCTCCGACCCGCCCCACCGGCACCACCCTAGCGTTCCAACACAGTCACCAAGCCTCCTCTACCGCTGTCAACACAAACACCCACAACCAGGAAGGAAGCAAAAATAACCAGCGCCTCAATAGCAATGCCTCATTGCCTTCCCCAGGGAAGCTGTGCCTCTCCCATTCCCCTGGAGGACCTGAGAGGGGAAGGGAGGGGAGGGGAGGGGGAGAGGAGGGGAGAGAAGGGGAGGGGAGGGAAGGGAGGGGGAGGAGGGGGAAGGGGAGGGGAAGGAGGGGGAGGAGGGGGAAGGGGAGGGGAGGGGGAGGGGGAGGAGGGGGAAGGGGAGGGGAGGGAGGGGGAAGGGGAGGGGAGGGAGGGGGAGGAGGGGGAAGGGGAGGGGAGGGAGGGGGAGGAGGGGGAATGGGAGGGGAGGGAGGGGGAAGGGGAGGGGAGGGAGGGGGAGGAGGGGGAATGGGAGGGGAGGGAGGGGGAGGAGGGGGAATGGGAGGGAGGGGGAGGGGAGGAGGAGGGGGAAGGGGAGGGAGGGGGAGGGGAGGAGGAGGGGGAAGGGGAGGGGGAGGAAAGGGAAGGGGAGGGGAGGAGAGGGGAGGGGAGGGGAGGGGAGGGGAGGGGAAGGGAGGGGAGGGGAGGGGAGGGGAGGGGAGGGGAGGGGAGGGGGAGGGTACGGGGCAGGGGTGAGGATGGAGGCAGAGTCTGGAATGATGCAGCTACAAGCAGATGCAGCTCTAAGAATTGCTGGGAGCAACCAGAAGCCAGGAAGAAGCAAGGACGGATTCTTTCCCAGGGCCTCCAGAGGGACCGTGCCTCAGCTAACAGCTCGATCTCAGACTTCTAGCCTCCTGAACTGGGAGAATAAGTCTACATGCTGTTTCAAGCCTCCCAGGGGGAGGAGGAGGGGCGGGGAGGGGAGTAAGCGCCAGACCCACCCCTAGTGCTTGGCGCTGTCAGAGGAAGATCATCTTTAAAAGGGATAAACGTCACGGGCTTCCCTGGTGGCGCAGTGGTTGGGAGTTCGCCTGCCGATGCAGGGGACACGGGTTTGTGCCCCGTCCGCGAAGATCCCACATGCCGTGGAGCGGTTGGGCCCGTGAGCCGTGGCCGCTGAGCCTGCACGTCTGGAGCCGGTGCTCCGCAACGGGAGAGGCCACAGCAGTGAGAGGCCTGCGTACAGCAAAAAAAAAAAAAAAAAAAAAAAAGGGATAAACGTCAGATGCTCTTCCCTTGAGGTGAAGGCGGCACCGAGTGTCCCTCTCCCTTAGGCGGCCGCACTACCTAGGCTGACAGCTCTTGCTACCAGCAAGCAAGTTCCCATGTGCTTCTAAAGCCCGCAAACTTGGAGGATGAGTCAGCCGCTGAATTCAGCCTCCAGGGCCCTCCCCGGGCCACAGGAGGCACGTTTCTTTCTTTCAGGCAGGTATATTAGTGCCCAGGCTGGAAAGAAGTGAGAAGTTGCCCTTCTATATAACCTCAGTCCAGAACCAACATCTTACCAGGATGGTCATTAAAGGACCTCCTAATCTGAAAGGTGAAATCCTGGTGCTATGGGTTCAGTTGTGTCCCCCAAAAAGATATGCTGAAGTCCTAAGCCTAGTCCCTGTGAATGTGGCTGTATTTGTCAGCTAGGGCTGTCATAACAAAGTACCAGAGACTTGGTGGCTTAAATAACAGAAATTTATTTTCTCACAGTTCTGGAAGTGGAAGTCTGAGATCAAGGTGTCAGCAGGGCTGGTTTTTCCTGAGTTCTCTCTCCTCGGCTTGTAGATGGCCACCTTCTCACTGTGTTCTCACGTGGTCTCCCTCTGTGCTCATGCATCCCTGATGTGTGTGTGTCCAAATTTCCTTTTCTCATAAGGACACTAGTCAGATCAGATTAGGGCCCACCATAAGGGCTCATTTTAACTGAATTACCTCCTCAAAGGCCCCCATCTCTAAATACGGTCACATTCTCACATTCTGTATCACTGCGTGTTAAGGCTTCAAGATGTGAAGGTGAGGGACACACACATCCCATTCAGCCCATAACAGTGACCTTATCTGGAAATCATTTACATTTTACAGTTGGGTCATTGCAGCTGTAATCCGTGAAGATGAGGATACACTGGGGTAGACTGGGCCCCTAATCTAATATGACTGGTGTCCTTCCAACAGAGGCAAAGATTGGAGTGATGGGCCAACAAGCCAAGGGACACCCAGGATTGTCGGCAACCTTGAATCTAGGAGAGAAGAATGTAACGGAGTATCCCCTAGAGCCTTCAGAAGGAGCAAGGCCCTGCCAACACCTGGACTTTCGACTTGTAACCTCCAGAACTGTGACAGAATAAATCTGAGTTAAGTCACCCCATTTGTGGTACTTTGTTAGGGCAACCCTAGGTACTAAGCTTAGGAACCCCAGCTTGAGCAGGTTGCTGGCGCTGAAGGTTTGGACCTCTGAAGCCACTTAGCAATAAATAGAAAGTCTCAGGGAATTTCCTGGAGGTCCAGTGGTTAGGACTCCGCTCTTTCATTGCTGAGGGCATGGGTTCAATCCCTGGTTGGGGAACTAAGATCCTGCAAGCCACACGGCATGCCCCGCCCCCACCAAAATAGAAAGCTTCAGTCAAAATTATTAGCTTTATGAATCAACTATACTTCAATTTTAAAAATTATTAGCTTTAAATAAAATTCAAAAATTTATTTACAGTGCAGCAGAGTGATTGTCAGCACTGTCTCTATAGCCAGAATGCCTACACTTAGATCCCTGCTCTGTCACCAGCCACTCGACCTTGGCCAAGTCATGCCCTTGGAGCCTCAGTTTTCCTCATCTGTAAAAAGGGGATGATGCTGCCGATGATAATGATAATAATAATATCATCTAGTTCATACTATTATGAAAATCAAATGAAGTAATATTTATAAAGCACTATATGCCTGGTACAGAGTTGAAGCTATTAAAAGGTTTGATCAGTCCTAACAAAGAGTTATGTCACCAAAGCATGCTTCTCTCAGTCGTGTGTGACATCCCTAAAACTCTTGGATCAGGCTTCCCCTACCCTGGACTGATCACGTGCAACGTCAAAATTCACCAAAGTTCCAGGAAAGAGAAGAGCAAAAAAGGAAAAAGTTAACACTAAAAAAAAATATTTCAGAAGTCTTAAAACCCCAAGCTTACACCTGGTTGCTAAGGCAAGGAGAAAATATTTTTGAGAAAATCTAATTTGAAAATCCATGTGGAATTGACGGGCAGCTGGTACTGACTGGTAGAAATAGACAAGAGACACCATCCTGGCAGGTGGAGACAAAGGAGAGCTGTGAGTTAGGGTCCAATGGTAAACCTAGCCCACAGGTACATAACACAAAAAATGTCTCACACAACACCTACCTTCATCAGGCGAGATGCACCAAAATTTTTTATTCTACTGCAGTTTTTTAATGTTATCACAACAGCCTTGAATAAACCAACAAATGCCTTATAACCCACAGTTGGGAAACCAAAGAAACGACCCTCTGAAAGACTCTTCCTGCTCTTCTTTTCCCAAAATATGTAACGTCAGGGACTAAATTCTGAGGAGAAGTCCCAGCGCCTCTTTTCTTTTCGGAGTCTAAGATAATCACAGAGAAAACATGAATGTTCTAGAACAAACTACATAAAATCTGACATTAAAGACTACGCAGGGTTTCGAGAGGGCTAACAGCTCTGTGCGAAAAGTCAGTAAAGTTAACATTTACTCTACGTCAACACTCTTCTTATCTTCCTGGAAAGCAATTTATTTTAATAAACATTTATACACATGTGCCATATATATGTTCCATACATACACATGCACCGTGCACCAGGCACTATTGTAAGCTCTTCACACATATTAGCTCATTTAATCTTCACAATGACCCTGTGAGATAGCTGAACTGTATTATTATGCCCATTCTACAGATGAGGAAACTAAGACCCTGAGAAGTCACTTAACTTTGGGCAAGTAGCTTCTCAGGGTCTTGGAGCTGGGATTCAAGCCCAAGCAATCGAGTTCCGTGTTCTTCCCTACTAGAACGTGCAGCTTAGGTTGATCTCTTAGTCAGTTTTCTCACTATTTCAGATGCCCATGTTCATCACTAAGCAGATTTCCTTTTGAGTTTCAATCCTACCATCTTGTAAAATGCAAACTTGTTTTAGTCATTTTCAACTGAGACATAATTGAACATAACAGCATTATATTAGTTTCAGGTGTACAACATATTAATTCAATATATGTATACACTGCAAATGATCCCCAGAGTAAGTCTAGCTAACATCCACCACCACAGTGCAAACTCTGAATCACTACCACACAGCCGCCAAGAGGGTAGGTAACCCACAAACTCTCACCCTCTCAGTACTAGTCATGCCTTCTATGTTCTTCAGCAGTGGAATCAGACTGTCAAAATAAGCTCCTTAGAAACCAGAACACACCTTTATTGAAAAAGTGACCGTCTGAATTTGTTTTAAAGGAGTCTCTTATACAGGAATCATGCCTGTCAGTTGCTATCTTTACATCAAACCAGATCTGCTTGTAAAAACAATGTTCCACGAAACTGAATTATTTGTAGTGAGGTGGATGGACCTAGAGTCTGTCATACAGAGTAGAGTAAGTCAGAAAGAGTAAAACAAATACCGTATGCTAACACATATATATGGTCATGAAGAACCTAGGGGCAAGACGGGAATAAAGACACAGACCTACTAGAGAATGGACTTGAGGTCACGGGGAGGGGGATGGGTAAGCTGTGACGAAGTGAGAGAGTGGCATGGACTTATATACATTACCAAATGTAAAATCAGTAGCTAGTGGGAAGCAGCCGCATAGCACAGGGAGATCAGGTCAGTGCTTTGTGACCACCTAGAGGGGTGGGATAGGGAGGTGGGAGGGAGGGAGATGCAAGAAGGAAGAGATATGGGGACATATGTATATGTATGGCTGATTCACTTTGTTATAAAGCAGAAACTAACACACCACTGTAAAGCAATTATACTCCAATAAAAATGTTAAAAAAATTTTAAAAAGTCACTCATCCCTTAAAAAAAAAAAAAAAAAAAAACAAGGTTCCAGCACATTCCCGCATAGAATTACAACAGAGGGACATTACTGGGGTGGGGGGCAGGGTGGGGGGAAATGCCCTTGTATCTCACAAGCTGCTCTGACGGCCCCCTTCTCCCACCCCATCCCCAATTCCTTCCACCTCACGATCTAAGAGTTGAAATGAAGAACAGACTTACCACTGTAGAATCAAAGATGTTTTGCCCCAAAACATAATGCAAACCCAGGACTAAAGAAAGTAAAAACTGTTTTCGACTGAAAAGGCAATTATCCAACCAAACTGGCTGAACAAGAGAATTTGCAAATTCCAGGTTCTTGCTTCTAGGGTTCTAAAGGTGACCTACCAATGTACAGGGTCAGGAATGCAGCAGCCGAAAATGTTAAGTTACAAGGTAAGAAGAAAGTGAATAATTCAATCTTGATATAACGACAGTCCTCAAATCCTCCAGGATTTGAACTGCAGAGCCCATGCCTGTAGGTCTCGGTGTGGTCCCCGACCGTGTAGCTGAACTGCCCTCTCTCTGCAAAAAACAGGTCTCCTGGAGCCTGAAGCTGGTGGGGGGGGGTGGGGCGGGGGACCACAGGACAAAGCCAACTTTGTTCAAGCGCAAAGCCTGGGATCCAAGTCGGGAGAGATGGAAAGCAAGATACAGCCGCACGATTTCTTGCTTCCAACCCTCAGTATTTCTATCACATATGTACATGCAGCTTCCCAATGCATTCCGATATTCTGTCACAGAAGTGCGTGGAAGGGCCTCACCTGGTTTGGCAACTCTTTGCCAACGGGCACTCTTAGCTTTCCATAGACGTGACGGCACTTTTACAGAAGCCCGAGATTCCCGTGCCCTCGACCGAATGGCCCTCCACGGCGTCTACACTGGCTCTACAGACACAGTAGAGTTTGTCCTCTGCCTTTGCCCCTCTCTTTGCTCCCCACCCACAGGCCGCCCCCCTCCAAAATCATGACCTGCCATTCCATTCGCTACCCCGCCACAGACACCTCATTTCCCTGGAATGCCTCCAGCTTCTTTTGTCCATCTATGAAAACCCAGTCCATGCTTTGAAGGCTAGCTGGAACCCCCTCCACCCCACCTCTGTGAAGCCTTTCTGACCTGCAGGTTGGGTGAGATACTCTGTCCTTCCTGACCCCAGTGCACAGCGGTTCTCAAAGTGTGGTCCCTGGACCAGCAGCATCACCATCAAAATTCTTGCCCTCCACCCCAGACCCGCTAAATCAGAAACGCTGGGCCAGCAATTCGTGCTTTAACAAGCCCTCTTGTTAAATCAGGTTCTGATGCCCACTCAAGCTTGGCGCCCAGTGCTACAGCCATAATCAATACTTTATTCCACTTCTACCCACTTAGATTAGGAACTCCATCTTGTAAGCCCCTCAGAGCCTGGCACCCAATAAACACATGCTTGTTGAATTAACCTAAGGAACCTCTTCTAGAACCAGAAAAGGCAGCATGAAATCCGCAACCGTACAGGCTACTACTACACCTCCACCCACCACATACATTCAGGCACATAACAAGAGCAACACCCATTCCCTACAGAATGAAACTGGAATTGGTCAGCATTTCTGGGCAGCAGGTGATTTAAGAAAAATAAATGCAGAGCTCCCAGTCATGGCCATGGTCCAAGGTAAGATTCCTTGGGCAGGTGAAAACATACTCAGGAATGTTGGAAAAGACATGGGTTTGTGTCTCACAAGGGGCCTTCACTGGCTCCACTGGAACCATCCCCATGGGCTCCCAAAGGAAGGGAATTACCTATGTGTGATTAACCCTCAATAACTGGCACAACGTCCTCTTGCCTCATCAGAGCTATTGGTCCCCAGTCCCAACCCTGCAAAACTCAACATGCTATTGGTGCCCACACAACTAAGTCCATCCAGGATTAAAAAAAAAAGAAAAGATGGACAAAACGATATTAGAATAAAACAATGAGAATCAGGACAGTGTAGCAAAAACTTCTTAGAAATACAATAAACTAGTAGGTACTGGTGTCTTTCGCCAGGCACTGTGCCAGGGGATTAAATACTCACAGTGTGTGGGTGAAAGCCATAACTGCTCCCTGCTCCACCACGCGATCTGTGTAAGGAACTTTAAGTAACGATCCCAATCACATAAAACCACTGGTGGAGAATACTATATTTTTGCTCGTTGTGGAAGGCTAAAAAATGTTCCCCGAGATATTCCCAAACCCTAATCCCCAAAATCTGTGAATATTACCTTACATGGTAAAAGATATAATTAAGTTGAGGATCTTAACCAAAATGCAGTCACGGGTATCCTACTAAAATGGAGGCAGAGGGAGATTTCATAGATATAAGAGGAGAAGATTCACAGAGGCAAACATGGGATTGATGTGGCCACAAGCCAAGGAACGCAGGCAGTCACCTGAAGCTGGAACAGGCAGGGTACAGATTCTCCCCTACAGTCTTGGAGGAAGTGTGACCCTGTCGACAATCTTGATTTCAAGCCAGTGAGACTTATTTTGGACTTCTGGTTTCCAGAACTGGGAGGGAAACTAGCGCTCTTTTAAACCACCAAATTTGTGGCTTACGAAACTAATACATTCATTAATCAGTTCACTTCTTTTTCCCAACAACAATGCATGCTGGTCAGTATTATCCCCATGTTATGGATGAGGAAACTCGGGCTCGGTGGTGTGGGACAGTCACAGGGATGGGACAAAGCCAAGTGCAAACTCAATCAGTCTGATCTTCCCAGCATGCCTTGCAGTGAATCGACATGCGGGTTCCCTGGTCCTCAGGGACAGCCTGGGAAAGTCACCCTCAGAACATTGTCTCTATGAAACATGCCCTCCAGATTCCAAATAAAAGACAAAAGGAAGTTTAGAACACCACCACGGGAGAGAAGGATGTGCTGATCCCATAAACACTATTTTCTATTTAGAAATCAAAGCAATGCCATTAACCCATTCATGGAAGGGTCCAAGTTATGAGGTCATACATGTCACAGACAGGCTGTCCCCAACTCTCTGGGCATCAGGATGTAAAAAAAACTTATAACTGGTCCTAAGACTCCTTTCACTCCAAAATAAACCCCAGAGCCTTCTATTTGGAATCCATAAGAGTATTCACAATGTGCATGGCCCTGGAGCATTACTGACAGATAGCTGCTAACATCCCAATGATCTTGGGTTTCCTAAGGAGAAGAGTTTGGGGTGGTGAAAATTATCAGTAAATACAGCACCAACCTGATGGGTCTGCACTTTGCTGCAACTCTAATCTAAACCTGCTGATGAAGATAGTTGGTAGTAAACAAAGAATATTTCAAACACAGTTTTGTATAGGCCATGATTACATTCTGAAAAGAAAAAAGAGAAACAAGTGCCAAGGTAGACACTTGGAAGGATAAGCACTAACAATAATATTCTTAAATAATAACAAAAATATTGTAAAATACTAACAATAAGCACATGAAAAGATGCTCAACATCACTAATCATTAGGGAAATGCACATCAAAACTACAATGAGGACGAAGTTAGAGAGTGGCATGGACATAGATACACTACCAAACGTAAAATAGATAGCTAGTGGGAAGCAGCCGCATAGCACAGGGAGATCAGCTTGGTGCTTTGTGACCAGCTAGAGGGGTGGGATAGGGAGGGTGGGAGGGAGGGAGATGCAAGAGGGAGGAGATATGGGGATATATGTATATGTATAGCTGATTCACTTTGTTACAAAGCAGAAACTAACACACCATTGTAAAGCAATTATACTCTAATAAAGATGTTAAAAAAGATAAAATAAAATGAAAGGATATGTGTGGGATCTAACAAACAAACAAACAAACAAAAACTACAATGAGATATCACTTCATACGCATTAGGATGGCCATTATCAAAACAGAAAATAACACATAATGGTAAGGAACGGTGGAGAAATCAGAAGCCTTGTGAATTGCTGGTGGGAATGCAAATTAGTGCAGCTGCTGTGGAAAATAGTGTGGCAGTTCCTCAAAAAATTAAACATAGAGGGCTTCCCTGGTGGCGCAGTGGTTAAGAGTCCACCTGCCGATGCAGGGGACACGGGTTCGAGCCCTGGTCCAGGAGGATCCCACATGCCTCGGAGTAACTGAGCCCATGAGCCACAACTACTGAGCCTGCGTGCCACAACTGCTGAGGCCCGCGCACCTAGAGCCGGTGCTCCGCAACGAGAGAAGCCACTCCAATGAGAAGCCCGCGCACCGCAACGAAGAGTAGCCCCCGCTCACTGCAACTAGAGAAAGCCCGCGTGCAGCAACGAAGACCCAACGCAGCCGAAAATAAATAAATAAATAAATTCATTTTAAAAAAAAATTAAACAGAATTATCATGGATGATCCAGCAATTCCATGAGCCACAACTACTGAGCCTGCGTGCCACAACTGCTGAGGCCCGCGCGCCTAGAGCCGGTGCTCCGCAACGAGAGAAGCCACCCCAATGAGAAGCCCGCGCACCGCAACGAAGAGTAGCCCCCGCTCACTGCAACTAGAGAAAGCCCGCGTGCAGCAACGAAGACCCAACGCAGCCGAAAATAAATAAATAAATAAATTCATTAAAAAAAAAAATTAAACAGAATTATCATGGATGATCCAGCAATTCAATTATGGGTATGCACTCAGAAGAACTGAAAGCAGGGATTCAGACAGATATTTGTACACCCATGTTTATACCAGCATTATTCATGCTAGTCAAGATGTGGAAACAATCAAAGTATCTATCATCAGATCAACAGATAAACAAAATGTGCTATGCACATACAATGGAATATTATTTAGCCTTGAAGGAAGGAAATCATGACACATGCTACGACCCACATGAAAACTTGAGGACATTATGCTAAGTGAAATCAGCCAATCACAAAAGGACAAATACTATATGACTCCACTTATATGAAGTATCTAGAACAGTCAAGCTCGTAGACACAGGAAGTAAAATGGTAGCTGCCAGAGGAGGGAGGAATGTGGAGTTACAGTTTAATGGGTATGGAGCTTCAGTTTGGGAAGACGAAAAAGTTCTGGAGATGGATGGTGGTGATGGTTGTACTACAATGTGAATGTATTTAATGTCCCTGAAAACACTTGAAAATGGTTAAAATGGTACATTTTATGTTTTATATAATACCACAGGAAAAAGAAACAAACACTAGCAATAGCTGTTTAAGAACTATGAGTTTAGGGACGTCCCTGGTGGCGCAGTGGTTAAGACTCTGCACTCCCAAGGCAGGGGGCCCAGAGGTTCGATCCCTGGTCAGGGAACTAGAGCCCACATGCATGCTGCAACTAACAGTTCGCATACCACAACTAAGGAGCCCTTGAGCCGCAATTAAGGAACCCTTGAGCCGCAACTAAGGAGCCCACCCAGCACAACCAAATAAATAAATATTTTTTTAAAAAAGAATGAGTTTAATGTATAACTGAATCACTTTGCTGTACACCTGAAACACTGTAAATCAAATATACTTCAATTTAAAAAAAGAAAAAGAACGATGAGTTTATGGATGAGGTTTTATTTTTCCTTTCTTTTGAGTTTTGAATTTTCATTCATGAAATTTGTCTTCAAAAAAAAGGTATCAGGGTATTAAATATCAAAAGAGAAAAACGTGACCATCCTAGGGCAGGTGAACTCATTTAGGACCCACTGCTTCAGGGATTCATGGAATTCCCGTGATAATGACCTTTCCCACTTCTGCAATATGAATTATCACAAAGTGAAAACCCAATTCCCTCTCCGTGTTTATGAAAGCCATTCCTTTCAGACAGCTGAAGCAACAAAGCCAGCCAAAAGCACTTCCCAGCCGTCCAACCGGAGATTTATGTTGCATATAAACATAAAGAAACATTATGTAACATGGGCTGTGGGGCAGGAGAAAGAACTCTGGTCTTGGAATCAGAAGCTGAATTTGAGACCTGCTTCGCCCACCAAGTCCCCACTCTGGACCAATTAAAAGCCCCCCAGGCTTCTGCCACCTTTTCCATGGGTGAAGCAACACCTGCTTCATAATGAGACAATAAATCCTGGAAAGGACCCACACCTTACTAACGTCAGGGGTTTATACACAGCATGAGTGAAAGAACACAGCCCGCCACAGAGCAGGTGCTTAATAAACCATGCATGCTTGCTTCCTCTCCTTCCCTAAGTACATGAACTCACACATCAAGTGGCTTTATGCCTGCTTACTATTCCTGAACTTCTTAAGAAGGGATAGATTGCTAGATTTACTCTTAATTACCTCAACTTTGCCACCTTCTCTGAAAAAAAAAAAAAAACCCTCATCCTAAAATTCTTAATGAGGTTGGCTTTCTATTTTATGGTCCGATAACAAGAAATAACAGAAAGTTGGCAAAATACCAAGCTGGAAGTCTTAGTTTAAATTACCCACCCACAGCGCCTCCCCCCCCCCAAAGAAAAAACAGTTTCTAGAGTTTTTTTTAAAGTTCATATTCTGGAATTTCAGAAAACAGAAAGCTCCAGTACTCACTTCTGTGTGACCTTGGGCAAATTACTTAACCTCTCTGAGCCTTGGTTTTCACATCACAGAGGATGATGTGAAACACACATATGCAACTGAGCCTCTAAGTAAAGGTGAGCAAAAACTCCAGTTGTTAAGAAATAAATCATGTCCCTACCATAACATTACTGAACAAACTTATGTTCTAGGGAAGCCATTGTTTCTGAGCCTCGGGCTCAGTAGTGAGTGAAATGGACCACCAGTCCTCTAAAAGGATGCTCTAGCACAAATGGTCTGCAACATTTCGAAGACCCATTTTTTCAACTGACGCAGTCCTCTGTGCCAGTTTTATCCAAATGGGATCATTGGCAGTAACATATCAATAGTTGAAAACAGTGATAACTAGGAAGTTTCTTTCACTTCAACCAATATAAATAGCAAATTAAGGGAATTCCCTGGCAGTCCAGTGGTTAGAGGACTTTCGAGCTTTCACTGCCGAGGGTACGGGTTCAATCCCTGGTCGGGGAACTAAGATCCTGCAAGCCGTGTGGCGCGGCCAAAAAATAAAAAAATAAAAAAAAAATGACAATTTTGTTTCCCCATTCCAGTAACTATACTACACAGGAGCTCAACGTGACACGATTTTAAGCTACGACCACAAAATCTATTGCTTAAATTTAGGAGCAGTCACTGTAATTCTTCATCCATCTGTAAAACAAATTTTTAAGTTTTAGCACATTCTCAATCATTCTCAGTGGGCCATCACCATTCAGGGCTTTGAACAGCTTTGTCCTGGCACGCAACACCATGTTTTTAAACAGCAGTAACTCCACTGCAAAATAAGATTTCTCTTTTCAATTTTTCACACCTTACCAAAGGTACCAACAAAGAGAAGTAAGTCAAATAAAACATCTAAGTTATATTTACTTTCTCTCTACAATGTTCTCAAACAACAGCGCTACAGCACTAAGACATAAAAAGAGTGCCTCAAAACTTTATTAGGTGCAATTTTCACTAAATATAGTTAATGAACTGAACAGTTAAATGCTTTTGCAAAAAAAGTCCCAAATAGTGCAATTAAGACAGTTCTGCAGGAACACAGTGCATTTCTATAAGCAGCAGAAACCCCTTCTCAACTGAGGACAAGTCATGTGAACCGCTCAGGTAAGACTCTTTTAAGGAAGATGTCTAGACTGAAAAAGCAGAAAAAGACCATTATTTCAGAGGATGGTGCGATGAAATAACAGGACTCCAGGACAACCCTGGACACAGTCTGTAGAGCTTCTAGGCTGTGTGACTGTGGGCAAATCTCTGAACCTGTCTGCTCATCAATAACATGGAGATAATAATACATACCCAGCTTCGCCTCCAAGCATCCTAATTCCCATTGCTCAGGTGAAACAAACTCAGGGTCAAATTCCATGGCTAGTCAATGTCAGAACCAGGACTCAGAAGTCCATTCTGGGGCTTCCCTGGTGGCGCAGCGGTTGGGAGTCCGCCTGCCGATGCAGGGGACACGGATTCGTGCCCCGGTCCGGGAAGATCCACATGCCACGGAGCGGCTGGGCCCGTGAGCCATGGCCGCTGAGCCTGCGCGTCCGGAGCCTGTGCTCCACAACAGGAGAGGCCACAGTGGTGAGAGGCCCGCGTACCGCAAGAAAAAAAAAACGTCTATTCTGTCTAACTCCAAAGCCCAGTGCTCTCCCCTTGCTACATGGCAACAAGCAACAAGATTTCCCTTCATTTGCTGGTGATGGTTTTCATCCTGAGAGCTCTGAAACAGGAAAATGGAAGATCCAATAGGAACTGAGGAAATATAATCGGAGTTTATTCTCTGCCAAGATTAACACAAGCAAATGAGCTAAAGTGTATGGAGCCCACACTCTGCCCAAGTGTTTTATATTCCATCTGCTCATGTAATGCCCCTTCAAGTAATTCATTAGAGCAAAAACTTACACAACACTTAATGTCCGCCTTGCACTACCCTATCCTAGGCTTTTCACAGATCTGGGAGGAGTCATTTACTTGTCCCAACAATCCTATTTTACAGATGAGTCAACTGAGGCACAGTCAAGTGACCTGCCCCAAATCACACAGCTCACAGTGACGGGGCAGATTCAAACCCAGGCAGCTTGGTCCCAGAGCCGTGCTATTAACCCCTACACCAGGGACATTTATCATCCCCCATTTTCCATGTGAAGATAGAATTTGAGGGGGCGAGATGTCAAATTGCTCACCCAAGTGAATCTGGTCAGCTTGGCCTCATCACCTGGTAACTGCAAACCTGGTCTACCTGACCTCATCACCTGGGCAATTACCACTGTGCTGTGCGTTTAGGCCTGGCTGGCAGAGGTGACGCCCATGCAGCACCACTGGGCCTGAAGGCAGGTGAGTTCCCGAACACAATCAGATGTGCCTTCTCTCAGCAGCAGACTGAGAAGGGGGAAGGATGGGAAGAAAGTAGAAGCAGTGGAGTGCAGGCAGCACAACCAAATGAGGTCAAAGGCCCCGTCACCTGTTTTGACTGACTCTGTTGAATGCATCCTGCATTGCAGAAACTTCTGGAAACTTCTAGACCAGCTTACGTGTAACTATGTTGTCTGTGGTCAGGGGCTCTATGAGCTGAGTTCTTTTAGCAAATTAATGACCTTCTAAACCTTTTAAGTCAATCTGAATAGAGAAAGAACTGTTCACTGGACCACCTGGAGAGGAAGTCCCCCAGGAAGGGCCCATGACTCCCCTCCCTTCTACGACAACATGACGACGCTTCTCAACTTTCACACAGACCTCGAGTCTCATACGAGGGAATCCTTCTGGTGAGTTTGGGGTCACATAGATCTTCATGTACTTTACCTTCATAGCATCTGTGTGGGAATCTCAAAAGCTTGTGGTCTCCGTGTTTCTTTTATTTATTTATTTATTTTGTGGTACGCAGGCCTCTCACTGTTGTGGCCTCTCCCGTTGCGGAGCACAGGCTCCGGACGCGCAGGCTCAGCGGCCATGGCTCACGGGCCCAGCCGCTCCGTGGCATGTGGGGTCTTCCCGGACCGGGGCACGAACCCGCATCACCTGCATCGGCAGGCGGACTCTCAACCACTGCGCCACCAGGGAAGCCCTCTCCGTGTTTCTTGATCTTGATCTTCCGTCAAACTTTTAAGAACGTCCAAAGATGTCCAGGCCACCCACTCGGGACAAGACACCTGAGAAGCAGGTTCCAGCACAGAGAATCCATTTGACACACTCTTGCTCACATGTGTCACCCCAGCAAGAGCTGGAGCTACAAGCTCCCCAAAGCAATACAGACCCCCCCCACCAAATTCCTCATACCTCCTGCCTCTGTTAACCCAGCAGCCTGGGTCTCCTGGCCTCGCCTTGAACTGAGACTCCTCAACACAACCACTGGAAAGCATTCATGCTGACACAGGCATTTTCTCAAAAGCAAGTTTTGGTAGAGAGAGGATGGGGGAAACCCTAGTTATTAGACTCTTCGGGCAGGTTACCTGCCTCTCAACTTTGCAGGAAACCTGTGTCATACTTACAATGCCTCGTGGAAAGTTCTAAAAATAAAAGGTCTTGATGACGCTTGGCAGAGGCAATTTAAAGCTACAATTTATGACTTAAATAACAAACAGTTATTGAGTACCCACTAAGGTCAAGACAAAGATGAATAACACATTCAAAGAGCGTGCAGTGTACACACTGCTATATTTAAAACAGATAACCAACAAGGACCTACTGTAGAGCACAGGGAACTCTGCTCAGTACTCTGTAATGACCTAAATGGGAAAAGAATTTGAAAAAGAAGACATACATGTATATGTACAACTGAATCGTTTGGCTGTACACCTGAAACTAACACCGCACTGTTAATCAACTATACTCCAGTATAAAATAAAAATTAAAAAAATAAAATAAAAACAAAGAGCATCTAGAAAGCAAAAAGCAGGCATTTTTGCCAGTTCCCCCTTTGCCCTGATGGATCTCAGAGCTAACTTTCCCGACTGTAGCCATTTACTCCTGGGCAAGCGTTGACCCTCCCAGAGGGAAGGGAAAGGGCTAAAATCACTCAGGTCAGCCACCAATCCCCACCATGCCCCACCCTGCCACTTATCACAAAACCTGAAGGTACAGAAAGGATCTCAGAGGTCACCAAGTCCAACCCCAAACTGGAACCTCCTCTGCGTCTCCCGTCTCCCAGTCTCCTCCACCCGCTAAGCTCCTAGTGGCCAGTCAACAGTCTCCCAATGCTCGAGTCTCTGACCAAGCCCATCACAGTCCTTCAGAAAGAAATTCTCCCCCCAGAAAATGTCTCCCTTGCCTACACAAACAGAAACAGAGTGGAAGCTCCGTGTCTGTTCACCCCAACAGTCTGGTGGGCTGTTGTCGATACACGCGCGACAGGGTTAATATATCTGAGATGGGAAACTTCAAACAGGGATGATTCTAAGCTTCCCAGCACAGAAGGGGGTGGACGAGACCTCAGTATTTAAACACCAAGTCCTTCATTCACAGAAAGAACTACATTACTAGGGAGAGCAGGGACTGAAGGGGGGTGAAGGGAGTGATGATCAATAAAGATATTTCTTCCAGAGTAGGCAGGAATACCAGTGCACTAAGTATACCGACGTGTATTTAAAATATTGCTCCAGGGCTTCCCTGGTGGCACAGTGGTTAAGAATCCGCCTGCCAATGCAGGGGACACGGGTTCGAGCCCTGGTCGGGGAAGATCCCACATGCCGCGGAGCAGCTAAGCCCGTGCGCCACAACTGCCGAGCCTGTGCTCTAGAGCCCACGAGCCACAACTGCTGAGCCCACGTGCTACAACTACTGAAGCCTGCGCGCCTAGAGCCCGTGCTCCGTAACGAGAGAAGCCACCGCAATGAGAAGCCCGTGCGCCGCAACGAAGAGCAGCCCCCGCTCGCCGCAACTAGAGAAAACCCGCATGCAGCAACGAAGACCCAAAGCAGCCAAAAATAAACAAATAAAATAAATGTATTAAAAAATAATAATAATAAATAAAATGTTTCTCCAGGGACTTCCTTGGTGGTCCACTGGTTAAGACACCACACTTCCACTGCAGGGGGTACAGGTTGGATCCCTGGTCAGGGAAATTAAGATCCCACATGCCTCGCAGTGTGGCCAAATAAATAAAATCTACTTAACATACATGTCTTGTAAGATAGATAGATAGATAAATAAATAAAATATCTCTCCAGATAAAAATTCACTTATATTCATTATGTCCTTTTAGGAAACAGGAAGAATATAAATTATGGAAATTAAATCCCTCTTTAACCCTTCAGCCAGGTATTTATTGAGTCCAGTCACAGTAGAAAGTGGAGTCATGAACTCTGTCCTCAAAGGGTCCTCAGCCCCACTGGATTAGGGAGAGAAAGCGAATGCAGATAAAACAATTAAGAAACAATAACCACTGTAATTATGGTCTGGCTTGAGTTCCAAGGGTAAGAGTTCAGACACTGGAGGAGTATGGTCCAGTCACCAGCTCTTTAAAACTTTGACTAAAGCCAGAATCAAGCAGAGGAAGCTGTCAGCAAAACATTCTCTTCTTTATCTCGAAGTCTATCTTCTCTATCAGCAAACGGATTTCCTTTCGGGCAGTTTAAGACCCTGTGGGTCAGGGTTACCTGCCCAGTTCAGGCCAGAAGGAAACAAAGGAAACAAGTAAGGTCACCCATGCAACAACGCTCTTCCCCCCAAAACAGTTCCTCTTCAAATGCAGAGAGTGACAGGCATTGCAAAGCCGCTATACAGACGTGTTTATCAACTTGAAGCCTATGACCTCCAACTTACTCACCTTTCCTGCTCCAGTTCCATGGAAAGCCTCTCTCAGGCCCCTTTCTTCTCAGGCGAGCGTCCACAAGAGCCAGTGCAAGATGCTCTCAGGGGGAAGAGCCGACCCTCCGTGGCCCCTGTCAGTTTCCCTCACCTCCATCAAGGACGTCACATCATTTACTGGTCACCATCTTTGCTTAAGTAAGGACCTATCATTGCTTATGTACCCCCCCACGCCCGCAAACATTTATTTACTCTCACATGTCAGAAGGCAAAAAGATAATATGGCATTGATACAACCACATCAGGAAACTCAAATGTGAACCTCTTTCCTGCATCAGCTCCACTGTGCTTGACGTCACCATCTTTCTCCCAGTTCTTATCTAGTGTCAGTGCCATCTCCCAGGGCAACCTCATCCGGTAGGGTCTCCTCTGAACTCCTCTGAACCTACTGAAAAGGTTCTGGGGCTTCCCTGGTGGCGCAGTGGTTGAGAGTCCGCCTGCCGATGCAGGGGACACAGGTTCGTGCCCCGGTCCGGGAGGATCCCACATGCCGCGGAGCGGCTGGGCCCGTGAGCCATGGCCGCTGAGCCTGCGCGTCCGGAGCCTGTGCTCCGCAACGGGAGAGGCCACAACAGTGAGAGGCCCGCGTACCGCAAAAAAAAAAAAAAGAAAAAAGAAAAGGTTCTAAGTATGATCTATACTGAGTTCAGGGATAGTTAACATTGATACAGCTGAAGTTTACTCCCAAGCAAAGGTCTCTATTTACATGTCTAACTGTCTGGGGCCATTTTACAGATAAGGAAGTTGAGGCTGAGAAATGAAGCAACTTGGCCAAGATCGCCCAGAGACCTGGACAGACATCTAACTCCCCAAATCGCCACTCTTCACCCTTGAGGTAATCCTGTTTCCCATCATAAGAGTGTAGTTTTTCAAACTGGCAAATGGAAGTTGGCTCAGAACACTAAAGCATTATGCATGTGATTATGAAGCTCCTAGGAAGCGGCAGGGCCATGAAGGCGGGAGATTATAAACCTATAAACTGTCGGGTACCCCAGGGACCGATGGCAGGACCCCTGCTGGCGGACACACACCCAGAAGCAGGGCGCCTTCTGATCCACACGGAGTGGGCAGCTGCTCCTACCAGCTGGCCAGCCACGCTTCCAGTTCCTAGAACCAACCTCCAAGATCCTAGACCCCTGGCCACCCTCGGGGTCCAGAGCCAAAGCAAATGTAAGCAGACGGGCAAATGATTTTAGAGGAACACACCTCTTGTCAGTTTACCTTTCAGGCTGAGCCTTATAAACACAGCAGGACTGGCCCTCCTCCTGAGTAATAAATTTAGGGGTAAAAAAAAATAAACGATTACTACTGATGATCAAGAACAAGAAACAGAACTTAACAGTTCTGGCTCCAAGTCAATCACCGCGCCACTGACTTACACCCCACAGAGCACACTACCACGGCTAATTTCTCTCCAGATGGCAGCCTGTACTTTTCCAGGCAGAATCTCACCTACCCAAGCCCTGCCTCTCCTTCTCTACAGCTCTTTGTGTTCTCCCAACATCCTCTGTGTGCAGAGGGCTTTGCAACACCTCCAAATTTTCTGCCACCTCCAGATTTCATTAGCGGACTGTTTACTCCCCCCTTCACCATTTGGAATATCTTAAGTAAAACCAGGCCTCCACTGAGCCCATGGGTACTCCACCCCGGGCCTCCTTCCAATCGGCTCCCTGCTGCCATAGTGCTTGCCCAGCTCCAACGCTGCGTCTGGCTCTTGTCCAAGGCAAGTCTGTGCTGTGAGCCAGCCACTGGGTACCACGTGAGGGCCTTCCAGCCCTGGGGCTGCCTTAGTGAGAGGAGGCTGTGCAGAAGGAAGAGGAGAGGTGGCCAAGTAAAAATAAATAAATAAATAAAGTGACAGTTAAGGCAAGGCTTTATTGGTTTAAAAAAAAATGAAAAAAAGGTCCAGCCAGGCCAGCTGAACATGCATTTTTTAAGGACTTCTCCATGTGACCTATACCTTAGAGGAAAAAAAAGCAGGGAGAGAGATGGTGAAAAGAATGGAGAGAGTGGGTTCAGAAGGGGAAAGAGGGCAGATAAGAAGCAAAATGAATGATCTGCTTTTTTTTTTTTGCGGTACGCGGGCCTCCCACTGTTGGGGCCTCTCCAGTTGCGGAGCACAGGCTCCGGACGCACAGGCTCAGTGGCCATGGCTCACGGGCCCAGCCGCTCTGCGGCATGTGGGATCTTCCGGGACCGGGGCACGAACCCACGTCCCCTGCATCGGCAGGCGGACTCTCAACCACTGCGCCACCAGGGAAGCCCTGCTTTTTTTTTAATGAACCAGAAACTATAGCCATTAACAAACACAAACTGAACATGCTATTTTATGTTCAACAATACCGGAGTTAAAAATATAAAACAAGATCTCTCCTTGCAAGGATTTTGGCATCCATCAGGAGAAACAAATCAGCAACCAACAGCAAGGGAAATAAACATGAAACCAACAGCAAGCCACGCAAATAGGCATTAAGTTCATTCTTCTATGAGCAGTTCAATGATGCAAGGACTAACGAATTATTCTGGCCACAGGGCAGGAGTGGAGATGGCAGAGAAACATCCCTCTAAAACAACTACAACCAGGCACAATCTTGGATGCCTCCCCCGAACAGCCCAACACCGATGGACCACTATGGATACGACAAAGCAATGCATGAGATCTCATCATGATACACTGCACCTCCGCTCCTTCACTATGCTACTGCTTTTACACTCATGATTAATTTCTCTTAAACTATTTTAGGATTTTATGACTACTCTTACTTCTTTATTTTTAAGCTTTTAAAAGGAAGTCAAGCAATTAAATATGCAATGCTATTATTATCCATAATAGGTGCTGGTAGCGTGTCTACCTGATCATCTAAATTTGCCTAAATTAATTTTGCTGCAGAGAAAATTCCTCTGTCCTTCCAGGGAGCTGGTTATGAAAACTCACTGCTTGTAAGTCGCTCTCCCTTCCATTTGTCATTTTCCCCACAGCCTGGCTTCAAACACACTATGGAGAGCCCATCAGAACTAAGAGATTCCTGGGCTTCCCTGGTGGCGCAGTGGTTGAGAGTCCGCCTGCCGATGCAGGGGACACGGGTTCGTGCCCCGGTCCGGGAGGATCCCACATGCCGCGGAGCGGCTGGGCCCGTGAGCCATGGCCGCTGAGCCTGCGCGTCCGGAGCCTGTGCGCCGCAATGGGACAGGCCACAACAGTGAGAGGCCACGTACTGCAAAAAAAATAAAATAAAAAGGAACTAAGAGATTCCTGAAATAAGAGACACTCCACCCACTCTAGCAGGTGATCCTGGGAAGATAAGAAAGCAGTCGTGGTGACGGGGCTATCCAATAAAAAACATCTTAAATTTTCTAGTAGCTACATTTTTAAAAAGTGAAAAGGTTAAATTAATAACCTATTTTATCCAACCCAGTGTATCACCAATATTATTTTAACATATAATAAATTATTATATAATAAATCAATATAAAAATTATTCATGAGATATCTTACATTCTTCTCTCTTCTCAGTTTTTGAAATCTGGGCTGCAGTTTATGCTTACAGCACAAACTAATTCAGACCACCCACCATATGTCTTTTTTTTAATTTTATTTTATTGAAGTATAGTTGACTTACAATGTTGTGTTCATTTCTTCTGCACAACAAAGTGACTCAGTTATACATATATATATATATATATACATTCTTTTTCATATTCTTTTCCATTATGGTTTGTCACAGAATACTGAATGTAGTTCCCCGTGCTATACAATAGGACCTTGTTTATCCATCCTCTATATAATACTTTGCATCTGCTAATCTCAAACTCCCATTCCTTCCCTCCCCTACCCCCCTCTCCCTTGGCAACCACAAGTCTGTTCTCTGTATCTGTGAGTCTGTTGTTTCGTAGATACGTTGATTTGTATTGTACTTTAGTTTCCACATATAAGCGATATCATACAGTATTTGTCTTTTTCTGGGTTACTCCGCTTAGTATGATAATCTCTAGGTCCATCTTCCATCTATGTTGTTGCAAATGGCATTATTTCATTCTTTTTTATATATATGTACACATCTTCTTTATCCATTCATCTGTCAGTGGACATGTAGGTTGTTTCCATATCTTGGCTATTGTGAATAGCGCTGCTATGAACATAGGGGTGCATGTAACTTTTTGAATTATAGTTTTATCTGAGTATATGCCCAGGAGTGGGATTGCTAGATCATATGGCAACTCTATTTTCACTTTTTTGAGGAACTCCATACTATTTTCCATTGTGGCTGCACACAATTTACATTCCCACCAACAGTGCGGGAGGGTTCCCTTTTCTCCACACCCTCTCCAGCATGTGTTATATGTAGACTTTTTAATGATGGCCCTACTGACCGATGTGAGGTGCTACCTCATGGTAGTTCTCATCTGCATTTCTCTAGTAATTATCGATGTTTAGCACCTTTTCCTGTGCCTATTGGCCATCTGTATGTCTTCTTTGGAGAAATCAGACCACCCATATTTCAAGGGCCCCATGTGGCCAGTGGCCACCACAGTGGGCAGTACAGCTACAGATGCTCTATGTGTGGCCAGGGGGCAATGAGGTTAGATAAAGAGTTTCTGAAGTATGAAGGATTCCCTATCTCTCTTTTTAAAAAAAAAAATACTTATTTATTTATTTGGCTGCGCTGGGTCTTAGTTGGGACACGCAGGATCTTCTTTGCGGCATGGAGGATCTTTAGTTGTGGCATGCAGGCTGTAGTTCCCTGACCAGGGATCGAACCCGGGTCCCCTACATTGGAAACGCAGAGTCTTAATTGCTGAACCACCAGGGAAGTCCCAAGGACTCCTGATCTCTTAAGTGTCTAATCACAGGATATGCTGAACTTTTCTTTCACTCAGCCCCACCCCCACCCCCAAGGGGCAAACACAACCTTCACTTCTGTCAGAAATAGCCACCTAGAATCAGGAGAACCTCGCCAGGGTCCTGAGTTTCAGATCCAAAAACCTAATAATACTCAATAGAACAGAAAACACAAGATATTTATTGAGCACCTCCTAGGTACAAGAAACCACAGTAGCGGCTGAAACAAAACGTTTCCGAACTCACTATTAACTTCTAAGCCCAACAGGCGGGCCAGGAGGTTTTTTCATTTGTGGATCATCAGGCCTTATTAAAAAGTCGTTAACTCTCAGTGCCTGCATTGAGAAACCAAGCATCTTTAACTACAGGAAACTGAGCCCCCTGAGTTAACGGCCTGCCCTGTTCTAAGTTGCAGGACAAACCAAAGCAACCAAAATCAGCCCTTAAGAACCTTAACGTCTGCGTGCCCATCACTGAGTCTTCACTGTCCAAAGAATCCTAAAAAAACAATCACTGTCAGGGTATATGCACTGGTTGACAGTTCTTCTCAGTGTCCTTCTTGCTCTAAGTTGATGCAGGAAGTTCTTCCTGACCCAATTTTTTTTTATATCACCTAAAAACTGAAGCATATTTAAATTAGCTCTGATTCCTTAAAATTCATGAAAGGTATGGACACCAAGCTTTACAGAGCTTTGTGGAAAGATGGCCCTATTTGAGGCCCTGTGGGGTTGGGAATGAGCTCGGCCCGCCATCGAAAAACCCAGGTCCCCACTCGCCCCAGCCCGTGCCATGAAGGCCATGGTGCAGTGTGTCACCCAGGCCAGCATCACAGTATCCAAGCATCCTCATGGCCTGTTCTTCCACGAAATGTTGCACAAACAACAAGTAGGGAGTGGGACTCCACTGGCGGTCCAGTGGTTAGGACCCCGAGCTTCCACTGCAGGGGGCACAGGTTCGATCCCTGGTCGGGGAGCTAAGATCCCACAAGCCACGCGGCACGGCCAAAAAAAGAAAAAAAAAAAAAAAAAACATGATGTAGGGAGCATTTCCAGTGCAAGAACTCCCCTTTTCCAACGTTCTATTTTACATTTCCTTTTTTGCCTATTTTCTCCATTTCATGGAGCTTGACTCCCAGTAAGATGCACAATTGTGAAGAGTTGTTCACAGGGATGGGTTCTAACAGTGTCTATGCCCAGCCTGGGTGCAGAGTGTTCCCACCCCAGGACACCCTCCCCTTCCTCACTTGCCAAACCAGGTAGGGAACAGATCAGAATCTAAAGAATTTAGGATGAAATGTTTCTCTTTTCCACCAATTTCCTATGGACCAAGTCACCCAACCATTAGTCATCACTTGATCACTACAGTCTAGTTTGAACATCAGGGGTCCAGATGATTAATGTATATATACGGTAGTCATTTTAAAAACTCAAAGCCAAGTTATTTTATGTTTTTTAAAAATTTAAAAATAAATAAAAATCGGGATTTCCCTGGCGGTCCAGTGGTTAAGACTCTACACTTTCACTGCCGAGGGCCCAGGTTCAACCCCTGGTCAGGGAACTAAGATCCTACAACCTGCATGGCGTGGCCAAACATAAACAAATAAATAAATAAAAATAAAAGTAAAAAAGACCCAGGTCTCTCAGATCCCACAGGAGCTTCGGGACGGCGGCAAGTCCCTTTAATTGTTAAGTCAGCCTGCAGGCTGCTTCTCCAGCAAGATCTTTCCTGCTTCCCATCACCGTGATCTCACACAGAGCTTAGACGCTCCCCACACCTCCCGTGGGCACAGAAGAGCCCCCAGCCAAGGCTTTTCAGCTGACATCAGAGTCTGAAGTACAGCCCTGGCACGATCCACTGTGTGACACTTGGGAAGACAGTCAATTCATTACTCATTCTTTTCCTAAGAAAGCACCAAACTGAAGGCCTACAAGGTCCCATGCTAGGAATGGGGTTGACCGAGGTCTAGAATGGGCATGCCCTCAAGAACTTCAGGGCCTCAACAGATTAACTGAAGACAATGCATGATTATGCCAGCAGAGAAGGTCCCAAAAGGCTTTCTAGAGCTGATGGTGCCTGCTTTGAGCCTTAAAAAATAAGCCAGAAGAGACCAGAAGGAGAGAAATCCAGCTCAGCCAAGAGCTTCTTGAGCTCTTACTAGGGGGGCCAGGCCCTCCGGAAACACCTATAGGCATTAATTCATCTACTCCTCACAACAGCCCTATGAGGTAGGTACTATTATCATCCCCATTTGACAGATGAGAACACTGAGGCATGGAGTAAGAAAATAAATTGTTCAAGGTCATTCTGTTAGTAAGTGGCCAAGCAGACAGGACGAACCCAGCCATCCGGCTCTGGGTTACTGTCCTTCCCTCTATGGCCCAGTGCCGGCACACATGGGAGCAAGTTGTGTTTGTGAATCTCTCAGCAAAGGCTGCAACCTGGATCACCTTGGAGGCCAGGAAAGTACCAATAATTTAAGTGCAAGAATCCTTCCATGAAGGGTGCCGTGAGGACAGCGGTGGACCACTGGAGCCCAGAAGAGCCATCTACGTGCATCAAATTCAGGGTCACCCCAGTGCCCTTCTATCCAGACACAGCCACCCTGCTGGCAGCTGCCAATGTGTGTCTACCTCAGGGTTGAAGGGGCAAGGCTGGGGTGAGCAAGATGTGAGGCAGAAGGGATGGCACCGGGGACAGACACCAGGCCAAGAAGCTTGGACTTCATCTGGTAAACAATGGGGACTCTGATAGAGGGACATGATCACACACATTTTAGAAGGACAGCTGAGTCCACGGGGAAAATGCGCCGAGGTGTAAAGACGAGACAGTGGGGAGGCGGACGCACGCTTCAGCAGAGAGGGCGAGGAGAGTGTATTAGTGTGCTACAGCTTCCAAAACAAGTGCCGCAAACCAGGTGCCTGAAAACGATGGAGGTTCACTGTCTCGGTTCTGAGGTTAAAAGTCCAGAACGAAGGTGTCGGCAGGGCTGCACTCCCTCCAGAGGCTCTAGGAAAGGATCCTTCTCTGTCTCTTCCAGCTTCTCTTCCAGCTTCTAGCGGCTCCCGGCAGCCCACAGCTTGTCGGGACATCACTCCGATTCCTGCTTCCACCGTCACAGACTTCTCCCGAGTGTCTGTGTCTCTGAGTCTGAAACTATGGGAGTTAGGGCCCACCCTACGCTTCCCCCCACCCCCAGGGACCTCCTCTTAACTAATGACATCCGCAAAGAAAAGACTTTGTTTCCAAATAAGGACACATTCTGAGGTTCCAGGGGACACGAGTTGGGGAGGGAGGGGGATCATATTCAACCCAATACGTAGGGGCCTGAACAATGGCAGGGGTAGCCGGACGGAGTGGGGAGACGTAGGAAAGACAGACAGCAAGATGTCATAGAGTGAGGACAGGGTGCTATCTCTTGGAAAAGTGCAAAATGTAGAATATACACCTTTATCTACCTAAACACATAAATCGGCAAGGATTCACAAGAAGCCAAGAAAAGCATATAGTTAGCTGAGGGTGTAGAAAGAAGGGGGTAAACGGGGATAGAGTGACAGCAAGACTTCTTCACGTACACGTTCCTTTATTCTACGGTGTTAGAAACCGCCAGGATTGACGTTGCTCTTAGAGGCGTGCTGCCAGGAAGGGGCACAAGGGAGGCTCTGGGGTCTCCGCATGTTCTGACTCTGGATCTGAATGCTGGCCACATGAATTCATAAAAATTCATCAAGCTACACACTTAAAATAATAGACACTTTTCTACATGCATGTTACATTTCAATTTTGATGTTCTTTTTAAATAAGCATTTATAGATACAAATGTTGGTAAACAGCTTCCTATCTGCTAAATGGAGCTGACATCACCCTGTCTACAGCAAAGCTCTCCTGGCTTGATGATGTCGATAATTCTAGGGGGGGATGACACAGAAAGCAGCTGCCATGCAAATCTAATGTCACGGAATTTCACGGAACAAAGTCTACATAACGTGCTTTAAAAATCTTCTCTTTTTCCCAAAAGAAATGTGAAGACAATAACGTTTTCATTAGTGCTTTCTTTGTTTCAAAAGAGATTTGGCCCCCATCCTCAAAGGATGAAATTTTAGCTGCAAGCAAGAAGGGTGGGGAAGATGGGGGCCCCTGAAAATATTTGTATGCTTTTCTCACTGAAACAAAACACCAAAAATGGATTTTCCACGAGAAGTGGCGGGAGGAGGGGCATCTGCCTGAGCTTGGGAGCTGCACACATGGTCCCTGCCCGGCTGCCAGCTCCAGCCACCTACCAGGCCCTGCGTAATGGAAACACCAGATTTAAACAGGTGTCATAACAGTGAAAGGGCCCTGTAAATGGGAAACGCAGAAGGCCTGGAGGAGCCGGACGGCTGGTGCGGGAGTGAGGGTTACAGCCCTGAGTGGTCCCCAGGCTCCTGGAGTCTGCCGTCCTTTGCCTCACACACACTTAAACATCCATCTGCCTTCACAAGCACACACACATCACCTATATAAAATCTCTGCACAGGAAATCTCTGCCATTCCTAAATGGTCTTGCTCAAATAAACTACCTCTGACAGAGTGCTCGGAGCTATTGGATTGCATTAAATGAGAGGAAGAACGAGAGTGGGTGAGGGATTCCACAATCAACAGTCCGCTCCGTACGGCAGGTCACGTGGGCACCCTGGACCAATCAGAGGAGGGGTATGGACTCAGCCTACCCCAGCCCCCATAACCGCCCAGGTGCCGTCACCGGCTGCTGAACGTAGATTTTGTGGATCCACAAAACCCGCATTGCGTGGCCTTGCTCGTGTCGTCTCTCTCTGCTTCCCCACTTTCTCATCCATCAAACGGAATGGCAATACCCACCGTGCAAGGATTTCTTTTCTTTTTTTTATATTGGAGTATAGTCGATTTACCATGTGGCGTTAGTTTCAGGTGTACAGCGCAGTGACTCAGTTATCCGTATACATATATCTCTTCTTCTTCAAATTCTTTTCCCGTTCAGGTTATTACAGAATACTGAGTAGAGGGACTTCCCTGGCGGTTCAGTGGCTGGGACTCTGCGCTTCCACTGCAGGGAGCACGGGTTCGCTCCTTGGTCGGGGAACTAGGACCCCACGTGCCACGCAGTGTAGCAAAAAAAAAAAAAAAAAGAAGATTGAGTAGCGTTCCCTGTGCTATACAGTAGGTCCTTGTTAGTAAGGATTTCGTAATGGTGATGTGTAAAGTAGCAAAAAGGCCCAGAACAAAAGAAAAGATCTATCAAAGGTAGCCAGTCTAAGGGTCATCGTCCTAAACACCATTTATAAAACTATTACTCATTTACCTGTAAAAAAGTGACTCCTCGTTCTTTGCCCAGAAGAAAGTATAAGATAAAGGGCAGCATTTGATCTGAAAGTCTTATTAATTCCCCAAAAAAGTTCAATAAGAAAAGTGTAGAACGGGCTGCAATAAGACACTGAAAATGAATAGAGGTGGGAAGATGGGGGTAAAACTGAATTCTCTCCCCGTCCTAGTCTGCCAGGGCTGCCATAACAAAGCACTACAGACGGGGTGGCTTAAACAACAGAAATGTGTTTTCTCGCAGCTCTGGAGGCTGCGAAGTCTGAGATCAAGGTGCTGGCAGGTTGGTTTCTCCTGAGGCCTCTCTCATCTTGTAGACGGCTGCCTGCTCACTGTGGGCTCACCTGGTCCTTCCTCTGTGTTCAGGCATCTCTGGTGTCTGTGCGTGTGTCCAAATTTCCTCTTTTTATAAGGACACCGGTCAGATTGGATTAGGGCCACCCTAATGACCTCACTTTACCTTACTTCTTTATAGGCTCTATTTCCAAATGCAGTTACATTCTGAGGTATTTTGGGGTCAGGGCCTCAGTATATGAATTTGAGGGCATAAAATTAAGCCCATAACACTTGTTTATACCATAATTTGAAATGCTGAATTGTGTGTTCACAGAACTAAAGAACCCATGTGATGGAAACAACTCAAGTGCCCATCAGACGACTGGCTTAAGAAGAGATGGTATGTATATATATATACATGTATATGTGTGCTTGTGTGTGTGTGTGTAATGGAATACTACTAAGCCATAAAAAAGAATGAAATATTGCCATTGCAGCAATGTGCATGGACCTAAGAGAATATTATACTTAGTGAAGTCAGACAGAGAAACACAAATATTATATGACATCACTTAAATGTGGAATCTAAAAAATAATACAGGGCTTCCCTGGCGGCACAGTGGTTGAGAATCTGCCTGCCGATGCAGGGGACACGGGTTCGTGCCCCGGTCCAGGAAGACCCCACATGCCACGGAGCGACTGGGCCCGTGAGCCATGGCCGCTGAGCCTGCACTTCCAGAGCCTGTGCTCCGCAACGGGAGAGCCCACAGCAGTGAGAGGCCCGTGTACCGCAAAAAAAAAAAAAAAAAAAAAAAAAACAAATTAATCTATATACAAAATAGAAACAGACTCAGACCAAGAAAAGAAACTTATGGTTACCAAGGGGAAAGGGAGGGGAGGAGGGGTAAATTAGGAGTACGGGATTAGCAGATACAAACTACTATATACAAAATAGACAAACAGCAAGGACCTACTGCATAGCACAGGGAACTGTGTTCAGTATTTTGTAATAACCTATAATGGAAAATAATCTGAAATATATATATATAAAACTGAATCACTTTGCTGTACACCTGGAACTAACACAACATTGTAAGTTAACTATACGTCAATAAAAAGGCAAAATGAATTGAAAAAAGAAAAGTCTTCATGCTTTCGGTTAAATTGACATCTCCCTACTAAAATATATTACAGAATCTGAAAGAGGAGGAGGAGGAGGAGGAGGAGGGGGAGGGGGAGGGGGAGGGAGGAAGAAGAAGAAGAAGAAGAAGAATCCATGTGATACAAAGGATAGAAGAAGGAGCAGAGAAGTTTTGCTTGGAAGGAGCTTCTGGAGTGAGACGGGGGGAGGCAAGACAGCCAACCACAAGTGGTTATGGGGCAGGGTTGGCTTTGTGTCCCAACAGGACACAGTTGGCATCAACGGGAGCAAGTTTCAGGGAGACAGACCTCCATTCCCTGCAGGGAACAACTTTCTAACAATTCACTGGCTCAACCAAGGACCAGGCTGCCCAGCATCAGCCTCTTCAGACTGCCTTTTGTACCTTCCTTTGGTGTTAACAAAGGCCAGCCTACACAATCTCGTGTCAACCCGACAACGTGGGAGCAGGCACCGCCTGGCATCACTCCACAAAGGGACAATGGAAGGGCCAGCCTCCGAAAGGGCAGGTGACTCAGCTAATCCAAGTCATTGAGCCAGGGCTGGAACCCAGACTCTCTGCCTCTCGGTCTTCTGTTCTCCTCTCAGCTCCATAATGACAACTGCAGCAAAGGCTCACGTGACATTCCTCAGCCAAGGTGTCACAGAGAAGATTCTGGAGTTGGGAGGACCTTATCAATCCCTCCAACTCTAAAATCCCAATCTAGAGGCAATCGCGGTAGAAGCGCAGGGAATGGTGGGGAAAGACTCCTGAGGGACAATTCTCAACAGTGATGTCAGCGTCCTCAAAACCAGCCACAACTCAACTACATGACATACTGGAAAAGGCAAGGCTATGGAGATGGCAGAAAGATCAGTGGTTGCCAGGGGCTGGGGGGAAAGAGAGATGAACAGGCAGAGCACAGAGGATTTTTAAGGCCCTGAAACTACTATATGACACTATAATGGTAGTTACATGTCACTATACATTAATCCAAACACACAGAATGTGCACCAACCAACCGCGAGCCCTGATGTAAACTATGGATTCTAGGTAATGATGTGTCAGTGTAGATTCGTTGGTTGTAACCAATGCAGCACTCTGGTGAGGGCCGCTGATCATGGGGCAGGCCGTGCATGTGTGGAGACAGAGGATATATGGAAACTCTCTCAACTTTTCGGCTCCGTTTTGCTATGAACTAAAACTGCTCTATAAACCAAACTCTATTAACAAAAAACAAATGAAAACAAAAACCAGCCGCAACAGGTCATCTACAACCATTTCACCAGCCTGGGCATCAGAACTTTTAATGTTGCATCCCAGTCACTTTTTAAACTTTGGGTTCATAAACCCAAAGACAGGGATGTTGGAAGCTAGAAAGGCTCTCGGGAACAATTCTGCTTCAACCTCATTCTCTCACAGATGAGGAATCCAAAGCAAGTTCTTCCTTGTTTTATTTTATTTATTTTGCTCCAGAGAATGTAAAGGATTTAAGAGATAAGCCAATAATGGTGTTTTCTAAAAGCTTGAAACAATGTTCAAAATCATAAACACAAAAAGTTCAGTCTACCTGAAAAGCAAAGAGAGAGAGAGATTCTTTATTATTATGTTAACAGTAACAAAATAAAATTAAATAATTAAAACCCAGTGCAGATTAGGCATGGTGACGTCAATATACTCATACATATGAACTGATCAAGACTTTTTTTTTTTTTTTTGATCAAAACGTTTTAAGCAGTTTTGAAACAGGAGGGAAGGGGGCAGGGCACAACCTTTGAAAGAATGACATAGCCCGAGGACATGACATAAACTGATTAGAGCCAAATGGGTCCAAGATGGCAGACAAGCTGACTTCCACTAGACCTTGAGCCTCAGTATATGCTCACTGTAACACATCAGCAAGCTAAATGACACACCCACAGGTGCCCTGACAGTTCCAAGGCCAACCAAAAGGATCAAAAAGTGGGTGGTGGCCCAATTCCTGGAAATCCCTGCCCCTTCCCGAAATAGCTGGAATCCTCCTCCCACTCATTAGCCTATGAAATCACCCACCCCTGTAAAAACTGACAACCCCATACCCTGGTGCCTTTCTCACCTTCTGAGATGGCCCACACTCTGTCTGTGGAGTGTGTTTCTCTCTAAATAAATCCACTTCTTACCCATCACTTTGTCTCTCACTGAATTCTTTCTGAGATGGGACATTAAGAACCTGAGCTTCATTACGTCCTGAAACCAGGTGTGTGATGTCAGTTGGAAGACCGTGGGTTTTGGAACCAGGTTCCAATCCCAGCCACGTGGGTTCGAGTCCCGGCCGTGTGGGTTCAAGTGCCAATCAGGGTTTTGGTCGAGTTTGAATCCCGGCCACGTGGGTTTGAGTCCCAGTCTGAGTTTTGGCTGGATTAGAGTCCTGGCTGCGTGGGTTCAAGTCCCAATCTGGGTTTAGGCTGGGTTTGAGTCCCAGCATGTGGGTTCAAGTCCCAATCTGAGGTGCACAGTTTCAGTTTGGTAATTCAAATCAAGAGCCATTTTTTAAATGTCATATTTAATACAAATACCACATCCTGAGAATTTAGCCTGAGAAAAACAAGTTTAAAAAAAAAAGGAAAAAAGCAAAGTATACATCAAGAACTTCAAGGAATCTTAAGATAGTGATTAAAAAAAGAAATACAACAAATATTCAATTACAGGAGGATGGTTATGTAAGTGATTAGCTCACTGGAACATGTGACCATCATAAACAACAAGTATGGACATAACCATACTTGGTTATATTTTATATATACTTCTTTTATATTTTCTTAATTGAAAAAAGTTTAATACCAGCTTACTTTATAAAAATCAAAAGAAAATGTCTTGAAACAGATACCATACAATTATTATGTGGTCTCCCTACTGACCTGAAACTACAGAAGTCATTTAAGGAAGGGATGCTATGTCAAAAACAAAGACCAACCCAAGGGATATATGTTATTTTACAAATCTGATTGCAGAAAAACTAGTTGGTTTGCCTACTTTTGTTGTTGCGGTTGTTGGTTTTGTTTTTTTTGGTTGTTTTTTGCTGATTTCTTTCTTTTTATTTATCAATTTGCAGATACGCTGATGCCCTAGTAGACTTCAGTGGCAACCAGTGAGGTTTGTTATGTTTTATATTATTATGAAATTTTACATATCTGATATGATTCAATGAATTGTAATTATTGTTCTTTTTTCTGAAGTCTAGATTTTTCTCATTCGTTTTTTTTTAATTTTATTGAAGTATAGTTGATTTACAATGTTGTGTTTAATTTCTACTGTACAGCAAAGTAACTCTCTTACATATTCTTTTCCATTATGGTTTATCACAGGATATTGAGTACAGTTCTTCCCTGTGCTATACAGTAGGACCTTGTTGTTTGGCCTAGTTTTAAAACTAATCACAGAATCCATTTTCTTAATGGTCCAGACATTTTGCCAATTCTTTCAGCCCAACAGAACTTCCATCAACAAATGTCATCATCAGTTTATCCCCACTAGGAGTTTGTACCTGCCTGTAAGCACAGTTCTTTTTACATTTGTCCAGTTGCTACTTTATAGGAGTGGATGATGCAATGTCCCATAAAAAGAAACAACATACAAAGCTGTATCTATGCAAGAGCTACAAATATGTAAAAAGGGCAGGAAAAGATAAGAAAGAACAGAGAAATACCAAAAGCAACAATGTGTTCTCATAGCAGCAATGTTGGAGAATGGCTCCTTTTAAACGTACTTGATTGTTCTTACAACAAACATACAGCAAATAAAAATACATTTTAAAGAGTAAGCTGATCTGTGCAGCACAAAGTTCCTTAAGAAGCTCCTGCTGCCCCCGCCTAGCAAATAGTTTGGCAATGCCAAAGCAGAGGCCTGAACCCTTATCTGATTTCAACCAGCAATTTGAGATTTCACTTTCTCTAGAGCCAGTGGCCTTCGTCCCTCCCTCCGTGGTCACGTGCAATTAATGCTCTGCTCTGAACACTGCACCCACCACATGCTGCAAGTCATCCGTCAAGGGACCACCCTCCGTGAAGATCCCCTTTACCATCTGGTCCCTCTGCATATTGGGGGGTACTTTCACCTCCCAGCCACAGTGCAATCTCCTGCGGGCACAGGACTCCACCTCTTGCTATTTCTACCAGCCCCTCACTTCCACCCTCAGGCTCTTCCATTATTTTCTGCACAGAGAATTTCAGTATCCAGGTATACATTCCTCCCCCATCCATCTGCAGGTTAGGTCCTGGGCTGCTTAGCCCCGAGCCCCCATGACCCTTAACAAAGTCCAGGTGTGGAATAGCTCACCTCAGAATTAAAGACATATTGGTGCAATGCTCTCGTACTTTTTCTTTGTTCTCTGGTTCCTGTTTATCTGCTGGTTCCAAACTGTGTACCTGGCTGCTGGCTCACCGCTATGGACTGAATATTTGTATCCTCTAAAAACTCACATGGTGAAGCCCTGATTCCCACTGTGATGGGGGGGGGGCGCAATTTGGGGAGGTAATTAGATTTAGAGCAGGTCAAGATGGTGGAGCCCCCATGATGAAATATAATGTCCTTATAAAAAGAAGAGAAGAGAAGAATTCTCTGTGTGCGCATGCAACAAGAAAAGGCCATGTGAAGCCACAACCAGGAAGAGGGCTCTCCCCAAGAACCTGACCATTCAGGTACCCCGATCTCAGGACTACCCAGCCTCCAGAACTGTGAGAAGTAAACGTCTGCTGTTTAATTCACCCAGCCTATGCTGTTTCATTACAGCAACTCAAGCTAAGACACCCACCCACCCATCTTCCCCCTCAGAATGCACGCTGCCTAGTTTTCCCTCTTGCTATAGCATCAGCTTCAACCTGGCTGAAGACTGCTCACCAACAACTAAGACACCTTCTCGCCAGTGGGTCCTTGCCCTTGGGTCCTTAGGGAATATGCCTGTCCCTAGTCTCTCCTGAGTACAGCCTTTACCACCTTAGGCTTCTCATCCCTTAGCTGCCACCTTGCAGAGCCCACCGTCTTGGCAAAGACCAGAGCACCATGCATATATCCTGACTGCTGATGTTGTAAGCTGGGGGCAAGTGTATCCTGACCTATATCGAGCTCCTCCACAGGGGCGCCATGGGCAAAACCAAGATCAATTTGGCTGAGACCTTGCCCTCAAAAAGTCTGCAGTCTAGGGTCAACCCCATTCTCATGTCCCCTCCATGGATCCCAGAATCCATAAATCTTCCCATGAAAACTGGGTAACTGTTCTGTCTTTGGGGCTTCTCTTCATGTCTATTGGGGAGTGTAGGATGACCTCTAGTCCGCAATACCATGGTAATCACTTGCCATTTGGTGGCTGAAGATTTAGTGAGATTTCCAGCTTGGCCTCTCCACTGGGTTTCTTTGGGCTAATTGTGAACCTTCCAAGCCACGATTTTTCTTGACCATAGAGTGCGCTTAGTAGGACCTTTCTTGAAGTGATGGTGAAATCCAAATGACAAACTTTTCAGAAGACTCCCCAGGAGAAAAAAAAGAAAGTTTGCAGCCTAGGCAAAGTGTTCACAGAGACACAGACAGACAATGATAACACACCTCAAAGAGCCATCAGGGAATTCCCTGACGGTCCAGTGGTTAGGACTCAGCACTTTCACTGCAGGGGCCCGAGTTCGATCCCTGGTCAGGGAATTAAGATCCTGCAAGCCGTGTGGCACGGCCAAAAATAAATAAATTAAATAAGAACCACTAAACACTAGAACATCAAGGAAACTGCATAAGGATGGCTGATTTCAACCAGACCTAGAAGAAGGGCACGCAAAAGTGGGAACAGTCCAGATCCAGACACAACGCATGCAAACAAATGAGAACAGGATACATCCCAGGGCCAACGGGACTCCTGTTTCACTGGCTCTAAGTATTTGAGAAAGGAGACCTGAGAGATAAAATGGGAAAGCAGGGCTGAGACCAAAGGACTAGATAGAGTCTTTGAAAGCTTAAAACACATGGTGACATATCAGAGCTAAGCTTTATAGGAAAGTCACATTTCTCAGCAGTAAGTACACACCCATACTACATGTTCTTAAGTGATTTTAACAGGCAGTCTAATGGAGTGGTTGGACCTCCTTGTGGGTTAAACCGTGTCCCCCAAAAAGATATGTTTCAGCCCTAACCGGTAGTAACTGTGACTATGGCCTTATTTGGAAATTGGGTCTTTGCAGACAGAGTCGAGTTAAGATGACGTCACATAGGATTAGGATGGGCCCTACATCCAATAATTTGTATCTTAATAGGGAGAGGAAGAGATTTAGAAACAGACACACAGCCACAAGAGAAGGTGGCCATGTGAAGAAGGAGGCTGAGATTGCAGCAATGTCACAAGCCCAGGAATGCCAACGGCCAGCAGAAGCTGAAAAAGGCAAGAAAAGATTCTACCCTGGAACCCTTGGAGAGAACATGGCCTTGCCAACATCTTGATTTTGAACATCCAGCACTATGAGAGAATAAATGTCTATTGTCTTAGGTTATCCAGTTTGAGGCACCTTTTACTGGCAGCCCCAGCACAAACAGGAATTAAGCTTGACTTGAAAATCATCAGTGCTTTAGGACCTTCAGAGAAGATGGGCTAGTTCATGAACAAGGAAGCAATCCTAGAGAAAAACTGAGGTCATGAGGCACAACTGTGACTGGAACTGTGGATGTCAGACTACTGTCCAAGGGGAAAGGAGTATAAAGAAAGGGGTGCAGTCAACCCTGGAAGGTCAACAACTCTCTGATGACCGAGGGTCTGGGTTCAATCCTGTCCTGATAGGATCAGTCAACAATGGGGCTAATCATTCCATTGATATTTAATCACTGGGATTCTTGGCTGCCCCCATGGGCTTTCTCATCTTTGTTCTTTCCAGGGCCAGAATCCACAGTCTTTATTCTTCCCTAAATCCTAACTTTTGAGAAGACACTTCGCTATTAATCCCCATGTGTAAGTGGATTACAAAAAAAAAAAAAAAAAAATTGGGAGATTAAGTTTCTACTACTTGCCACCTACCCAGAGATGAATGTGTATTTAATTAATGCAATTTTTCTGATTATACTATTAACCCCTACTGATGGTAAAGTCTTTCAGTTAGAGAAAATTATGCCTAAGAAAATAAAATTTGCACTTAACCTTCAACACTAAAAGACATTCGTTGTTGCTATTTGGCTATATTTACTATTGGTATCTGATGTATTTAAGATAAATACTTTATAATTAAAGAAAAAAAAAACTTTGAAGATGAGTTATTTGGGAAGAATCATCCAGACAGACAAAGAAAGTGTAAGGAAAAACCCACAGAACGTCTGAGAAAAATGGAGACAGGCGGGCCCAGGTAATCAAAGGCCATTAACCATTTTAACACTGCTAGAGGTCAGAGAGATTTTATTCAAACTAAAGGAGGAAATTCAAAAACATGACTCTCACAGCATCCTTAAGTTAGTTGAAATACTCAGGGTATTAAACTATCAAACTCAACTCATGTCCTAATTAAGCTGTCCATTTCAGAATTCCACCAAATAACTTTTCCATGATGGAAACCTTAATATTTAAGGTATGTTAATATCTCCTTATGAGAGTTCCCTTTTTTCCCAAATTATGGTTTTCTAGCAACCATAACACAGCAACCAAGACCATACCTTCTGCCCTTGGTACCAGTCTCCCCAAAGAGCTGTATGTATAGACCTGCATGTATAACCCTTGGGTGTCTTAGCTGTGGCTGGGCCCCAGAATGTTGAAGGAGCTGGTTCCATATGCTGTAATAAAGTCCAGACGTTATACATGGACAATTGCTAGTTGCCAGCAGGCCTGGCAACAGTAACTTCACTTTTCATAACTTAGATGGGATTCAGAACTGCTGTATCACGGGCTAAAAAGACACAAATTACTGCAATTAAAATTCAGAGGCTATCTGTGAGGAATAATTTTAGCCCTTCTCACTCAAATAAGCTACATTAACTAGTCCTGGTTTAAAGAATAGGCCGTTCCCTTGGACCTCTAAAGGCTCCGAGGTACTCAACTAATCTGCAACACCTACCAAAAAAGTCCATGTGGGGCTTCCCTGGTGGCGCAGTGGCTGAGAGTCCGCCTGCCGATGCAGGGGACATGGGTTCGTGCCCCGGTCCGGGAAGATCCCACATGCCGCGGAGCGGCTGGGCCCGTGAGCCATGGCCGCTGAGCCTGCGCGTCCGGAGCCTGTGCTCCGCAACGGGAGAGGCCACAACAGTGAGAGGCCCGCGTACCGCAAAAAAAAAAAAAAAAAGTCCATCTGCTTTTGATCCTATTTCCTCCAAGAGAAGGTCATTTGGGTTCTCTTACTTGAACTGGGCTGAAATCATGCCACAGGCTCCCACAAACCTTTTTCTTTAAGGTAATTTAAATGCTTTGATACAACTGGTGAGCAGTCACAGGACAAAAGTTGCAGGCATTCAAGGCATTCGATCCCCAAATTAAAGCAATTAACTGTCAAAGAAGGGAAGGAAAAAATAAGGAAAAACACCACAGGATTAATTTTTTCAATCAATTTTAAAACAATTAGATTGTTAAATTGTTTAGGTTAAGTGAAAACCATAGTTATGAGGCTTATTTTTTTAAATGACAATGAAATGTGAAAGTTCCGGTGGCATAACTGTAGAATTGAAATAATTTCTAACCAGAGGTTTCAAGGTGAGATAATTATTCCAACATTCATAAGACTTTTTCTAAAACCTCACAGTAGATCTTGCGCTGCACTTGGAACATTTTTTCTAAAAATATTTTTCATGCTCCACAAACTGCTTAAGAAGAGGAACATTATAATTATCAGCCTGCAAATATTTTTCCCTCCCATAACAGGGACCAGAGCAGAATCCAGGGAACAGTTATGAGCAACATCCGGAAGCCTTTAAATAGCTGAACTTAGTCAAGCACTGAGAAGCCCAAAACGCCTGAAATTATTATCCAATTTTTTAGAACTCTGTCTGAAAAGAGAAAGACACTTTATTAATTTAATTCCAGCTAATATAATAACCAAAGTGTTTAAAATAACCAAAATAATCTGATGCCTCAAGATAGCTAGCTTCCAAATATCTACAAAACATAAGCTCCTTTCCTATGTAAGGAAACTTAAATAGGCGGATCTCTAACAGTATTTGTGTCTTTTGAATGCAGGGTTTCCCAACCTCAGCACTACTGACTATGGACCAGATAATTCTTTGCCTGGGGAACTGCCTCATGCATTGCTGGATGTTAGCAACATACCTGGCCTGTACCAGCTAGATGCCAGGTATCTCCTTGCTTCTAGGCAGATGCTAGGTACTTCTCCAGCAGAACAACCAAAAATATCTCCAGACATTTCCAAATGTTGCCTGGTGAGCAAAATTGGCCCCAGTTAAGAACCCCTTCCTAACATAACACAATAAAAAATATTTCAACCAACAAAAAAAACTTATCACCCAAAAGCTGATACCCAAAGACAGCTCCCTTTCAGGTTACCTTGGAAACATACCCTTCCGCAGCTTTGGTAAATAAATTAAATAACCCAGTCATTCACACAGTTTTTAAAGTAAACAAAGTATTGCTCTTTTTTTTTTTTAATGTGAAATCAGAGATTTAAAATATAATGTCTCGGGCTTCCCTGGTGGCGCAGTGGTTGAGAGTCCGCCTGCTGATGCAGGGGACACGGGTTCGTGCCCCGGTCCGGGAAGATCCCACATGCCGCGGAGCGGCTGGGCCCCTGAGCCATGGCTGCTGAGCCTGCGCGTCCAGAGCCTGTGCTCCGCAACGGGAGAGGCCACAACAGTGAGAAGCCCGCGTACCGCAAAAAAAAAAAAATATATATATATATATATATATATATATATATATATAAAATGTCTCTCCAGTGCCTCTTTTCTCAATCTATAACTTAAGTCATGCCAGTATAACTATAGGAAATATGAACTAGTATAGCCTGGCTATGGAGTGCAAAGTTGACAGATATTGACAGTCATAACTAAGCAAACATCTTTATTGCTCTTCAGCTTTTCAAAAGCAAACAGTATGTAAAGGATGCCATCCGAAAAGTGAAATGATTATCTACAGAATGAAGAAAATGTTTGCAAATCATATATCTGACAAGGAACTTATATCTAGAGTATGCAAAGAATCCTCACAATTTAACAGAGACGGAAACCAAATTTTAAAATGAACAAAGGTGGGGCTTCCCTGGTGGCGCAGTGGTTGAGAGTCCGCCTGCCGATGCAGGGGACACGGGTTCGTGCCCCGGTCCGGGAAGATCCCACATGCCGCGGAGCGGCTGGGCCCGTGAGCCATGGCCGCTGAGCCTGCACGCCCGGAGCCTGTGCTCCACAACGGGAGAGGCCACAACAGTGAGAGGCCCGTGTACTGCAAAAAAATTAAAAAAAATAAAAAATAAAATGAACAAAGGGTCTGAACAGACATTTCTCGAAAGAAAATACACAATTAGCCAATGAGCACATGAAAAGATGCTCAACATTATCATGTACCAGGGAAATGCAAATCAAAACCGAAAGGAGATAGCTCCCATCACCCACTAGGATGACGACAAACAAAAAAACAGGTAATAATAAATGCAAGGATATGGAGAAATTGGAATCTTCATTCACTGCTGTGGGAATGTAAGATGGTACAGTCACTTTGGAGAACAATCTAGCAGTTCCTCAGAGGTTTAAACACAGAATTACCATATGACCCAGCAATTCCACTCCTGGGTATATACCAAAAAGAATTTAAAACAAGTATTCAAACAAATATTTGTACACTAATGTTTACAGCAGCAACTATTCACAATAGTCAACAGGTGGAAATAACCCAAATGCCCATCAACTGATGAATGAATATAAATAAAATGTGCTATATCCATACAATGAAATATTGTTCATCAATAAAAAGTAATGAAGTACTGACATGCCACAACATGGAAGACCCTTGAAAACATTATGCTGATAGAAGATAGTCACAAAAGACCACATATTATATGATTCCATTTATATGTAATGTCCAGAGTAGGCAAATCTACAGAGACGGAATATAGATTAGTGGTTACTGGAGGCTGGCGGGATGGGTATGGAAGGTAAGCAAGTGATAACAGATGTGGGTTTCCTTTGGAGTTGATGAAAATGTTCTAAAATTGATTACAGTGATGGCTGCTAAACTCTGTAAATATACCAAAACCCACTGAATTGTACACTTTAAAGAACTGAATTGCATAGTATGTAAATCATATCTTAATAAAGCCATTATCAAAACAAAAAATAGACAAGGCACAGAAGACTTTGTCGTGCTTATCGTGCTTATAGAACACAATCTCACCAACTCTGACATCTGACAGAAGCTGTAGGTATAACAGGAGGGGAAGGGGAGAGGAAAGATAGGTCAGGACACTGATAGTCTCATTTTACCAAGGGGAAGGAGGTAAGAGTCCCTGTCATTGGTTGATGAAACTAAATTAGCCCATATAAGTAACAAAGGTTGAACTATAAATATAATCATCAAAAATCTGGAGAATAAAGGAAATAAGAAGCAAAAAGTAAGCTAAATTGTCATTTGTCATAACAGGAAGTCAATAAATAAAAGTGGCATAAACAGGTTATTTAGTGATATAAGAACCTGTAGAACTGAAAACAAAAATGAACAAAAGTGATTATTTCTGGAGAGTACAGGAGTGGGTGGAAAAAAAACAAAATGGGGACAGAACATGTTTTTCACGACAAGCTCATCTATTCTACTAGTTTGTTAATACTACATGGAATCATTACTTTGCACATCATTTTCAAAAACAAATCAAACTTGGCATTACTTGAGTTGAAGAATCCACGTGAAATAAGAATATACTTGACGTCAGGAAAAATACTGAAGTGGATCATCATCACTGAGTGAAACTGTGATTTCAATATATTACAGCAAAATTGACTCAAGTTTCATAGCCAAGGACTGCATCCCTAGTTAGGCAGTTTGGAAATGTATGTTAGATCCTTAAGAGAACAAGAAAAACATACAGAGCCCCTACCCTCTCTGTGGCAGTTAACAAGCGTCATAAGGTCAGAGCTTCACCATAGCAAGAATATTCAAAAGTCCTAACAACTTTTGGATCCAAAGACTTTTTCAATGAAAGAAAGCACATAGGGCATTCTCAGGACACAGCAGGATTTCCCAACTGGGAAAGTATACTACACAGTTACTTAAACATAATCAGGGTTACAATTCTGACACTGGAACTCAAGATTCCAGGCAGCCAAACTGGGGCACTTTTGAGAATGTCAGATGGTAGAATTAGTCATGAAGCCAGGCAACAGGCATGACCAGGAGTGACCAGGGGACCCCAGAGATCTAGGGGTCTTACAGGCATGGAAAGGGACTCCATGGTTATCAGAACCCAGAGGGCTACAGCACGATAAAGAATTTGCCCCCACATTCCCACTCTCCATGGATATCCTTGTGTGTGTGTGAGGAGATCAAGGTGCACATTTTGGGGAATTGGTGGTCCAGGGGTTAGGACTCGACACTTTCACTGCCGAGGGCCCGGGTTCAATCCCTGGTCAGGGAACTAAGATCCCACTAGCCAGGCCGTGCAGCCAAAAAAAAAGATGAACATTTTGCAAAAGAGACCAAAACTAACACATTAGCTCAGTAGTTGGGTCAGGCTCCTGTTAAGTCCAGAAGAACCAAAATGCACATCTGAACGTCATGGCGAGAATAAACCACAGTTCTGAACCTCTAAAACACTGCCCCCAAATCAAGTGGGAACGAGCTAATGAGTTCCTGACTCTCCTAGATATTCCTGCTCAAAATCTTCTTTTGCCCAGAATGCGGCCAAGCGCTCTCTACCCTGCGCAGGAGATGCAGTTGGGTCATAAGAGATCTTGTCCCCAGGATCTGAGAAACCCTGGGATGGTCAGGCTTTGGGCTGGAATCTCTCCCGCAAAGACCCAGGGGGCCGCCAATGTGGCTGGGGGAAAGGGGAGGCAAAGCAGACCCCCTCCTGAGGGCCCCTCAGATTCAACCTGCAGACCTGAGGCCCATCTTCTCTTCTGAAAAGCAAGCGGAAAACCCCATCCACTCCATTTCCGTGGTCCTGACAGCTCCACAGGGAGGATTCCCAAACCCAGGACTCCCCCTGACCTCCCCTCCCCCAGAGTTGACCTGGTGACTTTCCAGGGCTCATCATCCCCTCCGCAGAGGGCAGAGGAAGCCAGGAGCAGGAACTAGAATGGATCTGTGTTTACGAGGTGAGCATCTCCTGGCCCAGGACGAGGGCGGTTAGGCAGGGTATCCTGTCTCCTCCACGGCCACAGAGAACTGTGTTTGGGGTTTTTAAGGACAAGCAACTGAATCTCCTTCGCCTCATACCCCATCCACTCCCCGCCCATCCCAAGCCAAGCTTGGTCCCAGGTCCACTGTCTCCCAACCATGCATCTCCTCACACACCTGTACACTCACCTCGATACTCATCCTTTGGTCTTTAATAAAATCCTTCTGTAGAAGCTGGAATTAAATAATGCAGGGGGGTATTGTTTTCCTTTGTTTTTTAACCAAAGACACTTTCCTCCTCCCTTTCATTTCTCCTCCTTCATGAATTCAAAGTGGCCCGAGCCAGAACACAAGCGGTACCTTCTTGCTTGGCTCCAAAATGCTACATGCAAGTCTCTCTTTACGGAAAGAAACTCTGCAACAGCACCAAGGCTCAAAGGGCCTTCGCCCATTCGGAAACTGAGGATGCGCTCAACTGAAAACACCTCCCCTCCCACGTGGCTCTTCACTGAATCATCACTCTTTGTTCAGCATCCTTTGGATGCACACAACTGATTGGCTCTTATATTGTGCCAGGTTTTTTTTTTTGCTGCTATTTCAGTGAACTGAGACCCCACTTGCAGCCAAACGCAAGGCTCTGAGTTCAGCCTCAGCCCACAGAGGAAAGAATCTCTCTCCACCTAGCAAGAGCTCCAAGGTCTTCTAGAAGAATCTCACACGAGTCCAGGAGGAATCGCTCCATATCCACAGTCTAGGCCTTTGTGAATGTCTTAATGAGGTCCCTGGAAACCACAGGAACAGTGAAAGTCTTACGCTAGAGGGGTGTGGAGGGTGGGAAGGGGATGGAAGGGGAAAACCCACCTAACTATTAATATTTTGTACCTTTTACACTAGAGCATTGTTTTATTTTCCAAAAACTCTGTTCCTGGCTGAGTATTGCTTTATTTTTTGAGTGCCTCCTTTATTTAATTTAAAAAAAGAGATTTAAATAAGTGATTTGGCCTACGATGACGATAGTTTTTTTTAAACACAGGAATTATTATATAAAACTAAATATTTAGAGATGAAGTGACCCGAAGTTTAGAATTGTGAAAAACAGAAGAATTTGGCTGGGGGCCTTGCAAATCTGTTTCTTCTGGTCCCATAGTGGGGGGGGGGGCGGGTAAAATAAAGAAGGTGGACATGGAAACATACACTCTACCCATTTGCTTAATTTAGAAAGGAAAATGAATATGTATATATGCATATATGTATAAACACACACACCTCCCCAGTGAAACAGTGTTTTAGATACAGGAGTCCAAATGACTGGACACGGTGAAAATAAGCCTCTTTCTCATCCACAAGCCTGCACCAAGGGATTCAGGAATTCCACAGGACCCTCTGTACACGGCCCACAGGAACCACATTCTCTCTCTGCCTTCTCACCCTCAAGCCACCTGTACGCTCAGGCAGAAGCTCCCTGCCGTCACTGGCTTCTAGGCAAGGCTTGGATGTGATTCCCACGCTCTTACCTGCGTTCTTCATTTGGGAAAGCATAGGCCTGAAGTTCGCATCTATTAAAGTGCCGTCTCACAGTAGGCGTCTCCTTCAGGCAGTAAGTAACCTCCTTGCATTGCGGAAAGGAAAGCAGAGGTGTCACCACGCGCACCTAGCAGGCCCTCAGCAAAGCTTTGGGGACAAATTCCCGCCCAGGCGCTCCAGAATGCCCGGGGTACCGACCGCTCGCCAGAACTCCAGGAATTTGGTGCGGAGCATGGGGGAGCCAGGCCAGCACCAAGTCTTCTTTCTGGTCTTAGACGGGGAGGGGAGGAGTGGGGAGCTGGGAGAGACAACCGCAGAGGGAAAGGAGAGGAAGTCTTTGTCCTAGCTCTTTGGATGGGCATTAGAGTGCAGTTAAATTGTTGGCTAATGAGATTTCCTGACCACGTGCTCCCTTTGAAGTCCAGGCCCCCAACTGATTTGACCCCCAGGCAGCAGCAGGGGGCAAAGCTGCCTTCAAGCATCTCTAAGGGCCAGAGAATTCCCAGAACAAGTGCAGGAAGGACCAGAATCATTTCTGAGACTGGGATTTTAAATAAATAGGTTACCACATGTATCCACTGGCATCTAGCAATAATGCTACTGACCCCGTAGCTTGTATGAGGCAGCCTCCACTTGGGGTGACTGAGGTAGGCCCAGGCGAGCAGAGGGTATGGGGAGCATTCCCTGTGGGCTTCTCTCCCACCGGACAAACTGCAAGTCCCTCACCTACTTCTCGTTTGTTTGTTTGCTTGCTTGTTTTGGTCGGTAAAGGCCCCTGGGATCTACATTCAGTGAGGTGTTATTGGACCCAACTCAATAATTTGCTCCAACAGGCAAAAGGGTGTTGTAACGAGAAGCATTTTTTTTCAATATCTTATTCTGTAGCCAAGCCTGAGATGGTCTTTTTCAAACTATTTATTCATCTGATTATAGGTTATGGAGGGGCTTTTCTTGTTTTCGTTTTTCCTGTCTGAAACTGGCTTCTCTCTTTGCCTGAAGGAAATCAGCAGTGCTGATGAAGCAAAGGAAAAACAAGTCAAAACACATTGACAGCATTTTGAAGATATTCAATGAAATCAATTCTCCTCTTCTACTTTCCCTAGTTAGACAACAGCCTCCTCCTAAGGTATATTTCTCTTCTATTCAAAGATAATTACCTAGGAACTTCGGTGTTTACCACTCCAAGACAACCTCCCTGGTGGAGCTTTTTACGGTGGGGTACAAAAGAGCATATTCTAGTAACCAGCGATTTACCAAACTTCTGCTACAAGACACAGCTCAAATTTCACTTCTACCAGGAAGTATTCCCTCCCGGCCTCCAGGTATCTCTTTGTTCAAACCTCCCTCCATCCGGGTATTATTCACTTTGCACAGCGGCCATTGGTTCAGCGGCAACCACTTCCCACCTGGACAAGGTTTCCTCCTCCAAACCCAGGCCTGGGTCTCAGCAGAGCCTTAAGGAAGAAGGAAGGAAGAAGAAACTAAAACCTAATGGAAATTCAAATACAAAAGAAAGGAGCTGTAAGCGATTAGATAAGTAGAGTGAAACCTAAGAGCAAGTAAAACAAGCCCTGTTTGAAGCTGGAAACAGCAATCCTTCATGCTTTTTAAAATAAAATAGCAGTTGGGAGAACGGAAAACGGCAGAAAGGGGAAGAGACAAGGGGCCATCCTCTGCAATAGATTCCCTCTAACAGGGAAACACTGTTCCAGTGTTTCGTACGCAGCAGTCACTGCGCCAGCTGATTTATATTGTCGTTTAACTCCCACTCCCACTCCCACAAATGGGGATACACATTATCCCCACTTTACAGACCCGGAAACTGAGACGCAGGGCGATTAAGTAGCTCGGTCTGGAACAGATCACCCAGCTCGTGAGTGACGCTGAGCAGGCACTGCAAGCCGGGTTTTTTGACCTCAGCGCCCAGGCTCTCAACCTCTGTTCCAGCTCAAACAAAGTGGACGCCAAGTCAGCACGCGTGGGTAACCCGATCCGCTCTGACTGAAGAATGCCCCACAGCTGCTCCGCGGGGCTGTGTGGGTGCCACTGAAACGGGCACGGATTGGCCAGCGTCCCCAAGGGCTCGCGCGCGTCCTTCAAGACTTGCCAACACGCAGGAAAAGGCAGACTCGGAATCCACCTGGACTGGCTCGGGGACGAGCCCAGAGGATGCCACTGGAAGGGAGGTGAGCGTGGCTCAGTCAGCGCCCCGACGGCCGCCAATGCGAGAGGGCCTCTGGGTGTAGGGAGCCTGGGAGCGCCGTGCGCAGCGGGGACTGGGCACGAAGGCGCCGTCTGGGCGTCTATTCCCCGCAGCATCTCGCCAGGAGGCCCGGGGAGGGGGCGTCACCTGACAGCATGCACCAACTTCTCCCAGCTCGGAGGGGGGCTCGCGGCGGCAGTCGGGGGAGCGCAGCGCGCAGCTCTCGCCCAATGGCGAGGTCTGTAAACAAAAGCGGGCCCCACGCGGGTCCCCAGCTGGGCGATGAGCGGAGCGGCGCGGCGCAGCAGCATCCGAGCGGCCGCGCCTGCAAGAGAGCTAGGCGGGACGGCGATCCGGCGCGGGGACCCGACGCACAGCGCCCAGGATCCCGCGCCCGGACGAGTCATTGTCTGCGCTCGCGCAGGAGGCCGCTTTAAATGTCCCCTCCCAGGTCTGCGGCGAGTCCCCGGCCCTGTGTGCCAACCCCCAGGCACTCCGCCCCGTGAGTCGGGTCCCGAGCGTGGCATGGATAGCCAAGGTGACCGCCCAGTCGGCGTCGCCGAAAACCCAGGCCTGGAGGTGCCCAAGTCAGGGACGGAGACACACACAGAGAGAGACACATGCAAGCACACGTACGCCCTCCCCGAAGTTGATAAAAATCAGCCGACAAATACAAAGTGCCGCCGCCGCCGCAGGTCAACGCTGACCTCCTGCTGCCGGGAAGACCGAATGCCAACGCCTGGACACTGTCACTTCCATTCGGCGCCAGGCACCTCACCTGGGCGCCACTGGCTCGTCTCCCTCCTGACTGCTCCCTCGAGCGAAGGATGTCTCCCCTTGCCTCCCCTCGCCAGCTCCCCACCTCCCAAGTGTGGGAACGCCAAAACAATACGAGTAAAGCCCAATCGGGGGGAGCTAGGACCCGCCGGGAGCCCCAATGTGCCGGAGACTGGGGTCAGGACGTGCCCGTCACGGGCAGCGAGGCTCCGGGCGTCCTCACTGCCGTCCCTCAGGGCGGCTCCAGCCAGCCGGCCGGCGCTCCCCAGGCTCGCGGTACTCACCCGCGACGTTCGTCCCGGATCTCCGCCAGGGGGCCAGGGACAATGCGGGGCCGCGGGGCTCCGGGGGCTGCGGACACAGAGGCGTTCGCGGCGCTGCAGAGCTGCGCGCCCGACGGCGGCGGCGCTGCTCTGCCCGGCCTCGCTTCGGCCCCTTAGCCGTCTGCCAATGGGAGCTGTCAGGGTGCCTCCGCCAGCCGCCTCGGGGGCGGGTCCGTGGAAGCCCGTGGGAAACCGAGTTCCGATTGGGCCGCCTGACAATCGCTCCGCCTCCGAACAGCCAATCAGAGACGGCGGACACATGAGCGGGGCGTTCGGAGTTGGGCTGGAGAGTGACAACAGGCGCACGCTGGGTACCCGTGCTGCCTCCCCGCCTGCGGCGTGCGGCCGAAGAGGTTCCCCCACCACGCACGCCGGGATTGCCTTCCCACTAGGCTCCGGCGGCGCGGCTTGGGGAGAGCAGGGGAAGGCAGCGGAGGCGCGGCGGCTGGGGAACAGCGAGGAAGCCCCTAACAAAGCAGCTCTGGGAGGGCCGAGCGGCCTCCGCCTCCTCCCGCAATAGGTCCGCGAAGCTGCCTGTCACTGTGCATAGGTGGAGGTGGCCAATGACGTAGAGAGAAGGGCTCGAGTTGGCGCGCGCGCGCGCGCGCGGCTCGGTATCAGTGGGATTGGTCCGAGGTAAAGGATTTTCCTGCCACCTAAGGCGGAGAGGAAAGAAGAACGGAACGGGGGGAGGGGAAGAGCCAAAAAACGTTGTACCTGCGACACGTGGTCTGGCTTGGGAGGCGTGTGCCTGACTCTAGGGGCAGACAGGAACTTTTGGATGAGAAGAAAAAACCCTAACGTAATCCCTTCCTGTGGATGCTGGGAGGTGTTAGACGCTAACTAAGCTCCAGGTGGGGCACGGTGTGGCCTTAACCGAATCCTGGGGAGTCCAGGACTCACCGGGTTGACTCACCTTGCCCAGCAAGTACACTTGAAATCACAGGCTCACATTCACCTACTGAGCAGTATGCGACTCGGGCTAAATTCACACAGACCTGCCTCCTGGTCTCTTCTGTAAAATCCGGAAACGATGTTTGCCATTTACCTTTGGCGAGATTGTGAGGAAGAGGAAACCCGGACTCCGGCAGTAGAGACGCTAACGAAATCTCTTCCCCACACCCGCCAATGCTTCCTCCTCTCCTTAAGAGCTTTGGACACCACCATTAAGAACAAAGGCTGGGGTGAATATTTACTACAACCTGATTCAGTAGACCCAGTCACCCTGAGGGAGTGGGGGAGGCCTGTGCCCCTGGGGTTATCTGGCTGAAAACAAAAAGAATCCTCAAAAAGAAATGCCTGTGTCCCAGAGCATAAAACTCAACTGGAACACTGGAAGTCATCCTTGACTTCTCTCCCCTCCTCTTTCTCCCATCTCTTCTAGCCTCCTAAATCCATGCCCTCTTCCCAATGCTCTCCCCACCAACCGCATCAAAGGTCGCCCATCTCTTTCCACCCCGGGCCTTGCCTCCTGAAATCTACTCTCCACACTTTCCACTTTGCAAAATCATCCTTCTGAACAGAAAAATCTCATTTTGCTCTCTCCCTTCTGGGTCTCTTCCTTTTGCCCAGAGCCCACCCCACTCCCCATCCCACCCTCATACTTCCCCTTCACTTGACTAATTCCCACCCATTCTCCAGATCCTAGCTTAACAGCCAGTGCATCCATGCAGCAGACTTTTGCTGAACTCCAACTTGCAGCATACAGTCTTGTAGACACTGGAAACCTGCTGAATCCAGTTAAGGTCAGGCACCCATATCTCCTAGCCCCAGTCCTCCCACCAACCCCTGTATTAAAGGAGGCTGAAATTGCCAGTTAATTATGGTCTCCTCCACCAGCACAGCACTTCACTGGATCCAGATTCTTAGCTCTCTTGCTCTCTGCTGTATCCCAGTGACTAGCACCGTACCTGGCACATTTGGGGCTCTCAAAAATACTTAATCAATGAATTATAGAGGAGCAAAAAAGAAGCAAGAGCTTTAAAGATCCAAAATGTTTCTAAAACATCAGTTTGAGAAGAATGGTTAAGATAGTAGATCTCAGAGTGATATGTCCACCAGGTCCCATAATGGGTATTGCAAGAATGTTGAGTGAAGTGTGAGAGATTTTCCAAAAGACACACTTGCAAAGAAAGACCTCATCTCAGCCAAGACCTTGCCCACACTTCTCAATGGAGAGTCATTCCTTTGTGAAGCTTTTCATCCCAGGAGAAAGAGCAATTTCTTAACCTATTACAAGCCACCATCTTGGAAGGGTAATATATATATGAGAAACACACACACACACACACACACACACACACACGCCAACACCAAGACTACTGCATGTCAGAGAAAGCAATCTTTGGTTTTTTTTTTTGTTTTTTGTTTGTTTGTTTGTTTTTTGTGGTACACGGGCCTCTCACTGTTGTGGCCTCTCCCGTTGAGCACAGGCTCCGGACGTGCAGGCCCAGCGGCCATGGCTCACGGGCCTAGCCACTCCGCGGCATGTGGGATCCTCCCGGACCGGGGCACGAACCCATGTCCCCTGCATCTGCAGGCGGACTCTCAACCACTGCGCCACCAGGGAAGCCCGCAATCTTTGTTTTATTATGCCTCTGATACTTGGGTTTCTGGTACAGCAGCTGAAATTATATTTAAGTAATATAATGAGTATCTGTCACTTGTAACTCCCCTTCCCCCCCCAGATTATTTCTTCTCTGCCTTACTGAGGTCTACTGCCATCATGGCCCTCCTGTTAAGGAGGTAACATGGTTGCAAGACAGCTTCAGGTGAGTCCTCAGAGCGGTCATCTGATTGCCTTGGGCATAGCTCTTTCTGCTCCTAAGAAATCGGAAAAGCGGTGGAGAGGAAAAACCCTGGAGTTACACTGGCTGGTTTGAATCCAAGCTCCACCGCTTTCCAGCTCCAGAGCCTTGTGCAAGTTATTTAATCTTTCATAAGCCTCGCTTTTTCATTCTGTAAAACAGGAGTAATACCACCTAATCCACAAGGATGTTGAAGGGATTAAAAAGAAGTCAAGCACAGCACATAGTATGCACTCATATGTTAGCTATAGGGCTTAGCTAAGTTAACTAAACTCTCTGACCCACAGTTTCCTCATTTTTTAAATTGGATAATAACATTTCATTAAGTGGTTGAAAACCATGAAGAAGACAGTAGAAGAGAAATGCTTAGCCCTGCCCATAAAGGGGAGATGGACACATAGGAAGCCACCATTTGGGGCTTTTTTGTCAATCGTTCTCACCCTCAGCCCCACCTACATCAACACATTAGGACTTTGCCTCTCGGAATGTGCTCAGGGCTGACTATGGGAGGGTTTGTTCCCACAATAATGGTGTCACCACTGAAGTTAATGAAATTAGGCTGACCTAGCCTTTGGGTACATTTCTTGCCCTTGAAATCAGAAAAGCTACTACAGGTATCTGTACTGTTTCTTGTCTCTGCTCAGCAGAGAATGCTGCTGCTTCACACCATGGGGAAGAGAATGGGGCGTTTTGATTAAAACACAGACAAATGCCATCTGGCGTCCCATCTCCTGAGGGCACCGTTGACATCTCAAAAGAACATAGCATTGGCAAAAAAAAAAAAAAAAGTGGAGTTTTAAGGGTAGAATTAAGGGTTTAGGATAAAAGAACCCACAGAAGTTATATTTCTAGTTCATGGCCCTAATTTCAACTACAAGTCAACATTTTCTTCCCCATCACTTACTGAAAGCCTCACTAAATACGGTCATAGCTAAGTCACAGAAAATGGCCTTTCTCACTATCTCCCCGTATCTAAACCACAGAGATAAGCCCACACCCTCCTCTCTAGGCAGCCCTGCTCAGCCTGTTTCTACCTCCACCTTCCATTCGAACTGATGCTCCCAGAGGGCAGGGCTGTGGTCTCTTTCATTTCCTGCTGTAATCCTGCTGTGGTGTCTAGAACTGAGCCTGGCACAAAGTAATTGCTCAGTAAATATTTACAGAATGAATTAGCCTCCTGTGTTTCCTAAAACGAGGACTTTGGCACTTATTTTCTTTTCTGTCATTTATTTGTGGATGACCTCTTTTTAAAAGGATGTGAGGCAGCTTATTAAAAAGACATATCTCAGGACTTCCCTGGCAGTCCTGTGGTTAAGGCTCTGTGCTTCCACTGCAGGGGGCACCGGTTTGATCCCTGGTTGGAGAACTAGGATCCTGCATGCTGCGTGGTGTGACAAAAAAAAATTTTTTTTTTAAATTTGTCACAAAAGCACTTACTGGTTGAGTTATCATTTACTTAGGAACCCACCAAGAGAGAGGTGAGTGGTTTTCCAAAGCAGCTGTTGTGAGTTTGCTGTGACTCATCCTCAATCTCTTGCCAAGAACCCCCTTCACCTGGTAGATTGCCTCAAAGATTAGTAGACAGTTTGAGTTAAAATCTAGAATAAGAAAGTTCTAGTTAGTCATATTTTACTGGCAGGGACCTCTGTTTTGTATCTTTCTGAGCTTTTCTCTAACTAATCAGCCAGGTCACGAATGAATACCAAGGCCCTGACAATAGGTTCAGAGAAAGTGGAATCTCTGCCTCCTGGTAAGCCATACTTGGGATGGTTTCCTTTTGAGAATCACTCCTCTAGAGCTATGAGAAACAGCTGGAAGATGACTTTAAAACCTAACCTAGGGACTTCCCTGATAGCGTAGTGGTTAAGAATTCACCTGCCAATGCAGGGGACATGGGTTCGAGCCCTGGTCCGGGAAGATCCCACATGCCATGGAGCAACTAAGCCTTGTGCCACAACTACTGAGCCCGCACGCCACAACTACTGAAGCCCACATGCCTAGAGCCCGTGCTCTGCAACAAGAGAAGCCACCGCAATGAGAAGCCTGTGCACTGCAATGAAGAGTAGTGCCCTCTCGCCACAACTAAAGAAAGCCCGCACGCAGCAACAAAGACCCAACACAGCCAAAAATAAATCAATTAATTAATTAAATAAATTTATTGAAAAAAAGGGGAGGGAGGGAAAGAAGGGAGGGAGGGAAAGAAGGGAGGGAGGGAAAGAAGGGAGGGAGGGAAAGAAGGGAGGGAGGGAAAGAAAGGAGGGAGGGAGGGAAGGAAGAAAACTTAAAGGGGCACAAATTGGGACTTCCCTGGCAGTCCAGTGGTTAAGACTCCACGCTTCCAGTGCAGGGGGCATGGGTTCGATCCCTGGTCAGGGAATTAAGATCCCACATGCCAGACAGAGTGGCCAAAAAATAAAAATAAATAAATAATTTAAAAATACACATTGATTGACTACAAAAAACAATAACACACACACACACACACACACACACACACACACACAGAAAAAGAGGGACAAATCAATAGGCCAGCATTTCCATCTGGCCCCTAAGCTGACTCTCCCTCCACTCCTTCCACCATATTGTTTCCTCCCTCCTTCCCCAATACCCAGGACCAGCTTCACGGGCATATGACCCATGCACTCCCACAGGGTCCTGCACTCAGAAGGGCCCCATACTTGGTTTATTGCTCTGCCATTGCTGCCTTTAAAAATCCTAATTTTTTTTTTTTTTTTGGTGGCTGCGTTGGGTCTTCGTTGCTGCACACAGGCTTTCTCTAGTTACGGCGAGCGGGGGCTACTCTTTGTTGCAGTGCACAGGCTTCTCATTGCGGTGGATTCTCTTGTTGCTCTAGGCACGTGGGCTTCAGCTGCTGTGGCATGAAGGCTCAGTTGTTGTGGCACACAGGCTTCAGTAGTTGTGGCTCACAGGCTTCAGTAGTTGCGGCACGCGGGCTTCAGCAGTTGTGGCTCGTGGGCTCCAGAGCACAGTCTCAGTAGTTGTGGCGCACGGGTCTAATTGCTCCGTGGCATGTGGGATCTTCCTGGACCAGGGCTTGAACCCGTGTCCCCTGCATTGGCAAGCAAAAAATCCTAATTTTTGAACCACAAGCTTGCAATTTCCCTTTTGCCCTGGGCCCTACAAATTAAGTACCCTGTCCCTTCTACACCTCCGCCACTCCGGGGTGTCTCACCCTTGGTCCTCCTTGACCCCAGTTTGTACCTTTCCCACAGCAGGCACTCAGTAAAACTAAATTAAGGGGTTGAACATAAATATAAAGTAGCATTTGTCCTTTATATGCCAGAATGGATGGAGTATAGCCAGGTGTCATGTAGAGAGATGCCCTTGAGAGCTTTTAGATGAGGTGCAGCAATGAACACTCAGCTTACAAGGGGACACACTTGGATCTTCTCACTAGAGAATTCCAAGAAGACAAGCCAGGACAGCCCAGGGGCCACGAAAATCCCAGAAGAGGATAGACACTCCCGTCCTGTGAGGGTTCATTTTATGTGTCAACTTGACGAGGGCATGGGGGCAGGGGGGGGATGTCCAAACATCTGGTCTAGGTATGTCTGTGAAGGTGTTTCTGGAGGAGGCTAACGTCTGAATCAGTAGACTGAGGAAAGCAGATTGCCCTTGCTAATGTGAGGGGGCCTCACGCAGTCAGCTGAAGGCCTGAATAGAACCGGAAGGCTGACCCTCCTGTGAGTAAGAGAGAATTCCTCCGACCTGATGATGTGAGCTGAGACATGAGTCTTTTTTTTTTTTTCTGGCCACACCACACAGCTTGCGGGATCTTAGTTCCCCAACCAGGGATCGAACCTATACCCTCCACAGTGAAAGCACAGAGTCCTAACCACTGGACCACCAAGGAATTCCCTGAGACATGGGTCTTTTCCTGCCTTCAGACTCAAACTGAAACACCAGTTCTTCTTGGGTACCAGCCTGCAGGCCTTCAGACTGAAACTGACACCACCAGCTCTCCTGGGGCTCCAGCTTGCCAATTACAGATCTTGGGACTTCTCAGCTTCCATAATCACATGAGCCAGTTTCTTATAATAAATCTCTTCATATATCTATATCGCTCTATATAAATATAGATATCTCCTATTGCTTTGTTTCTTTGGAGAACCCTGACTAATACCCATTCCAGTAGTGTTCCTCACAACCATTCACCCATTCAGTGTTCGTCTATAGCCCGGCTACTCAAAGTGAGGTCCCTGGACAAGCAGCAACATCACCGCCCAGTGTCAGAAATGCAGGGTCTCGGGGAGGCCTTATCCCAGACACACTGAATCTGAATCTACAGCACAATAAATGCTTCAGGTGATTCATCTGCCCATAGTGTTGGGAAACACATCAGCCCTCTTGGAAAATGCAGTCACCTGGGAGGAATGACAATATTAAAAACAATTTCTTAGTAAAGAATGTGTTTAACCAAGGCTCTCTTCCCTAAGGACAGATGTTAGGAGTGGGGTGAAAGAGTGTTCAGAAGAGGACTTGGGAAGGCAGGACACTTTCCCAGTCATGACAAACCTTCAGTTACAGAGAAAAGACCGAGGAAGCCTCAGTATGCAAACTAGCAGGACAGACCAATACAAAGCAAGTCAAGGTCAGAGAGAACGGGCCAGGCAAATCAGGCCGCAGCACAGCCAAGGAACCTAGCATTGCCTCCCCCTTGTAACGTGCTTGGTTGCATTTTATTTTCTGTTTTCACTGAAATGGCAGTTTGTGGAGAAACTCTCCCACTTGGCTGTGAACAGGCTCTGAGCAACAGCAGCACTTCTGCAGAATTGGCAGGGAAAGAGCTGTGGAATATTTCAGAAACTTCAGGGCAAGGGGACAAACAAACAACCGGGGTGGTGGTGGGGGAACCCTCCTCAAAGTGAGGAGAAGGAGTTGAGTATCCAAAACAATGACCAGGACAGAAACAGAATCGCGGACATAGAGAACAGACTGGTGGTTGCCAAGGGGGAGGGGGGTGGGGGAGGGGTGGAGTGGGCGTTTGGGGTGAGAAGATGTAAGCTATTATATAGAGGATGGATAAACAGCAAGGTTCTACTGTGCAGCACAGGGAACTGTATTCAATATCCTATGATTATCCATAATGGAAAAGAATATAAAAAAATGTATATATATGTATAACTGAATCCCTTTGCTGTACAGCAGAAATTAACACAGCATTGTAAATCAACTATACGCCAATTAAATAAATAAATAAAACAATGACCAGGAATGCACCCACGGGTCTCCAAGTGAAAACCAATCTGATTTTATTTCTTCCACCTCCACCTGCCCCAGGCTGGTCTTTAATTCATCTACATGGGACAGAAAAAAAGCTCCTCTTAAAACAAACTGTAACTAGTGTATGGTGGTGGGTCTCTGGATGATTTACCCGATCGTAGCCTATTGGATTCTCTCTTCACTTAGTTCACAGGTACTGCTGGCCCGGTGAGGGTGAGGGTGAGGATGAGGGTGAGGGCCGGGCAGAACCTTTCCCACCCTTTCCCACGCCTCCAGCACCTGGGCAACATGCAATAAGCAGAACATGCCAGAGCACATGTCTGCAGCTCCGCCTGCCTCAGACCACACATTTATTCTCCAACCTACAGAAGTGTCCTCCTCCCTAGTCTCACAGAAGTGTATGGAGAAGCTTGGAACGTGGCCATGCAGCCTCAGCACAGCAGTCACAAGGCTTCAAGGGTAGGCACACCGGTGCAGTGGGGCCCCAGAAATCAACCTCTCCTCTCGGAATAAAGTGACAGCCCCATTTTTTCTCCATTCACGTGGAGATGTTGCCCCTACACACACACACACACACACACACACTGCCTAGAAAGGCAGTAGTTAAAGGCAAAGAGGCTAGTGGTTAAAAGCAAAGATTCTGCCCTAAGCCAAATCTTGCCTCTGTTCCGTCCCAGCTGTGTGACCTTGGACAAGTTACTTAGTGTCTCTGTGCTTAATTGCCCTTGTATTAGTCATCTTGGGCTGCCATAACAGAATGCTGTAGACTGGGTAACTTAAACATTTACTTTAATTTAAAATAAATTTAAAAGGGACTTCCCTGGTGGTCCAGTGGTTAAGACTTCACCTTCCAGCACAGGGGGTGTGGGTTTGATCCCTGGTCAGGGAGCTAAGGTCCCACATGCCTTGTGGTCAAAAAAAGAAAACATAAAATAGAAGCAATATTGTAACAAATTCAATAAAGACTTTAAAAATGGTATACATCAAAAAAATCTTTTAAAAAAATTAAAGAAATTCATTTTCCTTACAGTTCTGGAGCCTAGAAGTTCAAGATCAAGGTGGCGTCAGGGTTGGTCTCTGGTGAGACCTCTCCTGCTGGCTTGCAGAGAGCTGCCTTCTCATTGTGACCTCACGTGGCCATTCCTCTGTGTGCACACTGAGAGAGAGCTCTGATGTCTCTTCCTCTTCTTATGAGGACACCAGCCCGACTGGACCAGGCCTCCACCCTTATGACCTCATTTAACCTAAATTATCGGGACTTTCCTGGCAGTCCAGTGGTTAAGACTCCATGCTTGCAATGCAGGGGGCCCGGGTTTGATCCCTGGTCGGGAACTAAGATCCCACATGCTGCAACTAAGCACGCATGCCACAACTACTGAGTCCATGTGCCGTAACTAGAGAAGCCCGTGCATGACAACGAAGACCCAGCGCAGCCAAAATAAATAATTAGTTAATTAATTTTAAAAATAACCTTAATTATCTCCCATAAGGCCTTATCTCCAAATAGTCACATTGGGGGTTAGGGCTTCAACATATGAATTGGGGCAGGGGCGCTGTGGACAGACACAATTCAGTCCATCACAGTCCTCATCCTTAAAATGAGGCTCATGATATTGTCCCTCTCACAGGGATGTTATGAGATGGGGTGATATAGGAAAAACTTAGAACAGTACTAGCCCATGTTGGGGACACTATGGATCCCTGACTGATTGACAAAAGGCTACTTTTTTTTGACAAGCTCACTAGGCATCTCTCCCTGGATACCCCAAAAGCCTCATGACCTGAACATGAGCATAATCTCATCGTGTCTACTTCACACCTTCCCCAAACAACAACAAACAAGTCCCACTAACCCCTTCTGTTTCCCAGGTCAGTCTCTGGCCTTACCATCTAAGGAAGCAGAGCCCAGGCTGGAAAAATGGGCGGCAGCTTGGACTGATCCTATCCCTTCCTCCTCTACGTCCACCTTCTAACCCTCTGTCACACACTCTCTGGAAAAGTCTCTCTGCTCAATATAGAACAAAGGCCTGGTACTTTTTCACCTGGCACTGAAGTCCCTTTCTGCCTTCCTGATTTCCCACAATATTCCTAACATTGACATGGGGTGACCCAGGGGTCCCCGAACAGCACCTTTTTTCTCCTTGGTCCTCTGCCTGGTCTACCGCTTTCCATCCAAGTTCTCCTCTGTCCGGCGTGCTCCTGCTCTCTGTTCGAGGTCAGGCTGGCCCATCATCTCCTCTGAGGGGCTCTCTTCTTCCTCATGGTTACAAATCACTTACGATGTGTGAGGCATTACATTATGCAGTTTCTTTTTTTTTAATTTATTTATTTTTGGCTGTGTTGGGTCTTTGTTGCTGCACGCGGACTTTCTCTAGTTGTGGCGAGGGGGGGCTACTCTTCGTTGCAGTGTGCAGGCTTCTCATTGCAGTGGCTTCTCTTGTTGCAGAGCATGGGCCCTAGGCACGTGGGCTTCAGTAGTTGTGGCATGCGGGCTCAGTAGTGGTGGCTCACGGGCTCTAGGGCACAGGCTCAGTTGCTGTGGCTCACAGGCTCTAGAGCACAAGCTCAGTAGTTGTGGCACACAGGCTTAGTTGCTCCACAGCGTGTGGGATCTTCCCGGACCAGGGCTCGAACCCGGGTCCCCTGTATTGGCAGGTGGATTCTTAACCTCTGTGCCACCAGGGAAGTCCCATTATGCAGTTTCTAATTCAATTTTTTATTTTATATTTACACCAACTTTCCAAAATATGGTCTATAGCTTCCATTTAAACCATAAAGAGACTGAGGAATTTGCCAGGGTCAGAGGGCCACTGCCTCATCCCCCCAGGCTGGATCTCCAGTTGCTTTCCTAGCCCTGGATTGCCCAGCTTCCCAAACAGAACCTGTCACTCCATCTCCGGAGCTGGTACAGGCAGCCCACGGGTATGACGCTTATCACATTGTATTCTAGGGAAGAGAGGACCTGCTCCTAGAAGGGACGGCTCCTTCATCCCCACGTTCCCATGGCCCAGTCCAGTGTCTGCCCAGAGGCAGAAGACTAGTCAATTTTGGAGGAATCCAACGTGAGACACAGTGTCTGCAGGAATCCCGACTGGAAGACCTCATGTCCCATCCTGACCCACTGTCCCATCTTCTCAGAAAGTCTGTTGGTCCATTTAGTGTAGCCAGGGATGGTCATCATTACCGTACTTTTGGGGGGAGATAAGGAATGCACACTGATTAGAGACAAGCCCTGATTTAACCAGCATTTAAAACTGGCTGCTCTGTGCTGCGTAACATATGGGGCTGAAGATGGGGAGAAATGCAAAGGCGGAAAAGCCACGGCTTCCTCAGGCTTCCAAGGTGCACAGGGAAAGAGGCAAAGGGGTCAAGCAAGAATTGAATACTGCCGGCCAGGGTGGAAGGGCGGTGCTGAGCCTCTGGCAGGAGCCAGCATCGGGCTTCCACGCTGGCACCCGAGAGTTTCTGTCTGGGCCGCTGCTAAGTCACAACTGTGATGTCTCCAATGGGGTCCGAGAGTCTAGCTTTATAAGTACGTACTGTATTCATTTGCTCAGGCTGCCCTAACAAGGCACTGCAGACTGGCTGGCTTACACAACAGAAATGGATTCTCTCGCTGTTCTGGAGGCTGGAACTCTGAGATCAAGGTGTGGGCAGGGCTGGGAACTCTCTTTTTGGCTTGCAAGTGGCTGCCTTCTCACTGTGTCCCCACATGGTCTTTCCTCCACGTGCAAGCATCCCTGGTGTTCCCCGCTGTCCGAATCTCCTCTTTTTTTTTTTTGCGGTACGCGGGCCTCTCACTGTTGTGGCCTCTCCCATTGCAGAGCACAGGCTCCGGGTGCGCAGGCTCAGCGGCCATGGTTCACGGGCCCAGCCGCTCCACGGCATGTGGGATCTTCGCGGACCGGGGCACGAACCCGTGTCCCCTGCATCGGCAGGCAGACACTCAACCACTGCGCCACCAGCGAAGCCCCTTAATCTCCTCTTCTTATAAGGACACCAGTCATATGGGATTAGGCCCCAGGCTAAGGACCCCCTTTTAGGGTAATCACCTCTTTAAAGGCCCTGTCTCCAAATACAGTCCCATTCTGAGGTACTAAGGGTTAGGACTTCAACACAGGAAGTTGGTGGGGGGGCACAATTCAGTCCATAGCAAGTATCAGCTCCCCACTACTTCTTCTTTTTTTGGCCGCACCTCGCGACATATGAGATCTTAGTTCCCTGACCAGGGATCAAACCTGTGCCCCCTGCACTGAAAGCGCCTAGTCTTAACCACTGGGCTGCCAGGGAAGTCCTGCCACCACCTCTTCTAACTGTGAAGAATAAATGCACAACAGCTGAGGATTTGTAATCAGCATCAAACCCTTTCCCCATCGTGTTTGGGTCACTTTTCTTATCTGAGTAACTCTTTGTTGGATTGAATTGAATTCTTTGGTTGGTTACAAGGGTCACTGAAAAGGTATCTTCTCTTCTCAGAAGGCTTTCTTCTCTTCCTTTTGAAAAGGAGGGGGAAAATGTGTTATGGAGACGTCTAAGTGTTTTCTTTTAAAAAGCCTGAGAGTGAAGGACAATAATGATTGTGGAGCTTTAGAATCAAAAAAGTGTAGAGCCCCAGGGAGGGTGGGGGGAGCACCACTTCCAGGGCAGGAGGCAGAGACACCCCAGCTTGGGAAAAGCACCCTTTTCTCACAGTGTTCTGAATATTCTGAATTATTGCATGTCTGTGACTCAGCTCTGTCTATAGGTGCCTTTCAATAGCTGCATTATTCATTCCTCTCAGCATTTACTTTTTTTTCTTTTTTTTCCTTCTAAAACAAGTGTTGCTTTTATCGTCTCAAAACTTGTGGTATGTAGGAAGCAACATCCCAGGCTCTTGGAATCCCCGTTATTGCAACTGATTTTCTTTGATTGATCAAACCCCTGTGTTCTAACATATAAATAGGTAACTGAAAAACATTATAAATTGCAGCTATCCAGGCATTTTTCCCTATGAATTCATTTATCACACCTAGATTATTTGGGGACAGCTGATGGAAATATAAAAGGCTCACAACTGGGCTTCCCTGGTGGTGCAGTGGTTGAGAGTCTGCCTGCTGATGCAGGGGACACAGGTTCGTGCCCCGGTCTGGGAAGATTCCACGTGCTGCTGAACGGCTGGGCCCGTGAGCCATGGCTGCTGAGCCTGCGCATCCGGAGCCTGTGCTCCGCAACGGGAGAGGCCACAACAGTGAGAGGCCTGTGTACCACAAAAAAAAAAAAAAAAAAAAAAAAGGCTCACAACTATTTTTCCCCTATTTGCTACTCCAAGATAATTTCTGATTGGAAATAAAAAGCTTGGACATTGTTGTAAGTCATTTCTAATAGCCAGCTAATAAAGGACAAAATAATCCCTCCTGGTCAAAAAAAAAAAAAAAAAAGTGTTTCATGTAATAAACACTAGTTTTTATCCAAAAGAAAAAATGTGTACAAAACAGGACTAACTGGTACTTTGCAGAAGTGGGTCACATGGAACTAAATATCTGAGCATAAAACAGCTGTGTACTTTGATGGTATCAATATTATCTTAAAAACTAAATAAGAAGTTTCATCAGTGAATTTTGTTTCTCCTTGACTGACCTTCTACATTACTTTCCTATTGCTGCGGTAACAAATTACTACAAACTTAGTGAAACAACACAAATGTACTATCTGGAGGTCAGAAGTCTGAAATGGGACTCACGGGGCTAAAATCAGGGTGTGGGCAGGGCTGCATTCCTTTCTCGAGACTCTCGGGGAGAATCTGTTTCCTTCCCTTTTCCAGTTTGCTGAGGCCCGTATTCCTTGGCTCACGGGTCCCTTCCACCTTCAAAGCCAGCTCTGGCCAATGGCATCTTTCTCGTGCTGCGTCACTCTGACACTGCGTCTGTGCTGCCTCCCGCACAGGCTTTTAAGGACCTTCGTGATTATATTGTGCCCACATGGATAATGCAGGCTAATCTCCCCATTTCAAAGTCAGCTGATCAGCAGCCTCATCCACGTGCGATCTTAGCTCCTCCTTGCCAGGTAACACAGCATAGTCACCAATTCTAGGGATTAGATAACGGACATCTTTGGAGACCTTTATTCTTCCTACTACACCCACTTCATGGGAAATAATGAAAATAAGGTGCATTTCAGGAGCCGTGCGCGGTTTTTGGTTTTTGTTTTTTGCGGTACGCGGGCCTCTCACTGTTGTGGCCTCTCCCGTTGCGGAGCACAGGCTCCGGACGCGCAGGCTCAGCGGCCATGGCTCATGGGCCCAGCCGCTCCACGGCATGTGGGATCCTCCCAGACCGGGGTACGAACCCGTGTCCGTCCCCTGCATCGGCAGGCGGACTCTCAACCACTGCGCCACGAGGGAAGCCCTGGTTTTGTTTTGTTTTGTTTTGTTTTTAACAAGAAGTTTATTTAAACAACAAGACGCTTGACTTGAAGGGAAAACTATCTAGGATTCATTTCTTTTAGAGTAATTTATCCCTACTTAATGACCGATTGCCCTACATGTAACAGTTACGTTCAAAAAAAATTATAAAATTGTCTTTGGTTTTACAATGATAAATGAAAAACATTAAAATTCTCCAGTTGAACAAGGTTTGCAAGAATTTTTATGTTGTTCTTTTTTTGTTAAACAGTGAGCGCAAAATAACTTACTGGAATATAAAGAGCTGATGAGCATACCAGTAATGGAGAAAAGGGGGTATCTTCACAGAACCAGTATTCTTCCCCATTCCATCTCCATTTGATGTCGATCGAAACATACCATTGGCCATTTAGTTAAAAAAAATGCAATACGCTTGTGCACGTACACCAGTTACTTTAGGTACAATAAAGGAATGGGGAAGGGGAAAATGAAAGAATAGAGAAACTATACTGTAGTAGTCAGGATGTGGTGGAACCAAATTGCGGTTTTCTAATTGAGAATGTCTTTTTGGTCTGGAGGAACAGAATTCTGGAGTAAAGTAGCAGGTTCCCTTTTTAGTAGACACCTTCTGTCTGCTGCTGAAACACATCAACTGTATTTTCATCCTCCATTTCCAACTGTGCAGGTGTGTCTGTTTCATTGATTGGCTGCCCATCAAATCGGAATCTGATCTGCCTCATTGACAAAGCCTGTCAATAGGCTTTTTTTCACAATAGGCTTTCATTGGTTTACTAAGTGGTGTATGCCTCTTTTTTTTTTTTTTCATCTTTATTGGAGTATAATTGCTTTACAATGGTGTGCTAGTTTCTGCTTCATAACGAAGTGAATCAGTCACACACACATGTTCCCATATCCCTTCCCCCTCGCATCTCCCTCCCTCCCACCCTCCCTATCCCACCCCTCTAGGTGGTCACAAAGCACCGAGCTGATCTCCCTGTGCTATGCAGCTGCTTCCCACTAGCTATCTATTTTACGTTGGGTAGTGTATATATGTCCATGCCACTCTCTCACTTTGTCACAGCTTACCCTTCCCCCTCCTCCTATCCTCAAGTCCATTCTCTAGTTGGTCTGTGTCTATTCCTGTCTTACCCCTGGGTTCTTCATGACATTTTTTTTTCCCTTAGATTCCGTATATATGTGTGAGCATACGGTATTTGTCTTTCTCTTTCTGACTTACTTCGCTCTGTATGACAGACTCTAGGTCCATCCACCTCACTACAAATAACTCAATTTCCTTTCTTTTTATGGCTGAGTAATATTCCATTGTATATATGTGCCACATCTTCTTTATCCATTCATCTGATGATGGACACTTAGGTTGTTTCCATCTCCTAGCTATTGTAAATAGAGCTGCAATGAACGTTTTGGTACATGACTCTTTTTGAATTATGGTTTTCTCAGGGTATATGCCTAGTAGTAGGATTGCTGGGTCATATGGTAGTTCTATTTGTAGTTTTTTAAGGAACCTCCATACTGTTCTCCATAGCGGCTGTACCAATTCACATTCCCACCAGCAGTGCAAGAGTGTTCCCTTTTCTCCACACCCTCTCCAGCATTTATTGTTTCTAGATTTTTTGATGATGGCCATTCTGACTGTGTGAGATGGTATCTCATTGTAGTTTTGATTTGCATTTCTCTAATGATTAATGATGTTGAGCATTCTTTCATGTGTTTGTTGGCAGTCTGTATATCTTCTTTGGAGAAATGTCTATTGAGGTCTTCTGCCCATTTTTGGATTGGGTTGTTTGTTTTTTTGCTGTTGAGCTGCATGAGCTGCTTATAAATTTTGGAGATTAATCCTTTGTCAGTTGCTTCATTTGCAAATATTTTCTCCCATTCTGAGGGTTGTCTTTTGGTCTTGTTTATGGTTTCTGTGAAATCAAGAAAACACTCCCATTTACCATTGCAACAAAAGGAATAAGATATCTAGGAATAAACCTACCTAAGGAGACAAAAGACCAGTATGCAGAAAATTATAAGACACTGATGAAAGAAATTAAAGATGATGCAAATAGATGGAGAGATGTACCATGTTCTTGGATTGGAAGAATCAACATTGTAAAAATGACTCTACCACCCAAAGCAATCTACAGATTCAATGCAATCCCTATCAAACTACCACTGGCATTTTTCACAGAACTAGAACAAAAAATTTCACAATTTGTATGGAAACACAAAAGACCCCGAATAGCCAAAGCAATCCAGAGAAAGAAAAACAGAGCTGGAGGAATCAGGCTCCCTGACTTCAGACTATACTACAAAGCTACATTAATCAAGACAGTATGGTACTGGCACAAAAACAGAAAGATAGATCAGTGGATCAGGATAGAAAGCCCAGAGATAAATCCACGCACATATGGTCACCTTATCTTTGATAAAGGAGGCAGTAATGTACAGTGGAGAAAGGACAGCCTCTTCAATAAGTGGTGCTGGGAAAACTGGACAGGGACATGTAAAAGTATGAGATTAGAACACTCCCTAACACCATACACAAAAATAAGCTCAAAATGGATTAAAGACCTAAATGTAAGGCCAGAAACTATCCAACTCTTAGAGGAAAACATAGGCAGAACACTCTATGACATAAATCACAGCAAGATCCTTTTTGACCCACCTGCTAGAGAAATGGAAATAAAAACAAAAATAAACAAATGGTGTATGCCTCTTAATCTTCAACTGCACCACGGAACCGTCCTGCCCGGCCACCTTCAAATTAATACGATCGTTGTTCTCAGTCTTGACTCCTTCCTTGGGCTTTTCCTCGGCCACGGCAAACGCAGGAGTCTCCCCTGCAGCCCGCTTCCCAAAAGAGGGACCAGGTCCGCACCGAACAAGCACACAAGCAGCACCAGGAGCCACAGAAGAGGGAGGCGGCAGCAGTGGAGGAGGGAGAGCGTGTTTATTTTTATTTATTATTTATTTTAAAAGAATTGTTAGATTTTATTTTTCCCTATTACTCTTTTTTATAACTTTTTTAATTGCCTATTTTTAATTTGAATATTTTGACATTTTCTTACTGGTTTATAAGGGTATTTTTCCCTATTACTCTTAAAACTCAGCTTTATCAAGTAATAGGCCAAACTTCTAGAATAACAGCTCTTTCCCAGGCTGTAACCCTTTCAGAAAGAAGACCAAATTTATCATATACCATGGTTTCAGGATGTTTACACCCCAGAATGCTAAACCAGTTACACAATCATATCTTCCTAGGTCTCATAATCAAAATAGTATGTACCATTTCTCTCCTTCTCTTGCTAAATGCATTCCCTTTTTCCTAAAGTGTTTGTTTGTTACTAAAAGAAGTTTGAGTATCATCCTTTCCAAGAAATCTGTCTACCAGTATGAATTCTTCGCTCAGAATAAGGACCCGCTTATTCAAGAAAAAAATTTAGAAATATCTGGAACTAATTGTTCTCAGCTTTGGACAGATTAAATTTGTTTTACTCTACACCTGACTTAGCTTTGCTTTCATCCACACTTCCTGTTTGCGAATGTCAAACCCCATCTTTAAAACTCTTGCACTTTCCATTATGACTTGGAGAGGATGGGGGGCTGGGGAAGAGAGCTGGCTTGTTTTGTAGTGGGAGATTCTGAAAAGGGCAGATGTTTACTTTTGAGGTCATTAAGGGGGAAGATGGCAAATGTTCTTCTTCTTGTTCTGATCCTGAAAACACATGCAGGCCAAGACCAGAAGATTCTGGTCCTGAAATGATACTATATTACAACATTGTCTTAAGTACCTTCAGAATTTATATTACTCTTTAATTTATTTTACCTGAGCTTGGGTTCACAGTTAGGTAGACACTGTAAATGAGGTAGTGAGTGGAGCTGAGGAGGAAACAATATGTATTTAATATTTAATTATAAATAAATAAATGTATTCAATAATTTTATTTATTAAATAAATCCATTTAATTATTAAATTAAGTTAATTATTACATTATTGAATAAATTAAATTAATAATTTATTGTTTATAAAATAAATTTATTTAAAAATATTTAATATTTATTTAATAGCAGCCCTGGGAAAATATGTAATAGCTGTCATCCTGATCTCAGTTGATATTTAACTATTCCCCTTGAATCTGCAAATGTAGTAGGGGAACATGATCATTTTCCTTTTCATTCTCATCTGCTTGGACCCTCTCTCCTATGATAGCCACCCCAGCATCGTTATTACTATTCATAAAAATGAATAGTCCTTCCAAAGATGTTATAAAATAAACCCTTCCAAGGTGGGTTGTTTAGACTTAGAAGAGAAAGGCTCAAGTAAGTTAACTTTATTCATATAGTCATTAGGCAAAAGAAGCAAAATTCCCAGCACTCCCAACCAGTGCTTTTTTCTCCCTGAACCTGGTATATTTAAATGACTCCCATCAATTCCTGAGTTGATTCCAAGGACTGGCCTCTGGAGAATCCTGACATCTAACACAGGTAGAGACACTGTGACCCAGGTCTTAGCCTCTATGCTTACAATGAGAATTGTAAGACTAGAATACTGGAATATTCTAGTCTGGAATATTGTTTCATCAGATGCTGAGGACAGGGACTGCAAACTCACTCAGGTTTGACACTTGAAGGGGGAGGCAGTTGGTTTGTTGAACAGGCATTCCAGAAGGCTCCTCTGCAGATCAAAACCACAGTGAGATAATCACCTCACACCTGTCAGAATGGCTATTATCAAAAAGACAACAGTTAACGAATGTTGACAAAGATGTGGAGAAAAGGGACCTCTTGTGCACTGTTGGTGGGAATGTAAATTAGTGCAGCTACTGTGGAAAGCAGTATGGAGGTTCCTCAAAAAATTAAAAATAGAACTACTGTATGATCCAGCAATTCTTCCTCTGTGTATTTATCTGAAGAAAATGAAGACACTAACTCAAAAAATATATGCACCCCCATGTTCATTGCAGCATTATTTACAATAGCCAAGACATGGAAACAACTTAAGTGTCTATGGATGGATGAATGGATAAAGAAAATATGGTATAGATATACAATGGAATATTATTCAGCCATAAAAAAGAATGAAATCTTGCCATTTGGGACAACATGGATGGACCTTGAGGGCATTATGCTAAGTGAAATAAGTCAGAGAAAGACCAATACTGTATAATCTCATCTACATGTAGAATCTAAAACAAAACAAAAAACCAAGCTCATAGATATAGAGAACCGAGAACTGATTGATGGTTGACAGGGATGGGGAGTGGGAGGTATCAGGGCAATGGGTAAAGGGGGTCAAAAGGTTCAAACTTGCAGTTATAAAAAAGATAAGTCCTGGGGGTGTAATGTAGAGCATGATGACTATAGTTAATAATACCGTATTGTATACTTGAAAATTGCTAAGAGAGTGGATTTTATAGTTCTCATCATAAGGAAAAAAATGTTTTGTAACTATGAGTGCTGATGGATGTTTACTGGACTTGTTGCAATCATTCACAATATATACAAAGGTCAAATCATTATGTTGTATACTCTAAACAAGTATAATGTTATACGTCGATTATATCACCCCCCCAAAAAAAACGATTTTGCTGGCCTGAAAAAAAGAGGTTCCTGCGTGGCTCTTACACGTTTTCGTTAGGCCCTGTGTTTTGAATAGGTGTGTGTAAAGGGAGGCTCTGTTCAAATTAGATCTCTTGAAGAAAAATCTCTGAGGAAAATGTCTTCAGCAAAAATTGCTACTATCGGGCTTCCCTGGTGGTGCAGTGGTTAAGAATCCCCCTGCCAATGCAGGGTACATAGGTTCAAGCCCTGGTCCTGGAAGATCCCACATACCACGAAGCAACTAAGCCCGTGCGCCACAACTACTGAGTCCGTGAGCTTAGAGCCCGTGCTCCACAGAAAGAGGAGCCACCACAATGAGAAGCCCCCGCACCGCAATGAAGACCCAATGCAGCCAAAAATAAATAAAATAAAATAAATTAATTTAAAAAAATGCTACTATCTTAGGTTGGCCTTGCTCATTAAAATACACTTACCTGGGACACAGAAAAGAGACAGAGGGGAGCTAAGGGTCACAGGTCATGCTCCAGGGGGGCAGGAGCAGAGTTAGAGCTTAGCCTGCAGGGAGGAGCCCTCGGCATCGACAGCGTGTGGGCAAGAGACAGGCTGGACGGGATGGAGGGAGAGGTCTCCCTGCCACGCGGTCTCAACAAAGGCCTCAGCCCACCCCGTGGGGAGCTCAGAGCGGGGCTGGCCCTTCAGGACAAAGTGGGGTGGGATTGGGGGTTCATTGGATGCCAGCTGCCCTGAGAAAGGGGTGTATCTTGTGGAGGCAACTTTCTGGAGTGAAACCAGTTTCCAGAGACGGTGCACAGCTGCGAGCTGTCAGTGGCCAACCTTCCCAGCAACTGGAGGAGAGAATTCTCCCGTGCTGAAGGGGAATTCAGAGTCTACATGAGCTGCTCTCTTGGGCAAGCCGCTAACCTCTCAGTGAAGAGGAGCATCACCTGTCTGGCCCGGAAAGATCCCCCAGGCCTGTCTGTCCTTCTGCAACTGCTCCCTCTCTGCCCTGGGCTTCTGTGATCTTACCTCTCCAATAAGGGACTTCCTTTGATGTTGAAAAGTGACAACCCTCTCACTGAATCAAGCCCGTAAATCTGGTTTAGTTTGGCCCTCAGTGTTTTAAAATTTTAAGACTGTTGCCAATATGCAAAAAATTGAGAGACTTCCCCAAAATTCAGGCTTCTGGATTTTTTTTTTTTTTAGAAAGCAGATCTGGCCACACTCAGCCTAAATCCCTTCAAGGCCACAGTCGTCGGACATGTCACGAGCCCACCAATGTGTCAAGATCCTCACCAGGCCTCCAGCCCCTGGGAGCACAGGCTAGATTTTGAAAAATATTCAGTTATTTAAACATGGCTTCTAGGTTAATGCTATTTTAACGTCAACAAATCAGCTAACCTTTTATGAAACCCCAAATGAACAAATCTCTCAATTACACATACTTTGCTAAGTAGTGAATATGAATTTTTTTTTTTTTTTGGCTGTGTTGGGTCTTCATTGCTGCTCACGGTTTTTCTCTAGTTGCGGCGAGCAGGGGCTACTCTTCATTGCGGTGTGCAGGCTTCTCATTGCAGTGGCTTCTCTTGTTGCGGAGTACGGGCTCTAGGCACGTGGGCTTCAGTAGTTGTGGCACGTGGGCTCAGTAGTCGTGGCGCATGGGTTTAGTTGCTCCATGGCATGTGGGATCTTCCCGGACCAGGGCTCAAACCCGTGTCCCCTGCATTAGTAGGCAGAATCCCAACCACTGAGCCACGAGGGAAGTCCCCCAGTGTCTTAATTCCTCTCCACTCTAGGGTCTAGTTCAGTGCTCACCGGGGGGTCCACTGAAACCCAGCCTCTTGCCTGGCTCCTTCCCCAGAGCCTTGCGGCCTCAGGGAGCTAATCAATGCTCAGGGCTTTGGGCATCCCCTCTTCATTAGAAGTGACCAAAAAGCAGTGGACAGACACCCAACTCACCTCTCCCTGGCTGGGTGGCCTTGTGTGAGTCATTTAACTTCTCTCAGCTTTAACCAATTAGCCTGTGAAACAGCTGCTCCATGTACCCATAAGAGGCATGTTTTGGAGCGCCTGCTCAGCCCACACCCACTCTTCTGAGACCCGCTCCCACCCATGGCCTGGTCAACCACGTGTGTGCTACATGACCCTGATGAACAGACTACTGGACTAGTGGGGGATGCCCAAAGACAGCTGATACATTGGCTGCTCAGTGATCAAATGTGTTCTTTTTTTTTTCTCAAAAACCCAAGCAAAGAGCCCCAGAGAATGGTGGGCATGGGAACTAAAAGGTGCTGACGCCAGCCCGCCACCTCTCCCCCAGAGAGCACCGTGAAGAGCAATCAGACACAGGCAGCTGCTGAGGGAATCAGGAGCACCGAGCAGACAGACAGACACGAGGACGGGAGCACCCACGGGACTGGTCTCATCTTGGAGCCCCAGGGCTTCCAGAGTCCCCTGGGTTCAGCTAGCTGTTCTTTGGTTCCAGGAGATGCCCTTGACTCCTTTGAGCCGATCGCCCTTTCATTTGTACTAACTCCTCTGTCTCTCTGATCCTTTCAACTAAAAAGCCTTGACCAGCACAGAGTCTCACAGAAGCGTGATGAAGATAGGTAGCTAGGATACCTGTCTTCAAATCAACAAAGGATCTGTCTTCCTTGTGAAACCTCTTCAGTGTTCTATTGGCTCCCAAAAGACCCATAAAGTACTTTATGAGTGGTCATTATGGGTTCAGCCTTGAGGGGCCTGGTTGGGTTTAGGAAAGTGGAGAAAAGGTGGGGATTAGAGCCACACAAAGGCCCTGAGGCAGATGTAAGCAAAGTGTGGGAGAGGGGAGGAGTCATGGGACAGACCGAGAAGGCAGCGTCACCTGAGTTGTCATTTTGGACACACATTCCCTCTCCTAGTACTAGGAACCCTCTTTTTTTTTTTTTTTTTTTTTTTTTTTTTGCTGTACGCGGGCCTCTCACTGCTGTGGCCTCTCCCGTTGCGGAGCACAGGCTCCGGACACACAGGCTCCGCGGCCATGGCTCGCGGGCCCAGCCGCTGCGCGGCATGTGGGATCTTCCGGGATAGGGGCACGAACCCGTGTCCCCTGCATCGGCAGGCGGACTCTCAACCACTGCGCCACCAGGGAAGCCCGGAACCCTCTTTTTTAAAAAAAAATAAATTTATTTTATTTATCTATTTTTGGCCACATTGGGTCTTCATTGCTGCGCTTGGGCTTTCTCTAGTTGTGGTGAGAAGGGGCTACTCTTCGTTGCGGTGCGTGGGCTTCTCATTGAGGTGGGTTCTAGGTGCACACGCTCAGTAGTTGCGGCGCCCGGGTTTAGCTGCTCTGCGGCATGTGGGATCTTCCCGGACCAGGGCTCGAACCCATGTCCCCTGCATTGACAGGCGGATTCTTAACCACTGCGCCACCAGGGAAGCCCTGGAACCCTCTTTTTAAAGAGAACCCACCCTACCTTACTGGGCAAGAGTTCATTCTTCCTTCCAGCACCACCACCAGCAGGTGGGTGGGCATGTGACCCTCATGGGCCAATCCCAGCACACTGCATTCTCCAGGTCAGTGTGATTGGCTGAGGGGTGGGCTCATTAGTTATGACTCATAAGCTGGCTGGGCCAATCAGAATCTCCCCTCCAGTTTTGCTACAGAACCCTTGGGGGAATGACATTTTCTCTAGATCATAAGCCATGAAGAGTGTAAACTGAGGGGGCAATCTTGGCCTCTATGTGGCGAGATCTGGACAGAGACTATGTCCCAAAGGAAAGTAGGGATCACAGAGAAGGAGGGGGCAAGGAGTCCAGATGACATCATTTAGACTGCTGAATCCAGCTATACCTGAAACCGTGCTCAACCTTATACTGCTCAGTTAAAAGGAACAAATATATCTTCTTTTCTTTCCTTACAGTGGTTTGATTTAAATTTACATTACTTGCCAAAACAACAACAACAACAAACAAACAAAAAAACACCTTGACAACAATGGAAGTTAAGGGGGAGAGGTGGAAACAGGGTTGGACAGGAAGGGTGGTCTTTGATGACTCTGAAAGCCTGCAGATAAGTTTGCCTTGTTATGGTAAGTGGGTCTTTCCTGGTTGTCAGTGAGAGATGCTGTAACCCGTCTTCACTTCTGATGCTTCCCTTGATGTGCTGAGGGGCACTGCACTGATCCTTTCCTTTAACTGTAAGAGGGTGCCAACAACATTTCACTTCAAATCATTAATGTAATACGTTTAGACAAAAGAGGCTATTAGTCTCGGAAAGGACTGCTTTAAAGACATCGAAATGTGTTCTCTTTCTGCCTTCTTCTGTGTTCTGTGCGCCTCTCCCTGAATTCCCAGATACAAACTAGAGAATGCAGCAGTGCCTGGAGCACAGCGGTAACATCCGGTATTACTTTGACAGCACAATTCAGGGCTGACCACCCTCCGGAGTGTGCACTTCGCTACAGTTCGTGGCACATCCCATCACAAGTGCAAAGAGAGCTAAGGAAACATTAGAGAGGTTTATTCCAGGGATCTTTAAATTTGGGCTGGAGAAAAGATCACACGTCCACGGGTAGAAGACAGAGGGTAAAGGGAAGGCATAAGGAGGAGGATGGGAGATGCAGAAAGCAGGGAAGCAGGAGGAGATACGGGAGGAGGGAGCCAGCACAGGAAGCTAAGAAGAGTACAGAGAGAAAGGGGAGGAAAGACTAGGAAATGTTTAGGCCAAGACCCAGCTCCTCCTCTGGGTCCTCCGTAGGCAGGCGGACAGCTACATCATTTGTAGGGCCCAGTGCAAAACCCAGGTGCGGAGCTGTAAGGAGATAGGGTAGGGGGTCCCCAGAGAAAGAGAACCAGGCATGGTTTTCTTGACATTAAGAGAAGCTATTTTGTGATGTAAGTCTGGCCACAGTGCTTGCCCTTGAACAGGTCTCAGTAATCAAGGATCTTAAGAGAAGTGAGGGTATGCAGGAATGAAGAGCTGTCAAGAAACAATAGCTCAGCAATAAAAGAGTCTAGTTCCTCCTCAAGAGGGAGATATATATAACAATCTGATACACATCTCTGCGATCTGCAGGAACTAAGGTCCCCACCCCGGTGGAGGAAGGAATGATGAGGTTGACCCTCGCGACTTCTATCAACTAAAGCTTGGACTCTGTCGACCTTTGCCCCAATTCTATGCTGAATTCTCCTCTGCTCAAGCCCATTCACGAATGTGCATGGACGCTTAGCTTAAAACTTCCCCAATCTTGCTATCTGGGGAGACACTGATCCCCAGTGTTCTCCTTACTTGCTGCAAGTAATGATAAATCCTTCCTTCTCCAGATCTTTTTTTTTTTTTTTTTTTTTGCGGTATGTGGGCCTCTCTCACTGTTGTGGCCTCTCCCGCTGCGGAGCACAGGCTCCGGATGCACAGGCTCAGCGGCTCACGGGCCCAGCCGCTCCGCGGCATGTGGGATCTTCCCGGACCGGGGCACGAACCCGTGTCCCCTGCATCGGCAGGCGGACTCTCAACCACTGCGCCACCAGGGAGGCCCAAGCCCCATTCTTAAAGATCTCCCTTCCACACACACACGCACGTGAACACCTCCAAGGAGCCCTGGGGAAAAGAAACTTCTGTGACTTCACTTAAACCAGTGTTTCTCAACTGACTCGTGGCGTGACCACGGAAACACGGTCCCCCTAATACTCGGTGTTAACATCCCACAGATCCCATTTGGCAAAATGCTTGAAGATCTGGAGGTTCCTCGAGATCACCCACAGCAGCCCTTCCCACCCTGAGATTCGATGCTCAAGAACCCGCTATGCTTGGCTGTGGGGCAACAGCAACTTCCTTGCACCAGATTGGATGGTGGGGGGAGGGGTGAAGGAAGGGGGTGGGAGTAGCCCCCCGAGTTTACTGTGGCTGCAAAACCTCCAAGATGAGACATCGACTCCCCTAAACGCCCCTCCACGCAAGCACACAAAAGCCTTTTTTTTATTCTAAATGTATTCAAAATGTTCCCTTTACTTTAATGCCTAACCTCCCCAGAAATTTTTCAAAGGGAACTTTGATACCACATGTAGGACAGGGACTCCTTGGCTATGGTAAATAAATACAAAGTTTGTACAAGACTTGCAATCACAGATCATTGTATCCAAAGTGTATCATTGTATTTAGGGAGAAGTTATGCCCAGAACTCTCCGTATTCCAGTTCCTGTGATCAGGAACCCAGGAATTCCTCAAATTGAAACCCTTATCCTTAACAAAGATTAGTTAAATGTCAACGTTATTGAGAAGAACGAGGTTTAATGCAGAAAAGAACCCAGGTGTTGGTTTTTTTGTGTGTTTGTTTGTTGTTATTGCTGTTGCTGTTTGTTTCTCCATACACAGTAAAGACTGAGGGTTTTGAGCTGAAGCTCAAGGCTGGATCTCAACTATTCCTCACTCCCTTTGTTGCAGTAGACAAGTCACTAAATCCTCTTCTCTGTGCTTTTGTTTTCTCATCTGTAACATGGGAATAATAGCGGTAGTAAAGATTCTTCTAGCAGTACGATGACACGTGAGAAAGCCCTCTAAAATCTGACGGCAGCAGGCTTTGCTAAAGCACCTCTTACTTTCCAATTACAAATGTAAAGAGTCACATCTCCACAGTGAGGCATGGACAGACGATTTTTAAATCAGAAGAAAAAAAAGGGTTATCAAAATACTTAGCAAGAATTCCCCCCTCAGTGGTCATTTTGCTTGGAGGTCCAAACTATAACCAAATGCTATGAACTATGCTTACTTGGGAGATTCTTAAGCTCCCTTTACATGAATCCTTCTGAAATATACCAACTGGTTCTTAGCGAGGAATCAGTTCAGCAGGGACCCTAGGAGGGCGCTGGTGCCGCCTGCCGGCTTGGGGTGGTATGACAAGTGTGCTCTACAGAGACAAAGGGAGGTAGTCTGGAAGCCCTGAATGGGGAATCTGAGAAACCTGGGCTGGAGCACAATATTCTGACCTGGAGCCTCGCTGTTCAAATTGTGGTCCTCTGTTTAGCAGCACTGGCATCACTGGGAGCTTGATGGAAATGTAAAATCAGACTGCATTTTAACAAGATCCTCCACCACATACATAGAAAACAAACTTATGGTTACCAAAGGGGAAGGGGGGAGGGGTAAATTAGGAATTTGGGATTAACATATACACACTACCATATGTAAAATAGATAACCAACAAGGACCTACTGTACAGCATAGGGAACTATACTCAATATTTTGTAATAACCTATAAGGGAAAAGCATCTGAAAAAAATATGTATGTATAACTGAACTACTTTGCTGTACACCTGAAACTAACACAATGTTGTAAATCAACTATACTTCAATTAAAAAAAAAGGGGGTGGGGTGGGGTGGGGCTTCCCTGGTGGCACAGTGGTTAAGAATCCGCCTGGCAATGCAGGAGACACTGGTTCAAGCCCTGGTCCGGGAAGATCCCACATGCCACGGAGCAACTAAGCCCGTGTGCCACTACTGAGCCTGCGTTCTAGAGCCCGCGAGCCACAACTACTGAAGCCTGCACGCCTAGAGCCCGTGCTCTGCAACAAGAGAAGCCACTGCAATGAGAAGCCCGCGCAAGGAAGAGCAGCCCCCGCTCGCCACAACTAGAGAAAGCCTGTGCACAGCAACAAAGACCCAATGCAGCCAAAAATAAATAAATTTATCAAAAAAAAAGAGAAAGAAATGAAGGATGTATCCACCCCTCAACAAATAAAATATTACATTAAAAAGAAAAAGATCTGGACTTCCCTGGTGGTCCAGTGGCTAAGACTCCACGCTCCCAATGCAGGGGGGCCCGGGTTTGATCCCTGGTCAGGGAACTATATCCTGCATGGATACTGCAACTAAGAGTCCACAAGCTGCAACTAAAAAAGATACCGCATGCCACAACTAAAGACCCCGTGTGCCGCAACTAAGACCTGGCACAGAAGAAAGAAAGGAAAGGAAAGGAAAGGAAGGAAGGAAGGAAGGAAGAAAGCAAGAAAGAAAAACAAAGAAAGAAAGAAAAGAAAAATCTTCCAAGCAATTTATATGTGCATTGGAGTTCAAGAAACATGTTCTGGAGGATTTAATCTAGTGACTAAAGGTCAAAGGGGAATTCTAAAAGTAGGAAGCTACTTTAAATAAAAACTTTTTAAAAACCCAGGTAGGGATAGCAACTCACAGAAAGCTTAGCACTTCTGCTCTATTTAGTTCAAGTCCTTTGTCACACCAACCAGTCAACTGAGTGCTTTGCCCCACAACTCTGCTTTTCTTAATTTCATTTTCATCATATTTCCTACTTATTCTTTTGAAGGCTTTTTTTTTCCTTCCACAGAATTATTTCTACAATTTTATAATAAAATTACCCAGGAAAACAGGATTCCTTCCCATTACGGAAAATTTGTTTTACTGTCTTATTTTCTGAATTACTGTCTTAGAGTTCCTTGGTTGCAAGCAACAGAAATGAATTCTGGGAAATATAAGCAAAAAAAAATGTATTGGGTAGATATGGTGGTAGCTTATAGAATCAAAGAAAAAGCTAAGCAATGAGGTCTTAGAAAGGACAGGAAGCAGGGCCACACCTTTGGGACACACCCGTGTCAAGTGTTTTCAGCCCTGCCTGTGTTGCTGATCAATATGCAAATTCTCAGGACACAGAATCTGTTTGGCCTCGCTTGGTTCACGCCTGGCCCTTGGAGAAGGAAGGGCAGGGCATCTCAGTTTCAAGACTCATTGAAAGTGTATCTAATGAGGAAGGCTGGGTTCAACGGCTGTTACAGTCAACATCCACCCTGATTGGTCGAGCATGGTAGTACCCATGTCACTCCAGTTTTTATATATTTTGACCATCACCCTGGAGAGAGTGGGTCCCCAAGGAAAACTGAGGTGTTTTAGCTGAAAAAGAAGGAGAGGATAATGGGCAGGCAAAATCAATAGATATTCTCTATACATCTCTATTGTGAAATAAACACGCACCCACCAAGGTACTGACTGAAGAAGATATTGATAACGTATTTACTCTAAAACCCATGTATCTGTAACTATTATTCCAAGAGGTATCCAAGAGGTTAAAGGGGGGGGGGGTATATTTTTAACCCTTTATGCACACAATTGGAGCATTCAGTGAAATCTTGATGATCTTTGGCTTTTCAAGGCAAATATACCTTCTACAACATCATCAGATTTAAACAGTGGAAAGGGCTCCTATCTGCCAAGCCTTCTGGCATGCATCACCCCTCTAACATTCTAATGTATTCACGGGCAATGTTATACAAATGGTGGGGGTCTTTTTTTCTTTTTAAAGAAGAGAGAATAAAAATGATTGTGTAGCTATGAAAAATACACTCTGTTACCAGAGCCCCGTCACAGTTCTTTCAGAAAACATCTTGGGGGAATAAATAGCTGCAGTCTCATAGCAACATTCAGTTCAACAATGCTCAGAGCTGAAACACGTTCTTGGGTTAGAAATTTGCCTACAGAAGGATGCCATCCAGAGTCACCTTTAATTGTGGATAATAGAGTCAGTCCACAGCCAGGGGAAATGGGTCTCAATCAGGCAGTCCTTCTGCTTCCTTGGAATTTTGCAAGAACTGGCCAATGTCCTCATAAAGCTAAATGAATGAACCTGTATGTCATAGAGAGGACTCCGTGACATACCCAGTAACCTGACAAAGGCTTCTTAGCTGGAAGAAAACGTTTTCTTTTACGTTCTATGCACTGGTCACACTCTACAAATAGCTTATAATAATAATAATAGCAGAAAGGAAAAAATGATGGAACCCCCTCCCCACAGATGTACCTCTACAAGCAGTGCTGTTACATTCATTAAGTCTATCTGAAGTCTTATTTCTCTTCTTTAAAATTGTTCCATGAGGTTAAATAATCTATTTTTGTACTGTTGGAGGGACCTGGCATCCATGGCCCAAGTAATTAGCAAATGCACATTTCTTTGATCCTCTTGTTTCATTTTTAAAATCCAAGTGGTTTTTGCATTCTATGCCACCATCTATCCTTGTATATTTTAATAAGAAACTAATGTTTTCTAAAGTAGTGAATATAACAAAAAGGAAACAGACCCACAGATATGGAGAACAAACTAGTGGTTACCAGTGGAGAGAGGGAAGGGGGAGGGGCAAGATAGGGGTAGGGGATTGGGAGATACAAACTACTACCTATAAAATAGATAAGCAACAAAGATATACAGTACAATACAAGGCATACAGCCAATATTTTATAATAAATATAAATGGAAATAACCTTTAAAACTAGAGAATTACTGTGTTGTACATCTAAAACTTCCATAATATTGTACACCTAAAACTTCCATAATATTGTCATACCTCAACTATAACTCATTAAAAATAAATAATAACAATTATGATAGCATATGATACTACTTGTATGTGGAATCTAAAAATGATACAAATGAACTTATTTACAAAACAAAAATAGACTCACAGACATAGAAAACAGACTTCTGGTTACCAAAGGTAAACCAACTATACTTCAATAAATGTTTTAATTTAAACAGTAAAAATAAATGAATAAATAGTAAAAAAAAATAAAAAAAATTTTAAGTACCTAAAAAAAAGAAAGAAACGAATGTTTTCCAGAAAACTCTGGAGGCACATTGGCCCTCCAGGTAGTGGGGGCAGGCACAGGCCATGGTCACCTGGCTGAGATGGTCCAGTTTGGAGCAAAGGGACTAGTTTTCCAGCCCTGGCACCATCGTCCAGAAACAAGGCCAAGACCAGGCCAGGAACTTAATTTTACTGCACCTCAGTTTCCCCATTTGGGCAGTTAGGTGGTTTGTGTATACTCTCTAATGCAGCTGGAAAGCCTACTGTTCTGGTCATCTTCACTGTGGGCTCCAAGGGTAGAACAGGAAACACAAAAAAGTGGCCAGAAAGCCACTCAGGAACCTATCTTTGAAACTTTCTTTTACAACCCCCATCTCTGGTCCACAGCCTTTGAGGAGCAGGTCCAAGGAACTGAGGTATTGAACTGGAAGCCAGAAGTGTAAGATAAAAAACGATCCAAGAGTCTATCCTTTAAATACCAAAGCCTTGATTGGGCTGCTGTCCATCATCTGTTCTCTCTTTATCTGGAGCAAGCAGCCGTGGTCGGCACCGAGGCTTCATCCACAGTGCTTGTCCTCCTCTGACAGGCATTGTCATCACTGAATGCTGAGATGGAGGCTTATCGGGAGCTTGGAGGGATAAATGTGATCTTGGGCGACTGAATTAAGATTGGAAAATATCTTGACAGGCTGGAATAATGGATAAAATCTAACGTTTGAAATGTAATCAGGATAAATGGAAAATCTGGCTCACGGGTTCAGAATACCAAGTGCACAGAAATCGCTGATCTTGTGAAAAAAAAGGCCTAGAATGTTCAGTTTACTGCGTATGTCAACCTGTGCCAGCAGGCTCAGCAAGATGACTCAACAACACCATCACCACCTCCCCAACCAAAGCAAACATGGCGTGGAATTTGCTGAATAAAACTAACCCAGGCAAGAGAAGGAAAACGTGCTCTATCCTCCCATCAGGTCATGTCTGTGTCATTAGGAGGGATAGGAAGGAAAACAGACAAGCCCAAGAGAGAAAGACAGACTCCAGCCTGATGAGATGTGGCCTTGCAGGGCAGGAAGACCAGGAAAGAATCCAGAATGGAACCAGGGCTTAAAAAGATGAGGAACGTTAATGCAAAATCCCCACCACCCAAAGCAGGTGATAAAATAAAAAGAGGTTGAGAAAGAATCACATAAGAATGTAAAAGAGTTGATGGAATGAAAATGCCAGATGGCAAGACAATAAGATACCTGGAGATAAAAGGAAAAGCAACCAAGCAGAAAAGGAAGTTCTATAAAGCAGGAATGGAGGCTATGAGTCAAATTGGGGTGGGGTGAGAATTGGGGCGTGGAGTGATGGAGACCCAGAAGACGGATGTAATCCAGTTACACCAAGGGCATGGGCTTGAGGGCCCCTTGTTTCGATGACCATAAAAAGGGTTCAGTGAATTCTTCCGAAGTTTGAGATTTGCTCAGAATGCGTGCAGCCCAGATCCCTGTCTCAGCAAAAACCTCTGTCTGATGTGCAATATTATTGTCCTTAAGCAGGTAGCTCAATTTTTCCGGGATGATAAAACTACTCCTTTCTGCCTAAGTTTTTTTAAAAAACCACTCACTATTTACTAAAGTATAACCTACTTGCAAGACACATGCACATATCTAAATGTAGGGCTTGAAGAATTTTCACAAACTGAGCACAGAACCTTCATCAAGAAACGGAACAGAAGCAGAACAGAAGCCCCGTCACATTCCATTCTCATTACTACCTCTCCCCCAGGGCAACCTCTGTCCTAACTTCTGATGAGAGATTTGTTTTGCACCTGATATAAATGGAATCATGCAGTAAATTCTCTCATGAGAGTCATCAGTACTGTATGTGGTTGTAGATCATTCACCTTATTGCTGGGTAGTATTCCACTGGGTAAACACAGCACACATTACACATCCAGTGTTGATGGACATCTGTGGAGTTTCCAGTTGAGGGCTGTTATGAATAATACTGCACTGAACTTCCGGTTCATGGCTTTTGTTGGGCATATGCATGCATTACTGCTATGTCATAACAAAGGGTAGAATTACTGGGTCACATACACACCCTATAACAATATGATATCACTTATATGTGAAATCTAAAATATGACACAAATGAACTTATCTATGAAACAAAAACAGACTCACAGAGAGAGAACAGACTTGTGGTTGCCAAGGGGGAGGGGAGGTGGGGAGGGATGGATTGGGAGTTTGGGATTAGCAGATTCAAACTATATATTATGTACAGAATGGATAAATAACAAGGTCCTACTGTACAGCCCAGGGAACTATATTCCATACCCTGTCATAAACCATAATAGAAAGAATATGAAAAAGAATGTATATATATGTATAACTGAATCACTTTGCTGTACAGCAGAACTTAACACAACATTGTAAATCAACTATACTTCAATAAAATAAATTTTTAAAATTTCTTTTAAAAATTAAAAAGGATATCTGAAAACTTCCCCTGTCACTCTGGAGAACTGTGTGCAGATCTGGGCAGGATATTTATGAAATAGGCATTCTGAGAAGTTCATCTGAAGGGTATGCTGCAGGTGACACCCTTAGTAAGACTGTAATAACCATGTCCAGTGAGAGCCACTGAGGAAGTGGGCATGTGGAGATGGAGAAGACACCCCCAGGGGGAAGCTGACTTCAGATGTGAGGAGGGCTGTAATGTTAGAAGACCTTCTGGTTGAACCGGGTAGATTGAGCACATGCATTTATCTTTCTTTTTCTCAAAGACCCAATTAAAATGAAAGGGGGGGACTGATTAAGTTGATAACCAATTGGTCTCTTTTTTAAAAAAATAAATCTATTTATTTTTCTATTTTTGGCTGTGTTGGGTCTTCGTTGCTGTGCGCAGGCTTTCTCTAGTTTTGGCGATCGGGGGCTACTCTTCGTTGAGGTGCGCGGGCTTCTCATTGTGGTGGCTTCTCTTGTGGAGCTCCGGCTCTAGGTGCACGGGCTTCAGTAGTTGTAGCACGTGGGCTTCAGTAGTTGTGGCTTGCGGGCTCTAGAGCGTAGGCTCAGTAGTTGTGGTGCACGGGCTTAGTTGCTCCGCGGCATGTGGGATCTTCCCCGACCAGGGCTCGAACCCGTGTCCCCTGCATTTGCAGGTGGATTCTTAACCACTGCGCCACCAGGGAAGTCCCACAATTGGTCCAGTGGTTAGAACTCTACACTTTCACTGCTGAGGGTGCAGGTTCAATCCCCAGTCAGGGAACTAAGATCCCACCAGATGCATGGTGTGGCCAAAAATTTCTTTTTAATTTTTAAAAAAACTTTGATTTTTTTACATTTTTGACAGTTGTATAAGTACCTAGGGAGGTTTTGCTTCTTAAGTCAGAAAGTCAAGTCTAGTAGTTTTATACTAGACATGGTCCGAAGGTTAAAGACAATGAGAGATGAGAGAATAGGCAACAGCAGACAAGGTGTTTAACAAAATATTTTAAAATGGTAGGTGGATGAAGAAGCTGTGAGAGCTGAGGAGATGCCTGCAGAGGGGGAAGCCAAGGAGAAACCAGCACTGTATTCTACAGAACCTGGAAACGTTTCAGGAGGTCAGGCACAGGAAGCAGAGAAGTAGGAGTGAGACGTGATAGGACAGAAAGAGGGAAAGAAACATTATGGAAAGAGAAGATAAGGAGCAGAGAGACCCTCATGTCCCGGCCCCATTCTACACGAAGGGGTTGGGTAGCCACCAACTCTGCCCAGAGGAGAGTAGAAGCGTGAGGCAAAAGTGCAGTAGAGAAGCCCTAGGTCCGAGATGCTAGGGGATAAATGGGGTGGTGGAGGCGCCACACTGAAAACAGAGTCTCTCAGTGGAAGCTCACATACTGGATGGTGAGACTCCCAGCCTCCAGCCTCCTGCTCAAGCTCTAGGAAAGGACTTGATGAGGTTTTTTGGAGAAACAAAAATGCCCCAGAGGAAAAACCCTGTAGATACCAACATTTGGTGCTCTCAATGAACAAACAAAATGATAGGTTCCCTGGCTATTATTGGTTAAGATATATTCGGTTGCAGGTAAGAGAACCCAGTCAACAGTAACTTAAATAAATATAGGCTTGTTTCTTTAATATAACAACAACAAAACTGGAAGTAGGCGGAAGGTGGCATTAGTTCAGCCAGTTAGCAATGTCAGCGAGTTTTTTTTTTTTTTTTTACTTTTGTGGTTTTCAATCTTCTTGGTCTCTGGACCCCTTTAGACTCTTAAAAATGACTGAGGGTCTCTGGACCCCTTCAGACTCTTAAAAATGATTGAGGGCCCTAAAGTGCTTTTGTTCATATGAGTTATACCTACTGATATTTGCTTTATTAGAAATTAAGATTGAGGGACTTCCTGGTGGCACAGTGGTTAAGAATCCATCTGCCAGTGCAGGGGACACAGATTCAATCCCTGGTCCAGGAAGATCCCACATCCCGTGGAGCAACTAAGCCCACAAGCCACAACTACTGAAGCCTGATCACCTAGAGCCCGTGCTCCGCAATAAGAGAAGCCACCGTGATGAGAAGCCTGCGCACTGCAATGAAGAGTAGCCCCTGCTCGCCACAACTAGAGAAAGCCCGTGCGCAACGAAGACCCAACACAGCCAAAGATAAATAAATAAATAAATAAATAAATAATTTTTGAATGCTTAAAAAAGAAGAAATTAAGATAGAAAAAATTCAAAAACCCAAGAATACACAATCACGCATTCATTGGCTGTCAGAATGAAAACAACATCACACGTCAGCCAGCCTCTGGAAAACGCCACTGTACACTCATGAGAGAACAAGGACAAAGGAAATAATGTCTTGGTATTAATATTAACACAGTTTGACCCCTGAAAGTTCCTCAGACAACATATCTCAGACAACATTTTGAGAACTACCACTTGTGCCTTCTGAACCAGCTTCAGGCGTCACATTTAAACTCAGAACAGGAAGAAGGGAAGAGGTGGGCAGGCCAGCCATATTGTCTTCTTGTCAAGAAAGGAAAAGCTTTCCCAGGAGCTCTTAGCCGACTTCCCTTCACAGCTCCCTGGCCAGAACTGTCACATGATCACAACGAGCTGTTGTGAAAGATGAAAGCAAAGACCAAAACCAAACAGAAGTTTGTTTTGAAGTTTCTGAAGGAAACAGAGACAATTCAGAGAACAGAATAGCAAAAATTTTAAACCCATAATTCATTTCCTCAGAGAAGTACAAGGACCATATCACATCCCCAGAACAAGAACAATATACTGTTAAAATATTTTATAGTTGAAATAAAAATTTAACCAATGGCTGGGGAGATAAAACTGAGGAAATCTCTCTCTCTCACACACACACACACACACAAGACAGAGCAAGTAAAATAGAAGAGATAAGATTTTAAAATTTAGAAGATAAGTACATGAGGTGTAACCATCCACATCATATATAAATTGTAGAAAGGAAGAAGTGAGAAAACAGAGAGAAAATTATCATGGAAATAAAAAGAAAATGCTCCCAAATTGAGAGATATAAGTTTCCCAATTCCTGTGTGCCCAGCAAGAAGAGGAAAAAACCCTCAAGGGTATGTCACTATGGCATTTTAGAATGCTGCAGACAAAGCAAGCTCCCAAAGGAAGAGAGAGACAGAGACAGAGAAAGAGACAGGGAGAGAGAGATTTTGAGAGAGAGAAGTCAATATAAAAAAAGAAAATTGAGAATCACTTTGTATAGTTTGACTATGTATAGACTGCTGCTTTGAAAATAATTTTCCTTCATATTTTTGAAGGTATTGCTTCATTGTCTTCTAGCTTCTGGGACTGCATCCTGATCCTCTCTCTCTCTTTTTCTTTTTTGTACGTGACCCCTTTCTCTCTCTCAAAAATCTCTCTCTCTCTCCATATATATATATATATACACACACACACACACACACACACACACACACACACACACACACATGTATGTATATCTCATATTGGTTCTTAATGGTTCTGTTTCTCTGGGTACCATGTAACAAACTGGGTGGGGGATTTCTATTATGACAAGAAAGAAGAGAAGGACAGATACTGGGGGACTATTATGAAAAAGAAGTACTTATAAACTCCAAGAAGAGCAAAAAGGTGTACAAGAAAGGAAACGTAGCCATGGTATTCTACTTGGCTCACCAATGACTGATCTTTCATTTAATCATAATAAGTAAACTCTGAAATATTGGTTTAACCAAAAATCATCATATAACTTTCGGGAGGGTAAGAGGAAGTAAATGAGGGACAACGGATGGCTTCCAGGTGCTGAATGATCTTGTATATTAGGACCCTGCTATAGACCGAATGTTTGTGTCCCCTCCACAAAATTCATATGTTGAAATCCTAACCCCAAATATCATGGTATTAGGAGGTGGGGATTTGGGGGAGGTGATTAGGTCATAAGGGTGGAGACCTCATGAATAAGATTAGAGCCCTTATGTAAGAGACCCAGAGAGCTCCCCTGTCCCTCTTGCCATAGTGAGCTGTCTATGAACCAGGAAGTGGGTCCTCATCAGACACTGAATCTGCTGATGCCTTGATCTTGGACTTCCCAGCTTCCAGAATTTTGAGAGATACATTTCTGTTGTTTGTAAGCCACCCAGTCTGTGCTATTTTGTTATAGCAGCCCTAAGGGTCTAAGACAGACTCAACAGACAAGATCCAAAGTGCTGAATAAATAAGTAGCTGTACTTGCAGCATTTATAAGTGAAATGATATGATATCTTGGTGCCAGTGGTGGGAGAAAGGGGAGGGATAGGGTATGGGAGTCCAGGTGAAACAAGATGGTTTATGAGTTGATCATGATTGAAACTGGGTGAGGGATACATGTGGCTTATTATAACGTTCTCCCTACTTTTGAATGTTTGAAAATTTTTATAATAAAATTTGAAAAAGTAATAAAATAGTAATGAAGTAGCACTTAATACTGCTTATTAAGTGTCTACCAGAAGAAAGAGGTAAAAGTTTAGAAAGAAATGCTCAGGAATGGGAAAGAATGGAACAGGGAACTGCTGTTTGTGGTATAAACTTTTCTGTAAACAAAATACGTAGTTGGTTTTTTAAAAATAAATTTATTTGTTTATTTTTTGGCTGCATTGGGTCTTCGTGTGGGCTTTCTCTAGTTGCTGAGAGCGGGGGCTACTCTTTATTGTGGTGCATGGACTTCTCATTGCAGTGGCTTCTCTTTGTTGCAGAGCACGGGCTCTAGGCACGTGGGCTGCAGTAGTTGCAGCATGCGGGCTCAGTAGTTGTGGCACATGAGCCCAGTTGCTCCAGGGCATGTGGGATCTTCACGGACCAGGGCTCAAACCCATGTCCCCTGCATTGGCAGGTGGATTGTCAACCACTGCACCACCAAGGAAGTCCCAAAATATGTAGTTTTAAAAATTATTATTAAAAAATAGTGATGAGGGGAATTCCCTGGCAGTCCAGTGGTTAGAACTTTGCACTTTCACTGCTGAGGGCCCCAGTTCAATCCCCCTGGTCTGGGAACTAATCTCCCGCAAGCTGCTCAGCCAAAAATAAATAAATAAATAAAACTAAGCAAAGAATAAGAAGTGGATTTAAAAAAAAAAAGAAAGAATAGTGATGAGACTAGAATAACACTGGATGAAAAATATGGAAATCAGACTTTGCCTTGCTATAACAAAGCACTTTCTCACAATGAAAATTGTCCAGAATTATATGGACTGTCTCCTAAGAGGATTTAAGAAAGACAAGGGACTTCCCTGGTGGCGCAGTGGTTAAGAATCCACCTGCCAATGCAGGGGACACAGGTTCAAGCCCTGGTCCGGGAAGATCCCACATGCCTCAGAGTAACTAAGCCCGTGAGCCACAACTACTGAGCCCGTGCACCACAACTACTGAAGCCCGCGCACCTAGAGCCCAAGTACTGCAACAAAGAGTAGTCCACGCTCACCACAACTAGAGAAAGCCTGTGCACAGCAACGAAGACCCAATGCAGTCCCCCAAAAAAGACAACAGGATCACATGTAAACGATGTTGTCAAAGGTGGTCCTGTGCTGAAGGGAAGTTAGGGGAGGTGACTTCTAAGTAGGGTGGCCAGGTTTAGCAAATAAAAATAGAGGACACCAGTTACATTTGAAGTTCAGATAAATAGTAAAGTAGTTTTTAGTGTATGTCCCACAGTGAGGACGTTATACACTGGGACATAGTTATACTAAGTTCATTTACCATTTATCTGAAATTCAAATTTCACTGTTTGTCTTTCATTTTATCTGGGAACCCTATTTTTAAGACCCCTAACTATTCTAATATGTTATTTTTATATAAGGGGGGAGGGCTTATCCATGTTCAAATGTGTAAATTCAAAAGAAATGTTAGCATTCCTCTCTTGCTAAACCTAACTGATAGAATGAGTGATTAAGGTGAAGGACAGGGCAGGTTGGGTAAAATGGCAGCTTGACGCATAGGGTTCTATCCTCAAAACTCAAAGAGAACTTGAGATTGGGAATTCAGACATCCATCACTGAGTATGATCTGTATTGAGTCCATAATCATTTATCTTACTTTTTTTTCCCTGTTTAATGCAAAGGTAATGCCGAGTTGAAAATAGAAAAACTGGAATTCACAGGAGAATCCCTATGGGCAGGGGTTGTCCTAGGAAGCATAACATGAGGAATGAGACTCTGTCGACACTCACGTTCTGCCTGCACACACTCAGGAATGGAGTGAACTGTATTCAAGTTATGTGACTTAGGAGCTTTGACTCAGCCAGAGTGAGTCAGAGAGGCCTCCCTGTAGGAGCCAGCATCGAAGTTGAATCTGTAGGAGGGTTTCCCACTTGAAGAGGGGAAGAGGAAAGAGCTGGAGGCAAAACGGAGTTACAGACTGGGGGGTATTGAGACCTTGAGAAGATGTTATAAATACAGCACCGGATGAGGGGGATGGAGAAGTGGGGCGTGAGTTTGGAGAGGGTGGGATCTTAGGGACCTTCAAAGAGATTTGGGTTTAGTCCTGTAGGCCCTGGGCTGCTGTTTATAAAGAGGTACATGAAGATGATGCTATCTACCAATCCATTCTCTTTTCAGCTGTTTTCACAAGGGTGGTCCTTTACTCTTAAAAACATGAACACGGGCTTCCCTGGTGGCACAGTGGTTGAGAGTCCGCCTGCCGATGCAGGGGACACGGGTTTGTGCTCTGGTCTGGGAAGATCCCACATGCCGCGGAGTGGCTGGGCCCAAGAGCCATGGCCGCTGAGCCTGCGCGTCTGGAGCCTGTGCTCCGCAACGGGAGAGGCCACAACAGTGAGAGGCCCGCGTACCGCAAAACAAACAAACAAACAAACAAAAAAACAAAAAACATGAACACAAAGAACTGGAGGGTGCTAGAGCACCCTCAAAGAAGAATCCCTCAAAATCCAGATCAACCCATGGAATCACTCTTTATGATGAGGAAAATGGCCTCAGAGAGAGGTCACAGAACTGGTCAGTGATGGAGTTGGGATCAGAGCCAGATCTCTTGACTCCTTTTCCAACTTGCCTCGTCAAATAGGGAGGCAGGTTGTACAAATGGGGAGGGGCACATATTCCTTGTTGTATTCCAGGAAGATACATAGTCTAGGGTGTGCCAATCTCTATAAAATGCAATGGTAATGGGACCTTCTGGAGTTGGGCAGTGGCCCTGTTCAAGCCATCCCCCAGGCATAATTGTAAGAGCACTGTTTTGAGAGACTGATCCAGGTGGGTGATGTGGCTGTGAAAACATGGTTTATCCATATGCAGCCGGGTGGCTCATGGGGAGCCCAACCCCCAGATCCTGGGCTCATTAACTCTGCTCTCGGGACTTCATTCCACTAATGAAAGCTCTGAGGGAGAGTCACATGTCCCTCAGAGGGTTTGTGTGGTTAACGGGCCATCAAGTTTGCCAAAGCATTATCTCCCTGTGGCCCTGCCGCCATTTTCCACGCTGTGGCCAACTCCTTTTCCCACTTCTCAACTCAGCCTTGTGGAAACTGAATACAGCAGTCAGCTCCAGGAGCCTCAGGGTTGCCATGGGTTACGTGAATTCAAAACTGAAGATGGAACCAAAACAAGCCCTTAAGTATCAGCCTTCAAGTGGGAAGCTAAAAGGAGTGCTCCAACACCTTAAAAGAAATCAGGTGACATCATGACAAGGGAAGGACACTGCTGCAGCCATGAGCTGGATGGTTGCTGCTTGGAGCCTCGATGTGTCAACAGCTGCTAAAAATATCCTCTCTACATGGCGCCTGCAAGTCATGGCAAATACTCAGGGACGTGAGAGTTAATGTCTGAAACGGTAGACCTGTGCTAGCCAACCCGGTCCCTGCTGGCCACGCGTAGTCACAAGCACTTGAAATGGGGCTTGTCTGAATGAAGATGGGCTGTAAGGAAATTGGCTATAATGGGTGGGTAGGGGAATAAATGTTGATACCTCACTTCATATATCAAAATTAACTCCTGAAAGATGAAAAAATTAAAAGCAAGGTCAGGGCTTTCCTGGTGGCGCAGTGGTTGAGAGTCCGCCTGCCGATGCAGCGGACACGGGTTTGTGCCCCGGTCCGGGAGGATCCCACGTGCCGCGGAGCGGCTGGGCCCGTGAGCCATGGCCACTGAGCCTGCGCGTCCGGAGCCTGTGCTCCGCAACGGGAGAGGCCACAACAGTGAGAGGCCCGCGTACCGCAAAAAAAAAAAAAAAGCAAGGGCAAATATAGAAAATCTAGGTGACCTTCAGTCACACCCCCGAGTGTCTAAGAATATGAATGACAGAAGTAATCACCAAGAAAATGAGACCTTTTTAAAAAAATTAAAAGCTTTAGCTTTTTTTTGACAAATATTAATTTAAAAAAGGAAAATAAATTATATTTATGCCAGATACTCTGCTAGGTACTTTCACAAACATTATTTTTTGAAAAATGTATTTTTATTTAGATATAATTGGGAATTCCCTGGTGGTCCAGTGGTTAGGACTCAGTGACTCCATGCTTTCACTGCTGGGGGCCTGGGTTCGACCCCCAGAAACTAAGATCCCGCAAGCTGCAGGAGACAAGGGTTCGAGCCCTGGTCTGGGAAGATCCCACATGCCGTGGAGCAACTAAGCCTGTGTGCCACAACTACTGAGCCCAAGTGCCACAACTACTGAAGCCCGCGTGCCTAGAGCCTGCGCTCTGCAACAAGAGAAGTCACCACAATGAGAAGCCCGCGCACTGCAATGAAGAGTAGCCCCCACTCGCCGCAACTAGAGAAAGCCTGTGCACAGCAGCAAAGACCTAACTCAGCCATAAATAAATAAATAAATAAATAAATAAATGAACGTGTTAAAGAAATAAATTACATTAAGGCAAATTTTAAAAAGTGTTTACTACAATTCAACAAAGTTTTGTTTTTTGATAGTAATCATTCATAGCTGATGGGAATATAAACATGGAAAATTTTTCTGGAAAGCAGCTTGCAAAATACATCAAGTCTAAAAGATTCTAAGAATGTTCCACTCTTTGACCTGGGAATTCCACTTCTATGGAAATTAACAGACCAATTTATGTGCAAGGATGTCCATATGTTCACCACCCATCATGGCAAAATAATTGAAGCAAATATGCAAATACACTATGGTACAATCATGAGAAAAAAAAAAAAAAGGATGTACTGTAAGCATGAAATACACCCTGGATTTCAAAGACAGTATGAATAAAGAATGTAAAATATCACATTAATATTTTTAGATTGATTTCATACAGTAGTCAATATATTGGGTTAAATATCAGGTTGCATAAAATATATTATTATATATTGAGTTAAATAAATTGGGTTTAATAAAAGATATTAAAATTAATTTCACCAGTCTCTACATTTTTTTGTTATTGTTTGTGTTTTTGTTTGTTTGGCCACTCTGTGCAGCTTGTGGGATCTTAGTTCCCTGACCAGGGATTGCACCTGGGCCCTGGTAGTTGAAAGCACTGAGTCCTGACCACTGGATGACCAGGGAATTCCCTCTTTTTACTTTTTTAATGTGTCTACTAGAAAAATTAAAATTATTATACATGTGTGTTTTGATTCATGCTCACATGTGTGGGTTGCATTACATTTCTATTGGATAGCACTGCTTCAGGGCAGTGGGTAAATCCTGCCAGAGACTTGTCCTAACTGCCTCTCCATCCCAGTTTTTCCCTCCCACTCTTTTTTTTTTTTTGCAGTACACGGGCCTCTCACTGCTGTGGCCTCTCCCGTTGTGGAGCACAGGCTTCGGACGTGCAGGCTCAGCGGCCATGGCTCACGGGCCCAGCTGCTCCACGGCATGTGGGATCTTCCCGGACCGGGGCGCAAACCCGTGTCCCCTGCATCGGCAGGCGGACTCTCAACCGCTGCACCACCAGGGAAGCCCCCTCCTGGTCTTATCTTTCCCTTTCTCTTTCCTTTTATACATTTTATACTCTTTCAACAAGAGACTACATTTTATACTTTTTCAAAAAGCTTACTTCTACTATTAGATGGTAAGAATAATAGCTAACATTTTTTAAAAGGCTCAATAAGTGCTGAGCACATTACCTTCATATGTCATATAATGCCCCCCCACCCCAAATATGCTATAAGGTAGGTATCATTATTGGCACAGAGAGGTTAAGCTACATGCCCAAGGTCACACAGCTAGTAAGCAGAGACCCTACGATTCAAACCCCAGGTAGCCTATCTTCCAAGCCCTTCTGTTCTACATTGCATGAGAGAAATGGGAAACTGGGAAATCTGAATAGAAAGCTCTTTGGAACAATTGATTGTGTTTCCCCATTTGCACTGCCAGCTAGCCCTGGGGGAGATGTTGCTCCAGCTTAAAAGCTTTGTCAGCTTCTACCATGCATACATCAGTACTATGGACAACACTGTGTCTTCCCAAAATTTGTATTTGAAGCCCTAACTCCCAATGTGGTGGCATCTGGAGGTTGGGCCTTTGGGAATTGATTAGATTTAGATGAGGTCATGAGAGGGTGGGGCCCCATGATGGGATTAGCATCCTTATAAGAGATACAGGAGAGCTTGCTCTCTCTCTCCCCCACGTGAGCATGCAGCAAGAAGGCAGCTGTCTGCAAGCCAGGAAGAGGGCCCTCACCAAGAACCAAAACAGGATTCCAGCCTCCAGAACTGTGAGAAAATAAGTTTCTGTTGTTTAAGCCACCCCATCAATGTATTTTGTTATGGCATCCCTAGAAGACTAAGATGATTGGGCTCCTGAGTTGAGTCACTGCACCTGAGACAGCACATCTTGTGAACTTCTTCATTAGGAGCCTATTGAAGAGGCTTTTAGCCTTGGAAGATGTGAACAAGCAGGGAAGAATCAATAAAAGAGGATGTAGAGATTTCCAGTGGAAGAAGACAAAGGAATGACCTAGCTGGGAGGGGACAGGAATGCTGGGCTGAAAACTAGTGAATATAGGGAGTTCCCTGGCGGTCCAGTGGTTAGGACTTGGTGTTTTCACTGCCGTGGCCCCGGGTTCAATCCCTGGTTGGGGAACTAAGATCCTGCAAGCCGCACAGTGCGGCCAAAAAAGTAAATAAATAAATACTGAACAAAAACTGTTGAACAGAAGGAGGTTAGAAACACGTTGCATATGATAAAAAGACCTTCAGGTTTTAAGGAAAACATGTAAAGTGAGTGAACAATAAAACAACCAATATAGGGATGGTTGCAAGTTGGATTTGTAGAAAGAAAATTTACCTGTTGACATGGCAGTTCTACCACATCCACAGTGAAGCTGTGGACCCAAACCATGATGCCTCTGCCAGTGGCAAAGCTGGCTGGTTGGTGATTATTAGGAAAAATATTTAAGTACCAAATGTGGCAAAGGATTCTTTTTTTTTTTTTGCGGTACGCGGGCCTCTCACTGTTGTGGCCTCTCCCGTTGCGGAGCACAGGCTCTGGACACGCAGGCTCAGCGGCCATGGCTCATGGGCCCAGCCGCTCCGCCGGCATGTGGGATCTTCCTGGACTGGGGCACGAACCCGCGTCCCCTGCATCAGCAGGTGGACTCTCAACCACTGTGCCACCAGGGAAGCCCAAGGATTCATTTTTTATACGTTTTATGGTGGATTGCAGTGTCATCCCAATAACGCGTCCCCTCTCCCCACTTGTGCTCTCAGTGTGCTTTAGAGTGAAGAAAAAAGTGTGCGATTAATATTAGTGCCATAGAACATCCCTGGAGCTCCCTCATCTGTGCCACAGCCTGTGAACTGGGGCCCCAAAGGGAGCGTGCTATTCATGGGAACACATCTGTCCTTAGTTTCTTGGCAGAAATAAAATTTGAGAATAAATGGTTTAAAGGATGATAAAAGAGGATCAAGGAGCATCAGGGGGATCATGGCAGGTCCAATGACGGTTAGCTGGCCACTAGAGGAGAGAAGAAGTTGATATGCAAAGGGATTTTACTTTAGGGGTTTTGGTATCACAGTGCAATAATGTGGATAGAGTGCCTTGAACCCAGGTAGATTGGATTTAGATCTCAGAGCCAGCACTCAGAAGCTTATGGCCCAGGGGAGTCTGCGTGAAGTTTTTCCCACATCAACAACCAACTCACTGGCATCAACTGTGCAACCAACAATTCAATTTAATGCTGATACTGTCCGCCTGGAGTTAAAGGGCTGATACCATTTACCTGCAAGCTAAAGGGCTCAGCCCACAAGACTGCCCTCACTTTAGACCCAGCTGCAAATGGGGAGTCCAGGCTACCCACACTTCTGCCTGGCCAACTACAGACTTCGGGTTCTCATGGCCCCCCTCTCCAGATTTGGTAATTTGCTAGATTGACTCACAGAACTCGGGAAAACACTTTACTTATGTTTGCTGGCTTGTTGTAAAGGATAAAAATGAACAGCCAGATGAAGAGGTACTAAGTCAAGAAGGGTCCAAGTGCAGGACCTGTGGAGCTGGAATGTGTTACCCTCCTGACATGTGGATGCAATCTAGAAGTTCTCCACATCTTGTGGTTCAAGAGTTTTTATTTTATTATTTTATTTTATCTTATTTTACTTTGGCCGCGCCACGCAGCAGCTAAAGATCGAACCCATGCCCCCTGCAGTGGAAGCACAGAGACTTAACCACTGGACCGCCAGGGAAGTCCCTCAAGAGTTTTTAACATCTCTTCTCTCCCTGGAGAATGGGCGGCTAAAAATTTTACATGATTGGTCTTTCTGGTGACTGCCTTCTCGAAGCTAGCTAGAGGCAACAATGGGTCAGTCAATCGAATAAAAAAGAAACTCATATCACTTAGGAAATTCCAAGGGTTTTTGAAGTTCTGTGCCAAGAATGGGGATAAAGACCATATACAATATTTATTATTATACCACAGCTGGGAAGTCTCAATGGCTGGGGCCAGAATCATCTGGAGACTGATCACTCTCCTGCCTAGTGTTGATACTGTCTGGGGGACCTCAGCTGGGGCTGTCAGTGGGATACCTCCATGAGGCCTCTTCATGTGTTTGGGCTTCCTTACAGCATGGCAAGTCCCAAGGGCAAATATCCCAAGAGAGGGAGCCAGGAGGAAACTGTATTGCCTTTTATAGACATGGAAGTCACATAGTGTCTCTTCTGCCCTTGCCGAGATTCAAGTTCACCTCTTGATGGTAAGAGGGTTAAAGGCTCATTGTAAGAAGAGCATGTGGAATGGGAGACATTATTGAGGTCATCTTTGGAAAATTCCTCTGCCACAACACTTCATTCAAATAGAAGGTAACTCATACGATATGATCCAGCCCACTCTTGGGCATATATCGGGACAAACCTATAATTCAAAAAAAGATATGCACCCCTATGTTCATAGTAGCACTATTCACAATAACCAAGACATGAAAACAACCTAACTGCCCGTCGACAGATGAATGGTTAAAGAAGATACGGTACATATATTCACTGGAATACTACTCAGCCATAAAAGAATGAAATAATGCCATCTGCAGCAACATGAATGGACCTAGAGATTATCATACTAAGTGAAGTAAGTCAGAAAGAGAAAGACAAATATCATACGATATCACTTACATGAGGAATCTAGAATATACACAAATGAACTTATCTATAGAACAGAAACAGACTCAGACTTAGAGAACAGACTTGTGGTTCCCAAGAGGGAGGGGAGGGGGGGGAGGGGTGGAGTGGGAGTTTGGGGTGAGCAGATGAAAACTATTTTTTTAATTAATTAATTTATTTATTTTTGGCTGCACTGGGTCTTCATTGCTGGGTGCAGGCTTTCTCTCGTTGCAGCGAGGAGGGGCTACTCTTCGTTGTGATGCACAGTCTTCTCATTACCATGGCTTCTCTTTGTTGTGGAGCATGGGCTCTAGGTGCACAGGCATCAGTAGTTGTGGCACGCGGGCTCAGTAGTTGTGGTGTGCAGGCTTCAGCAGCTGTGGCTCGAGGGCTCTAGAGCGCAGGCTCAGTAGTTGTGGCGCACGGGCTTAGTTGCTCCGCGGCATGTGGGATCTTCCTGGACCAGGGCTCAAACCTGCGTTCCCTGCATTGGCAGGAGGATTCTTAACCACTGCGCTATCAGGGAAGTCCCCAAACTGTTATATATAGAATGGATAAACTGCAGAGTGCACAGAACTATATTCAATATCCTGTGGTAAACCATAAGAGAAAAAAATATGAAAAACAATGTGTATATATGTATAACTGAATCACTTTGCTGTACAGCAGAAATGAACACACCATTGTAAGTCAACTATACTTCGATAAAATAAATTTTTTAAAAAATAGGTTACTCAGACCCAGAGATTCAATGACTCTGTCATGTACTAAGAAATATATTTGGTCTTTGTCCATAGTTCCTGGCTCAGATTTCATAAATCCCTGGAGCGGCTGCTCACCAGAAAGACTAAGTGATTAGAGGGCTAGGACTTTCAGCCTCACCCACCATCCTCCAGGGAGTGAAGGGGGGCTGGAGATTGAGTGCAATCACAGGCCAATGACTTCATCAATCAAGTCTACATAATTAAACCTGGATAAAAACTCTGGACATCGAGGCTGGGGAAAGCATCCAGGGTGGTGACCATCTCTTATCTACTGGGAGGGTGGTGAACCCTGACTCCATGGGGACAGAAGTTCCTGTGCTCAGGACCCACCCAGACCTCGCCCTGTGCACCTCTTCATCTGGTTGTTCATTTGTATCCTTTATAATAAAATGGTAATTGTCAATATAGCACTTTCCTGAGTTTGGTGAATCATTCTAATTAATTATCAAACCTGTGGGCATTGTGGGAAGCGTCGAATTTGTAACTGGCTCAACAGAAGTGCAGGTGGGTTTATGGCTGGTGTCTGATGAAGTGGGGACACTCTTGTGAAGGACTTTGCTCTTAACTTGTGGCATCCGTGCTCACCCCAGGTAGTTAGTGTCAGAACTGATCTGTATTTTAGGATACCACTTGGTATCGGAGGATTGGTGCTGGAACATGTCAGCTAAGGCCCCAGACATCGCAGAACAAAGACAAGCTATCCCCAGGCCGCTCTTTCCAAATCCTGACCCAGAGAATCTGCAAGCATAATAAAGTGGCTGTGGTTTTACGTCACTTACTTTGGGTTGGTTTATTTCACAGTCATAGATAAATGGGCCCATGTGGTCCACCTTGAGAGTTGTAAGGACCAGAAATAAGGAAATCACCTCATTTGGGGCCTGACATAAAGCAAATGTCAGAAATGATAACTCTATTGTTTTTTAAGATTTATTATTCATTTATTTTATTTATTTCTGGCTGTGTCACGTCTTAGTTGAGGCATGTGGGATCTTCGCTGAGGCACGCAGAATCTTCGTTGAGGCATGCGGGATCTTTTGTTGTGGCACGAGGGCTTCTCTCTAGTTGTGGCGTGAGGGCTTCTCTCTAGTTGTCGTGTGCAGGCTCTAGGGTGCGTGGGCTCTGTAGTTGTGGCGCAAGGGCTTAGCTGCCCCGAGGCACGTGGGATCGTAGTTCCCTGACCAGGGATCGAACCCACATCCCCGGCATTGGAAGGTGGATTCTTTACCAATGGACCACCAGGAAGTCCTGGTAACTCATCATAATTTAAAAAGTGAGAGGATTGTGGGGATTCCCTGGCGGTCCAGTGGTTGGGACTTGGCGCTCTCACTGCCAGGGTCCCAGGTTCGTTCCCTCGTCAGGAAACTAGGATCCTGCGGCCAATAAGTAAATAAACAAACAAATAAATAAATAAATAGTGAGGGGATTGTAACCAACTAGCTGTATTTTGCCCCATCAACCTTTACTCCTCTCCCCACTGTCCGCCACACTTCCGGGAAATCTCAGAGTCAACCCCGTGTAGCAAAGACCCTCCTCCACAAGCTCCAATCACTTTCTTCTACTGGGAGGTGATGAGGATGTTTTTAGGTGCCGGTGTAGGGTCTGGAGCCGCACCCTTTTGCAAGGGAAAAAGCCCTTTTGCCAGCCTTTTTCATCTTTTGCCTTTTGGAAGCCAAAAGGTCCATTTTGATCTGGGGTTGACCCTAAGACTATCCAGCAGGCGTTCTGTGTACCCAGGCTCATCAGAGTCCTGCAAAGTTTGTGCGGGGGCGGGGGGCGGGGGGAGCAGGTGACGCATCTGCTCAGCCTCTGTTGGGAACGTAAATGGCTCATCTGTGAGCTCCCTCTGCCCTCTGTTTGCCACAGCCAGTGGAATCCTGCCGTGGAATCCTGCCACGGACTCACATCATTCCTCTCTGTGCTCTGACTTGCCAAGGATGCAGAACAAAGGTTCTCCACCCACTCTTTGGGGCTGTTAGGTAGACAAGGCCCCACCCACTCACTCTATTGCGTGTCTCCTGCCAAGCAGCTCTCCCTCCCTCCCTCTGACGTTTTTTCTCTTTAAGTTGAATTGTGAAACGGATGCAGTAACAAAGGACCTGGATCCCAAGATCAAACAAACCAAAGGAAAGTTCGTAACCATGGAAATGAACCTTTGCATTAGATGATCACTGCCTTCAGATGAATAAAGCCCAGGAGCTTCCTCTGATGTTCACGCTCACAGCCATTGTGGGAAAGTTATCTAGCGTGCCTTATGGCTAGGCAAGTTATGTTAGGGCTGGACTCGGCAGAAGAAAAGCCAGGCACTGCCCCATGTTCTACGATGCACGCTGAAATGCTGAAAGGTATTCTGGACTGGGAATATTGCGCTGCTACACAGTTCAAGTCAATACACTTTCATGTGTGCCCACCAGGGGTCAGCACTTAGTAAGCACTTGCCATGAGCCATGCACCGTGCTGAATATCTGCACTAAATAATTTTTTTCCTCAAAACAACCACATGGGGTAAATATTCTTATGGTTCCCATTCTACAGATGAGCAAATAGAGGCTTAGGGGGGTTAATATCCAGGGCCACAGAGCCAAAACAAGGCAAAGCTGGGATTTGCACCCAGTCTGTCCAATATGAAAGTCTAGCCTCCCAGTGACCAGCCTGTACCATATCCTCTGCTATAATCGCCAGGCACTGGCCCTGCTGCCCGGGGTACACAGAAAATAAAACCCATTACATTCCATGGACCTTTACTGAGACCCTGTTCCATTTGATGGACTGGTCAGGTGCTGTGGAGAATAAAAACTAAGACACAAGAAGATAGCTCATTACGTAGTAAAGAAAGGAACAGCAGGGCTTCCCTGGTGGTGCAGTGGTCGAGAGTCCGCCTGCCGATGCAGGGGACACGGGTTCGTGCCCCGGTCCAGGAGGATCCCACATGCCGCGGAGCATCTGGGCCCGTGAGCCATGGCCGCTGAGCCTGCGCGTCCGGAGCCTGTGCTCCGCAACGGGAGAGGCCAAAACAGTGAGAGGCCCGTGTACCAAAAAAAAAAAAAAAAAAGATGTTTAAAAAAAATGTAATGATATATCCCCACCCTCGCCTTCACAGAGCTCTCAGGTGGTCAGCTACTAGCATTCGGAACGTCCCCTTAGCATGAAAGTCCACGCCAAAGGACTGCTGAAGGTCGAATTGTGTCCCACAAAAGGCTATGTTGGATCCTGACAAGCATGGAGGGAAGAGGATGTGGAGAGACACAGAGAGAAGACGGCCATCTACAAGCGGAGGACGGAGCCATGGAGCAGCTGCTCCCTCACGGCCCTCAGGAGGAACCAACGCTGCTGACATCTTGATTTTGGACTTCTAGCCTCCAGAACTCTAAGGACAATAAACTTCTGCTGTTTAAGCCACACAATTTATGGTGCTTTGTTATGGTGGCTCTAGCAAATCAACACAGATTTTGGCACGGGTGAACGTGACGTTATTTGAAAATGCAGTCTTTGCCTGTGTAACTCAGATATAAATTAAGGGAATTCTCTGGTGGTCCAGTGATTAGGACTCGTTGCTTTCACTGCCAGGGGCCCAGGTCAGGGAATTAAGATTCCACAAGCTGCAGGCCAAAAAAAGAAAAGATGTAAATTAAGATGAGGTCATAATAGTGTGGGGTTGATCCTTAATCCAACATGACTGATGTCCTCATGAGAAGAATAGAAGACACACAGAGATGGAAACACATAGTAGGTAGACAGTATGTGGCAGTGGGGGCAGAGATTGGAATTATGTAGCTAAAAGCCTAGGAACGCCAAGGATTTCTGGCAACTACCGTAAGCTACAAGAGAGACATGGAACAGAGTTTCCTTTGAGCCTCCAAGAAGGAATCAACTCGGTCAAATGACACCTTGATTTTGGACTTCTGGCCTCCAGAACTGCAAGAGAATAAATGTTTGTTGTTTGAATCCACCTAGTTTGTGGTACTTTGTTATGGCAGCCCAGTTCACCATGGTTCCTGGTTTTGTGAAAAGAAAGTAATCTTTCCTGAACCTTGTGTTTCCTTCTTCCTGTGTCTCTTCAAGGACCTCCTAATCGCTCACCCAAGCTTTGGTCTTTCCAGCCCTGCTTTGAAGACCTCCCCACCCTTGTCTGCTAAGAGAGTCCCCTCCTGCTCTAGGGCTGCATCGCCTCCGAGTCATTCACACGTACCTCTCTCTGCCTCCCCAAGCCCTGGGAATGCACTCGGCCTTCTGCTCTCTTGTTGGTTCTCCCTGCACCCCTCTTGATTAATTACACGCAGCAAAAAGATTGACTCTGCCCAACGGAGGGGTGGAGAGGGAGTGGAAGCTGGAGACGTGGGATGAGACCAGACGTTGAGCAGGAAGCAAGTCTCATATGATCTGCTAAGGAGTTTCAGCCTCATAAAAGGGGATGCAGAGCTCCTGAAGGCTCTGAAGCAGGAGAGTTCCTTTGTTGCCATGCACTTATTGAGTGCTTGCTGTATGCCAGGTACTGTGCTAGATGCAGGAGAAATGTACCAGGCAGGAATGCTTTCCTTCAAGTGGCAAAACACCTGGCTGGCAGTGACTTAAACCACAAGTACATGTATTGTCCATCTAACAAGGACACTGGTGTCTTCAAGGATCCAGGTTTTTTCAACTTTTCTCATGTTTGTTGCCTCGTGGTCTTGAATGGTGACACCACTGACCAAGACAGGTGTTATGGGCTGAATTGTGTCCCCTCAACATTCACAGGCTGGAGTTCTAACCCCTAGTGCCTCAGGATGTGACTGTCTATGGAGGAGCCTTTAAAGAGGCGATTAAGGTAAAATGAGGTCATATGTGTGGAGCCCTGATCCAAGATGACTCGTGTCCTTATAAGAAGAGGAGATTAGGACACACAGACACACTGAGAAGCACCAGGGATGCATGTGTTCAAAAGAAAGACCATGTGGGGACACAGCAAGGAGGCCATCTACAAGCCAAGGAGAGAGACTTCAGAAGAAACCAAACCTGCCGACACCTTGATCTTGGACTTTAGTCTCCAGAACTGTGAGAAAGTAAGTTTCTGTAGTTGAAGGCATCCAGTCTGTGGCAGCCCCAGCAAACTAATACAATGTGGGATACAGGGGAAGAACAGGCTGGGGGTGGGCGGGAGGGAGGAGAGCCAGGTCTCCACACACTGATTCAAGCTGTTCACTCACACAGGGGTGCTCTCCTGTCCCCCACCAGCCAGGCTCAGCCAAGTCCCCTCAGGCCCCCAAATCACACCGTATTCTCCTAGAGACCTCAGTCTCCCTGGGACTCGTATTTTAGGGCAGAAGGTTCCCCCCACCCACCCCAGACCGTGAACTGCTTGTTTGGTTTTGAACATTTCACATGGTCGTTTGAAGGGAGAAAGATTTGCTGTTCCTTCTTTTACTACGTGATGAATTATCTTGTGTGTTGTCATCCTTTTTCATTCACCAGGGCACCTGCACAAAGGGCCTCATACAGAATAGAGCCTCAGTAAGGTCTCTGGCGTTTAACAGAATGAAGTGTGAAACGGGGAACCTAGTCAAGTGCAGAAGATATTGTAGGGTCACCAACGGCTTTGTGGTAAAATAGAAGCTGAGTCTCTGAGGGAATCCTGAGAGAGCTGGGGTGGCCCACGTTCCTCACCCCTCTGTGCAGGGCATTTATCAGGAGAGTAGGCAAGGTGTGTGTGTGTGTGTGTGTGTGTGCGTGTGTGCGTGTGTTTGTGCAATCAGGCTGTCAGCGGGGATGTTGGGGGACAGACGGCCGGCCTGGGGTGGAAGCTGATTTCTCTCCCCCTCCTTCAGGGCCCTTGCAGGTTTCCAGGTATAAGACTGGCTAAAATAGGCTGAGAAACACTAGGATTTTTTTTTTTTTTTAACGACACAAAGTTTAAGCAGTGGGCCTTGAGGAGAAGAAGAAAAAATTGGGATTTCAATGCTTATGAGTAAGACGAGAGAGAGAAGCAGAGATCAGCTAACACCATGGATGACACCTGGATTTAAGAAGGTGTTAAAAGGAAAAATTACTCCAATGAGGAGCCACAGGGGAGACAGATGGGGTTCAAGTACAAGGACAAAGGGGGGATTTATAGCCAAGGAGCAGGGTGACCAGGACAGTGTGTGGAAAATTACTGAGAGGAAACATCGGGGTAGAGGGATCCTTGCTAAACTGACCGAACAGCGTTCTTGCTAAAGGCAGGGCAAGGACTTACACATGAAAGTTTGGAGACGAGGAACTTGATCAAATATCAAGGGCGAGGGATTCTCTTTGAAGTGACTTAGCAGTGAAGTGAGTCAGAAAGAGAAAGACAAATACCGTATGATATCACTTATATGTGGAATCGAAAATAGGACAGAAATGAACTTATCTATGAAGCAGAAACAGACACACATAGACACAGAGAACAGACTGGTGGTTGCCAAGGGGGAGGGGTGGTAGTGGAGTGGGAGTGGTTTTCTCCACCCCTTTCTCGACTTGAGGCTGGACAGTGGGACACTCATTCCAAGCCTCCCTTGCATCTAAGTGGCCACGTGAGAGTTTTGGTCAAGGAGATGTAGGCAGAAACCCCTGAAGGGGTTTTCACTTCCTGAATTAAAAAGGCAAACGCTGAAGAGGAGAAGCCTTTGTGCCATGCCTCATTCTTCCCAGCAGGAATGCGGATATGATGGTTTGAGATTCTGCAGCTCTCCTGTGTCAGGAGGACAAAGCTGGCCTGTAAAGAGAGTGGGAAAGGAAGAGAGAAGGGTAGAAGTCCTTTATCTGCCTCTGGATCTTTCATCACATGGAAAAAGGAAAATCTTACTTGCTTAAGCCATTGTTTGTGGGGATTTTTGTTATTCACAGCTGGAAGCAATTCCAATGGACATACTTTAAAGAAGCCAATTTGTAGCATGCTGGATGATTAAAACCAAAGAAGCTTAATCAGAGCTGGTTTCATGACTGTGTGATGTGTAGTCTTGCAGGGTCTCACACTCAGAAGGGCCCACACTTTAATGCTCTCTTGTCTCTGTCTTGAAATTCTGAATTTTTGAACAAGAGGCCCTGTATTTTCATTTTGCACTGGACCCCACAAATTATGTAGCCAGTCCTGGGTTTAATGAGTCAGTATGACCCTAAATGAAATTTGTGAATGATCTGTCCTCAAACTTGGCCACGGAGAAGAGAACATAGAAGACATTATCAAAGTTGTAAATGCACAACATTTGATAGATTATCAATTAGATGACAGATTTAATATTTAAAAGGAAATCTAAACTGTCACAAAGCCCAAATCAAGAAGATGACATTTATCAAGAAATAAATGAGAGATAAATGAGAAGCCTGTATTCAGAATTTTTTTTTTAAATCCACAGGTCAGAGCTGTATATCTGGAAGGAACTCTGCTATAGGGACAGGGAATCAGGGCTTTGCCACTGCTGCTACTATGTGTCTTAAGTGAATCATCACTTCTTTGGATCATGATATCTTTATTTGCATGGTAAGGGGTTTAGCTGGGTAACACCGAATTAATCTAATTACTGGGCTTGGTAATCTTTTGCCATATAGTGATATTTAGTAACAGCATTTCATCTGGGAAGGAGCCATGTACACATCTCCTTTAAGCTAGGTGAGTTGGTGAGGATTGGTACCCACTGGCCTCGCACACAGTGTATACCACACACATACACGTATATATTTATATAATAAATATAAATATTATATGTGTGTTTAATAGTTACAAATGAGATTATCATATATATAGTTATGGATCATTTGATTTTCATCCCATTTTATTGTAGTCACCCAGAATAGACCACATTATCCAATAAGGGTTTGTAAATAATAAACTTCCAATGAGAAAAACTGATGATGTAACATTTTATGAACATTTCCCAAAACAGTAAAACAGAATCCAGGTGTCCCAGGCCTGAACCACTGTTATCAAAACAGAACTTGCCTCCTCGTCGTACTGCAAGGATTAAATGAGGCGATCCAAGCAAGGTGCTCGGTGAGTTTTTACAATATATTTATTCTTCGCCCTGTCATAGCTAAAACTACAAGCTAAACTCCTCTTTGGCACCAAAGATGTGAAATTCCAAGGAAACCAAATCAGTTAGAGCTAGATGTTGACGCTGCCCATATTTGAGGGGAAAAAACATGAAGAACCAAAGTGGGAGAGAAGGAAAGAGCTGCAAACTTTGTTTCCATTTCACCTTAATCTACAGCTGAGGACAAAATGGAATTTTCCCCAAATCAATGAGTCAGCAATCAACTAGGTCACCAAGACAACTGTGAGGTGGTGGTGCCACCTGCTGGTCACAATGCAACAATTCTGTGACAATTGAAGCTGGATTTCTTGGGGGGGCGGTAAGGAGGAAATTAATGATTCATGTTTTCTTTGTATTCTTGTACAACCGATCTTTTCCAGAACTGTGTGCTCAGCAGGCAGTATTAACAGTGTTCAAAACTGTAACACACAAGGCAAATTCTGAAGCCCACAAATGCCTGATTTTGCACTTACCCATGTGATAAGTAGGGAAAATACAGAAACCTTGTTTGCATAAGACAGTGTGGTTGAAAGAAAATGGAGTTAGTCACCTGAGTTCAAGCCAATTCCAGTTCATTGGCTTGCTGGGTGCTGTCAGGTGAATGACTTAACTGCTCTTAGCTTTCCTCTGATATAAAAACTGAACTATTAATAGGGTCTTTGAATGCGGTCTGGCTTCACCCCGGGGTGATGGCGTGTCTTGATAACTTTCCAAAGGAAGAGACAGTTTCCAGATCCTCAACTTGCATTTACTGTCTTTTCCAAGGTTGATCTGCCTGACAACTAGAGTGGATGCAGCGTCAAGCTGGTTTTCAGTCTCCCTCCCTCTTTATAATTAATCTTCTCCCACGTTACAGAGGAAGCATCCCTCACTAAAGTGTCTCGTCCTTCGGCACATTTTTGGTGTCCTGGGGCACCAAACAAACCATAATTCAAAAAGAGACATAAAAAAAAAAAAAGAGAGAGACATGGGGGGCTTCCCTGGTGGCGCAGTGGTTGGGAGTCAGCCTGCCGGCGCGGGGGACGCGAGTTCGTGCCCCGGTCCAGGAACATCCCGCGTGCCGCAGAGCGGCTGGGCCTGTGGGCCATGGCCGCTGGGCCTGCGTGTCCGGAGCCTGTGCTCTGCAACAGGAGAGGCCGCGGCAGTGGGAGGCCCACATACCACAAAAAAAAAAAAAAAAAAAAAAAGAGTCATGTACCAAAATGTTCATTGCAGCTCTATTTACAATAGCCCGGAGATGGAAACAACCTAAGTATCCATCATCGGATGAATGGATAAAGAAGATGTGGCACATATATACAATGGAATATTACTCAGCCATAAAAAGAAACGAAATTGAGCTATTTGTAATGAGGTGGATGGACCTAGAGTCTGTCATACAGAGTGAAGTATGTCAGAAAGAGAAAGACAAATACCGTAGGCTAACACATATATATGGAATTTAAGAAAACAAAAAATGTCATGAAGAACCTAGGGGTAAGACAGGAATAAAGACACAGACCTACTAGAGAATGGACTTGAGGATATGGGGAGGGGGAAGGGTAAGCTGTGACAAAGCGAGAGAGTGGCATGGACATATATACACTACCAAACGTAAAATAGACAGCTAGTGGGAAGCAGCCACATAGCACAGGGAGATCAGCTCAGTGCTTTGTGACCACCTAGAGGGGTGAGATAGGGAGGGTGGGAGGGAGGGAGACGCAAGAGGGAAGAGATATGAGAACATATGTATATGTATAACTGATCCACTTTTTATAAATCAGAAACTAACACACCATTGTAAAGCAATTATACTCCAATAAAGATTAAAAAAAAAAAAAGGGAAATGGCAGTATCTCTGTGGACGCAAGAGAAGTAACTGATGACTGAGTCACGAGTCCTGATGAATCAGGTCGTTTCTCATGCATTGTTTTAAACAAAATTACAGGAGGACCTAATTGAATTGCCCATTAATACAGCATTAAAATTAAATTTGATGAAAGATGACTAAATGATTTCTGGCATATTATGCTGAAGAAATTTAAAGAATTGAAAGACATGGCTGTAACAAAACTCCTCCAGACCATCTTCTGATTTATGTGAAGCCAGTTTCTCTGAGCATGTATCTTTTTTTAAAAAACTACTAGAGGGAATTTCCTGGCAGTCCAGTGGTTAGGACACTGTGCTTTCACCGTTGTGGGCCCAGGTTCAATCCCTGGTCGGGGAACTAAGATCCTGCAAGCCGGGCCACACAGCCAAAAAAATGAATGAATGAATGAATGAATAAACAAAATTTAAAAAATAAAAAGTATTAGATAATTATAGATTTACAGGAGGTTGCAAAGATAATACAGAAGTCACATACCCTTCAACCAGCTTCCCCCAATGGTTAATCTTCTGTAGCTGCAGTACAATATCAAAGCCAGGAAACTGACACTGGTGCAGTGTGTGTGTGAATAGCTTATACCATTTTATCACGTGTGTAGGTTCACAGAACCACCACTACAATCAAAGTATAGAATTATGCCATCACCACAAAGATCTTCCTGGCGCTGCTCTTTTATTCTCACATCCACCCCTCCTCCCCACCATCGCTACCCACTGGTAACCACTAATTTGTTCTCCGTCTCTGAATATTGACCTTTCAAGAGTCTTATATAAATGGCATATACAGTATCTGACTTTTTGAGATTGGCTTTTTTTAGTCATAATGCCCTTGAAATTCATCCAAGTTGTTCCATGAATCAATTGTTTTTTATTGCTGAGTAGTTTTCCACAGTAGTTTTTCTATATGAAAAGTGGGGATAGAGTTGATGTCAAAGCCTGATTCATTCTAGCAGTAATTTTTGTTACCAAGAAGATAAACTCAGTGTCACCAAAAAATCATCCATCTCATTAAGATACATATTTCTAATAAACTTACTTTTTATGTTTTATAATTGTCAGTATCTTTGTTGTTTTAATTGATGGTATACTACTGATCATTGTAATTGTACAGCAATACAAATTAAAGAAAATTTAAACCTTACAGCCTTATGATCATAGGAAAGAAATTGAAAATATTTAAATTTATACAATTTTGTTGGAGAGAAATGATGGGTGATCAACAAAAGCTCTTCAAACATATATTTGGGTAGAACTCCACAGGGGATGTGGAACAGAAACACAAGTTGAAGGAGGAAAGGAATGATGCAAAATTTCTGGCTGTTAAAAGGGTCTGTTCACTATTCTGTAAATGGATCATGATGGGTATTAAATCACTGGGGTATTAAGGTTCCATAATATGCATTTAAAAGTGATCTGAGATTTAAAAAAAAAAGTGATCTGAGAGATTTTGTTTGTTTGTTTGCGGTAAGAACACTTATCATGAGATCAACCCTCTTAACAAATTTTTATGTGTACAACACAGAACAGTTAACCATAAGCACAATGTTGCAGGGCAGGCAGGTCTCCAGAGTGTATTCATCTTGCATAAGTGGAACTTCATAACTGAAGAAGTGATGTACAAGTTTTATTTGAAAATGTCAATACCTACAGTATAGGAGTAATTACGTCCTTTGCAAAAACTTAAACTTAGCATGAAAAATGATTTTTTAAATGTTAAAACTAAAAAGCATATGGGGGAACACCACTTTTTGAAAATTCTTCCGTGACATATGTGGTGTTCATTCACTACTGTTCTTAAGTGACTTTGGCAAAGCGATTTTGAAAATTTATGAGGTAATGAAATGAACGTAACATGAACAGGGTGGCCCTGTTACATAATAGTGTTCCCGGAAATGTTCATTGGTATCCTGTTAAGAAATCAATCCAAACTAGTCAGGATAATTTCAGTGAGAGTAACCAAAATCTGACTCACACTGGACTAAGCAGAGAAGAGAATTTATTGGCCTAAAACTAAAAGGGTGGGATGGCTGGATCCATATGCTTAGTTGGCAACAGGAATCCATGTCTCTCTAGGTGTTCTGGCTCTACTTTCTTCCCTGATGGTTTTGCTTGGGGGCAGGTTTTCCTCACGGTGGCAAGATGGCTGCAGGTAGTCCTCCCAATTAAGCAACCCTGGTGGGAAGAAAGCTTCTCTTTCCCAATAGGTCCAGTGAAATGACAGGAATTGAGTTTTACTGGCCTGGCTTGGATCATGTGCCCATCCTTGAGCCAATGACTGTGGCCATAGAAATGGAATGCCCTGATTGGCAAGGTCTGGGTCATGTGCCCATCTCTGAACCTGGGGAATGGGTCTGCCCCACTCAATCCACAGGCAGGGAGAGTGAAGGAGTTGAGGAAGATCAGAATTCTACCAGAAGAGAGTACGGACAAGAGAGGAGCCAGAATGACAGAAGGCTGTTGTATCACCTGTCAGCCAGCAGGAATTCACTGAGTTGCAGGGGTTACAGAAATATGAAAGTCATAGTCATGTTCATTATTAATGGATGTGCTTTGAACGTACTAATATCAGTAAAATGCTTAGAATAGTGTCTAGTACAAAGCAAGTACAGGTTAACTAGTGTCCTAGGTCAGGTTCCTCAGCAGCAGAGCCTAAGAGGGATTCTTGCTCTAGGATTTATTGCGGGGGGGTGGGGGGGTGGCTCTCAGGGGAAGGGAATGAGGGAAGCAGGATGGGGTAGGAAGATAGTGGACTAAGCAAAGGTGCGGCTGTAGCTGGGGACTAACCTCACGTTGATCCCACAGGAAGCTCTGGCAGGAGCGGCCCCACAGAGCTGGTTCCACTTAGAGCAGGGGGGCTGGCCTTGCGTCTGCTTGTTCGGGGGGGTCACCGGCTATGGGCTGCAGGGGTGGGCTGAGGGAGCATAGCTTCCCATGCCCTGTGCTCCTGTGCCTGGAGGGCACTTCTCTGGAAAGGGGTAGCTGTGAACCGTGATCAACACTCACAGCACGACTGCCCTAGTCAAGGGAATCCGGGCAGGAGCTCAGCAGCATCTGTACAGTTCCCGTCTTTATTTTTCCTGAGGGCGCAGAAATAAAGATAAATAATGACGAGGTCCTGTATTCCATATAGGAAGTTCATTTCCACTTGGGCAAAATGAAAGGAGAAATAGTTCTCCCACGGAGCACTCCTGACCCTCAAGGCAGAGTGACCTCAGAGACAGAGAGCTCAGCAGGCCAGTTAGAGGGCCCAGAGAAGGTTCTGGAAAAAAAAAAAATGGAACTTGAGCTGTCACTCCAAGGGTAGGGAAAGCTCTGGATGATAGAGAAGAGAGAAGAAAAGATGGGTGATGGGGTCAGCGCTTTCCTGCAGTTTATACTTAATTGGTGGAACTCTGACAGGAGATGGAGGGGGGCCAGGGGCGTCCATGCATATGAGAGACTCCAAGGAGTAGAAAGGAGGGTCTGCTGATAGGCAGAGAGGATCATGTAACACAGTCACCCTCAACTTGCTGACAGTGATCCTCTGAGCGGCACATTTGTTAGCACTGTGTCACATGTGAGAATGTTGAGGCACAGAGAGGTTAAACTATTGCCCAAAGTTGCACAGCTGGTAAAGTAGTGGAGCCCAGGCCATGTGGCTCTAAAGTTGGCACTCTGACCCTCCATGCTGTATTGCCCACCTTGACGATGGCAGGGGAACTGGAAGAGCGTGGCCCAGGCTTGGTGGCCACTGAGTTTTGGGCAGAGGGCGTCAGGGTGAGCTGGAAGGCACAGCCCCAACTGGGAGGGGCAGAGGCATTGCCAAAATCTCAGCTCAGGCTTCTGCAGCCCTGCTCCAGCCTGTGGGATGAAACGCCAGTTGCGCAACTGGGTTGGCGTAGTGAGGACCTGAGTGGAGGAGAGGGAGGAGGGGAGGCTGGGAAGAAGGGAAAGCCAGGGGCCAGGAATGCAAGAGAACAAAGGGCTTCAGGGGGATGGTCAATCTGGGGACCACAGAGGGAAGCCAGGTTCAATGACTGGGACCAGGGGTCCAAGGCAGAGGCCCCACGTGGGAGCTGGGGCGCTGGAGCAAGGCAAGGCCCACTCTGGGGCAGCTCCTGCCCCAAAGACAGGACTTGGCTGCACATCCACTTTGGAAGCATCTGGGGAGGTTTCGTTTTAATTTTTTATGTGTATGTGGTAAAATATCCATTTTATAAAATTTACCATTTTAACAAATTTTTAAAAAAATTTATTTATTTGGCTGCGTTGGGTCTTAGTTGTGGTGCATGGGCTTCTCTCTAGTTGTGGCACACAGGCTTTCTAGTTGCGGCACGTGGGCTCTCTAGTTGTGGTGCGTGTGGGCTCTAGAGCGTGCAGGCTTCTTAGTTGCCCCGTGGCATGTGGGATCATAGTTCCCCGACCAGGGATCGAACCCGCGTCCCCTGCATTGGAAGGTGGAGTCCTAATCACTGGCCCAACAGGGAAGTTCCTTTTTTTTTTTTATTTTAACAATTTTTTTTGTGTGTGTGTGCAGTACGCGGGCCTCTCACTGTTGTGGCCTCTCCCGTTGCGGAGCACAGCCTCCGGATGCGCAGGCTCAGCGGCCATGGCTCACGGGCCTAGCCGCTCCGCGGCATGCAGGATCTTCCCAGACTGGGACATGAACCCGCGTCCCCTGCATCGGCAGGTGGACTCTCAACCACTGCGCCACCAGGGAAGCCCTATTTTAACAATTTTTAAGTGTACAATTTAATGGCATTAAATACATTCATTTTGTTGTACAACCATCACCACCATCCATCTCTAGAACTTTTCATCATCCTAAACTGAAACTCTATACTCATTAAATGATAACTCCCCAATCACCTGTCCCCTCAGCCCCCAGTAATCTCTGTTTTACTTTCTGTGTCTATGAATTTGCTCATTCTAGGTACCATGTATAAGTGGCCTCAGACAGTTTTTGTCCCTTTGTGACTGGCTCATTTCACTTAGCATAATGCCTTCAAGGCTCATCAGTGTTGTAGCATGTAGTGTAAAACCCACATTAAGCTTTTGATTGTTGAGGGATCAACTTTAAAAGACATCATTTTGAATAAGCACATTGCCTGCTGTGTGACACAGCTATTAGCTAAACAACCAGATAAGGAACTAGGCCTCCCCCACCCATGCAGGTCCCCTTTGAGAAAGCCCTGGACAACCTAGGTAACTGACTGCTTTGGTGACCTGCCTCCATGTTCCCAGGTCCTGATTCCTGCTCTAATGCTTCAAATTAACCAACAAGGGACTTGCCTGGTGGCACAGTGGTTAAGAATCCGCCTGCCAATGCAGGGGACACGGGTTCGAGCCCTGGTCCAGGGGGATCCCACATGCTGCGGAGCAACTAAGCCTGTGTGCCACAACTACTGAGCCTGTGCCCTGGAGCCCACGAACCACAACTACTGAGCCCGCATGCCGCAACTACTGAAGCCCTCATGCCTAGAGACCGTGCTCCGCAACAAAGAGAAACCACCGCAATGAGAAGCCCACACACCACAACAAAGAGTAGCCCCCTCACCACAACTAGAGAAAGCCCGCGAGCAGCAACGAAGACCCAGCGCAGCCAAAAATAAATAAATAAATAAGTTTATTTTAAAAAAAAATTAACCAACAATGAGTGAACCTGCAAAACCCTAGACACCCCATCCTCAGACCCCAATAAAGGCAGAGCCCCACGTCTGCGCGCATGCTCTCTCGCTCTCTCTCAGCCCACGAGCTTGCTGTATGGGCTATGGTGTGCCGTGAACCCTCCAGGACCTGTGAGTAATAAATTCTGGCTTTGGTCCCAGTGGGGAAGTGTTTGTGGGGCGAGTGCCTGCATGCATTCCTAGCCCAGAGCATTACCATCAGTAGGCTGGGACCGACACAACATAGCATGTATCAAGATTTTCTTCCTTTTTAAGGTTGACTGATAATCCATTGTATGGATACAGCATCTGTTTTTCTATCCATTCACCTGCTGATTCATCTGCTGATGGACATATGGGTTGTTCCTACCTTCAGCTATTGTGAATAGCGTTGCTATGAACACTGGGGTACAAGCGTCCATTTGAGCCCTTGCTTTCAGTTCCTTTGGGTACACACCCAGGAGTGGGACTGTTCCCAGTGAATTTAAGGTTCTTGCCTCCTCACGAAAGAATTCAGAGATGAAGTGATAAGTCAGAAGTAGATTTATTTAGAGCGAAACACACTCCACAGACAGAGTGTGGGCCATCTCAGAAGGCGAGATGGCCCCCGAAATATGGCATGGTCAGCTGCTTTTCTTTTTTTTTTTTAATATTTATTTATTTGGCTGTGCCAGGTCTTAGTTGCATCACGCAGGATCTTCGTCGCTGCGTGTGGGATCTTTAGCTGTGGCATGTGGTATCTTTTAGTTGCGGCATGCGGTATCTTTTAGTTGCAGCATGCATGCAGGATCTAGTTCCTGACCAGGGATCGAACCCGGGCCCCTTACATTGGGAGCATGGAGTCTAAACCGCTGGATGACCAGGGAAGCCCCGGTGTGGTTAGGTTTTATGGCCTGGGTAATTTCATAGGCTAATGAGCAGGAGGATTATTCCAACTATTTGGGGGAAGGGGTGGAGATTTCCAGGAATTGGGCCACCACCCGCTTTTTGGCCTTTCATGGTTAGCCTCAGCCCTGTCGTGGCGCTGGTGGGTATGTCATTTAGCTAATGTATTAAAATGAACATACAATGAGGCTCAAGGTCCCCTGGAAGTCAAGCCTTCCGCCATCTTGGACCCAGTGGGTTCTAACCGGTTTTCGTCATGTCCTATGGCTACGTCATTCTTTTAAAGGTTGTGCCCTGCCCCCTTCCCCTCGTGTGTCAGAACTGCTGGATCATACGGTAATTCTGTGTTAAACTGTTTTCCACAGGAGCTGCTCCATTTTACACCTGCATCAGCAATGCGCCAGGGTTCCAGTTTCTCCACACCCTCAAGGACACTCGCTGTTCCCCGTGGGGAGGTTTCTGAGCACTCCAGGCCACGCACACTTCAAGGAGGTGGTGAATTCCTTGCTTAGTTACTCTCTCTCTTTCCCCATCCTATTTTTCCCTCTCCCCTTCTCCTGAGAGCCTCCCCTCGTGAAGGCTGCATGAGTGATTGTGGTGTGTAGGCAGAATAAAGAAGCACGACCACAGCTCTTCTTAGTGGCCCCCAAGGCACAGGTCCACCCCCTACCCCTCACAAACCTATCTCTTCAAGGACACTGACACTGGGAGATTAACACCTTCTCAGGAAATACTGGTGTTTCTTGGTTAGTAAGTGCAGGTGACAACCCACTTTAACCAGATTTGCTGGGGGAAGGAGGGATGCTTCCTAAGACACTAATTGTAGGGGCTTGAAGCATGTGATACAATTCCAAGGCTGTGTGGGTTATCCTCCATCTGCCCCTCTAGACCCATCCCCATTCTCTGCCCTTCTCAGCCCCTGTCTGTGCCCTGGGGGCTGACCCTGGTGGATATACTATCTGAGTTTCCGTCCCCTCTGGCTTCCTGTGGGCTTGGCCAATGAGCGGTATCAAGAAGACATCAGAGGGAACTCCCTGGCAGTCCAGGGCTTAGGACTCGGGGCTTTCACCACCAGGGCCCAAGTTCGATCCCTGGTCAGGGAACTAAGATCCCGTACGTAAGCCAGGTAGTGCGGCCAAAAAGAGAAAAAAGAAGAGAGATCAGAGAGCGGGAGGAGACAGAGGCCAGGGTATTTCTTCCCTGTACTTCCTGCCCCACCTCCCCTCCCCAGCCCCACTTCCTGCAGCATGTCTGGCTTCTCTTCTCTGGCTCCAACTCTCACAAGGCTCAGTAACAGTTTCTTTCCCTTGCCTCTACTATCATTACTGGTCTCTAAGGTTCCTCCACCCCTCTTTGTATCCAATAACCCTGCAGCTACTGGGGAAACCAATGCTTTGTTAACTTCTTCCCAGAATTCCATGTATCTTCAGTTACCTGCTGGGACTCCGACTAGACAGACATCCAGAATTATGACCACGTAAGAAAGCTCTGCCCCTGCGCAAGGGCAGGAAAGAGTCACAGAATGGTGGCATCATTTCTCTGCCTTTTACTACTTATTAATATGCTGTAATATTGTTGATGCCAATACCTTCCAGGAGAGAAAATGGATCCCTGTGGATCTGAGAGGGGGCCTGACTCTGCGTGTGCCTACGCCATGCATTCACTCTTCTCTCCATCTGCCAGCACAACAGGAGATGGATTCAGAGGAAGATGGTGAGTATGGAGGGGAAATACATTAACATGAGATAAATTCCTCTGATGTTAGGACAAAGGTGGAATCAACCTTTTACTTGTTGCTGAGAGTTCCTCCTGGCTTGGTGTGAAATACTTGTGATCTAGAAAGTGTGGGCAGGCTGATTCCACCATGATATCACAGCAAGTTAAGGAAGTTAAATAAATATATTTATATAAATTAGTAATATATTAAATAAATAAACAAATTTGATTTGTTTAATGCCCATATGCTCCACATTCTGCTCAGATGTTGTTGGTAATTTATAAATAGACAATACAGTTCTCCCTACATTTTCCATTCTTCAAAGGATCAAATTTGTTTAATAGGGTTGATTATGGGGTTTCTCAGCAGCCCTTTCACCCCCTCCCCGGAAGGCTCCACGCAGGATGGCCTCAGGACCCCCTCCTCAGGAGGCGCTCCCTGGCCTGTTTGGCAGAAGCTCCTTCCCTGGGGCTTTCTGACTCTGCAGCCCAGAAACATCAGCTTCTGTAAGGAAGTGTCAGCAAACATCGCATCCTTTGGTTCTGTTGAGAATTCTCCTGGGGGCTTCTTCCAATTCCACTTCTGCTCCCACTTCTAAAGGTACAGCTATTGTCCATGCAGAGTTCCAAGGACTATGTCTTGATGACTCTAAGGGAAAGGAATTGGTATTTTTCCTCCATCTTCTGGATTCCAGTTTTATATGTCAAAAAGGAATTATTGCTCTTGATGACAAAGACAATGGAATGAAGTCAATGAATGGATTAATTAGGATTTTGTTCATTCAGTGTATTTCCTTCGAGGCACTGGGATGGTTAATTTCATGTGTCAGCTTGGCTGTGGTACCACTTGTTTGGTCAACCACCAGTCTAGATGTTGCTGTGAAGGTATTTTTTTTTAGATGTGATTAATATTTAAATCAGTAGACTTTGAGTAAAATACATTACCCTGCACAAGTGGATGACCCTCAATCAACCAGTCGAAGAGCTTAAGAGAAAAGACTGAGGTCCCCAGAAGAGGAAGGAATTCTGCCTCCAACCTGATTTCAGACTCAAGGCTGCAGCATTAACTCTTCCCTGGGTCTTTAGCCTGCCAGCCTGCCCTGTGTATTTAGGACTTGCCAGCCCCCATAATCAAATGAGCCAATTGCTGGCCAAAAGTTACATGAAGAGATGCTCAACATCGCTAATTATTAGAGAAATGCAAATCAAAACTACAATGAGGTATCACCTCACACTAGTCAGAATGGCCATCATCAAAAAGTCTACAAATAACAAATGCTGGAGAGGGTGTGGACAAAAGGGAACCCTCCTACACTGCTGGTGGAAATGTAAATTGGTACAGCCGCTATGGAGAACAGTATGGAAGTTTCTTAAAAAAATAAACACGACTTCCGGGTAAGATGGCGGAAGAGTAAGACGCGGAGATCACCTTCCTCCCCACGGATACACCAGAAATACAGCTACACGTGGAACAACTCCTACAGAACACCTACTGAACGCTGGCAGAAGACCCCAGACCTCCCAAAAGACAAGAAACGCCCCACATACCTGGGTAGGGCAAAGCGGAGAGATTCCCGCACAGAGGATCGGTGCCGAGCGGCACTCACCCGCCCGAGAGGCTTGTCTGCTCGCCCGCCAGGGCGGGCGGCGCTGGAAGCTGAGGCTCGGGCTTCGGTCAGAGCGCAGGGAAAGGACTGGGGCTGGCGGCGAGAACTCAGCCTGAAGGGGGCTAATGTGCCACAGCTAGCCGGCAGGGAGTCCGGGAAAACTCTGGAGCTGCCGAAGAGGCAAGAGACTTTTTCTTCCCTCTTGGTTTCCTGGTGCGCGAGGAGAGGGGATTAAGAGCGCTGCTTAAAGGGGCTCCACAGACGGGCGCGAGTCACGACTGAAAGCGCGGAGCACAGTGACGGGCGTGGGACGCTGGGGCTGCTGCTGCCGCCGCCAAGAAGCCTGTGTGCGAGCGCAGGTCACTGTCCACACCGCCCTTCCGGGAGCCTGTGCAGCCCGCCACTGCCGGGGTCCCGGGATCCAGGGGCGGCTTCCCTGGGAGAACGCACGGCGCGCCTCGGGCTGGTGCAACGTCACGCCGAACTCTGCCGCTGCAGGCTCGCCCCGCACTCCATGCCCCTCCCTCCCGCCCGGCCTGAGTGAGCCAGAGTCCCCGAAGAGGCTGCTCCTTTAACCCTGTCCTGTCTGAGCGAAGAACAGACGCCCTCCGGCGACCTACACGCAGAGGCGGGGCCAAATCCAAAGCTGAGACCCAGGAGCTGTGAGAACAAAGAAGAGAAAGGGAAACCTCTCCCAGCAGCCTCAGAAGCAGCGGATTAAAGCTCCACAATCAACTTGATGTACCCTGCATCTGTGGAATACATGAATAGACAACAAATCATCCCAAATTGAGGAGCCAGGAGTCAGTGCTGTGCCTCTGAGGTGGGAGAGCCAACTTCAGGACACTGGTCCACAAGAGACCTCCCAGCTCCACATAATATCAAACGGCGAAAATCTTCCAGAGATCTCCATCTCAACACCAGCACCCAGCTTCACTCAACGACCAGCAAGCTACAGTGCTGGACACCCTATGCCAAACAACTAGCAAGACAGGAACACAACGCCACCCATTAGCAGAGAGGTGGCCTAAAATCATAAAAAGTCCGCAGACACCCCAAAACACACCACCAGACGTGGACCTGCCCACCAGAAAGACAAGATCCAGCCTCATTCACCAGAACACAGGCACTAGTACCTTCCACCAGGAAGCCTACACAACCCACTAAACCAACCTTAGCCACTGGGGACAGACACCAAAAACAACGGGAACTACGAACCTGCAGCCTGCAAAAAGGAGACCCCAAACACAGTAACATAAGCAAAATGAGAAGACAGAAAAACACACAGCAGGAGAAGGAACAAGATAAAAACCCACCAGACCTAACAAATGAAGAGGTAATAGGCAGTCTACCTGAAAAAGAATTCAGAATAATGATGGTAAAGATGATCCAAGATTCTATTTCCCAGATCCAAAATCTTGGAAATAGAATAGACAAAATGCAAGAAACAGTTAACAAGGACCTAGAAGAACTAAAGATGAATCAAGCATCGATTAAAAACACAATAAATGAAATAAAAAATACTCTAGATGGGATCAATAGCAGAATAACTGAGGCAGAAGAACGGATAAGTGAGGTGGAAGATAAAATAGTGGAAATAACTGCTGCAGAGCAAAATAAAGAAAAAAGAATGAAAAGAACAGAGGACAGTCTCAGAGACCTCTGGGACAACATTAAACGCACCAACATACGAATTATAGGGGTTCCAGAAGAAGAAGAGAAAAAGAAAGGGACTGAGAAAATATTTGAAGAGATTATAGTTGAAAACTTCCCTAATATGGGAAAGGAAATAGTTAATCAAGTCCAGGAGGCACAGAGAGTCCCATACAGAATAAATCCAAGGAGAAATACGCCAAGACACATATTAATCAAACTGTCAAAAATTAAACACAAAGAAATCATATTAAAAGCAGCAAGGCAAAAACAACAAATAACACACAAGGGAATCCCCATCAGGATAACAGCTGATCTCTCAGCAGAAACTCTACAAGCCAGAAGGGAGTGGCAGGACATAATTAAAGTGATGAAGGAGAAAAACCTGCAACCAAGATTATTCTACCCAGCAAGGATCTCATTCAGATTTGATGGAGAAATTAAAACGTTTACAGACAAGCAAAAGCTGAGAGAGTTCAGCACCACCAAACCAGCTTTACAACAAATGCTAAAGGAACTTCTCTAGGCAAGAAACACAACAGAAGGAAAAGACCTACAATAACGAACCCAAAACAATTAAGAAAATGGGAATAGGAACATACATATCGATAATTACCTTAAATGTAAATGGACTAAATGCTCCCACCAAAAGACACAGATTGGCTGAATGGATACAAAAACAAGACCCATCTATATGCTGTCTACAAGAGACCCACTTCAGACCTAGAGACACATACAGACTGAAAGTAAGGGGATGGAAAAAGATATTCCATGCAAATGGAAACCAAAAGAAAGCTGGAGTAGCAATTCTCATATCAGACAAAATAGACTTTAAAATAAAGACTACTAGAAGAGACAAAGAAGGACACTACAGAATGATCAAGGGATCAATCCAAGAAGAAGATATAACAATTGTAAATATTTATGCACCCAACATAGGAGCACCTCAATACATAAGGCAAATACTAACAGCCATAAAAGGAGAAATCGACAGTAACACAATCATAGTAGGGGACTTTAACACCCCACTTTCACCAATGGACAGATCTTCCAAAATGAAAATAAATAAGGAAACACAAGCTTTAAATGTTACATTAAACAAGATGGACTTAATTGATATTTATAGGACATTCCATCCAAAAACAACAGAATACACATTTTTCTCAAGTGCTCATGGAACATTCTCCAGGATAGATCATATCTTGGGTCACAAATCAAGCCTTGGTAAATTTAAGAAAATTGAAATTGTATCAAGTGTCTTTTCTGACCACAATGCTATGAGACTAGATATCAATTACAGGAAAAGAGCTGTAAAAAATACAAACACATGGAGGCTAAACAATACACTACTTAATAACGAAGTGATCACTGAAGAAATCAAAGAGGAAATTAAAAAATACCTAGAAACAAATGACAATGGAGACACGACGACCCAAAACCTATGGGATGCAGCAAAAGCAGTTCTAAGAGGGAAGTTTATAGCAATACAATCCCACCTTAAGAAACAGGAAACATCTCGAATAAACAACCTAACCTTGCACCTAAAGCAATTAGAGAAAGAAGAACAAAAACACCCCAAAGTTAGCAGAAGGAAAGAAATCATAAAAATCAGATCAGAAATAAATGAAAAAGAAATGAAGGAAACGATAGCAAAGATCAATAAAACTAAAAGCTGGTTCGTTGAGAAGATAAACAAAATTGATAAACCATTAGCCAGACTCATCAAGAAAAGAAGGGAGAAGACTCAAATCAATAGAATTAGAAATGAAAAAGGAGAAGTAACAACTGACACTGCAGAAATACAAAAGATCATGAGAGATTACTACAAGCAACTCTATGCCCATAAAATGGACAACCTGGAAGAGATGGACAAATTCTTAGAAATGCACAACCTGCCAAGACTGACTCAGGAAGAAATAGAAAATATGAATAGACCAATCACAAGCACTGAAATTGAAACTGTGATTAAAAATCTTCCATCAAACAAAAGCCCAGGACCAGATGGCTTCACAGGCGAATTCTATCAAACATTTAGAGAAGAGCTAACACCCATCCTTCTCAAACTCTTCCAAACAATATCAGAGGAAGGAACACTCCCAAACTCATTCTACGAGGCCACCATCACCTTGATACCAAAACCAGGCAAGGATGTCACAAAGAAAGAAAACTACAGGCCAATATCACTGATGAACATAGATGCAAAAATCCTCAACAAAATACTAGCAAACAGAATCCAACAGCACATTAAAAGGATCATACACCATGATCAAGTGGGGTTTATTCCAGGAATGCAAGGATTCTTCAATATACGCAAATCAATCAATGTGATACACCATATTAACAAGTTGAAGGAGAAAAACCATATGATCATCTCAATAGATGCAGAGAAAGCTTTCGACAAAATTCAACACCCATTTATGATAAAAACCCTGCAGAAAGTAGGCATAGAGGGAACTTTCCTCAACATCATAAAGGCCATATATGACAAACCCACAGCCAACATTGTCCTCAATGGTGAAAAACTGAAACCATTTCCACTAAGATCAGGAACAAGACAAGGCTGCCCACTCTCACCACTCTTATTCAACATAGTTTTGGAAGTTTTAGCCACAGCAATCAGAGAAGAAAAGGAAATAAAAGGAATCCAAATTGGAAAAGAAGAAGTAAAGCTGTCCCTGTTTGCAGATGACATGATACTATACATAGAGAATCCTAAAGATGCTACCGAAAAACTACTAGAAATAATCAATGAATTTGGTAAAGTAGCAGGATACAAAATTAATGTACAGAAATCTCTGGCATTCCTGTACACTAATGATGAAAAATCTGAAAATGAAATCAAGAAAACACTCCCATTTACCATTGCAACAAAAAGAATAAAGTATCTAGGAATAAACCTACCTAAGGAGACAAAAGACCTGTATGCAGAAAATTATAAGACACTGATGAAAGAAATTAAAGATGATACAAATAGATGGAGAGATATACCATGCTCCTGGATTGGAAGAATCAATATTGTGAAAATGACTCTACTACCCAAAGCAATCTACAGATTCAATGCAATCCCTATCAAACTACCACTGGCATTTTTCACAGAACTAGAACAAAAAATTTCAAAATTTGTTTGGAAAAACAAAAGACCCCGAATAGCCAAAGCAATCTTGAGAACGAAAAACGGAGCTGGAGGAATCAGGCTCCCTGACTTCAGACTATACTACAAAGCTACAGTAATCAAGACAGTGTGGTACTGGCATAAAAACAGAAAGATAGATCAGTGGATCAGGATAGAAAGCCCAGAGATAAACCCACGCACATATGGACAACTTATCTTTGATAAAGGAGGCAGGAATGTACAGTGGAGAAAAGACAGCCTCTTCAATAAGTGGTGCTGGGAAAATTGGACAGGGACATGTAAAAGTTTGAGATTAGATCATTCCCTAACACCATACACAAAAATAAGCTCAAAATGGATTAAAGACTTAAATGTAAGGCCAGAAACTATCAAACTCTTAGAGGAAAACATAGGTAGAACACTCTATGACATAAATCACAGCAAGATCCTTTTGGACCCACCTCCTAGAGAAATGGAAATAAAAACAAAGATAAACAAATGGGACCTAATGAAACTTCGAAGCTTTTGCACAGCAAAGGAAACCATAAACAAGACCAAAAGACAACCCTCAGAATGGGAGAAAATATTTGCAAATGAAGCAACTGACAAAGGATTAATCTCCAAAATTTATAAACAGCTCATGCAGCTCAATAGCAAAAAAACAAACAACCCAATCCAAAAATGGGCAGAAGACTTAAATAGGCATTTCTCCAAAGAAGATATACAGACTGCCAACAAACACATGAAAGAATGCTCAACATCATTAATCATTAGAGAAATGCAAATCAAAACTACAATGAGATATCATCTCACACCAGTCAGAATGGCCATCATCAAGAAATCTAGAAACAATAAATGCTGGAGAGGGTATGGAAAAAAGGGAACACTCTTGCACTGCTGGTGGGAATGTGAATTGGTACAGCCACTATGGAGAACAGTATGGAGGTTCCTTAAAAAACTAAAAATAGAACTACCATATGACCCAGCAATCCCACTACTAGGCATATACCCTGAGAAAACCATAATTCCAAAAGAGACATGTACCAAAATGTTCATTGCAGCTCTATTCACAATAGCCCGGAGCTGGAAACAACCTAAGTGTCCATCATCGGATGAATGGATAAAGAAGATGTGGCACATATATACAATGGAATATTACTCAGCCATAAAAAGAAACGAAACTGAGCTATTTGTAATGAGGTGGATAGACCTAGAGTCTGTCATACAGAGTGAAGTAAGTCAGAAAGAGAAAGACAAATACCGTATGCTAACACATATATACGGAATTTAAAAAAAAAAAAAAAGTCATGAAGGACCTAGGGGTAAAACGGGAATAAAGACACAGACCTACTTGAGAATGGACTTGAGGATATGGGGAGGGGGAAGGGTAAGCTGTGACAAAGCCAAAGAGAGGCATGGACATATATACACTACCAAACGTAAGAACTTTGGATTGACAATAGACAAAGCATGTTCATATTCTGGAAATTCAATACTACATTTTCTCCTTGGTTAGGGTCCTTTTCAGCCAAGAGAAAGCCCTAATGACATATTCATACATCTTCACATCTTTCAAGGGCCTTGATTTTTCAAGATAAGAAGCTATCTGTGAAATGGGATTAATGCACACAAATAGTAAGATTTTCATGTATTATTTGAGGTAAAAGATTGGGTAAGTGAACACTATGAATCAATATGAAACTTCAAGAATTATGATCAAATTCTCAGCTTATATAAAGTTGAGATCTAAAACTAACTTGAATTATGATAGAATAAAGATGGAAAAAAATGCAAAAGAATCTCAATTAAAAAAAAAAATATATATATATATATATATATATTTCACCAGCTTTTGGAAACCCTAATCTTAAGGGATACTGTTATAATAGTAATTATGAAATTAAAACTACATGATATAAAGAAAAATAAAAAAAATAATAATAAATAAACACAGAGAGGGGGCCTTCAAGATGGCAGAGAGTAAGATGTGGAGATCACCTTCCTCCCCACAAATACATAAAAAATACATCTACATGTGGAACAACTCATACAGAACACCTACTGAACGCTGGCAGAAGACCTCAGACTTCCCAAAAGGCAAGAAACTCCCCACGTACCTGGGTAGGGCAAAAGAAAAAAGAAAAAACAGAGACAAAAGAATAGGGACGGGACCTGCACCTCTGGGAGGGAGCCGTGAAGGAGGAAAGGTTTCCACACACTAGGAAACCCCTTCGCGGGTGGAGACTGAAGGTGGCGGAGGGGGAAAGCTTCGGGGCCACGGAGGAGAGCGCAGCAACAAGGGTGCGGAGGGCAAAGCGGAGAGATTCCCGCACAGAGGATCGGTGCCGACCAGCACTCACCAGCCCGAGAGGTTTGTCTGCTCACCCGCCGGGGTGGGCGGGGGCTGGGAGCTGAGGCTCGGGCTTCAGAGGCTGGATCCCAGGGAGAGGACTGGGGTTGGCTGGGTGAACACAGCCTGAAGGGGGCTAGTGCTCCACGGCTGGCCGGGAGGGAGTCTGGGAAAAAGTCTGGACCTGCCAAAGAGGCAAGAGACCATTGTTTTAGGGTGCGTGAGGAGAGGGGATTCCTTCCCTGTGTGCCCACAGAAGGCGGAGCACCACCTAAACGAGCTCCAAAGACGGGCGCGAGCCGTGGCTATCGGCGAGGACCCCAGAGACGGGCATGAAACACTAAGGCTGCTGCTGCCGCCACCAAGAAGCCTGTGTTCAAGCACAGGTCACTATCCACACCTCCCCTCCCAGGAGCCTGTGCAGCCCACCACTGCCAGGGTCCCGTGATCCAGGGACAACTTCCCCGGGAGAACGCACGGCGCGCCCCAGGCTGGTGCAACGTCACGCCAGCCTCTGCCGCCACAGGCTCGCCCCGCATCTGTACCCCTCCCTCCCCCAGGCCTGAGTGAGCCAGAGCCCTCTAATCAGCCGTTGCTTTAAGCCCCTCCTGTCTGGGCGGGGAACAGATGCCTGAGGGTGACTATGCAGAGATGGGACCAAAACCACAGCTGAACCCCAGGAGCTGTGCAAACAAAGAAGAGAAAGGGAAATCTCTCCCAGCAGCCTCAGGAGCAGCAGATTAAACCTCTACAATCAACTTGATGTACCCTGCATCTCTGGAATACCTGAATATACAATGAATCATCCCAAAATTGAGACAGTGGACTTTGGGAGCAACTGTAGACTTGGGGTTTGCTGTCAGTGACTGATTTGTTTCTGATTTTTCTGTTTATCTTAGTTTAGTTTTTAGTGCTTGTTATCATTGGTGGATTTGTTTATTGGTTTGGTTGCTCCCTTCTTTTTATTATTATTATTATTATTATTGTTTTCTTAAATTTTAATAATTTAGAAACTTTTTAAATGTTTTTTTCTTTCTTTTTTTCTACCTTTTCTTCTGAGCCATGTGGCTGACAGGGCCTTGGTGCTCCAGCCTGGTGTCAGGCCTGAGCCCCTGAGGTGAGAGAGCCGAGCTCAGGACATTGGACCACCAGAGACCTCCCAGGCCCATGTAGTATCAATCAGTGAGAGCTCTCCCAGAGACCTCGGTCTCAATGCTAAGACCCAGCTCCACCCAACAGTCAGCAAGCTACAGTGCTGGACGCCTCATGCCAATCAACTAGCAAGACAGGAACACAACCCCACCCATTTGCAGAGAGGCTGCCTAAAATCATAATAAGGCCACAGACACCTGAAAACACACCACCGGACGTGGCCCTGCCCACCAGAAAGACAAGATCCAGTCCCACCCACCAGAACACAGGCACCAGTCCCCTCCACCAGGAAGCCTACACAAGCCACTGAACCAACCTCACCCACTGGGGGCAGACACAAAAAACAACCGGAATTATGAACCTGTAGCCTGCAAAAAGGAGACCCCAAACACAGTAAGATAAGCAAAATGAGAAGACAGAAAAACACACAGCAGATGAAGGACCAAGGTAAAAACCCACCATAACTAACAAATGAAGAGGAAATAGGCAGTCTACCTGAAAAAGAATTCAGAATAATGATAGTAAAGATGATCCAAAATCTTGGAAATAGAATAGAGAAAATACAAGAAATGTTTAACAAGGACCTAGAAGAACTAAAGAGCAAACAAACAATGATGAACAACACAATAAATGAAATTAAAAATTCTCTAGAAGGAATCAATAGCAGAATAACTGAGGCAAAAGAATGGATAAGTGACCTGGAAGATAAAATAGTGGAAATAACCACTACAGAGCAGAATAAAGAAAAAAGAATGAAAAAAATTGAGGACAGTCTCAGAGTCTCTGGATCATTAAACACACCAACATTCGAATTATAGGGGTCCCAGAAGAAGAAGAGAAAAAGAAAGGGTCTGAGAAAATATTTGAAGAGATTATAGTTGAAAACTTCCCTAATATGGGAAAGGAAATAGTCAGTCAAGTCCAGGAGGCACAGAGAGTCCCATACAGAATAAATCCAAGGAGAAATATGCCAAGACACATATTAATCAAACTATCAAAAATTAAATACAAAGAACAAATATTAAAGCAGCAAGGGAAAAACAACAAATAACATACAAGGGAATCCCCATAAGGTTAACAGCTGATCTTTCAGCAGAAACTCTGCAAGCCAGAAGGGAGTGGCAGGACATATTTAAAGTGATGAAAGGGAATAACCTACAACCAAGATTACTCTACCCAGCAAGGATCTCATTCAGATTCGATGGAGAAATTAAAACCTTTACAGACAATCAAAAGCTAAGAGAATTCAGAACCAGCAAACCAGCTTTACAACAAATGCTAAAGGAACTTCTCTAGGCAGGAAACACAAGAGAAGGAAAAGACCCACAAAAACAAACCCAAAACAATTAAGAAAATGGTAATAGGAACATACATATCGATAATTACCTTAAATGTAAATGGATTAAATGCTCCAACTAAAAGACACAGATTGGCTGAATGGATACAAAAACAACACCTATATATATGCTGTCTACAAGAGACCCACTTCAGACCTAGGGACACATACAGACAGAAAGTGACGGGATGGAAAAAGATATTCCATGCAAATGGAAATCAAAAGAAAGGTGGAGTAGCAATTCTCATATCAGACAAAATAGACTTTAAAATAAGGACTATTACAAGAGACAAAGAAGGACACTACAGAATGATCAAGGGATCCATCCAAGAAGAAGATATAACAATTGTAAATATTTATGTACCCAACATAGGAGCACCTCAACACATAAGGCAAATGCTAACAGACATAAAAGGAGAAATTGACAGTAACACAATCATAGTAGGGGATTTTAATGCCCCACTTTCACCAATGGACAGATCATCCAAAATGAAAATAAATAAGGAAACACAAGCTTTAAATAACACATTAGATAAGATGGACTTATTATTTACAGGACATTCCATCAAAAACAAAAGAATACACCTTCTTCTCAAGTGCTTATGGAATATTCTCCAGGATAGATCACATCTTGGGTCACAAATCAAGCCTTGGTAAATTTAAGAAAATTGAAATCGTATCAAGTAACTTTTCTGACCACAATGCTATGAGACTAGATATCAATTACAGGAAACAAACTGTAAAAAATACAAACACATGGAGGCTAAACAATATGCTACTAAATAACCAAGAGATCACTGAAGAAATCAAAGAGGAAATCAAAAAATACCTAGATACAAATGACAATGAAAACACAACGACGCAAAACCTATGGGATGCAGCAAAAGCAGTTCTAAGAGGGAAGTTTACAGCAGTACAATCCTACCTCAAGAACCAAGACAAATCTCAAATAAACAACCTAACCTTCCATCTGAAGCAATTAGAGAAAGAAGAACAAAAAAAACCCAACGTTACCAGAAGGAAAGAAATCATAAAGATCAGGTCAGAAATAAATGAAAAAGAAATGAAGGAAACAATAGCCAAGATCAATAAAACTAAAAGCTGGTTCTTTGAGAAGATTAAAAAAATTGATAAACCATTAGCCAGACTTATCAAGAAAAAAAGGGAGAAGACTCAAATCAACAGAAGTAGAAATGAAAAAGGAGAAGTAACAACTGACACTGCAGAAATACAAAGGATCATGAGAGATGACTACAAGCAACTATATGTCAATAAAATGGACAACCTGGAAGAAATGGACAAATTCTTAGAAAAGCACAACCTTCCGAGACTGAACCAGGAAGAAACAGAAAATATAAACAGACTGATCACAAGCATTGAAATTGAAAAATCAGTGATTAAAAATTAAAAATCTTTGATGATTAAAAATGTTCCAACAAACAAAAGCCCAGGACCAGATGGCTTCACAGGCAAATTCTATCAGACATTTAGAGAAGAGCTAACACCTGTCCTTCTCAAAATCATCCAAAATATAGCAGAGGGAGGAACACTCCCAAACTCATTCTACGAGGCCACCATCACCCTGATACCAAAACCAGACAAAGATGTCACAAAAAAAGAAAACTACAGGGGCTTCCCTGGTGGCGCAGTGGTTGAGAGGAGTCTCCTTGCTGATGCGGGGGACACGGGTTCGTGCCCGTGCCCGGGAAGATCCCACGTGCCGCGGAGCGGCTGGGCCCGTGAGCCATGGTCGCTGAGCCTGTGCGTCCGGAGCCTGTGCTCCGCAACGGGAGAGGCCACGACAGTGAGAGGCCCGCGTACCGCAAAAAAAAAAAAAAAAAAAAAAAAAAAGAAAACTACAGGCCAATATCACTGATGAACACAGATGCAAAAATCCTTAACAAAATACTAGGGAACAGAATCCAACAGCACATTAAAAGGATCATACACCATGATCAAGTGGGGTTTATCCCAGGAATGCAAGGATTCTTCAATATATGCAAATCAATCAATGTGATACACTATATTAACAAACTGAAGGATAAAAACCACATGATCATCTCAATAGATGCAGAGAAAGCTTTTGACAAAATTCAGCACGCATTTATGATAAAAACTCTCCAGAAAGTAGGCATAGAGGGAACTTTCCTCAACATAATAAAGGCCATATATGACAAACCCACAGCCAGCATCATTCTCAATGGTGAAAAACTGAAACCATTTCCTCTAAGATCAGGAACAAGACACAGTTGTCCACTCTCACCAGTATTATTCAACATAGTTTTGGAAGTTTTAGCCACAGCAATCAGAGAAGAAAAAGAAATAAAAGGAACCTAAATCAGAAAAGAAGAAGTAAAGCTGTCACTGTTTGCAGATGACATGATACTATACATAGAGAAACCTAAAGATGCTACCAGAAAACTACTAGAGCTAATCAATGAATTTGGTAAAGAAGCAGGATACAAAATTAATGCACAGAAATCTCTTGAATTCCTATATGCTAATGATGAAAAATCTGAAAGAGAAATTAAGGAAACACTCCCATTTACCACTGCAACAAAAAGAATAAAATACCTAGGAATAAGCCTACCTAAGGAAACAAAAGACCTGTAGGCAGAAAACTATAAGACACTGGTGAAAGAAATTAAAGATGATACAAACAGATGGAGAGATATACTATGTTCTTGGATTGGAAGAATCAACATTGTGAAAATGATTATACTACCCAAAGCAATCTACAGATTCAGTGCAATCCCTTTCAAACTACCAATGGCATTTTTCACAGAACTAGAACAAAAACTTTCACAATTTGTATGGAAACACAAAAGACCCTGAATAGCCAAAGCAATCTTGAGAAAGAACGAAGCTGGAGGAATCAGGCTCCCTGACTTCAGACTATACTACAACCTACAGTAATCAAGACAGTATGGTACTGGCACAACAACAGAAATATAGATCAATGGAACAGGATAGAAAGCCCAGACATAAACCCACACACACATGGTCACGTTATCTTTGATAAAGAAGGCAGGAATATACAATGGGGAAAGGACAGCCTCTTCAATAAGTGGTGCTGGGAAAACTGGAGAGTTACATGTAAAAGAATGAAATTAGAACACTTCCTAACACCATACACAAAAATAAACTCAAAATGGATTAAAGACCTAAATGTAATGCTAGACACTAAAAAACCCTTAGAAGAAAACATAGGCAGAACACCCTATGACATAAATCACAGCAAGATCCTTTTTGACCCACCTCGTACAGAAATGGAAATAAAAACAAAAATGAACAAATGGGACCTAATGAAACTTAAAACCTTTTGCACAGCAAAGGAAACTATAAACAAGACGAAAAGACAACCCTCAGAATGGGAGAAAATATTTGCAAACAAAGCAATTGACAAAGGATTAATCTCCAAAATAGACAAGCAGCTCATGCAGCTCAATATCAAAAAAACAAACAACCCAATCCAAAAATGGGCAGAAGATGTAAAAAGACATTTCTCCAAAGAAGGCATACAGATTGCCAACAAACACATGAAAGGATGTTCAGCATCCCTAATCATTAGAGAAATGCAAATCAAAATTACAATGAGGTATCACCTCATATCGGTCAGAATGGCCATCATCAAAAAATCTACAGGGAAGCAGCTGCATAGCATAGGGGGATCAGCTCTGTGCTTTGTGACTACCTAGAGGGGTGGGATAGGGAAGGTGGGAGGGAGGGAGATGCAAGAGGGAAGAGATATGGGGACATATGTATATGTATAAGTGATTCACTTTGATATTAAGCAGAAACTAACACACCATTGTAAAGCAATTAAACTCCAATAAAGATGTTAAAAAATAAATAAAATAAAATGTCTTTTAGCAATAAAAAAAATCTACAAACAATAAATGCTGGAGAGGATGTGGAGAAAAGGGAACCCTCTTGCACTGTTGGTGGGAATGTAAATTGATAGAGCCACTATGGAGGACAGTATGGAGGTTCCTTAAAAATCTAAAAATAGAACTACCATATGACCCAGCAATCTCACTACTGGGCATATACCCTGAGAAAACCATAATTCAAAAAGTGTCATGTACCACAATGTTCACTGCAGCTCTATTTACAATAGCCAGGACATGGAAACAATCTAAGTGTCCATTGACAGATGAATGGATAAAGAAGATGTGGCACATATATACAATGGAATATTACTCAGCCTTAAAAAGAAATGAAATTGAGTTATTTGTAGTGAGGTGCATGGACCTAGAGTCTGTCATACAGAGTGAAGTCAGTGAGAAAGAGAAAAACAAATTCCGTATGCTAACACATATATATGATGAACCTAGGGGCAGGACAGGAATAAAGATGCAGATGTAGAGAATGGACTTGAGGACACGGGGAGGGGGAAGGGTAAGCTGGGACGAAGTGAGAGAGTGGCATGGACATATATACACTATCAAATGTAAAATAGCTAGCTAGTGAGAAGCAGCTACATAGTAGAGGGAGATCAGCTTGGTGCTTTGTGACCACCTAGAAGGGTGGGATAGGGAGGGTGGGAGGGAGATGCAAGAGGGAGGGGATATGGGGATATATGTGTAGATAGAGCTGATTCACTTTGTTATACAGCAGAAAGTAACACACCATTGTAAAGCAATTATACTCCAATAAAGATGTTAAAAACAAACAAACAAACTAGAGTTACCATATGGTCCTGCAATCCCATTTCTGGTCATATGTCTGGAGAAAACCATAATTCAAAAAGATACATGCAGTCCGGTGTTCACTGTGGCACTATTTACAATAGCCAAGACATGGAAGCAACCTAAATATCCATTGACGGATGAATTGATAAAGAAGATGTGGTATATATACACAGTGGAATATTACTCTGCCATAAAAAGGAATGAAATAATGCCATTTGGAGCAACATGGATGGACCTAGAGAGTATCATACTAAATGAAGTAAGCCAGACAGAGAAAGACAAATATCATGTGATATCACTTATATGTGAAATCTAAAAAAAAATTTAAAAATGGACTTATTTCAAAACGAAAGAGACTCACAGACACTGAAAACAAACTTATGATTACCAAAGGGGAACGGGGGACAGAGAGAGGGATAAATTAGGAGGTCGGGATTAACATATACACATTACTATACATAAAATAGATAACCAGGACTTCCCTGGTGGTCCAGTGGTTAAGACTCTGCTCTCCCAATGCAGGGGGCACAGGTTTGATCCCTGGTTAGGGAACTAGATCCTGCATGCTGCAACTAAAGATCCCCATGTCGCAACTACAAAAGGATCCGGCATGCCACAAAGAAGATCCCACATGCTGCAACTAAGACCCAGTGCAGCCAAATAAATAAATAAATAAACAAATAATTTTAAAAATCGATAACCAACAAGGACCTAGTGTGTAACTGTATAGCACAGGGAACTGTACTCAGTATTTTGTAATAACCTATAAGGGGAAAGAATCTGAAAAAAATATATATATATATGAATCAACTGTGCTATACACCTGAAACTAACATGATATTGTAAATCAACTATACTTCAATTAAAAACTAATAAAAAGGGCTTCCCTGGTGGCGCAGTGGTTGAGAGTCCGCCTGCTGATGCAGGGGACACGGGTTCGAGCCCTGGTCCGGGAAGATCCCACATGCCGCGGAGCAACTAAGCCCGTGTGCCACAACTGCTGAGCCTGCGCTCTAGAGCCCGCGAGCCACAACTACTGAGCCCACGTGCCACAACTGCTGAAGCCCGTGTGCCTAGAGCCCGTGCTCCGCAACAGGAGAAGCCACCGCAATGAGAGGCCCGTGCACCGCAACGAAGAGTAGCCCTTGCTCGCTACAACTAGAGGAAGCCCGCACGCAGCAACGAAGACCCAACACAGCCAAAAATAAATAAATAAAATAAATTTAAAAAAAAAAAAAAAAAGGATCCGGCATGCCACAAAGAAGATCCCACATGCTGCAACTAAGACCCAGTGCAGCCAAATAAATAAATAAATAAATAAATAATTTTAAAAATCGATAACCAACAAGGACCTAGTGTGTAACTGTATAGCACAGGGAACTGTACTCAGTATTTTGTAATAACCTATAAGGGGAAAGAATCTGAAAAAAAAAAATATATATATGAATCAACTGTGCTATACACCTGAAACTAACATGATATTGTAAATCAACTATACTTCAATTAAAAACTAATAAAAAGGGCTTCCCTGGTGGCGCAGTGGTTGAGAATCTGCCTGCTAATGCAGGGGACACGGGTTCGAGCCCTGGTCTGGGAGGATCCCACATGCCGTGGAGCAACTAGGCCCATGAGCCACAACTACGGAGCCTGCGCGTCTGGAGCCTGTGCTCTGCAACAAGAGAGGCCCACGCACCGTGATGAAGAGTGGCCCCCACTTGCCACAACTAGAGAAAGCCCTCGCACAGAAACGAAGACCCAACGCCACAAAAATAAATAAAATAAATTAAGAAAAAAGAAAGAAAAAAACCTTTAAAAAAATAATTAAAAAGTTAAATAAATAAATGTTTAAAAATAACCTCCCAAATAAGCCAATTTCTTAAAATCAGTCTGTCTTATGTATATCACACACACACACGCACACCTACACACACACATAAATACCTACATACATATATACACATCCTATTGGTTCTATGTCTCTGGAGAACTCTAACTGATACAGCCATTTTGCAGGATAAAAACAGCGGTCTGCTTTCTCAGGAACTTAGTTGTAAGAGCTATATAAAAGGCTGGAATTTAGTATTGCCAAGATTACTCTCATGAATCTTAAGTTCTCAATTAGGGACCATCTTTACACAGTATGCTAATGAGGGATATATTGGCCGTCCAAAACAGCCCTTTGCCCTGACCCCAGAGATGAGCAAATTGCTGTTTCTGTGTCTTTGTTTTCAACTGAGCATCAGCTAAAGTAATTGCTTGGGTATTCAGGGCCTTATTATAGAAAAAAGAAATATATACTTAAAATAGTAGACTCACATTCACAAAGTGAGATCCTCACACCATGAGAGTTATCTAGAAACTGAGATCTTGTGAAGGAATATTTGATTCAAATCTCCAATCTTCCTCCTACTCTAGGCCATAAACTTATTGAAGGGAATAGCAGGCAAAAATCTTCATGATGTAAATTCATATTCTCTCTGTCTCTCTTTCTCTCCTTGCCCCGTCCCCAATATGCATATATAATTGATTTCATGTGAGTTATATGTAAATGTATGTTGGATGTGACTTTACATTAAGAGTCATGGTCTGGGCTGCTGTCAGATTTACTGAACAAATTTCCTGAGACTACGGCGCCCTATTAAAGTGGCCTGATTTTGCATTACAAGCCCTCTTTATAACTGTCCCCAAAGGAATCGTCAATAATTTCAGTTTGGATAGAAATGTGAAAGAGACCGCTCCAATCTTGACACAAAAATGCCAGCATAGGCAGACCCATGGAAACTCTGTCTTAAAAACTGCAGACTGGACTCTTACAACCATCAGTCTAAATTCAAATGCTTCCAAAGAATACAGAAAATGAAACAGTTGACCTCCTGGTGAACAGAAGCCCCATCACTTCATATACTACTGAAAAATCACAAATGGAATCTACTTTTAGCATATAAACAACGTTTATAGAGATGAAAAAGTAATTATGCTTATACTAAAAAATAATATCCTTAATGTTTATTTATTTTCATAACACTGGCAAAAGAGTTGGGCCATGATTCCTAGTAGCCATCTAGTTTTTATGGTATGTACATCTCACATGAGACATAAAATACACAGACGATACAGGTATTCAATGGGAAGACACAGCTTCATTCTTCTTATCTTCTCTCATTTGAGTCTAAAGAAAATTTCAAGTGTAGTTCTGTGCATACCAAAAGAGATTGGAAAATTCTGATAAATGTCCTGTTAGTTTTCTTCTCAAACCTCTTTGTATGAAGCTAAGTTTTCTTTTTTTTCTTTTTTCTTTTAGTAGTTCTGGAGTTATCATCAGAGGTCTAATTTAACTCTGGTGACGTTTTTATATTAATACGAAGCTGTGGTAGCCAGCTTCTAGGATGGACCCTATGATCCTTGCCTCCTGCTGTCCTAGTCCCCTCCTACCCTGGGCCAACCTATGTGATCAATAGAATACTGTGAACATGGTGGTACGTGGCTTCCATGGCTAGACCATAAAATATATTGCTGCTCTGCTTTGCTCTCTTGGATCACTGGCTCTGAGGGAAGCCAGCCGCCATGCTGTGAGGACACTCGAGCAGCCCTGTGTAGAGGCCCATGTGCAGAGGTGCTGAGGCTGTTCCACCTTGCAGCCGAGTGAGGGAGCCACCATGGAAGCACACCCTGTAGCTCCGGTCGAGGCCCAGCCTAAGAGGGACCTTAAGCCACAAATGCCTCACAAGCCACTCTTGAAATCCTGAGCCACAGAAATCATGAGAGATAATAAACGACTGTTGCTGTTTTAAGCCATTACAGATGAGGTGACTCGTTAGCACCGGGAATGAAAAAATGTTGCCTGCCAACAAAGGATGCCGCAGCTGTCAAGCCACTACGGCAGCCCCTACAGTGAGCCCTGAGAGGATTCAGGATGGAGACAGACGTGCTGCCCACCAGCAAGCCCTCAGCCACTAGCTCCCCCTAGTGGCGCACCCCGAGGGGACTCAGGGTGGGAAAGCACAGGATACTGGTCCTAGATAGCTGAGGTGCATATCTAAGGAATGATTTCAGTGAACACAGACTCCTGCATCTTCCCATATAGAGAAAAGTGTTCAGTGCTTTAACTTGAGATGTCTGGTTTTCTTTAATTAACAGTAATCTTTTGATGTTCCAACTGACTGGTCTTTGTTGCAAAAACTCCTATCTATCCTGGCTCCTCCCTCACCTCTTCGGACCAGACCCTCAGAGCTATCCGAGAAGCTGCCTCCCAGGCTTGAAGTCCTGAGAAAGACTGCCAAATAAAACATAATTCTCAACTTTGAGCTTGTGCTTTTTTTTTTTTCTTCAGTCGACAGCAGCAACACATAAGTAATACAGAGACTTTTGTTTTTTCATTTCATTTCATTTCGTTTCCTTTCATTTTAATGTATTGCCCCGCCAGGCGGCATGCAGTCTTAGTTCCCCAACCAGGGATCTAACCCATGCCCCACGTGTTGGGAAAACAGAGTCTTAACCACTGGACCACCAGGGAAGTCCCCAAGGTTTTATTTTAAAAACTCAGTTATATGGTGGCAAAACGAAACTAATCATGCATGATATCCATTTCTGTGGTTTATAATTGCTGTACTTCTTGCACTTTTATTCTTCGGTTGTCTCAGTGCCTGGATACATTTCTGGATATTGAAAACTAAGTACAATTACAAAAATATGTTTCAGTGCAAGATCTGAATCTGGAAATTATAAACATCTGTAGTCTTAGTAGATGACTGGTTTATTAGGAAAGGATGTAACTCAGGAACAGCCAGAGCGTAAGAGGTGGAGGGGCAGAGAGCTGGTGGTGGGAAGGTGCGGGTGGGACTTGTGGGTTCCTGTGGACTTACTGCTGAGTGAGGTAGGAAGCCACTAAGGCTGCAGGGCAGAAAAGAGATGCTGTAAATTTAAAAACTGAAAATTAAGTGTCAGTGAGGATGTGGGGACTCAGAGAGACCCCTGTGCACAGCTGCGGGTGTGTAACCAAGTTCATTCAGTCTGGAGGCGACTGCCTCAGAACACTGAGGAGTTAAGTGTGCAGGTGCCCCATCACATATCAAGTTCATTTTGTACAGCGGCACAGAGAAATATCTATGAGAAGGTACATCCTGGTAGCAAAGTGAATTAGAGTTTTCCAGAGAAGCAGAACCAGTAAGACGTATATGTGTGTTTACTGTAAGGAACTGGCTCATGTGATTATGGAGGCTGACAAGTCTCAAGGTCTGCACTGAGCAAGCTGGTGACCCAGGAGAGCTGATGAGGAAGGTGTAGCCTAAGACCCGGGAGACAAGATAGTGGAGCAGAAGAGCAGGAGGCCACCCCACGACAACATCAAAGTCACAACCAGGGGCTTCCCTGGTGGCGCAGTGGTTGAGAGTCCGCCTGCCGATGCAGGGGACACGGGTTCGTGCCCTGGTCCGGGAAGAACCCACATGCCACGGAGCGGCTGGGCCCGTGAGCCTATGGCTGCTGAGCCTGCGCGTCCGGAGCCTGTGCTCCACAATGGGAGAGGCCACAACAGTGAGAGGCCCACGTACTGCAAAAAAAAAAAAAAAATCACAACTGCTGAACAACCACGGACCAAAAAATCACTGGAACCTACCAGAAAAGATATCCTATATCCAAAGACAAAGAAGAAGCCACAGTGAAACGGTAGGAGGGGCACAGTCATGATAAAATCAAATCCCATACCCGCCAGGTGGGTGACCCACAGACTGGAAAATGATTATACTGCAGAGGTTTTCCCACAGCAGTGAAAGTCCTTATCCTCATCTCAGCTTTCCCAGCCTGGGGTCTGGCCTCGGGAGGAGGAGCCCCCAGAGCATGTGGCTTTGAAGGCCAGCCGGGCTTGACTGCAGGAATTCCGCAGGACTGGGGGAAACAGAGACTCCACTCTTGGAGGGTGCACACAAGGTCTCGTGTGCACCAGGACCCAGGGGAAAAAGCAGTGGCCTCATAAGAGCCTGGGCCAGACCTACCTGCTGGTATTAAGGGTCTCCTGTGGAGGCAGAGGGTGGCTGTGGCTCAGCATGGGGACAAAAGCCTAAGACCCAGGAGAGCCGCTGTCGGATGTTGCAGGTGAGGGCAGGAGAAGACCGACGTCCCAGCTCAAGCACTCAGGGGGAAGTTCCCCCTCATTCAGCTGTTTTGTTCTATTCAGGTCTTCAACTGACTGGATGATGCTCACCCACACTAGGGAGGGCAATCTCCTTTACTCAGTTTACCAATTCGAATGTTAATCTCATCCAAAACACCCCACAGACAAACCCAGAATTATGTTTGACTAAACGTCTGGGCACCTTCTGGCCCAGACGGGTTGACACATAAAATTAACCCTCTGGGCTTCCCTGGTGGCACAATGGTTAAGAATCCACCTGCCAATGCAGGGGACACAGGTTCGAGCCCTGGTCTGGGAAGATCCCACATGCCGCGGAGCAACTAAGCCCGTGTGCCACAACTACTGAGCCTGCACTCTAGAGCCAGTGAGCCACAACTACTGAGCCCATGTGCCACAACTACTGAAGCCCGCGTGCCTAGAGCCCGTGCTCTGCAACAAGAGAAGCCACCGCAATGAGAAGCCCAACACAGCAACCAAGAGTAGCCCCCGCTCGCCACAACTAGAGAAAGCCCACGCGCAGCAACAAAGACCCAACGTAGCCAAAAATAAATAAATATACATATATATATATATTTTTTTTTAAATAAATTAACCCTCACACAAAGTACTGGCAGTAACCTTGGTGCCCAACCCAAGGGGATTTATAATTAAAGTGTAGTAGACGAAAGTTTAAAGTGTAGTGCTCACCAGTTAAAATAAAACTGTTTCATATTGCAACATGGATAAAACAGGAAATTATGAGTTAACAAGGTAAAAGCAAAACAAAAATACAGCTGTCCCTTTGTACTTGCAGGAGATTGGTTTCAGGACCCTCAGCAGATACTAGAATCCAAGGATGCTCAAATCCCTTATACAAAATGGCGTAGTATTTGCATATAAGCTACCCACATCCTCCCGTATACTTTAAATCATCTTTAGATTACTTATAATACTTAATACAATGTAAATACTGTGTAAATAGTCATAAGTACAATGTAAATGCTAGTTGCTGCCACACAGCAAATTCAAGTTTTGATTTTTGGAACTTTTTGGAATTTTCTTTTTTTGGGGAATAATTTTGGTCCATGGTTATTTGAATCCACAGATGCAGAACCTGAGGCTATAGAGGTCTGACTGTAATCCTATTTTTATTTGCAACCCTAGAATGAGACCTAAAACATCTGCTCCCCTAAACCATGAACTCATTATGATATTCAACCAAAAGAGGAAGTTCCTCCCCAAGAAGAATGCATTTGTCACCACTGGAGGTAACTTATTTACTCTGGAAAATGATCATTGAAGGGAAATAACTGAATAATTATCTTGCCTTCACTTTAGGAACTATATTTCAGGGTGACCAAATAGGCCTGAACGATGAGAAAGGGCTCTGTTTTCCAGAAGGATACTGTAACCGAAAGTGGGGTCCAGGTGCTCGCTGCTCAAAAGCCAATAAAGAGGCAAAGTTGGTGGAAAGGAAAGTTTGCTTTATTTTGGATGTCAGCAACAGGGGTGGGGCGGACTCCTGTCCAAAGGCCGACTCCCCCTACAAATGACAATCAGGGGGCAAGAGCTTTCATAGACGGAGGGAGAGGGCTACGTGCAGAAACAGCACAGTCAGCTCTGGCGGTCATCTTGAAATTGGTAATTGGTGGTCTGACCAGCATCATCCTGATTGTTTTAAGTACAGTTAATCTTCTGTTCCAGGGTCGGTTTGTTCTCATTTCCTTGAGGCCAGTTCTTGGAATTGTGGCAGCTTACGTCGTGGCTACAGTCTGGTCATCACGTAGTTAACTTCTCCCACCTGGTATGGCTCAGAATATCATCTATAGCCCTTGAGAAGGAACTAATGGCCCTTGAGAAGGAACTAATGGTCCTTGACTATGCTTAATGACTAAATTATTATTATTTAGTCTTGTTGGACTGTTTTCCTTGGTTTCTGCATTTTCTCACTTCTCTGATCAAACTTATTCTTTGGCTAAAGTTTTTTCACAGACAAAAGGCAGGCTGAGGACACGGGGAGGGGCAAGGACCATAGGGTCCTGTTCTGTTTCAATACCAGCTAATTAATGTGGAAAAATCATAGTATAAAATCACCATTTTGCAAACTCTGATAAAATAATTGATTCAGGCCACATTAATCAATAGATGAGAAAACCTTTGGGTGAAAGACTGATGGGGGATAGAGTGTCAAGTGTCATGCCAGAGGACACTTGCTGGTTGAAAGAGGGAAACACAATTCGTCCAGGAGGGATCAGGCTCTCATCACCAGAACTCACCAAATCTTAGCATCATTAGTAATGGGGCAACTGGATATTTTGAGCATCCTGATGTGTTGAAATACAAAGCACAAGACACTACATTGAAGTATTCTTACTTAAATATTTAATATTTTTGTTAATATTTTGTTTAATATTTTTGTTAAGTCTGAGCAGGAGTTTAGGTCTAAATTCCAGGTGACAGGAAGTAAAGGAGACAGTTTAAATGACCCCATGAGGGAGCAACCAACCAAATCTAAAACGTGGGACATTTTGCAGGAAAACTGATTTGGCTTTCTCAATAAGACACCGGCATTTAACGCAGAAAAAGCAGGGAATTGTCCTACATTAACTCAAACAAACCAACTGTAATAAAGTGGTTTTTTAAGGACAACTGGGAAAATTCGAATATGTGCTGTGCGCAAAATGGTATTAGGGAGTTAATTTTCTGATGTGTGACAAAGGAATTATGGCTGTGAAAGGCGCTGTCCTCTTTTTTTTTTTTTTTTTTTGCGGTACGCAGGCCTCTCACTGTTGTGGCCTCTCCCGTTGCAGAGCACAGGCTCCGGACGCACAGGCTCAGCGGCCATGGCTCACGGGCCCAGCCGCTCTGCGGCATGTGGGATCTTCCCAGACCAGGGCACGAACCCGTGTCCCCTGCATCAGCAGGCGGACTCTCAGCCACTGCGCCACCAGGGAAGCCCTAGTCCTCTTTATTTAGGGTTGAGATGCTATGATGTTTGTAATTGACTTTAAAATGCTTCAGGAAATTATATAGAACAAAACAGGAAGCAAAAAGGGGGCAAAATGATCATTGTTGAATCCAAGGGATGGGTTCATTAAGTCATTCTCCGTAGTTCTCTGAATATTTGAAAAACTTCATATACAAAAGTTAAAAGGGGTCTGTGGGGCTCCTGGGAAGAAGAAATTCAGAGGTTTTAGGAATCATTTAACATTTGAAAACTCACATCCAAACAGAAATTGATGGGTGTAATTGTTACTGATATACTTCTCTTTGCATTAAGCCTGTTTCAGGAAGACTGTTCACTCAGTCCAGGAAGACAACATAACTAACAGCTGTTTGAGAGAAATTCAGGGTCATGAAAGCAAACTGGCCAGGCCCTTGGTGCTCAAGAGTGAGTGGATCAGACCAGGGACCAGAAGCCTTGGGTTCTAACCCTGGGGCTGCCAAGTGTTATTTCCTCTCACGTGAGCCTGAGTGTTCTTGCTCCAAAACGGGAGCATCTATTCAACTCCACGAACACTTCTTAACCATGTGCAGTGTTCCAGCACTGGGTTAGGTGCTGCTGGAATGAAGAATGATCCTATGGCACCTCTCATTCAGTAGGAAAGACAGACAGGAAAGGCAGTAGGAAAGACAGACAGGGAAGGTCAAGCCAGGGAGTTCCCTGGTGGTCTAGTGGTTAGGATTTGGCGCTTTCACTGCTGTGGCCCGGGTTCAGTCCCTGGTCGGGGAATTGAGATCCCGCAAGCCACAAGGCCAAAATTAAAAAAAATAAAAGGCCAAGCCAGCTAGGCGCTGATCAGGACTATGAAAGTGGACAATCAATGCACAGCAAAGATTACTCAGAATTCAAGCAGATACTACCGGTGTTTTGTTATAGCAGCCCAAACAGACTAAGACAGGTGCATAAAATAAAATACATAGGATTACAAAGGAAACATTGTTGAAACTCTACTAACAAAATATACTTCAAATTTGTGATATGTAATATATTTGCTCTTTTCTTAATGCGTTAAATAACAAGCTCTGGTGATGAATCTAATTAACTGCTCTGATTTCAAGGGAGTGATGAGTATAAATAATGTTCTGCATCAGATGCAATGTGATATGAAATGTCTGGAGTTTCCATGGGTTACAAAGCCATTGGTACTGCTTTGGTTTGTTGTCTCATTCATAATTGAAGAGGATGCTCAATTTCAGTCGGAGGTTGGTGAAAATAATGACCTAATTGACCTAATTTATCTCCCAGCTAAGTTTAAGACCCCCTGAATTCTATCCAAGGACACCTTGAGGACACCAGTTAAGAATTGAGGGACTTCCCTGGCAATCCCGTGTTTAAGACTCCTCTCTTACAGTGCTTGCATTGCAGGGGGTGTGGGTTCCATCCCTGGTTGGGGAACTAAGATCCCACATGCCCCGTAGCCAAAAACGAAAACAAAAAAACCCTCATGAGTGTGAAGCTATCATACTTACCCTGAAAATAGGTATAGCACGAATGGCTGTATCTTTAGGATCTTGCTGAGTTCAGGGGAGATTCATTTTCTTTTCTATTCTTTTTTTTTTTTTTTTTTTGTGGTATGCGGGCCTCTCACTGTTGTGGACTCTCCCGTTGAGAGCACAGGCTCTGGACGTGCAGGCTCAGCGGCCATGGCTCACGGGCCCAGCCGCTCCACGGCATGTGGGATCTTCCCGGACCGGGGCACGAACTCGTGTCCCCTGCATCGGCAGGCAGACTCTCAACCACTGTGCCACCAGGAAAGCCCGAGATTCATTTTCTTTGAAAGGCCCAAGTTTACTAACTGATTCTTTTGGGTGAGTCAGTTTGGGAGAAGGAGATTCACCTAGGCTCCCAGTATCTGCCTACAGCTGAGTTATTAATTGTACAGAGGGAAAAATACCTTTATAGCGGGGAAGTATCCCAGACATCATAATGTAAATGACCACCGCAAGTGTCCAACATTTCAAAATATTAGTAATAGGACACAATGAGATCAAGTCACTCCAGATGCAAAATGTGTAACCAGAATAATCTCAAGTAAATAATCAGATAAACCCAAATCGAGGCACCCTGTACACAGTTATGTACCTCTTCTCTTCAAAAATGTCCATGTCATGACAAAGAAAGGCTGAGGAACTGTTCCAGATTATAGGAGATTAAAGAAGTTGACAATGAAATGTCTTGCTTAACCCGTGACTGGAGCCCAGCTTGAAAACAAAGGTTTATAAAGGATATTATTGGGACAACTGGTAAAATCCAAACATGGAAAATGTATTACACAATAATATTGTATTAATATTAATTTCTTGAATTTGACGATTTTCCTGAGATTATGTAAGAGAATGTCTTTGTTCTTAGGAGATATACCCTGTATTATTTAGAGGCGAAGGGGACATATTAGACTTAATGGTTCAGCAAAAGTCTCTTTATATATTAGATAGATAAATAGGTACAAATATCAGGTGCATATATACATATATATCTATACACAAATATATACATATATTTCTGTATAGATGTATATATATAAACATATACATATATGGAGGGAGAAAGAGAGAGAGGGTTCATGAGCAAATGAGACAAAAATCTAACAACTGGTGAATCTGGATGAAAGGTATAAAGAAGTTCACTGTGCTATTATTGCAACTTTTTTGTGGGTTTGACTTTTTTCCAAAATACAAAGTTAAAAGCAATTAAAAAGCCCACCATCGAGTCAGCTGTTACAAACGCTTCAGCTACTTTAAAAAAATTTATTTATTTTATTTATTATTTATTTTTGGCTGCTTTGGGTCTTCGTTGCTGCGCGTGGGCTTTCTCTAGTTGGGGCGAGCAGGTGCTACTCTTCACTGCGGTGTGCACGCTTCTCATTGCGGTGTCTTCTCTTGTTGCAGAGCACGGGCTCTAGGCACACGGGCTTCAGTAGTTGTGGCACACAGGCTCAGTAGTTGTGGTTCGCGGGCTCTAGGCATGCAGGCTCAGTAGTTGTGGCGCACAGGCTTAGCTGCTCCGCGGCGTGTGGGATCTTCCCGGACCAGGATTTGAACCTGTGTCCCCTGCATTGGCAGGTGGATTCTTAACCACTGCGTCACCAGGGAAGCCCCTCAGCTACTTTTATCTCTGATCAACATCAGAGTCTCTGCTAATTAGCTAATGCATGGTAGAAATTAGTTTTCATCGTGTAGTCATGGCGCTCAGATGTGGGGATTAGCTGGGCTTCCTGTGCAGGCCCCCCAGGTTTGAGCAGGGGATAAGAATCCAGCCAGTCCTGTGGCCTGAACTTCTCTGAATGGCACCCGGGGTTTAGGATTCTGAACCACCCCCATGTGCAGGTGCTCACTGGAGGTGTCTGTTCCTGAGTCCCGAGACCTGACACCAGAACTGTAATCACTGCATCTGCCCTGAGTGAACCTTTCAGAGAGAGAGGGTTTGGAGGCTGAGGCCCTACAGCCCGGACTACATGGACTTCCAGAAGAGGCGTCTAAGGGTTGCTGGGTCAGCCTGCTCACGAGTGCATGTGGCAGAGTTCAGTCTGAGATGTGGTTTTTTCAAGACCTTCTCTTCCTCGTCATTATTATTATTTTATAGCTTTACTGATATACATATACCTCCCATTTTCAGTCGAGAGGTCCATGAATTTTGTAAATACACAGTCCTGCGACTGCTATACTCGTTTCAGAACTCTTTCATCACCCCTAGAAGTTCCCTCCTGCCGCGTTGCTCTCATCACCGCCCCCATCTGGACCACCAGGTACTTCTGATCTGCTTTCTGTCCCTATGGCTTTGCCTTTTCTAGAATTTCCTCTGAATGGAGTCATCTCAGGATGTAAACTTCTGTGTCTGACTTCTTTCACTCAGCATAATGGTTTTGAGCTTCACCTCCTGTGCTGTGTGCTGTGGTTTTGATTCAGATTTCCCTAGTGATTAGTGATGTCGGGCACCTTTTCATGTGCTCATTGGCCATTTTATAACTTCTTTGGAGAAACGTCTCTTCAAGTCCTTTGCTCATTTTTTAAGTGCATTGTTTTGTTTTTGTTTTTTTTTTTGCGGTACACGGGCCTCTCACTGTTGTGGCCTCTCCCATTGTGGAGCACAGGCTCCGGACATGCAGGCTCAGCGGCCATGGCTCATGGACCCAGCCGCTCCGCGGCATGTGGGATCTTCCTGGACCGGGGCACGAACCCGTGTCCCCTGCATCGGCAGGTGGACTCTCAACCACTGCGCCACCAGGGAAGCCCTAGTGCATTGTTTTTTGATGCTGTTTTTGAGTTGCAGGAGTTCTTCATATATTCTGTATATTAATCTCATATAAGATACATAAATTGCAAATATTTTCTCCCATTCCATAGGTTGCCTTTTCACTCAGTTGATAGTATCCTTTGGTACACAAAAGTTTTAAATTTGGATGTAGTCTTTAGTATTTTAAAATCTGAAACATTTCCCAGGCCTTTCTTTACCTTTCATGACATTGACATTTTTGGAGAGTACAGGCCCTTATTTTGTAGAATGTCCTCAGCCTGGGTCTACATAATTGTCTCCTCGTGATTTTGTTCAGCTTGTGCATTTTTGGCAGGAAAACAATATCTGTGATGTTGTGGTCTTTTCAGTGCATCCATCAGGAGGCATGTCACCAGTTTGTCCTATTATTGGAGATGTTGATTTAAATCTCTTAACTAAGGTGGTGTCCTCTGGTAAGTATGTAACTGATAAGCAACATGGGGGGGCAGCTTTAAGATTGTGTGCATGTTATAAGTATCCTTTCCCCAACAAAATGTAACCCAGTAGTTTTAGCATCCATTATGATTCGAGCCTGAATCAATGATTATAGTGATGATTTGCTATGATGGGTGAAAAATGGTGACTTGATTTTCTACTTGTATTAGTCCCTCTACATTTATTATGGCATTTTAGTTGGCATTTTACTTTCCCTTGTAATGAAAGAAGAGCTTTCTTCACTCTTCCTGTTTATTTGTTCTTCGATATCATTCCGATTCACAGATTCTTTTTTACTCAAGGTGTTATTACATTTATAATCATCTTGGTGAACTTTGATTTTTGTTTGATTGTTTGTTTTTTGCATGTAACTATATATCTGGATATCACTCTGTATCAGTTCATAGAGTTCTTCCTTGTTGGTTTTTATAGCCATGTGCTACTTCATTGTGTGGACATGCTATAATTTATTCAAACAATTTCTTACATATGGACATTTAGGTTGTTTAAAATATTTTGAATTACAAATTATGCTGTAATAAATAACCATCACAACTTTTTTTGTATTGCTAGAGGTAACTGAGGATAGTACCCAGAAGTGCTATTTCTAGGTCAAAGGGTAAATGCTCTGTAATTTTCTTAGCTATTGCTCAATTCCCATCAGCAGAGGTTGGACCATTTTGTAGTGCCCACTTCCAGCCTCGCCACAGAGTGGTTTGTCAAGATATTGAGTTTCTGCTCTTCTGATGAATGACAGGTGCACTGTCACTTAGGTGTGTCTCATCGTGTGCAGAGAGGTTGCACCCCTCCACCACTTCCAATAAGTGGCTCCTAAGACCTTATTTTACAGAAATGGCTTCCATTCGGGCTCCAGGTGCTTATTCTTTGGCCCCAGCCCCTCTCTCTTCCCTGTCTAGACAGATGAGGCCAGTCAGACTGTAGGAATGGGGTCCTCACTACAATCATCATCATCGTCAAACGTGCCCAAACGTGAGAGGGCACTCAGTCCACCGGCACCAAGTGGGCGCATTTCCGTGAAGCCGGACAACTTGCACAGCCCGCCTTCTCACTCCCATCTCGGCCTCCACAGCAACCTCCCCCAGAGGGTACAGATAATCCTCCCTGCTGAGTGCTGAGGCAAAGGGGCTTGGAGAGACGAAGCAGCTCACCCAGCCAGTGAGAGGAGAGTCCAGTCCAGAGACCATGAGCATAGAGTCCTAGTCCGTGCCTGCAAAGTTAGGGAACTGTCCCCAAGACTACTCTCACTTCTGACACCAGAGGCCAGCTCAGGGTCCCCACAACCGCTGCCAAGTTCAGTGACTCACTAGAAGGACCCTCAGAACTTGCTGAAAGCTATGATACTCACCGTTACCCTTTATTACAGCAAAAAGATACAGGTGAAAACCAGCCAAGAGAAGAGACAAATAACGGTGCAGTCGGGAGAGGCTCCTACTCAGCGTCCGGGTAAACAAATGTAACTGATCAGGACACTGTGGGGCCTGCCGGGGACACACCCCTCCCCCCATGTCCTCTGCTTTAGCTCTTCTCTGAAGCGCCTAGATAACAGTATCTGGTGCACATTTCCTGAGTTGTTTTACAGATGCTAAAACCACCACCAAATGGAAAAAGTGAACTACATGATGCCCATGAGCACATGGCCCCTAGGCCTCCTGGCGCCTAAGGACTCATAAAGTTACCACCACTCGCCATCAACCAATCAGAGAGCAGTGCATGAGCTAATCACACACCCTGGGACTCCCCTCCCTCACTTTGCCTTTAAAAACACCTCCCTGAGCGCAAGTGTTTTGAGCATTAGCTGCACTGGACTCTTTGTCTGGTGCCTTACAATAAACGCTGCACTTTCCTTCACCGCAACCTGGTGTCAGTAGATTGGCTTTACTGCCCGTGGGCAAGTGGACCTACATTTGGTTCCAAAGGCACTCTTATCAGGCAGGAGAGCCTAAGGGCTTAGAGATCACCTCTGGGTGGGGAGCTGAGGGCAAAGAGCAGACCTCTCTTTGGGCAAGGGTAAATTCTTTATTACACAATGCCCTTTCCTTGTGATACATTCATACAAGTGAGGGTACCTGCTCATGACCTTGGAGGAAGAGTCCAGCCTCTGCGCCCACGTGACTGGCATGAAGAAGAATCCCACTCGGCTGAACAGCAGGACTGGGAAACGGACAGCAACAGCCAGTCTGCAAGAAAAGTACAGTGGCCTCTGGTTATTGAGAATTCACATCCAGTGTTTTTCTCTACTCATCAAATATGGAAGAAAAATGTCAGTTTGACCCCACTAGGCTCTTGCGTCAGGCCCAGCTGGCCTCAGTATCATTTCTGATTTGATTGCATCCAGAACCCATAGGCGGTGCCAATTTTCAGTCTGGGCAACAAATAATTTTAAAAAGAAAAAAAAAAAAGGGAATCTAAAAGATTAACAAACCTCTATCAAATTACATTTCCCAGTTGAAGTAATGTTACAATGAAGATTGCCTTGCAATTTGTACAAAAGGGGGAAGTTCACATCTTTATTCACTGTGGGACTGCTGTTGACACCTGCAAAAATCTTCCACCTCCAAATCAGACAAAGGTCAATTGAGAGGAGGCCGCCAAGCCTTACTAGTTAGGGATGGGGGAGGGGAGAGGAAAGGAAGACAAATTCAGACCTGAGGGAGCAGGGGATTGGGGGTGGCGTGGCGAGCGGGGCTGGGAGGGAGGAGAAAAAGCTTTTTGGTTCACCTCACAGGCTTTCTCCACACACTGGGCTATCCTGAAGGAGGAGGACAGAGCTTGTTTTCTCTCGAGGGTCCTCCAGCCCACCCAGTGTCCTTCTCAGGATTTCCATGCTCCTCCAGCCTTCCTTGGGTAGGATGCCGGGGCCACAGACAGACAGACAGATGTTTTCTTTCTTTTTTCCTTTTTTTTTTTTTTTTTTTTTTTGGCCACGCCTTGTGGCTTACAGGATCTCAGTTCCCTGATCAGGGACTGAACCCAGGCCACGGCAGTGAAAGCCCGGAATCCTAACCGCTAGGCCATCAGGGAACTCCCTCAATTATATCCTTGGTCTGGGGCTTCAGCTGACATTCCCAGACGGGGGTCTGTTACAGTCTTCCAAATCTGGAGGTCTGTGGATTCATCCCAGACACCTGATCTGTTCAACCATCAATTTCATGGCTGACTCTTTCTCTGTGTCTTCAGTGTGAATGTGACTCAGTCAAAACATGACTTCCCGTCGCACCGGCCATTCTGGCCGCCCTGAAGGGGATTTCCCAGCATCTTGGGCTTCCACAACTCCAGTTAGATACCTTCCTTCTTCCTCCAGTTTTAAGCATCTGGGAATCTCAGCCAAGCCTAAAACCAGAGGTCCTCATCTATCACCCCGATTAATGAACCATGAATATTATATACCCGGCTGGTTTCTGTGTAAAATGTTTCTAGCACCAATTCCATTCCATTGTGCGAGGGGAGGGGAGGGTGCTGGTGGCAGCAGGCAGGGCGGTCCCCAACACTATCCAACAAGTCTCCAGACACCAGCTCGGTGTCCCACAATTCATCTCTATTCTGACTACTCTGCCTACTCAGAGATGGCATCATATCCCACAGGTTAAGGGCTCAGTCTCACTCGCCTACCCCCTTTCCCAGCTTCGGAAGCCAGTCATAAGGCCAGCTGATCACCTGTGCTTCTGACCAACCAGCTACAGTGTCGACTGGAGGTTCCAACAACCCCCCTCCTCCTTGGGTTTGATTAATTTACTAGAGCAGCTCACAGAACTCAGAGAAACATTTAATTCACTAGATTATTGGTGTATTATAAAAGGATATGAACAGCCAGATGGAAGAGATTCACAAGGCAAGGTATGGCGAAGGGGTGTGGAGTCTCCAGGCCCCCTCCAGGCATACCATTCTCCCCCATCTCCAAATGTTCACCAGCTCAGAAGCTCTCCAAACCCTATCTTTGGGGGTTTTCTGGAAGCTGCATTTCATAGGCATCATTGATTAATAAGTCATTGGCCATTGGTGACTGAATCGACCTCCAGCCCCTCTCCCCTCCCTGGGGGTGAGGGGGTGGGACCAAAAGGTTCAGCCTCTCATCACGTGGTCAGTTCTTCTGGCAACCAACTCCCACCCTTAGGGGGATCCAAAAGTCATCTCATTAACATACAAAAGAAGCTTCATCCTTCTAGGCACTTAGGAAATTGCAAGGATTTTAGGAGCTCTGTGTCAGAAATGGACGAGGACCAAGTATATATTTAATTACATTACCATACCATGACCCAAATATCCTTTCTTTAGGAAAATGCAGAATTGGGGACCATAAGCATCCCGCATTTTGTTTTGACACCAATTGATTTATTCATCAAATATTTATTGAGGGTTTACTCTGTGCCCAGCGCTACACTGGCACTGGAGGCTTAATGATGAGCAGGACAGGCAAGGTCAAAGTTGAAGAAAGGCACCGCTCTGAGATGGCTTTCAGTTATTTTTCATTCTGAAGGGAAAAACTCTCTGAGAACTAAAAACTCTACCTCTGTCTTGTCAAAAAATAAACTTAGGTATATTAAATGTTTTAAGAGTTTGAGCAAAAATTAATTTGAGTCGGGTAGCATCCAATCTAGGAAATGGAAAGGAGCTCTGAGCAACTGTACAAAATGAAAGACTTTTATAGGTAGAAGGGAGCAGAAACAAGGAAGTTATACTAGGCAAAAAAGCCAGGTGGTTAGAGCAGGTTACTTTTCTTTCGAGTCTGTCAGCCAGATTACCTAACTAGTGCTAGGAGTCAGGCGATTCTAGGAATCAGGTGATTCCTGATTGACCGGTTAAAGATTCCATTTCTAGGACAGCAGAAACTGTAATTAAGTTGTCTTGGTTTGGTGACACGGGGCTTAACATAAGCGATTCCATTTGGGGCCTGTTGTCTTGTTTTTAACAGTCTCAACCAGAGGTGAATCGTACATCTTATAAAATTTATCTTAGTAGTATTTTTAATAGTTAAGCATTTAAAAAATATATAATAAAATATTTTTGGAAAAGATTACACAGTACCCAAGCATGGTAAATTCAAACGGCCCAGATGGGATCACAGGTAAGTCAACTGCTCCTTCCCCCAGAGCTGGTAGGAGAAGTTTAGGCTTCAGGCCTGCAGGGGGACCTCCTAGCCAGCTCTCCTTTCTCCTCAGGCCTATTCTAGATCCCTGGACCCGAGGGCTCTGGCATGCTGGGCAGAGGGGGGTGGCGGCAGGGGTGAGACAAGTCCCCAGTCCCCAAGAAAGGCCTTGGGTTCACATATCCAACCAGCTGTTTGTGGTAGGGATGGAAGTTACTCATTCTCAAATGCTTATGGATGCCAGACACTGATTCACACATTTGGTTGGGATACATCACCTTCTTGCAGGTGAAGAGCTGGTAAGGGGTGGCTGGATGAGTGCCTGGTGTGAGAACCAGGGCAAAAAACCTCCCCCCACCCCACTATTCTTAACTGCATACTAAACAGCTTCATGTTGGCAGGCGGGCAGTGCAAGTCTTTTCTTCCTTAGTCACCTACAATGCAAGGGATTTGTAGCCACCACTGATGCCTCTGCATGAACAAAGGATCCCTGAAGGATGTTATACTCTACTTTTCTTCAACAAAAACTGACCTCGCAACACAGGAATCCCAGTGAACTACCAATTTTTCATCTTTAAGCAGTGCTGTACGCTGCCAGTTCTAGACAAGGAGCCATTTCTGATTTCTAGAAGACTTCTTGAAGCCAGTGGGTTGGAGATGGGGCCTGGCTGTAAAGGACTGAGAGTAGAATTCAGTTACAGGGCCCGCTGTCCCGGGGTTGCCTCTTGTGTTGGAAATTACCTGCTGTGAAATGAGGTTAAAAACAACCGCTCTTCACTCTTCACCTTTCCTTCCTTCCCTCCTTCCATTTAGTTTTAATTGCGGTAAAATATATACAACATAAATTTTACATTTTTAAATTTAAATTGAAAATTTTTTAATTGTGGTAAAATACACATAACATAAAATTTACCATCTCAGCCTTTTTTTTTTTTTTTTTTTGAGGTACACGGGCCTCTCACTGCTGTGGCCTCTCCTGTTGCGGAGCACAGGCTCCAGATGCGCAGGCTCAGTGGCCATGGCTCACGGGCCCAGCCGCTCCGCGGCACGTGGGATCCTCCCGGACCGGGGCACGAACCCGTGTCCCCTGCATCGGCAGGCGGACTCTCAACCACTGCGCCACCAGGGAAGCCCCCATCTCAGCCATTTTTAAGTGCACAGTTCGGTGGCATCAGGTACATTCACATTACTGTGTATCCACCACCACCATCCATCTCCAGAACTCTTCCCATCTCACAAAACTGAGACTGTGCACCCATTAAACAACTTCCCACTCCCTCCCCCTTCCAGGCCCTGGCAACTACGACTCTACTTTCTGTATCTATGAGTGTGACTATCTAGATACTTCATATAAGTGAAATCAAGCCGTACTGGTCCTTTTGTGTCTCACTCAAAAGCATAGCGTAACGTCCTCAAGGTTCACATGTTGTAGCCTGTGTCTGAATTTCTTTCCTTTTCAGGCTGAATAATATTCCATTGTATTGATAGACCACATTTTGTTTATCTATTCATCTGTCCATGGACATTTGAGTTGTGCCCACATCTTGGCTATTGTGAATTATGCTACTATGAACCTGGGTGTACAGATACTTGATCATGTCCTGTTTGCAGTTCTTTTGGGTGTGTACCCAGAAGTGGAGTTACCCTCCTCACTTTTCTTAATTACAAACGAAATGACTCTGTGCTGGGAAGAGAAACTCAGGATGAACGTGCAGTCATGGATGTTTATCACCAGTTTGATAACCCAGCTGAAGCTTTCTCATTTAAAAAAAAAGAGAAAAAGGGACTTCACCTTCTCACAGATTTGTATAAACTCCCACCCACTGACACGCTTTCAAACATACCTCATTTCTGATATAACTGTCCTCCCTCTCTCCCTCTCTCTCACAAGAAATTACAACCAGCACAGATACCGTACTCTTATTAGGTACTTTCCCTACTCACATCAGACCTGTATCATAGAAAGTTAGCCCTGAAAAGCAAATACCCCTTCACTGTAGGTATGGACTTTCACACAATCTCTTGTCCTAGATTTACGTAAAAGATCAAGTTCCATTTAAGAGAAAGAACAAAGAAAAGATGGTGACCAACAATGCCTGAAATGGATTAAATAAAACATAGATCAGCTGCTCAAGAGGGAAGAGGAAACAACTAGCAATTCAGACTTAGAAAGTCAATAAACACGAGGAAGTGGGCTCATTTGCATGAATAATCAAATAAATGGAAATTTAAAATGAGATCTTATTCTCCACCTCTCAGACTGGCAGATAAAGAGACCGGTATTATGGAAGTTTGATGAGGCTGTACGGAAACAAACACTGAGGGTGGGGATGGAAATAACTGCAACCTTTTTGAAGCATAATTTGGCAAAAAAAAAACCCTATGGCTCAGCATTTACGCTTTTAGGAATTTGTATTTCAGAGGCATTTCACAAATCCATAAGAATACCCATACAAGTCCATAAGAAAACATGCAGCCTCTGTTCTAATAGCAAATAACTGAAAACTGCCAGGTGTCCATCCAAAGATAAGCTCAAGTCCTAACAATTAGCACCTGTGAATGTGACCTTATTTAGAAATAGGATCTTTCTAGATATAATTAGTTAAGATGAGGTCATACTGGATTAGGGTGGACCCTAAACCAATGTCTGGTGTCCTTATAAGAGGAGAGGACACACACACATACACACAGGGAAGAAGGCCATGTGCCCATGGAGGCAGAGATTGGAGTGATATAGCCACAAGCCAAGGAATGGCTGGAGCTTCCAGAAGCTGGAGGAGGCAAGGAAGACTTCTTCCTTAGAGCTTCTGGAGGGACCAGAACTCTGTTGACACCCTGATTTTGGACATCTGTCCTCCAGAACTGCGGGAGAATACATTTCTGTTATTTTAACCTATCCAGTGAGCTATAATTTGTTACGGCAGCCCTAGGAAAGTAATACAGTAGGGGATGGCTCAATAAATAATGATACATACACATGACTAGGGACGGGTGTGAGACCCTCAATCTATTCCTTATTATGGTTTGGATTTTGAACTATGTGAATATAGTTCCTTTTATAAAAATAAAATTTAAACAATTAATAAAATATCATTCTACTTCTTTCCCTATAACCTAGTTGTTTGGGTTTTACTTACTGCACTTTAAAGTTACAGTAATGGAGAACAATTATATTGAGTTTTTTCATAAAATTTTGAACTGGAAAGATCTAAGAGATTGCCTAGTGTGGTAGGCAGAATAACGGCTCCCAAAGATGTCCACATCCTAATCTCCAGAACCTGCGAATATATTAGGTTATATGGCAAAGAGGAATTAAGTTCACAGATGGAATTTAGGTTGCTAATCAGCTGACCTTAAAATAAAGAGGTGGGACTTCGCTGGTGGTGCAGTGGTTGAGAATGTGCCTGCCAATGCAGGGGACACGGGTTCAAGCCCTGGTCCAGGAAGATCCCACATGCTGCAGAGCAGCTTACCCTGTGCACCACAACTACAGAGCCTGTGCTCTAAAGCCCGCAAGCCACAACTACTGAGCCCGTGAGCCACAACTACTGAAGCCCGCATGCCTAGAGCCTTTGCTCCGCAACAAGAGAAGCCATTGCAATGAGAAGCCCGTGCACCACAACAAAGAGTAGCCCCTGCTCGCCACAGCTAGAGAAAGACTGCGCACAGCAATGAAGACCCAACACAGACAAAAATAAATAAATAGGCGCTTCCCTGGTGGCGCAGTGGTTGAGAGTCTGCCTGCCGATGCAGGGGACACGGGTTTGTGCCCCGGTCCCGGAAGACCCCACATGCCGTGGAGCGGCTAGGCCTGTGAGCCATGGCCGCTGAGACTGCGCGTCCGGAGCCTGTGCTCCGCAATGGGAGAGGCCACACAGTGAGAGGCCTGCATACCGCAAAAAAATAAATAAATAAACAAATAAATTTATGTATTGTTTATTTAAAAAAATAAAATAAAGAGATAATTCTGGCTGAGCTGGATCAATGTAATCACAAGGGTGAGCTCAATGTAACCACACGGATCCTTACAAGTGGGAGAAGGAGGCAGAAAAGTCAGCGTCGGAGTGATGTAATGTGAGAAAGACTCAATTGGCCATTGCTGACTCTGGTCTTGAAGATGGAGGGAGTGGCCATGAGCCAAGGAATGCAGACAGCCTCTAGATACTAGAAAAGGCAAAGAAATGGATTCACCCCAAGACACTCCAGAAGAGAACACGGATCTGCTAATACCATGGTTTTAGCCCAGTGAGACCCCCATCTGACTTCTGACCTCCAGAAACACAAAAGAATAAATCTGTGTTGTTTTAAAACACTAAGTCCGTGGTAATGTGTTATAGCAGTAACAAGAAACATACATCTTGTCAACCCCTCGTTTTGTAGAAGAAGAAACTGAGATACAAGAACACCAGAGAAAAGAATCAATACTCTACCCCAGATGTCCTGGTTAATAAGGGTGTTTTCACTATAAAATGTGTACACGAATAATTAGAGGATAAACTTCCTTTCACCTTGTACACATTTTGTCAAAATCAAACTTTCCTGGAACATTTAAAAAATGATTTGCTCTTTGAAAAATTCAGCACATTAACATTTCTGGAACATTTCTCATCTTAAAAGCAAAAATAAACAGTAGGGACATTCCACACTCACTCTCAAACCAACTTATTAAGAACCACTTTTTTAGGACTTGCCTATGGTTCGCCATAGTTTACCGTCCTGAATTGTAATTCCTCTGCTATTCCCAAATACACTCATTTTCCTGGTGAAATAACTGGCTCTTAACGAAAGCAAACTGAACTTTTCCACCCAGCTGAACTGGTTTGACTTGCCTTCCTGGTAAAATTGGACTAAATTTCTCATTTCAAACCAATGCAGTTTTTATTCCAGTGCAAATGAAGAGCTTTATGAGAAGAAAAACATACCATGCTGGTTCACACACAACGAATTGCATATGTAACAGGATTGCTATAAATTTAAATAACTGTTCATTGTCAAGAGTAATAAAAAGGTCACTTCTAGAATTAATGTGATTCTGAACCCTGTTATATAAGGCATTAAAAGGTTAACTCAAAGCACGTTTGTAAGAAAACTGGTAAGGGCAAAAACAGTCTTGATCAAGTGGCATATGAAAGAAAATTATTGTTACTTTGAGTAACAGAAAACCAAACATACCCTAGAGACCTTAGGTATTTAGTGTATGTTTTGTTTGAATCAAGACACATGGGAGTCTTACAATGTTTAGTTACTTTAATCATGCTTAACATGTAAAATTAGAATAACCAAGTAAGAACAATGATGTCATTTTAGATTTTAAAACAAATTTCATGGTGTGGGTCAAAGAGTGCCGGCCTGGAATCCACCCTGGTTCGAGTCGGGGTTTTGTCATTTCTGGGCTGTGATCACCTCCCCAGAGTCTTAATTCTCAGTTTGTAAATTGGGGACATGCCTGGACTCCTAACAGGCACTTGTGAGCACAAAGTGGAATAGGAAGTGTGAAAGCAATTCATGGACTTGACTCGGTGCCAAGGACAGTCTTGTGTAGGAGGGCGGAGCTCGGAGTCGACAGGAGATGATAAGGCCTTGGGCACAGATACCCCTACAGTGTAAAACACCAGCCCTCTCTGGCAAAGAAAAAGCAGAGACCTATGACAATACAAGCAGTTTCTAGTTCAAGTTCATAATCCAGTCAGTTCTTTGCACTGGAAATTGCCCTGCTGCTGGTACTGGCCTGACCTTGCCAGTGACAAACGGGCACCTTCATCTACTGCCCTGAACTTTCTGTGGTTTCCTCCTCAGGATGACTTTCTCTCCTTACTCCGTGTACCAGTTAGGATGCTTTAACAGGCAAGTGAAGAAAACCCTTCTCAAAATGGTTTAACCAATCAAGGGGTGCGTTATCTTGCATTAGAGATCCAGAGAGAGGATGGTTCCAGTTAGCTAACTAATGGGCTGGAAAATGCTATCTTTCAGCTTGACCACCCTCAGCTTGTTTTTACTCACATCATGTTTGCAGGATGGATGCCCTAGGACATCCAGGAGAAAAAGCCAGACCAATTTTTTTTTTTTTTTTTGCGGTATGCGGGCCTCTCACTGTTGTGTCTTCTCCCGTTGCGGAACACAGGCTCCGGACACGCAGGCTCGGTGGCCATGGCTCACGGGCCCAGCCACTCCGCGGCATGTGGGATCTTCCCGGACCGGGGCATGAACCCATGTTCCCTGCATCGGCAGGCGGACTCTCAACCACTGCGCTACCAGGGAAGCCCCAATTCTTTTTGTAAATCTTTTTTAAAGAAAGAACATTTCCCAGAAGCCTCCAAATGACTGCCCCCCACGTCTCATTGACCTGAATTGAGTGGGTGTCAGGCTTACCCTTCTACTTCTCACTGACATGCAGAATGGGGTGATCCTGGCTGGTTTAGACAAGCAGCATTTTCTCCAGTCACACAGGTGAGGTTAGACACTGGAACAAAATCATTGTTCTGCCAATGTGGAATAAAGGGAACAGGGCAGTTGGGCAGGCACTCAACAGTGCCTGCTGGAATTGGAAAATAATCTTTATAGTTCACTTCAACTCTGTCTACGGCAATGGCATAGAAGTTGAAAGGGAAGGTCCGTTATTACCTTTCTTATCTTAGATATTGAAAAGACATCACAAACTGTGTCCAAAATCAATCTACTGAACTTTTCCAAAGAAAACCTGCTCCATCGACAATCTTCCCAACCACGCTAATTAATAACAACCTCATTCATTGAGTCCAAACCCTGGAATCAGCCTGGACTCCTCTCCTCTTGAACACAATATTCTAACCATCAGCAAATCCTATTTGTGTTGCCTTCAAATTACATCCAACTTGGGACTTCCCTGGCAGTCCAGTGGTTAAGACTCCATGCTTCCACTGCAGGGGGTGCGGATTCAATCCCTGATTGAGGAACTAAGATCCCACATGCTGCGTGGCGTGGACAAAAAAAAAAAAAAAATCCAACTTGGGGCCCAGGAAACAAAGTGTGGCAGGGAGTTGGGGGAGAGGCTCTGCATAAAACCCAGCCATGCTCTGGTACCAGAGACGAGGGAGCATCTGGAGGAGCACCCTTGGCCTAGAATGGGGTCCCCGTGATGGGAAGCTGCAGGAGTGACACTTCTCCAGGTGGCTCTGTGGACTACGGATGGGAACAAGAAGCCTGAGCAGAAGAGGAAGGACAAGGCCATATGGGGGCTGCAGCTGACATTCTGGTTTGTGGGCACTTGTGAGCTGCTACTTTGGGCATGCCCAGAAATAACTCAGGACACTGGGGGATAAAGAAAAGGGCTAATTTCCAATAGAGCTGGTGAGGCTTGTGCCAGGAGGAAATGCAAACTGCCTTTATTTTGTGCCTACAGGCTAGTCAGGCGCTTTGGTACTATAGGCGGTTAACTCCAAATGTATATACAGGAAGTCCCCTACATATGAACGAGTTCTCTTCTGAGAGCACGTTTCTAAGTCCAGTTTGTTCGTAAGTCCAACAAAGTTAGCCTAGGTCCCCAACTAACACAATCGGCTATATAGTACTGCACTGTAATAGGTTTATAATACTTTTCACAGAAATAATACATTAAAAAAACCACACACACAAAAAGAAAACATTTCTAATCTTACAGTACAGTACCTTGAAAAGTACAGTAGTACAGTCCAACAGCTGGCATCCAGGGGCTGGCATCGAGTGAACAGGCAAGAAGAGCTACTGACTGGAGGAGGGAGAGGAGGTGGGAGATGGTAGAGCTGAAGGGTCGTCAGCAACAGGAGACGGAGGGCTGCAATTTCACTCATACCTGATGTTGATGGAATGCACGTTCGCCTCTTTGAAAGTTCGCAGCTTGGTTCGTACGTAGAGGACTTACAGTAACGGGGATAATGTTTTGAAAATATTAAACCACTGTGTTTTGTTTCCCTCTTAAATCACATTCCCTGGCAGTCTTCCATCTCCAAGTCTGAGCCAACCTCTTTGTCCCAGAGAAGGAGAGCTTGTTTACTCCTAGAACAAGGAAGTAATTGCTTTGAGTTCCAAAGATGATTTTCTTGAGACTGTAGCATGGGGTGAATAGGCATCCTGGTCTGCCTACGGCAGTCCCGACTACTCTGGCATTATTATTATTATTATTATTATTATTAATTTTATTTATTTATTTATTATATTTATTATTATTATTATTATTATTATTGGCATTATTATTATTAACCATCAAAGGTATCCCTGTCTGGACAATAAATTATAGTCGTCCCCACCTTAGAAGATAATAGTTTGAAAATCTTTTGTTGAGAACAAAGGATTTTCTAAGTTCCTTTAGCATCCATTAACAAATCAAGTATCAAGTTTTGCGAAAAGACAGTAGGATTTTACTTGAGATCAGGGGTAGCAAGAAATCAGGGTAGAAGGTAGACCAGTGGTTCTTAAAGTGTGGTTAGCACCAGCAGCATCTCCTGGGAACGTGTTAGAAATGCACATTCTCAGGCCCCATCTCAGACCTGCTGAATCAGAAACTCTGGGGATGGGGTTGAGGCATCTGTGCTTTAATAAGCCCTCCAAGGGGTTCTGATGCAGCAAAAGTTTGAGATCCTCTGAGGGGGAGAAAGTAAAACACTTTTCCCTCAACATTATGGCAAGGGAGGGAAAAGGAGAGAGCTGTAGAGGAAGCAAGTGGTGTGAGCCACTTGGGTCCTCACTTCCTCTCACCCTGTGAGTGCTGAGGGCTGAGGTAGAAACACCCAGATGAAATGGAAGATCTTGAGAACCTGAGGAACGCCAGTGGCATTCATACAACAGTGGGTGGAGGAGGAACAAAGTTTTAAGAGAGGGTCCATGTGGATACATTTCAACATGGCGCCAGGGCAGGGCAGTGGGGTGTAGAGGGAGCTGTCAGGATAGAAAAGTTGGAGCAGTAAAATGTGGCCTGTGCTTAGCACCTAGAGCCCCTGACGTTCCTGTGGGGCCCCTTGTTGGGATATGAAAAGGCCGAGTTGACTGGGGACCAGCAGAAGACAGGGGGTAATGCAAAAGAAGTGGGGATTTGGTGACAAGATGGCAGTGGTCGGAACCACAGATGATAGTGGTAGGACGAGTCACACCATAGCTGTCACCGGTCCAGAAGCAGAATGGACCAGCTGCTGTGCAGCAGAAACCAACGGGGATCCTGATGACAACACATGGATAGGCAGTGCCCTCCTCTATTGCTGTCTGACTTCTGCCAACTAGATGCCCAGAGTCCATCCTGGGGTGCAACAGCAGGAAAGGGAGGAAACTCGACATTTATACATGAGAGAGAAAACTGACCACTTCCACTGTCTGAGGAGGGCAGTCTGGAGAAGAACAGAGGGGCTTGGTAAAATCAACCTCCTGTGGAAAGTGTCTAGCGTTCATGATAAAATAATTGAGCAATTTTCTTGCAGACTTTGATGAGATTAAGAGCTCCCGGGGGCTGTTAGATTTACTGGCACTGTCTTGTTATGAATCACCCGAATTGCTGACCATCAGGCTGGTGCTGAACAGATAGTGTTTCACCCGACAGGCCTGTCTTGAAGCTAATGTTCACAAAATTATCTAGTAACCTTTACTTCTACCAGAAGTTTCTACCAAAAGGAAATATCTGAACTGGTTTTATTGGATGCCTTCTTCCCCTGCAGCAAGTTTAAAATAAAATTTTATGTGTGCTCATAATGAATTCATATCTGAGAAAGTTGTTTTCACACCTGAAAGAGACTGATTTAACCTAAAGCAGCGGGTTTCAAAGTGTGGTCCTTGGGCCAGCAGCATTAGTATTACCTGAGAACTCATTAAAATTCAAATTCTCCAGCTACACTTCAGGTCTAATGAATCAGAAGCATGGGGAGGAAGCAGACTTCTGGCTATGGCCAAGTGAAATGGTTAGCAAATCCTCTCCCCAGAAAGCAACTGTAAAGCTAAAAAAAATGGACAAGAACAACATTTAAGTGCTCTGGAAATTGACCAAAGACATACGACAATCTGAGAAGTGTTTATGCCTGAAAACTGCTGAACTTTGGATAAGAATGGTGGATATCCGAGGCATGCCTGCCTAGTACTGCTTCCATCTCCTCCAGCCCAGTGGGTGTGGAGGTTCTGCCAGGGCTGGCCAGGCCGTGAGAACTGGCAGTTATGGTGCTGTGATTAAAGGGGCCTCAATTGATCGGGTGTAGTGGGTGATGCTCACATCCAGAGACATTGTTAATGGAAGCGATGACAGCCTTGCCTTTCAAGACATGTTACAGAAAGTCCTTCAGACTGAAAGGAAGTGACATCAGATTGCAATGTGAACACACGGGAAGAAATGAAAAGCACTGGAAATGGTAAATATGTGGGTTAATATAAAAGACTCTATAAATATATTTTCCTTATTACTTCTCCTGATTTCTTTAGAAGACATAAGATTGTGTAAAGCAATAATCATAGCACTTTAGTGTTGGGTTTATACTACATATAAATGTAATACATATAACTGTAATAATATAAAGGTGAGGGAAGAGAATGGAGGTATACTGGAGCCAAGTTTCTATATTTTACTAGAATTAAATTAGTATTAATCACAACTGGATTTTGGTAAGTTAAGATTTTGCAATCTATAGAGCAACCACTAATAAAATAAATTTTAAAATAGTAAGTAAATTAACAGAGGAATTTAAATGATATTCTAAAAAAATTTTTAACACAAAAGAAAGCAGTAAAAGAGGAACAGAGAGACAAAGAAGTTAAGAGACATATAGGAAACAAACAGCAAAATGGCAAAAGTAAATCCAAACATATTATTAATTACATTAAATTTGAATGGTCTACAATCCAATCAAAGAGCAGGGATATTCATATTGGACAAAAAGGGCAAGAGTCAACTATGTGTTGTCTGCAAGAGAACACCTTAGATTCAGAGACATAAATAGGTTGAAAGTAAAAAGATAGAAAAAGATATGCCATGAAAACAGTAACCATAAGAGAGTTGGAGTAGCTATATGGATATCAGCTAAATTAGATGTTAAGACAAAGAAATATTACTAGAGACAGAGATCTTCCAAAATAATAAAAGTCACTATATCAGGAATGTATAACAATTATAAATATATACGTATCTACTACCAGAACCTCAAAAACATGAAAGAAAATGGAGAAAATTAAATGGAAATGTAGACACAAATAATAAATGTGGAGAGGGTGTGGAGAAAAGGGAACCCACCCACACTGTTGGTGGGAATGTAAACTGATACAGCCACTATGGAGAACTGGCATGGAAGTTCCTTAAAAACCTAAAAATAGAGTTACCATGTGGTCCAGCAATCCCACTCCTGGGCATATAACCAGAGAAAACTCTAATTCGAAAAAGATACATGCACCCCAATGTACACAGCAGTACTATTTACAATAGCCAAGACATGGAAGCAACCTAAATGCCCATTGACAGATGAATGGTAAAGAAGATGTGGTATGTATATATACATAATGGAATATTACTCAGCCATAAAAATTGAAATAATGCCATTTGCAGCAACATGGATGGACCTAGATATTATCATACTAAGTGAAGTCAGACAGAGAAAAGACAAATATATGAATCACTTATATGTGGAATCTAAAAAATGATACAAATGAACTTATTTATAAAACAGAAACAGATTCACAGTCATAGAAAACAAACTTATGGTTTTGCCACAGGGGAAAGGGCCAGGGTTGGGGGGGGCAGGGATAAGTTAGGACTTTGGGATTAGCACATACAAACTACTACATATAAATATATAAAATAGGTAAACAACGAGGTCCTACTGTACAGCACGGAGAACTGTATTTAATATCTTGTAATAAACTATAATGGAAAAGAATCTGAATCACTTTGCTGTACACCAGAAACACAACACTGTAAGTCAACTATACTTCAGTCATTTAAAAAAGGAAATGTAGGGCTTCCCTGGTGGTGCAGTGGTTCAGAGTCCGCCTGCCGATGCAGGGGACGCGGGTTCGTGCCCCGGTCTGGGAGGATCCCACATGCCGTGGAGTGGCTGGGCCCGTGAGCCATGGGCGCTGAGCCTGCTCATCCGGAGCCTGTGCTCCGCAACAGGAGAGGCCCGCGTACAGCAAAAAAAAAAAAAAAAAGGACATGTAGACAACACAATAATAGTAGTTGGAGATTTCAATATCCCACTCGCAATTAGTTATAGAAAAACCAGACAGAAAATCAGCAAAGGTACGGAGGACTTAAAAAACACTATCAACCTACGCAACCTAATGATATATGTAGAATATTTCACTAAACAACTGCATAATCTATTCATTTCAAGAGCAGGTGGAACATTCTCCAGAATAGATCAAGTGCTAGGCCATAAAATAAATCTCAATATATTTAAAAGGAGTGAAATCATACAGAGTCTATTCTTTTAACTCACTGTTGAATTAAATTAGAAATCAACAACATGGGACTTCCCTGGCGGTCCAGTGGTTAAGACTCTGCCCTTCCAGTGCTTGCACTGCAGGGGGTGTGGGTTAGATCCCTGGTCAGGGAACTAAGATCCCGCATGCCATGTGGCATGGCCAAGAAAACCCAAAACAACAACAACAAAAAACACAACAGAAGGAAATTTGGGGAATCCTAATATTTGGAAGTTAAGCACTATACTTTAATGCATGAGTGAAAAAAGAAATCATGAGAGCAATTAGAGAATATTTCAAATTATATTAAAATGAAAATGTGACATATCATGTTATGGGTGTAGCTAATGCAATGCTTAGAGGGAAATTTATAGTTTTAAATACCCACACTAGAAAAGAAGAAAGATTTCAAATCAATAAACAATGCTTCCACCTTAAGAAACTAGAAAAAAGAAAAGCAAAATAAACCCAAGGCAAGCAGAAGGAAAGACATAACAAAGATTAGGTTGGAAATCAGTGAAATAGAAAACAGAAGAACAATAAAGAAAATCAATGAAACCAAAAGTTGGTTCTCCGAGGGGAATTCCCTGGAGGTCCAGTGGTTAGGACTCCACCAGAGGTTGATCTCTGGTAGGGGAACTAAGATCCCACAAGCCGAACAGTGTGGCCAAAACACAAAAACAGAAACAAAAGTTGGTTCTTTGAAAAACGTTAACAGAACTGACGACTGTTTAGTTAGATTGAGCAAGGAAATAACAGCGACAAAGAAATAGCCAAAATCAGTAATGAAGGCAGGGATACTACTACCAATCCTATAGAAATTTAAAATTTATAAGAAAATATTATGACCAACTCTATATCAACAAATTACACAATTTAGATGAAGTGGACAAATTCTTTAGAAGACATACATTACCAAAACTGAATCAAGAAGAAATAGAAAATCCAAAATGAATTCTAATAAGAAACTGAATTAGTAATGAACAATCTTCTCACAAAGAAAAGCCTGAATAGGGATGGCTTCTCAACTCATTCAAGGTCACATTTCGCCAAACAAGGTCACATTTCGAGGTGGTTAGGACTTCAACATATGAATTTCGGAGGGGACACAATTCAACAACACAAATGTCCACCAACCTGTGACTGGAAAAACAATTTATTCGGCAATGGAATACTCTTTTACACATAAGGAGCAAACTAACAAAATATGCTACAACATAGATTAAGCTCTAAAACATTACACTAAGAAGCCAGATGCAAAATCATACACTACATACTGTATGATTCCATTTATAAGAAATGTCCAGATAAAGCAAATTTATAGAGAAAAAAGCAGATCAGTGGTTGACTAGGGCTTGGAGTGGGAGAACGGCTTAAGCAAAAACCAGATGAGGAAATTTCCTATGCTGATGGAAATGTTCTAAAACTGCATCTTGGTAATGGTTGCCAATTACATAAATTTACTAAAAGTATCGCTTAAGTGTATACTTACAATGGGTGAATTTTTTATAGTACATAAACTATATAATAATAACGTGCTTTTTTTTAAAAAAGAAAAAACTTCTGGGGTTGGGGACCAGCAATCTGAGTTTTAACAAGCCTTCCAGCTGATTCTTAGGTATATTAACGTTTGAGAATCACTGCTCTAAAGAGACTGTTTAAACCAGACGAACTTGAGAAAATGTCATTGATGCTTAAGTCTCACCCATTTCCTACCCAGAGTGATAGAGAATCGTGAAGACAATTATATCCCCTAAAGCGAATGAGTAACTACGTTTTCCTTACAAATCTGAATAGCATGTGTGTTGAGCTTGCTATAGAGCCTACACTTAGGGGTGACCCTGAGGTTCACATCTGTGTCCAAAAGGACACTTCCAGCTCAGCACTTCGAGGTTCCTCAGGCACCCAGATGCACCCTGACCTTACCCATGAACACAGTCAAGCTGCTTCCTGCTAAAACTCCTTTTGTGGCTTCTTATCTCTTGCCAGTTAGAAATTGTTTCAACCTCATGTAACAGAAACCTGGTTATGCTTGTTTAATCAAATATAAGTTTATTTTCTTCATGGGATGGAAAGTGCCACGGTAAGCAGCCTATTTCCAGTGAAAACCAATGTTGGTATCTTACAGCAATGTAATGTGCATTTACTGTTTAAATATATGCAATTTGAAGATGTGAATATAATTGGGCCCAAGCACACTGTTTTCAAAAATCTGCCAGGTGGTTCTGAGGTGCAGCCAGTGTAAATAGCACTGTACCTAACCCAGGTGCCTCTGATTTACAGTTGAGTTCTAGAGAGAATTACCCAAGATGATACAGTGGGCCAGAGTGGGCCTGAGCCCAGGCTGCAACTGCTAAACAGAGAGCGTATGATAGGTTATAGCCAAGATTATTAAATATACAGCTACCTCTCAATTATAGTTTGCAAATGTCTAATCCCAGGCTGTTCACTCCTGCTGACTAACAATATAAACTAATTTTTATACTTTTCTCTCTCCAACTTTCAAAAATGCCTCAGATACTTCGTGATTCTGGGATATAATCTTCTCACAGTGTTTACTGGTAATAGCTTCCGGTTTTTGGAATTTACTAACATTAAATATATGCAGGTAGGACTAGCTAATACTGCCTTTAACTGTTTTTTTCTTTTTGCGGTATGCGGGCCTCTTGCTGTTGTGGCCTCTCCCGTTGAGGAGCACAGGCTCCGGACGCGCAGGCTCAGCGGCCATGGCTCACGGGCCCAGCCGCTCCGTGGCATGTGAGATCTTCCAGGACTGGGGCACAAACTCGTGTCCCCTGCATCGGCAGGCGGACTCTCAACCACTGCGCCACCAGGGAAGCCCCTTTAACTGTTTTTAATTTGCTTCCTAGTTATTTTGTTTTTATTTTTTGCCTGCACCGCGCAGCGTGTGGGATCTTAGTTCCCTTACCAGGGATTGAACCTGCACCCCCTGCATTGGAAGCGTGGAATCTTAACCACTGGACCACCAGGGAAGTCCCTGTTTCCTAGTTATTAGCGCATTTATTTCTTAGCATTTAAAAAAGCCTGTCTTGGGACTTCCCTGGTGGTGCAGTGGTTAAGAATCCGCCTGCCAATGCAGGGGACATAGGTTCGAATTCTGATCTGGAAAGATCCCACATGCTGCGGAGCACCTAAGCCCATGCACCACAACTACTGAGCCTGCGTGCTGCTACTGAAGCCCGCGCGCCTAGAGTCTGTGTTCCACAACAAGAGAAGCCACTGCAGTGAGAAGTCCACGCACTGCAATGAAGAGTAGCCCTCGCTCACTGCAACTAGAGAAAGCCCGCATGCAGCAACGAAGACCCAACGCAGCCAAAAATAAAAATAATAAATAAATAAATATTTTAAAAAGCTTCTCTCTTTGTACTTTGCTTCTTTTGTATTTTCCCTAGTTCTGACATTTTCCTACAATTCATATAAAAACATATTTTTCATCAACAAAGGTCTTGGTGATAATCCCTTTGTGATGTGTGATGTGAAGGAAATTTTAAAACTACTTATTTACTGAGCATGAGGAAGGTGTAAAGGGGGAATCACCTTGGGATTACAGAAGAAAAAAACGATTTGGGGAAAGAGAGAGATGAGATAAAGGAGAAAGGAGAAGAGTGAGTCCTAAGAAAGGAAGGAGAGGAAGAGGAAAAGGATGGAAACGCCAGACCGAAGTTCTGGTCTACCTTCTTGTTTACCTCTTAACCACAGAGGTCCCCAAACACTGCTTTTCATCCCCAGGAATGCCAGAATGACACACGTTAAACTGCTTAGTCATCTGCACAGGCTGTCTTAGGAGCAAACAAATACGGTTCAAGATCACATATTTATATTCCTTAACCTTGTTCTAGAAGGAGGGGTAAGAGTCTGGGTGGAAGCATTTTCTTGGCTCCACACCCCCCAGGGGAAATATGACCTGAGGAGGAACAGAACAGGGTCCTCTAAAGTGTGGGACCCCCTTGCCCAGGTGTGAGGGCGGCAGTATGAATAAACCCCAGGGGTCCTCTAATCCTGCAGGACACAAGCCCTGGCACTGACCCAGGCTTTGTCTACATATCTCAAAAGAGGACGGACCCAGAATCCCAGGGCCACTCTGTATATGGGCTGCTTTGTTGGCGAGCAACTGAAATCTGATTCCAACTTCCTGGAACTTTGAGGCCAAAGAGAAACTTTGGCCTTGGGCAAAGACCCTGTGGCTGGGATTTGCACATTTATGCATTTGCGTAGCACAAGTCAGCTATCTGGGAAATGCTAGTAAGTACAACAAGCAAAATTACAAATATGTATACTTTCAAGAGGATGATAAAAAAACGTGGATTGTGTGTCTCTGACAGAGGATGCCTTTGAGTCCAAGGGTGTAATTAAATAAATAAGTAATGGACAGCCAAGACGTGGCTGAATCAGCTTCTGCCTTGTTTCACTCTGGCCTTGAACTACGTGTCCGTGTTTCATCATCCTTACAACTAAATCCTCCCTACAGAGCATTAGAGGGAAATGCACATTGCGTTGGAGTTCACGGGGAGATGGGGAGGATTTCAATCCCACAAAACAAAAACAGAAATCCCCAGGAGCCAGAGCTCTTCTCCCTTAGGTGTGTCCCTTACTGGCCCCTGTCTGGGTCCCCTTGACTCCAAGTTTCTTTTCGGGATGCTTTCTCTATCTACTCTTTTGTGTCAAGTAGGTCCAGCTCTTGCTCTCAACTTGCATACTTCACTGGGCATGAAAAACACCTGCAAGTCGGAGTTTCTCAAAGTGCCAGCATCAGCGCTACCTGGGCACAAGGTAGGAATGTAAAGTCCAGGTTCCCACCCCAGACTCACTGAGTCAGAAACATAGCACCTGCAGGTTAATGAGTTTTCTGGGTAAGCCTAAAGCATGCTTCCAGGTTAAATTAACCTCACCTCTGAAAACAGTTCACTCATCTTTGTTATTCAGGCAGCCCCGTAGGGAGGGAAGATGAAAATCCTTCTCTTGATGCTCCCTGCCCCAGGCCCCTGGTTTATCAAACTGTTCTGCCAACACAAGTATGTGTGTGTGTTGGCGGGGGGAGGGGAATTCTCATTCTAAGCCAAACTGTGGCAGACAAATGACATCCATCGTAAAAAAATTTTTCGAGAGAACATTAGTAAAAGTTTAATTCGCACTCCCCAAAGGTACCCACCCATAGTCTCTTGTACATCTTTCTAGATTTCTGAGCGCACAAGTAAATATGTTTATACTTTTAAATAAAAACCCACAGAAGTAGTTTGTACTGTTTGCTCATTTCAGGTTTTTGAAGTCTTGTCCTTGAAGGATAAGAAATACTCTGAGGTACGGAGGTATCATAAATTATTCACCCTTTCTACCCTTTTTCTTGACATTTGGGGCAGACAAAACACAGAGGTATGGAGAAATCAATCAGCTGACATTCTTTGGTCTTTTCACGTTTGCGGCCTTGCCAAACAGGAAATATTCGAAAAGAATACACAATTCTGATAACCAAGTAACTCTATACGTTTAGGACTACGAAAATCGCAGGGAAGAAAAGGTGAGACCAGGGGCTGAGATGCGTCGACTTTACATACCCTCCGAAACCCAAAACACAAGACAATTAAAAAGTAAAAGCTATCAAAAGCACCCAGCTTGACAGTCCCAACTTCTAAAAAAACAAATGCGACAATATTATGACCAAAGTCAGTCATAACTAACTACATTTCCAGACAAAGGGACTTCAGATCTTCAAGGCGTGCCGCGTATACCTCATTTTCCTTATTTCGTGTACTGCAATCCACGGACTACACCCTTTGGAGGAGAAGGACTGGTTTTTTCCGCCGTTCCAGGTTTCTGGGCGTTTTAAGGGCGCCGGGCGGAGGGAGCCAGCAGCGCGGAGGACAAGGCACCTCAAACGGCCCTTTGGCCCCGCCCCCCGTGATTCCCGGCCACTCGCGTCCCGTGGGGAGCGGGCTGGGAGCGCGGGCGGCGATTGGTTCCGGGCCAGGGTGGGCGGGGTGCGGCGGCCCGGCATATAAAGGTTCCCCGGCGCGGCGTGGTGCTGCGTCGTCTGTTTGCGTCGGCATCTTCTGCAGTGTTTCCCGCTTTTCGTGTGGCCTTCGCAGCGGACCGGAGCGCGTCCCCGCGAGTCATGGTGATGAAGGCCGTGTGCGTGCTGAAGGGCGACGGCCCGGTGCAGGGTACCATCCACTTCGAGCAAAAGGCAAGGACCGGCGTGGGGAGACAGGCGGCGAGGCCGGGCCCGCACACCTGTGCCCGGGAGCGGCCGGCGGGGCCTCGGGCCTACCTCGCCACGCCCCCGGCGCGTGGGTCGGCGGGTCGGCGTCCCCCGGGTCCTCGGCCGTGCGGCGCCCTCAGAGCCGCCAGCCGCGCGCGGCCGCGGAGTGCTGAGTCACCGGGCGAGCCTGGCAGCGGCTGTGCGTGGCGAGGCCTGGGCGGGAGTGCAGGGAGGGAACACCCGGCCGGCCCGGTGGGTGCCGACCACCGCGAGTTTCGGAGGGAAAGAAAGCGTGGGAGGAAGGCCGGTTGCCCCGGCGCCTCCTCGGCGTCCGTAGGCCCGGGCGGAGACCTGAGGTGCTTGAGGACGCTGCGGCCCTTCTTGCGGGCTCAGTTTCTGGGTCCTGAGATACCGCGGATGCTGAGCTGCGCAGTCCGAGGCCTGGCCGGTCCTTGAGACCCGGGGGTGGCGGATGCGGCTGGGCCGTCTGGGTCTCGTAGCATCCGTATCCGTTTGGGACTTCTTTTCCAGCTTGAGCTCTCTAGTTCAGGGGGTCTGCAGACAGCGGCCCGCGGGCCTAATCTGTCCCGAGGCGGTGTTTGTACAGCCCTCGAGCTCAGTGGCTTTTGTATATTTATGCTTTTATTATGTTTGTGTTTAAAGGGTCGTGAAAACAAGAGTAGGCGACAGTGATCCTTTACAGAAAAGTTTGCTGATCCCTGCTCTAGGTCAGGGTCCTCCTCTAAGGGCGAAGAGGACGGCCCTGGCCAGAGCTCCAAAAGCCAGAGATCTAACAGCCTCCCTTGTTGGGGGTTTTCCAGAGGAGCGATTTTTAACTCTGGGTGCACAGCAGACTCATTTGGGGAGCTTTTTAAACTACAGATAGCAGGGCTCAACTCCGGATCAGTTACATCAAAACCTGATGGGGCGCAGTCTGAGTGTTGCTCTTTTTAAAGCTTCCAGAGTCGTTCTTAACAGTGCATGGAGAATTGAGAATTCCTGTTGGTAGAGGGTAGTGGACGAGGTTTGGAAGTCCAGCGCTAGGAGACCCAGAGTATTTCCATTGCATGGAATTGTCACTTCTGTTCTTGGAGCATTCGTTTAAACAAATTCCCGGTAAAGTGACTTCGAAATTTCCCTACCGGTGGGCCTGTTCACTGAGATGGTAGCGGACAGACCTCTGAACGAATCTTGTAAAATAAAGTGTACAGACATACAGACTCATTGATAATACTGCAAAACACAGGTGTTGTGAGGAAGGTGCTTGTGATAAGACTGTCCCCCCACATCTTAGTGAGGTTACCAGTGGGTGGAAAGTTGTTTATGTTGGCTTGTTAATCATGAGGGAATATGAATGAGATTTAGTCGTTAAAGTGATTTCTGGAAATGTGAGAGGACATGCAAAGGAATCTAGGTAAGTGTCCCCCATCTGTGAGATTTAGACGAGAGAGAGCTTATATTTGAGCTTAATTTTTTCCTTTAGGTGGTTTCCAAATTTTCTGGAAGAGGCTCTTTGACATTTGACTGAATTTTGCAGTTTTCATTTGCAAGACTTGGTTTTGTCCATCCCCTTTCCTCTCCACTAGAGAACCTAAGAAGCCTCTGAGGGATTCTTTCCCTGTGGCCATTGAGAAAACGACTCCTGGTGTTGCATTCAGAAGTCACACTGGTTTTTCCACCTTCCCTGAGCAGCTTCTATGGCTCCCCCTCTTTTAAGTTCCAACTTCATTTTGGTGGTGCTTTTTGTACCTGATAAAGACCCTTGGATATGCAGATGTATTAAATTGACAATAAACTGTATTTCTTGGCCTACTGAGTGTTTAAAATTTTGGATTAGTTTCCAGTTTCAAAAATCGGAAATTTTCACCTATAAGTCCAAATTCTTAGCTTCTCTTGAAAAATCTGGAGGTCTGCCCAGACTGAGCCTTCATTAGCCCAGGGCTACGCTGTGCTGGACCAGTGTACATTTCTCCTGCTTCCCTGACCTGTTTTACTCATTTGAGACAATAGCCTGGTCCCTGCAGGGTTGTACCCAGGCAGCTTACTGTTGAACTTCTTGTGCTCTATGCATTACCAATTAAGTGGAGGCTTGGAAGAACCTGCCATGTTTGTCTGTCTGTGCTCTTGATGACGTGGCATGTTTTGGGGAATAACTTTCACATTTGGGGTTCTCCAAAATTAACGGTTGTACGTAGAAGAATCATAGTGTATCTATTCTCAAAAAGAAACACAAGAGGCAGCGGTTGCCAGGCCACTTCCGTTGAGCAGTGGTATCTAGCCAGGGGAAAGTAGGATCTTCAAGGCCAACACCTCTTGGAACTGTTGGCCCTGGCTTTTTAAACAACAAAGACACCGTCGTGTACTACTATATGGTGTGGATGCTGTGTCTATTTTATTTTACTTCCTAAGATCTCTTTGTAGCTGTAGAAGTAGCTTCTTTGATTTCTGTATGTAGCATGCGGTACCATTATCCATCAACATTGCCTGAATTGCAGTGTTTTTTTTTTTCACCTGCTTTAGTGTTTTATTGGTCTTTCTTTTTGGTCTCTGTAGTGGAAAGGTTATCTAGGTTTCAATGCCTAAAAAGACTTGAGAAAGCAGTACTTCTGGTTGCACTAGGATCAGTCCTCCAGGGGCAGTGAGGTGTACGATATTTTCTGGCTGTAAATCAAAAATAGCCATGCTGGAAACTGATAAACACCCCTCTGGTGGAGAGTGGAGAACAGGGATCCTAGGGTAGCAAGTTGGATATTTTTTTTTTCTTTTTAAGGCAAATTTGTATGATTGCTAACATAGAAGAGTGCATGAAGAAAGTAGGGCGCTAAAAAGTGTATCATGTGCTAACATTTGGGTTCAAAAGGTTGATTTGTACACATACACTCACTATGCGCAAGTACGACCTATTTGAAGTATTTACATAATAAACAAGAACGTATTCATATTACGTATGAATAGAGTAGTTTAGCAGCTTGCTGGAGGTTCACTGCTGGAAGGTGGCGGACCTGGGATTGGGATTTGGACACAGATTTTTCGACTCCTGAGTCCATGTTCTTTTCACTTTCCTGTGAGTGGTAAAGATAATTCAACTGTTTTCCTTGTTCAGAAGCATTTGCTGTCTCAAACTTCTTGCACTTTTCTTTGAATAAAGGAAGATGGGACGGTCGTGGTATCGGGATCCATTACAGGATTGACTGCAGGCGATCATGGATTCCATGTCCATCAATTTGGAGATAATACACAAGGTGGGTGCTGTGCTGGTTTAGTGACTGACAGTTATTTCACCTAATAAGATACACTTGAGTTGAGTTACCCCCAAACATTAAAAACTTGGCGACATTTTTTTTTAAAAGTCAAGTTAATATGACTACTAAAGTCGATCTCAGGGATAAAAATGGCTTTTGACTGTTCCGTGTGGAATGGAAGAAGGAGTTGATGTTTGTATCGTGATTATGGGTTGATTATATAAGAGTCTCAGGTGTGTTTTAAGAAAACAGTAGAAAACAACACAGCTTCTTTCTGACCTTCCCCTTTACTCCCAGGTGTTGGTGAGCTGGGGCTTGAGGGCGGGTGTGGCAAGCAGGGTGCATTTATCTACAGAACCCTGCAGAGGTAGCTCTGTGCCTCTAGCCTAAGGGCCTTAGCGGGGAGGGGCAAGGTACAAACTGATGAGGGGGTGTAAACTGTTCACGCTTTGGATTGTGCTTCATTTTCTCAAGTTGGGTTTAGAAGCAAGTCAACAAAAGCTTATGGGTTAAATTGCTGTATTTGAGTAAACTTAGTGTTCAGACTTTTTATGATGAGAACTTAATGCATTGTGCTGGAACGTGTGTGTGTATTGGAGTATAATTGCTTTACAATGTTGTGTTGGTTTCCGCTGTACAGTGAAGTGAATCAGCTATATGTATACATATATCCCCTCCGTCTTAGAACTTGTTTTTAATGTTCCATAATTTGGTTTCTGTAAATAGTGATTTAATGATCAGATTTGATCCATTTCAACAATTATAAAAAGTCCCGGGACTTCCCTGGTGGTCCAGTGGGTAAGACTCCACGTTCCCAATGCAGGGGGCCCGGGTTGGATCCCTGGTTGGGGAACTAGATCCCGCATGCATGCTGCAACTAAGAGTCTGCGTGCCGCAACGAAGACCCGGCGCAGGCAAAATAAATTATTAATTAAAAAAAAATTCCTCGAGTCGTTTTTTTTGGTTTTACTGCTTCTGCTTTGGGGGGTGATTGCTCTGTGGCTTTGACTTACTGTGCTACTTTCTGTAACCTGCATGTCTTCTCCCTGGGTAGAGGATGGATAAAAGCTGTAAACAGGGGAAACTTTGTCAGCTGTTGAATGAAGAACCATGTCATGAAAGAGCCTCCTCCACTGTTGTGGTTGTGTTCTGTGTGAATGCTGTTCCCTGGTGCACTGGAGTGCCATTTTTACAGAATACAGTGTGAATGCCCCAGAGTTGTGCCGGGCAGCAGCCCTTGGATTAAGGTGCCGTTTTACATTCTGCATGCACGAAGTAAAGGCCACTAACAGGAGAGCTGCCTGGTGGTATGTTGCTGGGGAGATAAGTTTTTTGTAGTTGAGGTGTCCTGTTGTCATGTGAACTAGGATCATTATCATGGGATTTTAATAGAAGAACCATTGAAGATCAAGTCTTGGCCTTCTCATTTTACAGGGCAGTGAAGAAACCAAAGCCCAGAGAAGGGTATTAATTTAACTTTACCAGTGTTACCCAGTAGTTAGAATGTCTTTACTCCCTGCCCGTTTTGTTTAATGTGTTGCTTTCTGTTTTTATTAGCCTAGAAGTCACAGTGTGGGTCAGTACTTTCTCCATTTGAGGTTTTTAGCAATGACCAGTTTCTTTTTAGAACTTATTTTGGAATTTTGATTCATAATTTAACTTTTTTTTTTTTTTTTTGGTAAACAGGCTGTACCAGTGCAGGTCCTCACTTTAATCCTCTATCCAAGAAACATGGTGGGCCAAAGGATGAAGAGAGGTGAGTGACCTTAACTCTTTTTGAAATGATAGCGACGGCTTTGAGGGGGCAGTGTGGATATATGACTTGCACATTGCGTGCTAAGATAATTGCGCCTCTGCTCTTGAGTTTGTTGCCCCCATGTAACCCCTTGCCCCCAAGTGCTGGAATGGCTTACTCCTTGGGCTAAGGAATTGACAAATAGGGACACTTAAAGCAGTTTGGTTTTGTAGCATTTATTGAATATAGAGCTCATACAAGTGTCAAAGGGAACTAATACAGGAAATGTCATGAATAACAGTACTGTCAACCACTAGCAGAATAAACCATCGTGAAACACTGGAAGGTTTGTAGGTAAAAATTTGATATTGAAAATTCAGTGAGACTCCCATTTGTATGTATTTGTTTTCTGAGGGCCTTTCAGGAAAATATTAAACTTAAAGGACAAGGATTAATTTATTTTTATATCAGAGGCCTAGGGGCATAGCTCTGCCATGCCAGGAATTAACAGGCGTAACTCAGTAACTTAGAGTTTACCCTTTGGTCCTTTACCTGTGAAATTAGAGGTGCACCCCATCCCACCACTCTTCCCAGAGCATTGCTTTATAGACTTGAAGCCTGTGTTTGAAGAGCTGTGTGTCTAGAACATCTAGTTACTTGTTTTTAAACTTACATGTTTTCAAGGTTTTGTCAGTCTGGAAAAGTGGGTTCTATTTGATATAGACTATATCCACCTCTTAGCCCACCCTTGTATATCTGACTCAGTCCATTTTTAATTTAGCTCATGAACTAAAGTTAAATAGAAACCAGTCCTAATCCCTCTAATGCTTTTTCAACGTTAGGCATGTTGGAGACCTGGGCAATGTGAAGGCTGACCAAAGTGGTGTGGCCAAAGTGTATATTGAAGATCCTATAATCTCACTCTGCGGAGACCATTCCATCATTGGCCGCACAATGGTGGTAAGTGTTCATATAATAAGCATATGCATGAAATTACTTCTAACACATGGTCACATATGTTTTCATGATTATTAGTCCTGGTTTCTAAGGATCCATATAAATTGTACTTTTAGTTCAGATTAGGAAAAGCAATTATTTTATTGGACGATTACAGTGAAGATGAATTAATGATCTAGGTCAGTTAAGAACACTGTTTTGCTAAGGTGCGGTAATAAAGTAGATTACATTTGATCATATTAATTAGATCTGTGTTACAGAAACAGGAGTGGTCTTTATCTAGTTTTTAAATGGCCAGACTTTCTTGCCACTACTGGGTTTCCCCCTTGTAGTTAACCAGAGCATCTTAAGTCTGAAATCGGATGGACCTCAGTACTAATATTCATTCATGTCTGCAGGTTATCATCACTTGTTTAATATGTGGGAAGCAGTTGCCCCAAGTTACGTAGAGCTGCATCTGGTTCATACAGAACACCACCTAGGATAGGCTCCCTTTTGCCTGCCCCAGAGGACAGTTAACATTCAGTAGACACCTCCTTTCAGTTGACCCTTTTATTCTTAGAATTTTCTTCACCTGTAGTTGTGAAGCAGAAAAATCACGTATCAGTGTTTGATGAGCAAAATTTAAACTACTACTGCTTGAATACGTCAAGATATTTTTAGGATTACCTCTTGTTTATGGGTCCGTAATTAGGCATGATTTTGATGTTCTTTTTTGTTGTTTACTTTCTTTTCCCCCAAAGCAATTTATACAATAAAAGAATGACTACTGTAACTGAGATTACTAGAATTTCTCATGTTGGATTCAGCATGTGGCAGCCGTGTAACCTAATTGTATGGGTTGTTTGTATTTCATTTAGAGATAGCACTGCTTACCTAGTGTTTAAGGGTAAATATTTCTTTGCATCAACAAGAAAAAGCTTTGAGGAGTAGTTTCTACTTTTTACTATTAGATTAAATATTAGTATACTTTCCTCCTAGTAAAATTACTTTAACATGTTATTTTCTAATATTAAATGGTTCTTAAGAGTGTTTTGGGTATTGTTGAGAAGAGATGGTAATTGCTTGATAGCCCTAAGTTAATGTGTTCTTAAAATTTTTTTAAAGGTCCATGAAAAACCAGATGACTTGGGCAGAGGTGGAAATGAAGAAAGTACAAAGACAGGAAACGCTGGAAGTCGTTTGGCCTGTGGTGTAATTGGGATCGCCCAGTAAACATTCCCTAGGAGGTGGTCTTGAGTCCTAGTAACTCATATGTTAGTTATCTTGCTAGTTGTAGAAATTTAACTAGATAAACATTAAACACCGTAACCTTAAAAGTGTATTTTGTGTGACTTTTAATTGCTTTAAGTACCTGTAATAAGAACGGATTTACGATCACTTGAAGATTTGTATAATTTTATAAGACTCAAAGTGTCTTGTTTCAGTGGTCTCTGTATTTTGCCAGACTTAGTCACATATGGATATTATTTGTCTGAATTTCTTCAGTTCTCACTCAAGCCTGCAATAAACATTCTGTGTGGCACTACTGTATTTTGAGCCTATTAAAGTATCTAAATTGAAATTCTGAATTAGCTCTGATACTCATACACAGAGCTTGAATGGAACAAATTTAGTAATATGTTGACGGGTATTAACTTTCATAGAGCTCTTTTTTGAAAGTGTTTGTTTTAAATGAGATCAAAATGTTTAAAATTTTAGCAACTGGTACATTTAGCTAAGACTAAGCTGAACTTTAATCTCAGACAAATAGGCTATCCTTTGTTAGCTTTAGGGAAATTAAAGTGGTACCTTTATTTTAAAAAGTAGATGTTACAGTTTAAGAGAGCCCTTTGACAACTTTCAGTGAAATTGTGAATGGCAAGTTAGTTAGAGCCTCAGGTAGCTGAGAAGACACCTACCTGTCAAATAATAGCACATACTCCATTTTTGTAGAACCGTGAACGTTTAGTTTATAATAAAAGTAGAGGTTGGCACAATCTGCTTTCAGATAAGCTCCTTAAAGAAATACATTATGCCACTGTAAGGTGGAAGCAAAGAGATGTCTGATTGTGGGCTCTGTTTGTTTAAGTACAAGAACTGACACACCCAGTTAGCGAATTCAAGTCTGTTTCTCTTAATGGAAATACGTATCTGCAAGAGGATGCTTTTTAAGCAAAGTGTTAATCTAACTCAGGTTTGAGGGTTATAGTTTATTAATTGAAAATTATGGAATATTACTTCTGATAGAGAAGCCAGATAAGCAACATTTCTGGTTGGTCATAAATTATATGATGGACTTTATCAAGCGAAGATCACTTAGGAGAGGAAAAGCTAATTTAGAGTAAGAGTTTGTAGTGGTGGTTTGTTTTCAAATTTTTAAATTGGTGATAACAGTATGCTCACAATAATGGTTACAACTACCATCAGGTAGGGAATTTAAAAACAAACACTAACAGATTTCATAATGTACAGTTTTGTTACATAAATGGGATAAGAAGCAAATACAGGACTTGCTTGTGTCCTTTAAAGCCTCAAGTGTAATTACTACCACGTGGTACTTTAGGGGTTTTGTCATGTGCAAATAGGGTGACCTTAATACTTTCAATTGGAAATACAGGGCTGTGAGTCCTTGAAATCTGAACACCAATCAATCAGGTGTATATTTATTTCCAAAAGCAGTTTCAGCTGGGACTTTTAAACTTCTCAGTGGGCCAACATAATACTGAGGATAGATTTTATAACTCAAATCTTCATATATGAAACCGGATTTTCTCTTACTTTCCAAAGGCAGGGACTCGAGAACATTGCCCTAGATAAATACACTTTGCCCCCATCAAAACAAAGGTCTTGCTGCAGAAAACTCAAAACCAAACTAATAAAGCAGCTTCGCCTGGGGTAAAGAAAAGTTATCATCTGTTAACACACACTGAAACTAGGACAGTTTAAAAATGTGATTTGAGAAGAAAAAAAGCTTCAAGGCCAAAAGTTCTAGGATTATGTTTGTTAATGGTCTTTTCCCTGGCACTAGGTAAGCAGCTTTATGTAACTGCTTTTCTGTACTACTGTTTCAGGTATAGGTTTGATTTGGCTTTGGATGTCTTCATGTAATAGCTCTTGGATAACCTACAACTAATTTTCCTAGTTAACCCAACAATTTTAAGGAAAAGAGAGAAGTACTTTGTAAGTGGCAAAAAGTTCAGTTTACCTCTGCCCAGCAGGGGACTTTAAAAAAATGGTAAAGAAAGGCAACAGGCAAGGCTTGTAGAAACAATAGGTTGCATTTAAGTCCTTAAACAGGTAAGACCATAAGCTTTTAGGTTGCAAATACTAACCTTGATTTCTTTCACCCTTTTGAAAAATTTAATGGGATGGTTAAGAAAAACACCCAACCTTCTTTCTAAATAAGTAATACCCAAGCAATCAGATAATTTATAGTACAATGGGTAATGTTGGGGTCCAGTTTTTCCCCCCAGCGAAAAAATTTTTTTACAATTATTTAGGGCAACATTTACCACAAAGCCAATGGCAAGAAGCCCTTGACTGAATTCCAAAACAAGATTTTCAGTTAACATTAAAACCACTAACCTTTGCCTTACGATTGAAATGCTAAAAATAAAAAATATTACAAATGGAAGTGTTTGAGAATAACTATATAAAGATGTCTATTTCCATCAAATATACAAGTCTAATTTAGACTCCAACACAGTATTAACAGCTCAAACTTTGATGGTGAACAATCCTTTTCCACCTTAATGCAGTGTAGGAAGAATAGCACACATTAAAGTTTGTTACGAAAATAGAGTTTATTAAAAACATCCCTATTGTTTTTGAGGAGCTTTCACCGTTACCTTGTCTTAAATTAAAAAAAAAAAAAATAGAGAGCACTTCTAATTACGATTTGTAAACTTTTTAAAGTCAAAACTTTTAAAAAGTTACAGCAAAAAGGGTAATATTTATTCATATTTTCAGTATTTTTTGTTATTTTGTGGCTATTTTTAAATAGAAGGGAAGCAATCAAATTGCTTACAATTCCCCACCAACTACTGCGGGGCTGTGATATAGCAGGAGCAAGTATAATACAGCATCTGTACACTTCAAGCTCTACACTCCAGGAAGTGTCACTGTCACATGTGGACAAATTCCAGTCTCTAACGAGGAGCCTCGGCTGCTGAGCCAGAATCCTTTTCAGGTTCAACGGATGAGGTAGCCTCAGCAGGTAACTCTTCAGAAGGTTTTACAACTGCAGGCTCAGACTCCCCCTTATCAAGTTCTGAAACAGTGTCTACATTTCCCACTTGGCTAATGGGAGGTTCAGCGGTTTTGTTACCGCCTGCCCTGTCTGTCACCTCGGGCTTCTCCTTGCCTCGGTTTTCCTCCTTCTCTCTACGAGACTCTCTATCTCTAGAATCTCTCTCTCTGTCTCGATGCCCACTAGAGCGTCTATTCCTCTCTTCCAAGTCTCTGTGCCTGTCCCGGTCAGGGCTCCTTCTTCCCCACTCTCTCCTTTCACGATTACTATTCTCTCTATCATCATGACGGTTCCCATACCGTTCCCGGTCATTTTCCACCCTATTTCCAAAAGATCTTCTTCCAAACCTTTCTTGGTCTCTACCTGAAGTGAACTGCTGCCTGTTATCGTTTCTAAAGGGCTGTGGCTGCGTCGGCGGCGGCTGGTTCGACGGCGGCTGCGTCGGCGGCTGTTGCTGCGGCTGCGGTGCCGGCGGCGGCTGCTGCGGCGGCGGCTGCCTTCCATCTCTATCCTCGGGACCCCCTGGGCCTGGCCCTGGGCCCCCGAGCCCTGGCACTCCACCGGGCCGGACAAAGGGGCCGTGGGGAGGAAAGGGACCTTTCATTCCATGAGGCGGAGGCATCCCGAAGCCCCCGGGGCCTGGTGGCGGGCCTCTGTGCATCATATGCGGAGGCACGGGGCGCGGCGGCAGCAAAGGAAAGCGTGGCAGGTGAGGTGGAGGCATTCCCGGCGGGCGCTGGAGTGGGATCAGGCCGGGTCGGGCACCAAGAAGACCAGTGGATGGGGCTTGGAGCCCGATTACAGGGCCGGGTGCAACTCCTTGAGTACCTGCGAGGCAATAAAAATTAAAGTGTAAATAACATAACATAGAAGGCAGCATATTCTATTTTCAATTATTTCCTGTGGAGCTTGAAGCAAAATGAAATTCAACCCAAAACCTTCAAATTTCATACTGTTTGCCTGTCTACCTAGCAGAAAAATGTGACGGCCCAGTAACAACGCAGGGCAAGCAGTCCTGGAGATACATACTATGTATACACATCTACCTAGGATAGGTACAGGTCAAAATAAGCTGCAAAAAGAAATTGTAATATACCAAATTCTGGAAAGAGTATGTCAGAATCTCCTTCTAGACAGCCTTGACTAGTAGCTGTTTACCACTCAAAATACTTGAGAAACACACGGGCACTGAGATAAAAGAACTAATGAGATAAAGAACTGAACTATTTGACCCAACTGAAGGTTATTTCAGGTGTACTCTTAGAAGAAAACTTCTTACTCTAAGTCTTAATTTGACTTTTTACTAGGAAAAAATGAGGTCAATAACCCAGAAAATCCAGTGAAGAGGGAGGTTTCTTTGATTCTATGTCATTAAAATGCTTTGTGCAGTTATTATGCAGTAAGCATTACTTTAATGTTTATAAAATAAAGATCCATACACAAACGTAGAGTTTATTTTTACAAGTCCCTCTTCAAAGCACAGCATAACGTGTAAACTGCTATGCCAAAATGCCTGCTGAACAATGCTGAGTGCCCAGCCAGTCACCTTCTATTCACTTTCCCAAAGGTGGCAAAACTGATAAAGTTAGTGCTGCTGCTCAAAGTGACAATGACTTGCTTTATTTCCCATTTACACGAGTGTGCTTATGCTTTAAGAATCAAACAAATTCAACCCGTCATTTATAATACCATGGAAAAGGAGGATCTGTTGTGGTTCACAACTTAAGTAACAGGTATCGTGGTCTCTCAATTTATTTCTCTGCAAATATAAACATCACAAGGCAAATACTATGACCAACAAGAGTTATTCTAATAAAGGAAAATGTTCCAGATATTGTCAAAATGTGCCATTTACCCATGTACTGCAGAAATGCCTTTGAGCAAGTTGTGGGTTATGACCATAAACTGGCAATGGTGAGAAAAATGCTTGCGTGACACTGACAGAAAAACCACCAGAGAGCAAACCCAATAGTTATTCATCTTTTTGTCCCCAGCATCATATTATTTTATGTTTACAGTTTCAATCACTTCCACTCACTTTAGCAAACATTTAACAAGTCCTATTTGCTCCTAGATTTTCTGTATTAACAATTAATACTAATATGATAGACACGAATTTCTACTTCAGTTTTTGTTCCTCAGGACATATGGTCCAATACTGTTCTGTGAGACTTAGGCACTAAATAGAGTAGACTGGAAAATGTATGTGCATCAGTTTATAACTCTTAACGTGAAGACTCACCGCTTTGGTATTTATTTAAACAGAGTACCTTCTTTTAAATGCTTGAAGAGAAATACATTCAGTGAAAAGGATCTCACATAGGAGCAACCTTGGACACATGCCTCAGAAATGGGGATAATAATACCTGCCTCTTGTTGCGATTAAATGGGATAAAGTACATAAGCATGAGCTCAGAGCTTGGTACACAGTTAAGTGCTGAAAATATTATTCTACACATCTATTTTGACAGATAAGTATCCTAACACTAAATATTTCACTTTGCAAAAACACATTTTTCTTTTCTGATCATTGAGATCTTACTGGCTTCTCCTGGTCCCCCAATATTCACCACTGTTTAGAGTCAAGCACTTTGGCAACTGGGAAAAAATTATGCTTCCATATGTCAGGCCTAAAGTTGAGAAATGCTAATTACCATAATGAAAAGCCAGAAATGATGAATTGGATGAACAAGGCCAAGACCCCATAGCCTCTTTACACTCTCCTTAGGAAATCCCAGACAATGAACATATTACAGAGCTTATACTATTATCTCAGACTGATACAAAATTCATGGCAAACTAACATTCTTCATATCATTTAGTGAACATATATTGAGTACATACCATACAGGGGATAACAAGGCACCTAGGATATATCCTTGCTCCCACTTTTTAAAGAAATCGTAGAGCCGCAACATTTGTGGACTTCAACTCAAAACAAGCAAAATAAAATGTGCGCACCCATGTACAGCCTCCTTCAATAGAGTCATCATATAGAGAAGCACTTCAACAAATCGAACTTTACTTTCCCACCAGCTTTACTCAAGGATGAACATGGTCAATGTTTACTCTGCTAAAGACTTGCTGTGGCACATTCCAGTACCTAACTATATGCTCAAGGGGCCAATAGCAAGTTTTAAATAACACTAGAAAAATGAGGGAGGGGTTCAAAGCATCTTATTGTAACAAAAGAATTAAGTGCAGATGAAGGAAACAGACATTTGCAGGACAATGGGAAGGTCCTATTCCTGATTTCCCCATAATGATGGCTTCCTCGGCTACCAATCTGACAGCTGCCAAAGGAAGCAAGCCCAACCTCAATCTTGTACAGAAGAGAGCAAATGGGCAATGATTCTTTATAAAATATAAACCGATCTCTAGCAACACATCTCTAAGTTTTTTATAACATGCATTTGAGGGTACATACAGGTTCATTTAACAGGGTTAACTTTTACAGTACCCATATATTTCAAACTCCTACAAAGCACATTTTTAATAAAGAGAAAAACATAGTCTAATTCATCTATTCCGTATATGTGGATATTTGTATTTGGGATTTACTTAAAATATTATTCACTCAAATTCTTTCCCTCTTTTGTAAATAAGCCGATTTCCTTTTAACCCTTTACGGACCAACAAAGTTTACAGATTCCCCCAATAGAATTCCCATAGCTCCAAATGTTGGCCTTCAGGGCACAGAAGTGGTGGAATTAGATATTTTTTTCTCATCTGTTGTTTTGCAGTGAACAAAAAAGTACTGCTTTTATAATAACAGTTATATTTAATTAAAAAATATATCAGGTGGCATAAGCCCTTGGTAGGTATAAGAGCTGAATTTCATTTTTATTTTTATTAGGAAAGCTGTCATGATGCATATACCAGTGGAATACACAGTGAGTTACCCAAGTCTAAAGGACATTCAAAGCAATTATTCATTTTATTTGGAAGTAGGACGTGAAATACCTGACAAGTTTTCTAGAGTTAAAAACTTTAAGAAATTCAGTTATTCATACATATGTTGAACATCTAAGCTTTACATTATTAACATATGTAATGTGCTGGGGATATGAAGATTAAAAAAAATAATCTTCTCCTTCAAACAGGACATAACCTAGTAGAAACAGACAAATGTCAACTGCTATAGGAGATGGCACACACTACTATGGTGACAGAGGTGGAACTGACAAAGTCAGTGTGTGTGAATCTGACCAGGAGTCCCAGGGGAATGTCTGAATTGGGTCCCAAAGGAAAGGAAGAACATTCAAGGCCTATTTAAGGAAGGACATCACTGGTTAAAGAGAACAGCGGCTTCTGGAAAGGCCTATTATATTATTAGCAGAGCGAAGCAGTAAAGTGTGTTGTTCTGAGAATTGCAACAGAATGTCTTTTGATGAAAATCAAGGAGAGAAAAGATGAGGTTTATTACTGAAGCAGCAAGAAAGAATCTGTATGAATACAGATTGCTATCAATTAAAAAAGAAAAAAATGAGGTTTCTGAGGCTGAACAGTTAGGCCGGGGCAATCCAGGTCTTACATGCCATGAAAAGGAACCTGGACTTTGATCTAGAGTGGTGGGAAAACCACGGAGGAATTTTTAGCAGGGATGATCCTCATGTTCATTTCTGAAAGACCCCTCCAGCAAATAGTATACAGGAAAGCAAGGAGGCAGAGGACACTGAAGAGTAGTTAGGCTCTTATTCCAAGAATCTAGGGAAGAGAGGTGAGAGACAAATGAACGAGGTGCGAGAGATGAACAGATTTAAGCCCTTTAGTAGGCAGGACTGGAAGAATATAAGAGATGGAGGAACATAGCTCTCTGGTTCGAATGAGTGGGTGGATGAAGGCATCAACTCAGTGAAGGAATTTAGAAAGAGAAGCAATTTTTGGAGACAGACAACAAATTTCATATGTTAATATTGAGAGCTGGAGGGGCCTAGGCTACACCTGGTGGAAATGTGCTGAAGTGATTGATTAAATGTACAGAGCTCAGAAGAGCCATGGTGTTAACTTATCCAGAACATGGATGAAACAAAAAAGGGAAGAGTTCAGACCTGGGGAAACTCACACTAAAGATAGAAGACTCCAAATTTCCTAACACAGCAAGATTTTAAGGCAGACCAAAACAGTGACAGCCCCAAATGTCTCTATTTAAATTCAAGAAGTATAAGAAATACACTGAAGTTCAAATAACCAAGGCTATTTCCTATGATGAATCAAAAAAAACCACATGCACAATTAAAAAGTAAAAATCAAGATTAAAGGGGAGGTGCCAGTGCTTTCTATAGCAAAGACGTTGGTAATTATGGGAAATAAAGAATAGGTCTGTTAAAAGATTAAAGGGGTGGTGAAGGAGGGGACGGCTGATATCATGACTGGAGACCAGTGTGGACCCTGAATGGCAGGAGAATGTTAGTTGAACACTTTCATGGAGGATGTAAATTTAAGTTGGATCTTTCAAAAAAAGGGGAAAAAAAAAAAAGAAAAAAGCAAGGATTTGCTATGTGAAAAACGAAAGGGAGAGCAGGAGGAAGGGCAGAGAGAACATCTGAAAAGGCCAATCAGTAGAAAAGGCAGTTCTTGTACCTCTTCTCCGCCCATCATCTTGTCTTCCATTCTACCACAGCCAACGCCTCTAGGAAGTCCTGGACCTTTCATTACAAGTAACTTTATCACTTCTGAATTCTCACTTTCAAGTACCCCACTCTCTGGCCCTCTTTCCCAGAATAACCTTCAATCCCACTAGGATCAAGTCCCCAATGCCCTTCACGTCTTTACTCTCCTCCTTACCTGTCTTGCGGTCCACAGTTCTCCCTTACCATGTTGCCTGGAAAAACCTCAACACTGGTTTTAAATGCAACTCTTCTACCTAAACTGCACCTGAATATGGCTGGGCACCACCTCCAACATGCTGACTGGTCTCATTTTATTTATAACTACAACCACAAATGCTCCCTTAATCCTGGCCAGCAATTCTAATTTCCCTAGTCAATTCACATTCTTATGTTTCTAGATATCTATTTCACATGTTCCTGTTTCTCCTTAATCCTGTCTATTCTTATCTGGTTTTATATAGCTTCTGGGAGGTAAAATTCACATAGCCTACAATTCACCCACATAAAGGGTGTAATTCAATGTTTTTTTTTTAATATATTCAGAGTTGGGCAACCATCGAAATAAATTTTAGAACGTTTTCATCACCTCAAAAGAAACCCTGTGGGCTTCCCTGGTGGTGCAGTGGTTGAGAGTCCGCCGGCCGATGCAGGGGACGCGGGATCGTGCCCCGGTCCGGGAGGATCCCACATGCCGCGGAGCGGCTGGGCCCGTGAGCCATGGCCGCTGAGCCTGCGCGTCCGGAGCCTGTGCTCCGCAACGGGAGAGGCCACAACAGTGAGAGGCCCGCGTACCGCAAAAAAAAAAAAAAAAAAAAAAAAAAGAAACCCTGTATCCATTAACCGTCATTTCCTGTTTTCCCCCAACTCCACCCCAACCCCCAGGCAACCACACATTTTATTTTCTGTCTCTATGGACTTGCCTATTCTGGACATTTCATAAATGTGGACTCATACAATATGTGACCCTTTGCGACCGGCTTCTTTCACTTAGCGTATTTTTTCAAGGCCCATCCATGTTGTAGCATGTATTAAGTACTTCATTCCTTTTCATTATCAAGTACTGTTAAATGGAAATACCACATTTTATTTATCCTAGTTGGTATTTTTTTTTAAAAAGGCATCTAGAAAGGCTTTTTTAATCCACCTACTTACCACCAAACCTACCGATTTACCTGCACCTGTATCCGTACTACGCCTTCCATCTGTCAACACCTGTGCCCCACGTTCAAACTCTGAATCCATACCCTCTCCTACATAATATCAACCTAGCAAATATCTCTTCTTTCTTGCAACAAAAATTTCCCGTCTACTGGGTTTTCCAATAATGAACATGCTAGAGTCGTCTTTTAGAAATAAACACGAAAGAACTGCCCTCACCTTATATCTCCCTTCAGCTCATCCCCGTTCCACTGTTCCCCTGTATAGCACATCTCCTCAGAGAGATGTCCAAAATCACTGCATCCATTTCTTGTGTCTCTCATTCTCTCCTGACCCTATATCTATATATACTTACATAGGCTTCTGAACCCACCACTCCAATAAAACCACATTTCTCAAGGTCATCCAGAAGCCTTCATTTTGATAAATCCCGTTAGCAAGTCTCAGCACTCTTCTTTGACCCAAAAATGGCATCTGATAGTTGATCTCTCCCTCCTTCCTGGGAACTTTCTTTACTGGGCTTCCGGAATACCTTCCTCTACTTTTGCTTCCTAGCCCTCTAGCTGCACCTTCTCAGTATCCTTTGCTGGATGGAACAGTAGAGGACAGTGGTTAAAAAGCACAGGTGTTGGAATAAGGGTACCTTGAATTCTAGGTGCTGCCACATGGAGCTGTGACCTTGGGCAGGTCACTTCATCTCTTTATGCCTCTGATTCCCCATCTACAAAATGGGGATAACTGTGTTGACTTCAAAGAACTGTAAGGCTTAAAGGATTGATATATATACAAACTCCTTAGGAGAGTTCCCATCATGTCTCAGTTCTCTGTATCGTATTTTCAACTGCTAAACGCTGACGTTTTCCTGGGCTCATCCCTCTCACTACACTCCCTCCCTAGGTAATCTCACAGACTCTGGTGGCTGTACATATTATATTTGCTGATTACGGCAGAATTTACATCTTTAGACTTTATCAGTTGTTTAGCTGTCATCTGCACCTGAATGTCAAAGTTAAAACATCCAACATTTAACTTGACATCCTCATCCTAAGCCCACTCCTCTTTGAGATCTGCCCATCTGAGGAACGGCAATGACACTCAATTAAATTGCTCAGGTCAGAAACACAGTTGTTCCTGACTCCTTTCTCTCACATATACAATAAGGCCATTCTGAAGGCTGTATCTTCAAAGTAAGTTCAGAATCCAAATGCTTGTTACCTCTGCTGTGCCACCCTAGTTCAAGCTGTTGGCACTCTGATCTACTCCAATGGCATCCAAACCAGTCTCCCCTTTCTACTCTTACCAACTCCTATAGTTCGCTTTCTACGGAAGAGCCATCCATAATCCTGTGCAAGATGGAAACCAGATTTAAAGTGTTGAAGACCCATACTTCCTGTGGTACTCTGGCCCGACAACCAGCTCTGATCACCTGCTGCTGCTCTTCCTTATGATCGCACTGCTCAACCCCAACAGCCCACTGTAGTCCCTCCAACAAGCCAAGTCTGTTCTCAGTCTGAGCCCCCCTTCTGTTCTCCTCTCTAAATGAGATGTTTTCCCGGTGTCTCTATGGCTCTTCCTCTATTATTTCTCTGTATTACCTCCTTAGAAGCCTTCCTTGGCCATCCTATATAAAAGAGTACATCTCACACGACATTCCTCCAATCCCGTTCTCTGCTTTACTCTCTTCAGAGGAATAGCTTCATGGGAAATTATTAGTTTACTTACTATCTAAGTCCCTACTAGAATGTAAGCTCCAGGAAGACAGGCCCTGTCTTGTCATTCAGGGATCTCTAGTACCCAGAAGGGTGCCTGGCACACAGCAGGTACTGGCGTAAATACATGTTGAACGTATGAGTGAATCAATGGTGGTGGCATTAGGGGTGACTAAACTCATCAACAAGATACCTCTCGGGGACAAAAGCAGTGGCTACAAGGTCCAGGTCTCTCCCCCAGGGCGGTGAGTCTCTTTCCATTGTAAACCTATGAATATCTGAAATTTTGAGAAAAGCTGCAATTTCTTTCACAACCGCCTTTTCCGCTCCTAGTCGCAGTTCCACCTTTTCTTGATTCCAAACGAATGAATGTCACTGTGGCATTGTGCACGGACCTAACTCAAAATTTGTTCATACAAGGAAAAGGATATACCAGCCACTTTTATCTCATCTCTCCCACCAGTGCCCTGAGAGCCCCAAGGCATATATACATGTATTTGTTTAATCATTAAAAGTGTTTTTTTTTTTTAAACTACAAACCTTTGGAAAATTGAAATAACAGTACAACCCATACATGTATTTCCTTCGCCTAGGTTCACCAGTTAACAACATTTAGGCCCTAATTATTTTGAAAAGACTCCCAGGTGATTCTTACAGGAGGTACTGTGATGGGAGAAGGGGAGAATGGAAAAATGCGGAGCTAGTTTTCAAAGAATGAGAGAGAGTACATTTTAGATTGCATCATACATTATTATACCAAAAAAAGAATCGTTCTTAGAATGGTAGCAAGAGATTGCTAAAAGAAATTTGAGTTTTCAATAACATATAGCGCAGACAGACTAAGATGTGTATCTATTTTTAGCATGGGGTACGTTTTGATAAAATCTAATACATGAAAACCATAATTTCAAATGAAGAACCAGAGACCACTATCTCTTTAAAATGACTCCCTGGATTTTTTGCAAAATAACGTACAATAAGGTTTGGTCAATTTCCCTATAGCTCATTTATAGTCGTTTTTTAAGAATTTGTTTCTATATGAATTGCTATTTTATTGTAACTGGCAAAGTATAACAGCCGTGACTTAGAGTTAAGAGTTGTACTATTAGAGTCAAGAAGCTTGGGATATACTGGTAATCCATCACTGAATGAGATCATCCATAGGAAATTTTATTTTCAGTGTTAGCTGGAAAAAAATCTTACCTGAAATTCTTCACAGCATTATCTTTGTCTACCAAAATCAATCTAGAGCCCAGAGTTTCTGCCCCTCCCACCTTCCTCAGGCCCAAAGAGATGTCAGAGAGATTTAAACTTAAAAGAGACTCTTTAGGCTGGAGTTCTGCAGCCTAGGAAGTGCTGAGAGAGATGGAGACAATGTGATAAGCAGCTTTCAAGTTTTCGTGCAAGACCTTCTCCATGTTTTGAAGTGCTTCGCCTTCTGAGAAAATATAGTGTGTATTCATGCATAAATTCATATCCAAGGTAAATATCTGCTGTGGATCGATCACTATTAAAACATTCATTGAACAATGTTATATACAAAGTTGAAGGCACTGTGATGAGTATTTGGGAAACACAGTGGAATAATATAATGCAATATTTAGAGTACCAACTCAAATATTTTAAAGCTTTCAAAGAACACTTTTATAGGATAAACAAACATCTGGTAGACCCCTCTGGGTTATAGGTTAATATAACCAATATTATAACAAAGTCTACAATAAGGAAGAATATTAAAATGCAAAAAGTGTTTAAAAAATTAGGTGTTATTATTAAAAAAACTTTTGAGAATTTTCTTCAGGTTTCCTTTGAATGTTATTCACACTAGTAGATTGGTGCTCTAATGTTCTAATTTATAGTGTTAAAAATTACTAATTATAAAAGTATCAAAATTCTAGGCAGAAAAATCTAAAGCTAAGTGAAATCACAAGTCAAATATCAATTTTAAAGTACAGTTGACCCTTGAATAACACAGGTTTGAACTGTACGGACCCACTTATACACAGATTTTTTTTTTCCAGTAAATATGTACTACACGATCCGTAGTTGGTTGAATCTGCAGATGTGGGACCTCGGATATAGAGGGCCAACTATAAAGTTACGTGTGGAGTTTTGACTGCATGGGAGTTGGCGCCCCTAATCACCGCGTTGTTCAAGAGTCAAAAGGCATTACAGAACTTAATAGTAAAATTATTCATCTTCAAGGCAGTCTTAAGGATCATAGATAGCTATTGCATAAAAGCAAACACGCCTGTTTAATTCACAAACCAATTCTGTCTACATAATTCTTGAAGTGTCCAAATTTTGGAACATCAAATGCCTATCGAGGCCAGGCAAGGATGTGTGAAAATCAAGCACGAAGTATACATCATACTACTGCCCAGCAAGTCAGCCTGTAGGCTACCAATCTGTGACTTTTGCTTTAAATATTTGGTAACAAATATTATCAATAAGAAGCAATTTTACACATACCCAATTCTTATAAATTTTACCATCATCTATTGCAGTGTGACAAAACTGTAGAGAATCTCTGTATAATAATAATTAATGAGTAAATGTATCTGGCAAGAGAAGAGACTTTAATTTTCCACAATAGGAATGAATCCGATTTAGCTTAATTTTTCCTTGAAAAGATATTATGGATATGCTGGTAACACAATAGAGATATGTAACACAAACAAACATTTTTTTGTGTACTTTTTTATTGTTTGGAACACCAAAGTAACCCAAATTTCACATTTACAATGAAATTTTAAATAAAAATATGCTGTACATTGTATTAGAGATACATATACAAAAGTTTGGAAAAGTAAACACATACACTTATACAGTGAAGAGAATGTACTGAATTGCTATCACCTTTAATATTCTTTCTCTCCTAAATGGTCAACAACTGTACTGTTTTCTTTAGCTTTTATGAAATGACCACTGCTCTAGCTATTTTGAAGTGTGAGGTACTAAGAACAGATTCCTTTAAAATCAAGTGATAATGAGTTATTATTGTGCATCGAATAGTTTTATGTTTTCAGATTGTCAGTTACTAAAATAATCAAAATCTCTAAAAGATGGAGGTAGTTCCCTACAAATCTGGTAGCGAGGGCTACTTCAGCCCAATTCCAGAAAGAGGTAGTCATCACTCCCAAACTAACATCCACACTTAAGTCTGATCATTCAGAAATTTCTTTACACCAAACCATCCTTAAAGCACCCCACCACCTCCTTCATAACCAGGGCCTACAACAGAATTTTGGAAGATCTGTTTGTTGAAATGTTTTTTTGGCCCTCTACTTTAAAAATATTATTGCCACATTTCAGAAATTAGGATCCAAGAACTCAGTTAAGTCTCAAGGATACATTTAGCTTCCACTGTAAGAAAACAATTTGAGTATCATTAATAGGAAGAATACAGATACCATATTGTGCTATTTAAATGAAATGCCACTATGACTAACACACATTTTCTCAGTAAAGCCAACTGATGGAACTTTAATACATGTGAACTTATCTCTTGGTCTAATATACCACGAAATATCTGAGGCAACCATGCCAAGGTACATACTTCCCTAAAAAGGCTGCTTTCCTCTGCTCACAATTTTAACAGTTTAAAATAAATCACAAGTAAGCAATATAATTTTAGAATTTCCAGTACTCTTCTCTAGGTATGCTAAATATCGTCTATGACATTCCTTACCTGTCATAAGCACCCACCGTTCACTGAGTGCCTACTCTGTGGCAGGCCCCATGTCAGTTGTTTATATATGTTAGCCCAACTGAATGATCACAACACCCCGGTGTGACATTTCATTCCTTTTCTCACAGTTGAAGAAACAAGTTTAGTATCACCTTCTAGGCTTAAAGTTTTCTGTATAGTATAACATTGCTTTTTATTATCATAAGAGAAAACATTAGAGCACCAAGAGAAAACTTGAAAGCATCTTAGTTCTAGTATTCTGTTACTTGGTTAACATCAACAATATTCAACCTGTTTACTGATCCTTTAGTGCTACAATATTGCATGTGATTACTATATTCCTTTATCAAAACGATGGAATTGTGATTAGTCTTTTGGTTAAATCCTCCTTTATTTGCATATACATTAAAAAGTCTCATTTCTATAAAAGGTCAAATTCATGGGATATTCTTTTCAAGATTTCTAATTGAAGGAAAATGGAAGGCTCTCTTTCTCATGATTCAACTAAACTACTGCAGTTTAGTTAAAAGTGCCTATTTTAACAAACCAGTTTTCATTTTTATGTTATGTCATATTTTAACCTTTCCAGATCTGGAACAGCCTTCAATTTCTAAATTTTGTTTTAAAAGTTACAGACAAAGATCATCATCAGAGGTGAAGTATAAACAGTCCTACACTGAAAACCATCCATCCATCCACTTACATAATAATGGTCCTCTCTCATGGAGCTTCCATTCTTGGGGGTGGGAGGAGATGGGCATCCAAACAGGTATGTGAGATAATGATAAATGCTAAGAAATTTAATTATTTTCTAGCAGTGACTAGCTTACTAAGTTTATTTTTCATGCTCACCAACTTCTGATTTGTGTTTTATTTTGTTTCACATGTTGGCTGAGAGTTTAAATTATATATTTCAGTAGTGATAAGAAATAGAAGGGCAGAGTCTCCAAGACCTAAATGTTAAATAAAAGGCAGGTAATTTATTCTTTTTTGGGGTGGGGGCTGCGCCGTGTGGCTTGTGGGATCTCAGTTTCCTGACCAGGGAATGAACCCGGGCCACAGCAGTGAAAGCCCAGAATCCTAACCACTAGGCCACCAGGGAACTCCCTGGGTTATTTATTCTTAAAGGTTGTTCGAAAGTAGTCGTTATTAAAGTCTTGGAGATGATGAAATCTTTTCATTCATTCAGTGAATTTACTAAGACCAGAAAAAAACCACAAATGCATGAAATTCTGTAAAGTCTCAGGTGGCCTAATACCCATGGATACCAGAGTAGGAAACTTCATTTTAAAGAGAATTCACAATCAGGGGCATGCGTGTGGGGTGGAGGAAAGAAGCTGATCAGAAAATTCTACCCAACTTAGATTCTGTGATGCTTGTGTAACCATCTTATTACAAATATGGGGGAGGGGGGAGAAGCATAACAAAACTGAGATCCAAAGATATTAAGGTTTCCTGGCTCCTAGTTCACTGTTCCTTCTACTATGACTTCCATTAGGGCACAGACCTCTTAAGCAACCTCCCCATTAAACAAATCATTTTCCATCATTATGATGACTACTGCTACATTACTTGTGACAAATTTTAACCCTAAATCCTCTTTACCATTACCCAGTCTGTGTACTAAAAGAAATAAAAATCAAGTTTATTATCAGCCTAAACTCAGTCTTAGAGAGGGCAGAAGACAGCATGCCATTTAAAAATAAATTGATTTTTATTATAAATGTAGTACATGCAACAAAGTGAAAATTTCCAACAGTACTGAAAGCTGTAGGTGAAAAGTAAAAGTCCTACATCACAAACCAATGTCCCACAGTCCTACATCCCAGAAGTAACCAATACGCTCTTTCCTTAAAAAAACTAAGATTATGAAAGCAAACATTTGCACACACATACCTCTGAAAAATACAACGGGCTCACAGGACTAGAATATTCTAACACTAAGGATGAATTAACTACCCATTAGGAGAATCAAGTGTTAATTGTATTTGGCAATACCACTTCAAATACAACAATTTATTAATTGTTATAGGATGGTCACTATTAACAAGTATATGACATATTCACTTATAATTCAAGCAAGCAAGGGTAAGGCCTCCTAAAGATGTAAACAATCTAAACCACACTTCCGTGGATCACAGAAGTAGAGTTGTGGGTAAAGCATACAACAGATGAACTCTTGCAGGAGAAAAATGAGGGGTCAGTGGAAAAAGCATTGCCTCAGGCTGTTCAACTGTCACTCAGGTAACAAAGCCATTTTATTGTAATGTATCAAAGATAATTTCTTTGCTAGCCCACAGAGAATGCTACCAAAGTCCAGGGATTTTAAATGTATAAAAATTAGTCCAGACAGGGAAAAAACCCACATTGTTAAAGAAATGCTCTCTCTTATAAAGCTGCGATGTCTGGGGTTTTGTTAATCATGGACTATGTACCAACTCCTTTTTATAGAGATTAGTTTAATCACTTTGCTATACCAAATTAAGATGTGCAAATCCAAACTTTTATTCAAGACAGACAAACAAACATGATTTCATTTTTGAGGCTCTCTCTTGAGCATATTCTTGGTAAAGACTAAAGTACACATATTTAAGAGAAAGATCTTCCTCAAAGAAAAATAGCCTCGGAGAACATTTTACCAAAATTAGCATTTTTATATAAAAAGCCTAACTTGGGCAGGGGAAAGAAAACTAATGATAAAAAACTTAACTTACCAAGAAGTGAAACAGGCTGGGTTACAGGAGGGGTGGGCAGATTCGTGGGTGCAGCAGGTGGCACAGCAGAACCATACATTTTCACACTGTCACCAGACTCGGCGTTTCCTCTAGCCCCAGACACCACTGTTGGAATGGGATTTCCAATAGATAAGTCTTTTGTAGTGTCTTCATTTATACCAGCGATAGTAGCTAAGGAATATAATTACATCAACATGTGAAGCTGAATAAATAATTATCTCCCGGTCAACATTCTTTTGCCATACTATAGGTCCTATTACTGGTCCATTCTCCCTCCTACTCTCAATTTCAAGAGGACAAGTGAACACAAAGGAAAAACATGCTTACAGTTTGGGATGTTTATTGGTGGAGTGTGAGGAGGAGGAATGGATACTGGTGGAGTTATAGGAGGTGGGGGTCCAGGAGGAAGAAAACCTAGAATAAGAAAAATAATGTCAATTGAAGTTGTGTCACTTTATTTCAGGCTCTAAAAAAAGAATGTCTTCTCAAATAACTTAGTGTACCTGGTGGTAAATGCATTGGGTTGAATCCTGGGCGCAGAAATGGTGGAGGAGGTGGAGGAGGAGGAACACCAGGACCAAAGCCTGGAGGGGGAATTCCCAAAGGAGGCGTGAAAGTGGGTGGTTGGAGAGCACCAACTACAGGAGGTCCTGGCTGATGTGGTGGGACCTAGAAAGAAAAGGGAAAATGAAGCCACATATCTAGCCACCCTCCCACCCACCCAGTGTGCAGAGACAAAGAAAAAAGGAATCTCTAAATTGTGCTTATTATGTGAATACATTTATTAGATAACAGGTGGTAATCTGCACCTACCCCTAAACAATAGAAACCACATATTTTTCCCTTTTTCTATTTGGCCGCACCACGCGGCATCCGGGATCTTAGTTCCCCGACCAGGGATCAAACCTGTGCCCCCTGCAGTGGAAGCACGGCGTCTTAACCACTGGACCACCAAGGAATTCCCAGAAATCACATATTTACTCTCTACTTTATGACAGCAAATTCACACTGTAATTCACCAGCACCTATATTGGTGTTCTGCTAGAACATTAATATGTTTAAAAATGTCTCACGGTTAGGTCAATAAGTTTGAGAAATACTTTTAAAAAGGCTACCTGGTAATCTGCACAGTGATTAAGATCACAAGTCCTTAGGGTCAAAGTGCCTGGCCCCCCCTTTCAAGTCGTTTTGTGACCCCGAGCAAGCTACTTACATCACACTCCCTAGACCTCAGTTTACTCATCTGTAAAATGGAAAAGTCCCAACCTCACATAATTATGGGGATTAAAGAGTGAATAAATATTAAGTGCTAGTGCCTGACACTTAAATACCCAACATATGTTAGCTATTGTTAAAAAAAAAAAAAGTACAATCAATCTTAAGAGATTAGTCAAGTTTCTTTAAATGAGTGCTGACATTCATTGAATCTTATTTAGAACCTGCACTGGAAGGGCATATCCAAAAGGTCAGCTAAAGAGTGCCAATTTGGGGACTCCATTTATAAAATATCACAGCTAAGTATGTATCAAAGCATGTAATTTTCTCCTAACACTAAGAAAAATGAAGATGCTAGGCAACCCAGTTTTGTGATAGCTCAGATTTATTTGATTCAGTTTTAATGTGAGAAATTGAGGAAACAAAGTACTGAAAGAAAAGAAAAATCTAGTGGATCATACATAAAAGTATGGGTCAAGTATTTATAATTTTTACCAAAACATTACTTACTTAGCTCTTAACATGTAACAGGAAAATCACATCTCAAGTTAAAAAGGGTATGAGGTAAGACACTGAGTAATCTCGACAGATGTAAGGCAATATGAAATTTATTCTGGTTTTTAAAAGCATTTATAAATAATAGGTCTGACATGCTAACACACAAAAAATTAATATGCACTCATGTCTTTGACTATGAATCTAGACATACATCTATAGTAAGATTTAGAAAGGTATCTTACAGACACTTAAAAGTTTAAACAATGCCCCAAATAGTCTTACCTGTGGAGGTGGTACTGTTATAGGTGCAGGAACAGGAATAGGAGGGACAGGCACAGGTAAAGGCTTAGGTATGGGTGATACTGGTTCTGTGTGTGAGGTTTCTGCCCCTCCATTTTGAGCAACTTCATTTTCATGCTTTTTGGGAATTCCCTTCCAATCTATGAGAGTTAAAGAAATTTAACAAAAGCTTACATTTCAGCTTATAACTTTAAACCCAGAAATGATTTTTAAAATGCTGATATTAAAATCAGAAAGCAGGGACTTCCCTGGTGGCGCAGTGGTTAGGAATCCACCTGCCAATGCAGGGGACGTGGGTTCGAGCCCTGGTCCGGGAAGATCCCACGTGCCACGGAGCAACTAAGCCCGTGCGCCACAACTACTGAGCCTGCGCTCTAGAGCCCGTGAGCCACAACTACTGAAGCCCGAGTGCCTAGAGCCCGTGGCTCTGCAACAAGAGAAGCCACCGTAATGAGAAGCCCGTGTACCACAACGAAGAGTAGCCCCCACTCGCCACAACTAGAGAAAAGCCCGCGCTCAGCAACGAAGACCCAACACAGCCAAAATTAAATTAAAAAAAACAAAAAAAACCCCCCAAAACAGAGCATTCTGATTATTAAAGAAATGCCTAGGCTATAATCTCATAAACATTAATTATTTAAATTAACAATAGCAAACATGCAAAAAGAATGCTTACTTACGTGCCAGGCACAGTTCTAAGCTATATATATATTTATTTAATTCTCATAACCATCTATAAGTACCATCTATAAGTAGGTCCTACTATTATTATTCCCATTTCTCAAGAGGTGAAAACAAAAGACAATTTGCCCAAAGTCACATACCTAGTAGTGGCAGAGATGGGATTCAGCCCAGGCATATTTGGCTCTAAAGTCTCTGTTCTTAACCACAACAGTGTATTGTTTGGATTAAAGACCCTGGGAGGGAGGAGCAGGATTCTTTTTACCCTGGACCAGAGTCTCCCAGAATGCCTGGCACATAGTAGACCCTCAATACCTGTCTGCCTGAACAGAAACCTAGCCCGATCCTTAAACGGAGGCATTACGCACCAAGGAGGGAGGAGGTGGTGTATGGGGGAAGTCCAGCATTGTTTCACTGCCTTTTGGCTTCTCAAATCATCACTCCTGATTGAAGTTCTTTAATGCTTTAAGTATTTACTGTACTTTGCCAGGCCACCCTGTGCTCCTTTCGTCCTGCTATCTATCAATCTTCAGGTCATGCCCCCACAAGCTGCCATTTTTCCCAATGCAATTCCACTATCAACCCGGCATTTTTAATATTCAGCCTACAAATAACTGCACCTCCTTGTCTTACACGTTTACTTTTGATGGCTTCTCTGGACATTTAAACATTTTCAAAGAAATTACTATGAAGCAGTGGATTTTACTAACAATGTTCAGTTTGAGACTCATTTGATCTGTTAGGTTTTTACAGTGAAAAATTCTACCTAAGACCCACTTAATACTATAATTAATAATTAAGCCCACAATCAGTAATTATTTCTGTCTGCATCTCTCCCACTAAATGTAAGTTGCATAAGGGCAAGGACCACATTTGTCTTATTCACCGTTGTTTCCTCCGTTTATTATAATGGAGAGACTGGCACCCACATAGTGGATATTTGAAAAATCTCAAAAATCAGATCCTAAGGCAAAGAATAAACATTTGTCATAGCACTACCAAGGAAACAGTTGATTTTTTTAAAAAAAAAATTAAATACTGCTTTACCTGGATTAAGTGTATCACTGTCCAACATTCCTCCTTCACAAAAACTCTCCAGTTCTTCAGGCTTGACTTTGTCCCACGGAATATAAGTAACACCAAGTTCTACATCCCAATACTGCTTAAAATCTGCCTTTATTCCTTTGTTTAAGGCCCAGGCAATCTATTTCACCATTTGTTAAAATATAAAAAGAAAGGAAAGGAGAAGAATGTCATAAATTGAGAGTTAACTGTTCCCCACAATTCTAATCCCTCAGACTTGGTCAGCAAAGGAGCAGTCTGGCCTGGCTTTCCCTGGATCTCACTCACAACTTTATTCAGCGCTAGGAAACTGGTTACCCTCCCATCTCACCTTGTTCCTCCTAGGATGGAACTCTGACTGGCAATCACTTCCTTACCCACTCTTCCAACCACCCTCCACCCTCCAAGTCCAGGCAGCGTAAAACTTAAGAGAGGAGGAAAAAGTTTATCAGGGACAGGCTGAAGTTCCCTGTACAACTCAGCATAAAAAAGTGGGGAGCATTTTTAAAAGTCTTGGGTACCTCGGAATTACTCAACATCAGACAAAATCCTTTTGCGGTGCAATCCAAGGGTAGAACGTGGTATTTTAACATTAGGGAAACACTGACTCTGGCCCCTCAGAGTGAGAATACCCATGTACCTATATCTTTTCCTCTATCTTCAGTGAGTATTTTTCATAGTTCTAAGATGAGAGGGCTTTAAAACTTTAAAATTAAAATGTGAAAAATACAAAATTTTCTGAATGACAAAATATTTTACAAAATGACATTATATTTAAAGCGTCAAGTAAATACCTTGATGAACTTACCTACCTTAAAAAAAAAAAATTCTACCATGCACCTAACATTTAAAATTTTATTTTAACTCTTAGGAGATAAGCTCTTTAACAAAAGATGCACATGTAATGAATGCCCCAGTGTCCAAAATTAGTTTTTTTCAAAAAGTCACATAATATTATATATTAAGTTTGAAAAGAAATGAATTATAAACTATAAAACAGTACCTTTATGGATTTCTGGTTCACTTTATAGTTTCCTCGGCTCAGTTTCTGCAGGGCGCGGTAAGCATCTTGCCTATGAACCATAACAATATAGGCACAACCTCTGGGAGGAATCATCTGCTCCAGAAGATTTCAATATTATAAAATACAGCAACAACAAAATAAAAAAGCAACAAGATATAATACTAAGTAATCAGTTCCAACAAGCCCAACTCAAACCCCCTGCACCCTCCAGAGCCAGAGTTCTATAACAGGAGATTAAATGAATTTGTTAAGTTGGTGGTTCCAGTTTGGTCTCAACTTGCAATTATCGACAACTCTACAGTTCCCCAAGCTTTGTTATATAAAGACTTCTTTAGAAAACCTTTTTAGAAAAAGGTTTTAGATTAAACTTGGTGATCTAAGAAATGTAGTTAAATGCTAAACATGGACTCAGAACACCTGAACGCTAGCCACATCTACAAACCTGGGAAAATTTTAACTTAGGTTTCAAGTCCTTAATTTCATAGAATAACATTAATCACATCATCTATCTACTGTCATTAACTGATTTAATACTCACATTAATTGATTCAATTGGACCAAACTCTTCTAAGAGACTGGCAACATCCTGCTGAGTAGTCCTTTTGTCCAGCTGTCCCACCCAGAGTGTAGTACTACAAACTTAAAATAAAATTATAATCATAAAAATATACACATTCGATAATGAACAGCACTGTACTTTACATGAAAAAAATCATTAAAGAAGATATGCATGAGTTACACTATGATACCACAAGTTTAAGTAGAAAACCCCATATACATTTAAAAAATTCTAGAAAATTGTGGTAGTACTTCCAGAAATGGAAGTATAGTGAAAGGTACACCTATGAGTTGGTAAAAAAAAACTGGTCTCTTTGAAGACACATCTGAAGATTTCATCTATGTAAACTAGGGCCAGAGCAGCAGTATTTTTGCCCAAGATCGCCCTTGGCAAGTGAACACAAGTGCTAAGACTTGATCCCAACTGTCCTGACCACCAACCAATTCAGTGCTTTTATTCACTGCATGTAGCTGTTCCTTTCCAGCTGTTGAGTGTATATGATTTTTGTTTCATGTTGTGTCCTTGGTAATAGGCCTTGCGGAGTCAGAAGTTTTATACATGTCCTACTTATACTATAAATTAAGATTTCATTAATAGCTACAGAGTTGTATCAAGAATATGTCTAGCACACCTTATTAAACATATTCTAAACACATCATGAAATTCAGGAGATAATGTAAGCTAATACATTCTGTAAATCATAAATCTTTATAAAAGAGGGCACTGGTTATTCTAGGGGGAAAAAAACCCCACCTTTCCACCATGTGTAGGAGAACTAGTTAATGACTCTATTTTATACATTCGAGTCAAGACACACTTCCTCATCGTTAGTTTGGTTCACTCCTCATTGCTGCTTTACAGCTGGCTTAATGTACAAAAGCAAATCCAAGGGTATATGCCAAAGCACAAACGAGTAAGACCTGATAAAGTGGTATTTTGCTAACGGTTATAAAACATCTTAAACTCATGACATGAAAAAAAATGCAGGAAATATGAATATAAACGTTCACGTACCACTAGCAGTTTCCGGTTTGATTTGAGGAAGGCCTTTTTGTCGGCGCTCTCTTTCTTTTTCCCGATCCCTTCTTTCTTGGGATCGAGATCTAGGAGAATGTCGGCGTCTATCTCTGGACCGAGATCGAGAACGTCGATGACGAGACCTTCGAGATCTAGAACCAGATCGAGATCGTCTCCTTTTTGGTGACCTAATATTTTCAGAACGAGGGAGAATGGATTAACACATGGAGATAAAAAAGAAAATGTGAGCATGTGTTAATCTGAAAAAGAAAAAATACAACTAGGTAATTTAATGTTTGGGTATGTAAGAATTTGACAGCAGGGAATTCATTTTAAAGATTTTTAGTATGCTCAAAGTTAGAAAGCGCAAATATATTATAAATGAGATAAATAAGGATGCTAACTTATAAAAGTACCTCTCATCTTTGATATCTCTGGTACTATACCAAATGACATCTTTATAGTGAAGAAGCTAATGTCATCACCGAGATATACTGACTACTATTCCCTATCTTCTCAGTAAAGTCTTTTCTCTGGGAATTAAAACATGTAATCTGATTACAGTATTACTTATTCTCTTTCCACTTTTTTTGGTTGATAAATTGGTAAAGGAACTCTGAATACATAAATCTTATGATTCCATGTATACCTGTAAATAGGCATTAAAGCAACTCAAAGGGAAAATATGTGGGTTAAGATGACTTAGTTTTTTTTAAATTAATACTTCTCCTACCCCCAATCCACAAATGCATACAAACATACCAAGTGTTATTTTATTAGTCCTGGGCATCTGAAAACAATCCAACTTGATTTTAAATTCTATGGCTCCTAAGACATACAGATTTGGATTAACATTTTCTGTAAACTACCTGGATGCTGATCTAGATCTTGACTTTCTGTTATCGGACATGTGCCGCTTAACCTCTTGAATACAAGGTTGTTCTACTTCCATTTCCTTTAAAAAGAAAAACAAAACACAAAACCCATCATTAAAAGAGAAAGTGGAAACTATAAATAGAAAAAAACAGGACAAAAATCTAAAAAATGCTAAATTACAAATCTCTTGCCCTGGAAGTTCTCTTTTGGTTACTTGAGACCAAATTACTAGTTTAATAATGACTGGGCACGAGTGGGAAAAGTTTTTTTTATATGGTTTACAAGATTAGAAGAAATACTGATCTACTTCTGGAAAGTATTTTCGTAAAAGTTACATACCGTGTTTACCAACCATCACCTAAAGCAGTGAATTAGGCACTGTTTAAACATTCTATACTCTATCTCAATCCTCACAAACCGTATGGAAATTTGTAGTATTATTATGTCCACTTTCCAAATGAAAAACTTAGGTCACAGAGAGGGCAAATTTGTGCCCAAAGTAATAGTCTTTCTTCATATTCAAAATGGAAGATAACAAGCCAACAGGCAGCAATCTATTTATAAATCAAGGGAACCATAAAGATAATCAACAATTTGAGAATGAAGTTTTACCTGATGTGCCTTTTGTGTAAGTGGTTCACTTTGTGCCTGAAAGGAAGTTTGGAAAGGCTGCTGCACGGGTGGAGTTGGAGGAATCACGGACTGAGCCATGGGAGGAAATGGAGGTGTAGGAAGAAGGCCAAATCCTGGCATCTGTCCATTAGGAGGAAGTGGAACCTTTTGTTTTTTAAAAAAATTGTATGAGCAGACTTTAAGTAATGAAAAAAAAACCTTACTTTATATAAAACTAAAATACCTTCAATAAATTTTGATCAAGGAAAAACTGACATGCAACCATGACCGACAATTCCTACTGGTACAACCTTTATCCAAAGAATTGTTATATATCCAAGAATACAGGTTAAAAATCCTACAACTCATTTTAAAATTATGAATACATGACCTGGTTTTATAATTTAAAAACATAACTTCATTTATATGAGGAAGCAATGTGACAGACTGAACTTAAACTCAGAGGTACTCTCTATCGCAAATTGTCTCCCTTTAACTTTAAAGGCAATTAAGCTTTGGGGGGAGGAAAAGTGGCTAGAAGCATTGACTTCCAGGTTTATTTTAAACATTTTACTCCAAGGGGAGTTTCAACCAACATGCCTAGGGTTGAATACATAATACTTAGGGTTTGATATTTAGGGTTTCAAATATCATAATAATGAGAGTAATTATGCCACAGTGTAACAATTTTCTACATGTGACATTCCAATGCTAATAGAATTAAAAGTATAATTGTAATGTCATTATAGTACCACAAAACATTCTTTCTAAATTATTAATAAACTTTCAGTAATTGTTAAACATTTGGAAATAAGTTCATAGGTTTTCTCTGTATTTTAAACAGGCTTATAAAATATTTTTCAACCTTCATTCATCAGCAAGTCATTAAAATCACAATATCAGTTTCATATGACCAAATATAGGCACATCTCAGATTCGATTCCAGGCCACTCCAATAAAGTGAATATCGCAATAAAGCAAGTCACATGAATTTTTTGGTTTTCCAGAGCATATAGAAGTTATGTTTACACTATACTGTAGTTTATTAAGTGTGCAATAGCATTATGTCTAAAAAAACCCAACATATATACTTTAATTGAAAAATACTTTATTGCTAAAAAATGCTAACAATCATCTGACAACACATGGTTGCCACAAACCTTCAATTTGTAAAAAATGCAGGATCTGTGAACAATAAAACAAGGTATGCCTGTAAATAGAATGGACTGAACATGATACGGACAAGAAAGTGAATATATTCTAAAGAGATTTCTTAGAACACCTTCTAAAATAAGTCTATAAAGTAGTATTTCCCAAAGGCTGGTTGTACAACAGAATCGCCACACAACTAAAAATAAATAAAGATTCTCTAGATTGACTGTAGCACCAGAGGCCCAGGATTTGTTTTTCCTCCTTATCCCCATAATTCAGATGCATGGTCAAGTTTAGAAAACTCTGAATTAGAGGATTTACTAAAATAAACCCAACGAACAAACCTTTATTTCCTTCAATTCTCCAGTATACTGTGCTCCTTTTACTGAAGATTTCAAACTATATTCCTGAATGCTGAAGAGCTGAAAGCCCTCTAAAGCACTGAATCACGCAACATTAAAAAAGAAAGAAAGAAAAAAGGCTTCTCACAAGGGAAAGAGCTGTATAACTAAACGGGCCAGTTCCCTGAAATAGAACCACAATCTCTCTCTAAACTATTTAAACAAAAATGCCTATTAAATTATTAGCATGTAATGTTTAGCATCCTTGTTTTAATTAAAGGAAAAAGCAACTCAAATCAGTTATGTGCTCAACAGCTTTAACTGCAGCTATAGTACTATTTAGCCATGCACACAGCTAAGTAACAGTGGTCTGGGAAGTGCAACCCATATGCTCTAATGAATAAATCTTCAGTTATTAAAACGCAGCTGTAAGAAAAATGCCTCTACCTGATGGTGCACTGGATCCTGCTGTATTGCCATCATTCGAGGCTGAAACTGATCCATGTTCTGGTGCTGGGTATATGCTGGTTGCTGCATGCCATCTCCAGGAAATCCACTAAAAAAGATGAGTAGTCTTCTTTTTACCCATTCGAAAACACATGAATCTTAGCCACGTTTATACTACAGAAACTTAAAGAATGCTGTTCAGGAGTTATTAATAATCAACACTTTATTGAATCATGTATTTGTCTATATTAACTTAAATACAGCATTTTCCCCAAAAGTCATTTTTTATTGTAAATCTGACAGGATCTCCTCTCCATTCAGAAGAAAACCCCAAATACCACAATTAGAAAAAAGAATTTTAAAAGACTATATGAAAAATGATTTCGTTATTAAGTGTTACTTGCATTATGCCTTATAATGACTACCAAATCTCTATCTGCTGAGGAATCAAAAGAAAGCAACTCACAAGGGTGCCTGTGGAGGAGAAGCAGCAGTTGCAGCAACAGAAGGTACAGCAGCAGCAGGTGCAGGGGGCGCAACAGCAGCAGCAGGTGCTGTGGTGGCGGCGGTGGCCGTGGCCGTGGCGGCGGCGGCGGCGGCGGCGGCGGTGGCGGCGGCGGCGGCGGCGGCAGCGGCATCTTCTTTCTTTGATTCTTCCACAGCTTCCGGCTCATCATCATAATCAAATCTATCAAGTAGCTTCTGGAATAGGTGTGTATGTCAATATTCCATTTAAAAATTCAGACTGTGATTCACTGAACAAAAAACTTTATAAAAACAGATATTCACCACCATCTATAATCCCGCAATGCTGTCATGTACAATTTCACCTTCCCACATGCCTCTTAGGACCCTAGCTCATAGACAATTTTTACACAAATGCCATTTTGAAAAGACACTTTAAAAAAAATTGTTTTCCTTCCCCAATTCTACGTACAGTGTTTTCTTTTTGACTATTTTCTATATGATTTTATAACTAATTTAGTGATAGAAAGATTTTACTCAAACATTCATTTTCCTAGACTAAAAACTTGGAACTCTGCACACGTGAAAATGGGTACACATTTTCAGTCGGCTTTGTAAAATGTACAAAAAGAAAGACCATCTTATCCAATCATTATAAATGCCTACAGAAAAATGTCCATATGCTGCTTGATCGAGAATATGAGAAAGAAAAAAGAGAATGGCAGACAGGGCTGCAAAGTCTACCTGTGCACTTGCTTCTTTCTTAAAACTTTACAACCCACCTTAGATTACCAGAAACTTTCATTAAAAAAAAAAAACCAAAAAACAAAAAATCAAAAAAACCAATCAGTGCACTTCACAGGATCACATGTGTAGAAGAAGAGCCGTTTAAAATATGGTTACATTTACTCAGAAAAGAAGGAATGACAGTAATACAACCACTACTGTGTTTTGGTAGATTATACACAACATTTCATCATCAAAAGCATGCAATGTAGATATAATTTCTTCTTCTTACAGACAAGGAGACTAAGGCTCGGGTATTTAAGAAACATAACCAAGACTGTACAGTTAATACATGTACAATTAGGATGTGGACAATGGTCTTTTCTACCTCAAAGCCCTCAGTCTCTGGCATCCAACAAGGCAGTCATTTCTCTCAGGCTGTGCCCTTCCTGCTCATGGATTTCCAATCTCAAATTCCTAAATTTGTATTGTTCTGTGATAGTTCTGCCTGGAAATTCTGGCTCTACTTTATTGGACAACAGATTTCCTAATTAGGAAAGAAAGTTCCCTTCTTGGACAACACTTCTGTCTCTTTCTGCATAATTCTAGGCCACGTGACTAAAAGTTCTTATTATAACCGAGCGATCTAACATGGCCCAGGCACCTTGCTGCTTTACGCACATTAGCTTACTTAACCCTCATGGCAATAAAAAAATATAGGTACTACCATAGCTCTTTTACAGGGGTACACAGTGAATCCTGTAACTCAACATTAAGATAGAGTCAATGACAGGAGCCAAAATTAAAACTTGGGTCTAAACTGTCTACAAAAAAAACCCAAAGCCTATGATCTTTGCAGTTCACCGCATATAGACATGTTCCTTAAAGTTTTACGATTTATACCTATTGCTTTGAGAGAAGATTTGAAGCAATTAAAAAATTAAACTGAGATCTCTACATCTAAAAAGACATTTCTGTTGCTTTTTAGGAAACTGAAGATCTATGAAGCAGCCAAAATAGAAAAACTGTTCCCAGTCAGCTGTTTGACTAGCTTAAAATAGACCTTTATAGTCAAAGGAAAAGCACAGAATTCCTTTTTCTAAACTTAATGTAACTAACAAACATTGGCCAACCCACTTAAGGTAAAACACTAGAGGAATTAGTTGCAATTCAAATTAACAACAAAATAAGCATGTCAGTAGCACTGCTATTACTCAACATTTCTTTTTTGGAAGTCCTAGCCACCAGAACAGTAAGAAAAGACAAAGAAACAGGCCTAGATGTTGAATGGGAAAAGTCAAATTTAGTAGCCTAGAAAATCTAAGAGAACAACTAGAAAACTAAGCTTCTAATACCATGATAATTTACAACATGAAATAAAAATCAATAGTTTTCCTGTATGGCATCATTAACTAAACAAAAGTGTTATGAAACACTAAACATGAAAAATGAGTAAACATCTAAGAATAAATGACACAAGAAATGTGTAAGACATATTAAAAATCTAATAAATTGAGACTCTATGTAAGAAATTATCAGTACTTCTTAAATTAACCTATAAATTCATAAAAATTTATGCTACAGTTCATCTGGTAAAGTATACTGTGATGATCAATTATATGTGTCAGCTTGGCCAGGTTATGGTGCCCAGTTGTTTGGTCAAAGATTAATACAGATGTTGCTGTGAAGGTATTTTAAAAATGTGATTAACAGGGAATTCCCTGGTGGTCCAGTGGTTGGGACCCCGCACTTTCACTGCCACGGGCCCAGGTTCAATCCATGGTCGGGGATCCCCGCAAGCGATATGTGCATGGCCAAAAACAAACAAACAAAACAAAACAAAGAAAACATTGGGAATTCCCTGGCGGTCCAGTGGTTAGGACTCTGTCCTCGGGGCCTGGGTTCAATCCCTGGTTGGGTACTAAGGTCCCATAAGCTGCATGGTGCAGCAAGGGAAAAAAAAGTGATTAACATTTAAATTAGTAGACTATGAATAAAGAAATACACTCTATAATGTGGGTGTGCCTCAACCAATCAAAGGCCTTAAGAGCAAGGACTTAGGTTTAGGTTTCCCAAAGAAGGCATTCTCAAGACAGCGACATGAAAACCTTGCCTTGCAGAATTCAGACTCAAGATTGCAGCATTAACTCTTACCTGAATTTCCAGCCTGCCACTCTGACCTACAAATTTCAAATTTGCTAGCCTCAACAACTGTGTGAGCCAATTCCTTAAAGAAAATCCCTCCCTTTCTTCTCCCTTTTGTGTGTCTGTGTGTATAACTGGTTCTGCTTCTCTGGAGAACCCTAACACATATGTCCAAGAACAGCCAAAGAATGCCTGAAAAAGAGTAAGGGCAGAGAACACATCTAGAAATGAAATACAAGTTGCAAGTGTTTAAGCTGTTATGTTGCAGAAATAAACAAAGATATTAGTGGGACAGAACAGTGTCCAAAGACAGACACAGAAACAAATGGGAATTAAATGACAAAAACTGTGAGAATTGGCTATTTCCAAAACATAAAGATTTAACTACCTTGAACCATATTCTAAAATAGGTTCTCGATAGATTGAGACAAACATGAAAAGCAAAAATATAAAACTACTAGAAGAAAGAGAATTTTTAATGCAAGTTCAGAGAGTTTTCCTAATCACAACACAACACAGAAGACTAAAAAACAAAACCACAATACATAACAATTTATGTTCACATATGGATGGGAACATACACAACTCTGTTCAAAGCAGAGTGGAACTGATTTCCCTTTTTACTTTAGAACTTTCTGTATTATTTGCATTTTTTTTCCCTAAAAGCATGTACTTCTTCTGTACTCAAAAATTTTATCCAACCTTCTTTGAATAAGTAGTCATTCATAAATCACTAAGATAGAATAACAAGCAGTAATTACCATATGGATTCTTAATTTGGACTACCAGCAATAAAGTTATTGTATCTTAGAATGTTAGAAAGAATAAAAAATTTTAGAGATGATTAAAAGATACTTCTAGGATTTTCAAACTTTTGTGGTTTTTGCACTGCAACTTGTAAAATGAGATGAAATTGTATATAGTCATAAATTCAGTAAACAGACATGACATAAACAGACAAGAGCGGAGTTGTCTGGGCTAACATTTCAACAAGAAGCTCTACGCTGGGCATATTCAGCACATCTATATCCTTAGGGGCAGCTCCTTAAACATAACGAAGGCCCAACAGAGAAGTTGGAAGACACTCAACCAACCCAAACGCTCATATTATAGATATGGTAACTAATGTTTTTAACAGCAGAAAACAGAAAGCAACTTAAATGTCTATCACTAGGGGAATGGCCAAATTGTGATGTGTCCATGTAATGGAATACTCCTAATAAGCACTCAGTACATGGTAGATCTACTTCTATTAACCTTAACAACAACAAAGGGACAAGAGGATTAATATCAAAACAAGGAAGTTAGAAACAGTGTGTATGTATATATATGTGTATATATATATATATATATATATATTAAGAACACACACGTATTTTTATATATGCACACACATATATAATGACCAAAAAGGAAAAGCATATATCCAGGAAATTAATTCTGAAAAGATACACAGCAAAATGTTACAGTAGTTACGTTCACATATGGGGGTTAATGGTGAATGTTCCCCTGTTTACTTTCCTTTACACTGTTTACCTTTCCTTTATATTGAAAATTGTGCAATGAGTATATATCAGATTTTTAACCAGGAATAATCATCAATGTTTTGATGTCGAGGGGGAAAAGTCCCTCAAATCACAAAACAACAAAATGAACAAGCCAGAGAAGCTAGAGAAGGGGTAACTTCCACACTCCCAGTTGAGTGATGTAAACAATGGGGTGGGTTATGTGAGAGAAGCATACCTTGTCAAACGCAGTTTTTTGTCCAGGTTGGGGGAAAGCAGCTTTTTGTCCAGGTGGCTGTGTAGGAGCCGTCTTTAACTGAGCTGTGATAGCCTGAACCTGAGCCATCACAGCATTGTCAATGGCGGGAGACTGTGGTTTTGGAGGCTGTTGAAAAGTCTGAAGGATCTGCTGAAGCTTAAAGAATGGGAAGACTGATAAACCACATAATAAAGTATAATCACAGTATCAGCAGTTAATTTACTAAAAAAAACCCTTAACGGTGACTCAGAATAGCATAGGCACAGAGTAAACTAGAAAAAGGAACCAACCTTTTAATAATGGTTAAGTTTATTGTGAATGAATGTATCAGGGATATAAGATGTGTCACTTAAGGTTAAAAATGTATGCTGATACCCCAACAGTAGACAATGATGGTCAAAGAGAAAAGAGAAAATACACTGAATTGTGAACAAGGTAAATATGTTTTCTAAAAACGTGTACAACAAAATCATTTCCACCAACCTAAATAAATTTGAAATCATCTGGAAATGCTAGAATTGTGAGCAACAGTGCCACCACTCAGCACTTCTGCAGTTCTCTGCAACGGGGCACTGCTATTTCTCAGTGTGCTGTTCCCTTGTTTCCCACATTTCCCCCCTTACCCCTCTGTAGTACCCCTTCCCTTCCTAGTAAAGCCCTTTCTAGTTGAACAGTGGAAATACGTCCTCCGCACAATGTGCTCATTAACTAGGAGTGAACACTAAGAACTGACAACAGCACCTAACTGCAAACACTGTAATCTCTGGAGGCAGGTTACCTGTTGACCTTGCGTTGTCTGAAACAGTTGGGCCACAGCAGCAAAAGCATCAGAGCTGGGCAACTGTGGTACACTTGGTATGGAGTTTGTAGTGGCTTGTGAGGGTTCACAAGAAACTTTAACTGGAGGTGGAGGTGAACCTAAAAAAGATCATTAAGCCCTCAGTAAACTTTAACTCCTAAATATTCCTTTTAATCTCCATTAAGCTTCTTGACTAAAATAATACTCCATTCAGTTTAACATACAGTAAAAAAAAACTACAGACTATGGTAATACAGCCTATACTGTAACAAGCACTGAATACTTTTATTAGAAGTAAGAATTATGGGAAGAAAACTATACCTTCCAAGATGTAAGCTCAAGTCTCCTTCTTTTGGAAAACTTCCATCACTATAAACAGACTCTAAACACTTCATGCACAAAAAATTATACCATCTTCTAAGCTCACAGATACATCTGCCATACCTTCATTATTAGTAACATTTTCTGTTACTGGGGCGGCATTACTGGTTCCTGCTGCCATGTCCAAAAGCGGTTGAATAATTTCAATTTTGAATACTCCATTTTTTTGCCAAAGGTTCAGCACACGAACTATTTTACTCTGTTATGTGTGAGAAAACATGAATATACAATAAATATCTGCATAAGTAATTTAATATACCTCTTACAAAAACAGGAGGAAAAAAAAACACCCCAGGCTAATATTTCCATGCTGTATCTGTTTCATAAACAGAAAAAAAATCTATCATCAGAATTACAACCTGGTTAAACTACACTAACTGACCTTTCCTTCAGTAGTGCAATCTAGAGTAAGAAACAGAAGGGGGGAAAGAAAGAGAAAAGAAATATAACCTAGAGAATCAAAAGAAATGCATTATAATACTTAAAAATGTATCTGAAGTTTCCATTATATTTTACTTATGATTACAAAGAAACAACCAGTTATCTTAGAGAAGTGAAGAATTTTCCAGGATGACTAGAACAGTTAAAATATTTAAGACAATTATTGGCCTGTAATTGTTAGGTAAATTGTTTTGTGGACTAGTAAATATGAAGGAGATCCATGTAACTCTTATTTCCTACTCAAGGAATGATCTTCTTTTCTCTTGTATATTTTCCCCACAAGAGCATTCCTTCAAGAATATAAATACAGAATCCATAACACTCAAATTTATATCCCGTTTCTTGTAGTCTCCAGTCTTCATTATTCTGAGTCTACCAGTGCATTTCTCCCACCTATTGGAGTCTAGTTTTCTGTCTATAATGTTTTTCTACCATTTTACAGTACATAGTAAAACCAGCTATAAATGTGAGGAATTAAATACTGTAGTCTGATTGCTAATGAATACCATTTACGCTCTAGCAGCTCTATATGCTGGGGAGAGCCATCAATTATTGGTCCCTTCCTTTTGGAATAAGCAACAATCTGAGATAAGCATTGCTCTCCTCTACTTGCAGAATTTCTTTACCATTCAACCACAAGAAATCTTTCCAACAATGTCTTCTTAAAGCAAGATTGTGCTCCTTTTATATTTCAACAGTACAACATTCCTGAAGGACTTCCCAAGAAAACAGATATGACTACTATAGAAAAAACCGGGTTTTGTTTCAAGTTCATGATTATCTTTCTAGTAATACAGTAGGCTTTAAATATCTAATATACATTTAAATAGATTTAAGTAGATACAAAAACAAAAACAAAACAAGAATACAAGCTTAATTCAAAAATTATAAACTATACCTTATCTTCAGATGGACAAAGATACAAATATTGGAATGTGGCAGTTATGTTTTTAGAGAATCTTGGCCCAAAAACATCTTTATCAGTTCCAAACTGATGACGAGACTGTCTCACAATTGAGTCGATTACATATAATCCCGGAACCTTGTATTCTGGTTTACACTACAAAGATTAAAGATGTAAATTCAATACAGGAAAAGCAAATCACAATTTGACACCCATTAATCTCACTTTTATGAAACTATATATCCAAGAATTACTTCTATTTAGAAACTACTTGAATGTTTAGTTCTCACTGGCTAGCTTGTCAAATTTCCCACAGGTCTGTACAGAACTGCCATTCTCTTGATACTTCAGACCCCCAATATTTTACTTTTCTCTGATCCCTCTGTCTCTCCACGCACAACTTCCCAGAATCAACATTACTTTACCAATCCCTAAGCCACCTCCATACAAATCCACTTATTATGGATAAATCTCTGCTGTAATTCATCCTGCTCAAAAAAATAATTTTTACCTTTTAAAATTATCAAGGAGATCATTTTAACAACATATCAATTTCAATTCTATTAAGTACAGTACCAGAGAAACAAAAACTAAAAGGAGAGGTCATTTTTGGCCTTTCAAATTGACAAGGTAAAATGAATAGACAGACACCTGCACACATTTCTGGTGGTACAACCTTTATGAAGGATGATTTAGCAATAAAAGTAAAGCCTTATTTCATCCATCAAGTCTACTTCTAGAAATTTATCCTAAGGAAAACAATTAAGATGCCTCTGAATTTTTTCCACAAGGCTAGCCACTGAAGTGAAATGCCCAGTAATCGGGAACTGGCTTAGTAAATCGTGAAAAACAATCATATGTTAGAATACCTTGTAGATGTTTATAATAAATTCCGTGGGAAAAGCAGGTTATCCATCAGCCTATGTCTCCATTTTCCTTTTATAAATGTACATGTACATACTAAAACATGAGTAAATATTCATCATAACTGGGGTGGTGTCATATAGGTAATTTTAATTTTTTTCCCGTTTTATTTACTGGTACTTTGATTTGCTACTATAAAAACCTCTATTGACTATACTTTTTGGTCTGTTGGAGCTCTAACTCCTATCTCGCAGCCAGTATTAAATGGCCTTGGACCAGAGACACTCCCACACACATTTATTAGTGTGTACTACATGGCACAGCTCCAGGTTGGGGGAGAAGACAAGGATGTCTAAGTAAGCCTCCGTTTTCAGTCCTTTACTGAGAAAGACGTGTGCTAATCACACCATATAATCGTAAGTGAAAAACTGTTTAATTATGATGGGAGCAGGAGAAAGCTGGAAAAACTTTACGAAGTGCTTTCATTTGAAGTACTCCAAGATGAGTTAAATGTCAACAGAGTAGGCAGGGCAAAGGGGAGAGAAGGCACATCAGGCTCAAGGAAGAGTCCTGTTCAGTAGAGAAGAAACTGTTGCTGAATCCTACCTCATAGTAAGTGCTCAATCAACAGTACTGCTATAAATTTTTGTTTTGTTAGGAAAAAACAAAAAACCTCTAGTGATTAAAAAGAACTTCTAGTGACAACTTTTCTGTAGAGTGGCTTTAGAAGCAATTATCCAAATTACAATTTACAAAGTAAATTACAAATACTGATCACAACTAAAATGAGGTAATAAATAGATAGTTACCTTTTTGATGAACTTTTCTACTATTTGAACTACATGCTTATAAAGCTGAAAAGAATGAAAAGAAAATCATTATCCAGTTTACATACTTCTACATTTCCTGTAATTAGAAAATACTTAAAAATCTTGAAATTTGCACAATTTGAATTAATTCCCAAGATAATACTGAAAAAAACACGGAAAATAATCCATAGTCAACCCATAGTCAACAACTGAAAAAATCTTAACAAATCATAAAGAAACTACAAACTAAAACAGAAAACTACAAAAATTCCCCCAAACACAAGGTCCTTTTCTTAGATTTTTAATCAGTAAATCTTCATAGAGTAGTTTATTAAGGAACTTTAGGAGAAGGATAAGAACAATGGAACTGGAAGTAAATAATGCAGTTTTTAAAGGGACTCACTTATTTAAGGTGTGATTGGGTAAGACATTTAATTTCATGAAGTCCAAGGTTTTTAAATAAAAAATGAAGCTAATACTCCACTGATTTATGATAAGAATTAAATGAAAACAAAACAAAACAAAAAAACCCCCCAAAAACCTCTGCCATTCTACTCTCTACTTCAATGAGTTCAACTTTTTTTTAGCACCACACACAAAAAAGGCAATTATGTGAGGTGATGGACATGTCAATTGGCTTGAGGTAATCATTCCACAATGTACACGTGTATCAAATCGTGTTCTATTACATTATATTACTGAATTTGTCAATTATACCTCAGTAAAGCTAAAAAATATAAAGGGGAAATACTAACAACAAAACAAGTTTTGAAATAATGTTACAATGTAGATGCACCATACTGTATTATTATGTACTTTCAGCAAAACTTGGTTAGTGTTCTTTGATTCAGGCCTGAACTAATTCACAAGATGAATTCTCACATTTAACAATAACATTTTCAAAATTTCAAAAACATTTTCCAAATGAAATATATTTCTTTTACTCTTACCTTAATAGCTTTAATAGCAGCTTTCGTGATGAGAATCATCTTGGCTCGAGAGATGGGAGGTTTCATATCCATAAGTGAAAAGAGCTTAAAAAACAGAAAAAGAGGAAAAAAATGTCTTAATTACAAGTAAAATTAGAGGTTAATCCTTCAGTTCTACAAATATATTTGTAATATATTAACTAAAAGAATAATAAATTTTTGGAACTAAGTTTAATAATTCGTCTAGTAAAGAAAAACAAGAGCTTTCCTACATACTGGCATCACCACTTCGAAAATACAATGGGAAAAAATCATATTAAAAGTAGCAAAAAAGGTAAAATATTTACAAAATCTGTAACAGAAAAAATTACAAAACTTTGCTGGAGAACTCAAAAATGATTTGAATGGAAACAAACACACCATGTTCCTGTACTGAAAACGGCAATACTGTGACTCAATACTTAATATTTCATTCCAAACCTCACTGAGATTTTGGAAAACTTCAAATAATTCTAACGTTCATTTGGAGAAACACATGTATTACATCAGGCAAGAAATTTAACATGCCATTATAAAGCCTGAATTCACAATTTCTTGATTTAGTTAGGAATAAAAATGACACCATATTTAACAAATCTCACTACAGTAAATCCAACAATCAGGTGCTCATAGGAGACTTAACCACACATGCATACTCCTTCCCCCTAAAGTTTAAATCCAACCAAAATATAATGATAGCCCATAGAGGGTAACAAAGGTAAAAGACATTAAGCTTATACCTAGTTTCTTAAATTCTTGTTTTTGTTTTGTTTTAATCATAGACACACACATACTCTTCTAATAATACATCTTGAAATAAGTTTCAGGGCTTCCTGAGTATTATCAACCTTACATGAATCATGTTTCCATTTCTTTCTAATTAATGTTGGTATTTCAAATATGGAACCCCTAAGACACAGACCATCTTTCCTAGACCACTACTAAGAGGCTACCTTAAAGAACAAAAGTCTCCTTTCCCAGAATAAATAGCCCTACCTGGAAACATACCTTAAATTCCCTGGCAACAGAATTTTCACAGCTTTTCAAAACTACAGACACAACGGACTACAGACAACGGTAACAGTAATTTTTAGAAAGAGTATGCAATGAAAGATATAATCAATGTAAGAACCAGATACATACTATGCCTAAGCAGAGAAAGGTAGAACTTTTCCATAAATAATACTAAGATACAGAAAATGGGAAAAACACAAAGATATTAACACAGAAATTCATTTTTTTAAAAGGGATTAAGTAAATAAGGTCATTCTTTATCATTTTATTTACCAACATAATTAAAATTCTCCTTGAGAATAAAGGCTCACTAATTGAAAGACAATTAGAAAGGAGACGGTAATCTTTGAAGCTATAAAAACCAATGAGAAAATACGAAATGATTTAAAATATTTCAACTTCAACACAAACTGAAAAATATCAACACTGCATGAAATATAGAGCACACATTTTATAAAAGGGCATGTTCTGCCCATTTCTAAGTTATAAAAGTTATTAAGACAGTTGTTTATTACCGTGGTTCTATTTCCTTCTCTGGACCTTAAAGCAGAGAAAGGGGAGACAAAAAAGTTTACACATGGATCTTAAGAATAAGCAACAGTGGGACTTCCCTGGTGGCACAGTGGTTAAGAATCCGCCTGCCAGTGCAGGGGACATGGGTTCAATCCCTGGTCTGGGACGATCCCACGTGCCGCGGAGCAGCTAATAAGCCCATGCACAACTACTGAGCCTGCGAGCCACAACTACTGAGCCCACATGCCACAACTACTGAAGCCCACGCGCCTAGAGCCCGTGCTCCACAAGAGAAACGACCGCAGTGAGAAGCCCGAGCACCACAACGAAGAGTAGCCCCCGCTCGCCACGACTAGAAAAAGCCCATGCACAGCAACAAAGACCCAACACAGCCAAAAAAGAATAAGCAACAGTGAGAGCTACTTCTCTGGCCATTAAAAGCTTAGAGACTCATATTTCAATGAAGCCTAAGCCAGAGCTAATATTCATTTAATGTCCCAAATAGCACTTGTTGATTATTTCCGCAGTAGGGAACTCCCCATATTAAACCAAACCAAAACAAAAAAGACAACTGAGCACAGAAGACAGACCAGTGTTATCTTCTGATGAAACGCTCCACAGTCTATACTTAAATAATTTATTTTAAAAAATTAAAATACAGACTACAGGCAATAGAACAGCAAGAGAGCATTCAAGTGCTACCATCTAAGAGACAGAGGAGGGGTGTTTATTCCACTAAAGAAGGCACAACTCAGGAAAAGAGGAGGGAACCAACACTGAGTGCTTATGTATAAGGAAGAATTACCTTTGGTGGTACATTATCTTATTTAATCATATTAACAATTAACATAGATTGTTACACGTACTTTGAGATGATACCCAAAGGGATTACATCTGTTTTCGGATGATGCCCAGGGAACGGGTCTGGACTATAATTTGTTGATTTTAAAGCTTACAATCCTTAATAGCATAGTCATCTCCTTATACAATGCTGCTTATTGACTAAATACATGCAGAGACCATTAACTATGATGGGGAATACAGACAAAATATCAAGTAGGCATCTGTGCCTGTCTATACGTATACTGTATTGATTCAGGGATAATGATGAGACATACCGAATTTAATTTGGGATGCCTACTGAATATTTAGGTAGAAATTTCAGCAGACTGGAAAATGCATCTTGAACAAAGAAGAGGTTCTGCTAGAAACTGAAAGGTCACAATCAAAGCCATGAGGATGAGTAAGACAAGAACAAAGATGATATGATTAACTAGGGTATACCAAATATTTCAATATGGTACAGAGAAGGGGGTTGCACAAAGGAACACCAGGAAAATAACAGAAATTAAAGGTATTTGGCAAGGTCAAATGCTATAAATTAGTTCTTGTGTATGGAACGACTAGTATACCATCTGCAACAGGGCAAGTGCTCAATAAACATCACTAGGTGCAGTGTTCTCCCTGATATTACAGATCTGCATTCAGAATTAATGTAATCTGTCAAAGAAAACAAATGTGTCAAAAGCAGCCAGAGAAAACCATGCCATTCTCTTATATAAAATAATAGCAGCAGTAGGACCCAAAAGGTACAAAACCTCCTCAGAAAGCCTTAGTAAGAAAAAAATACTTGTCAGCAACAGACATGAGTTTGTCTTTTTGCTGTCACCAGCTAAATAACTATTAGAAAATACTAAATATGAACACTGCTCTGCTGGGTGCCTGATTTACAAAGTATTCTAAAAATTATGAAGAATCACTCACAATGATCCCTTGTATCAATAAAGCAGTTTCAAAAGAAGATAAGGAAGGAGCATATTTGGCCCATGACACCTGTAGAATTCATAGTGTTTGGGGGTTAGTCAAAGTAACATCATACTCTGCTATTTATTAACAGTATAAACTTCGACAAGTTTAGTTAACCTTTTCTAAATTTCAAGGATTTCTGAAATCTGAAAAAAAGGATTAACAGTACTCACTTCACCTCATAAGACTGTTAGGATTAAATAAATGAGATAGTGTATATAAATCTCTTAGCCTAGTACCTGACATATAAATGGCTCAGTAAATAGAGGTATATAATGCCCTGGGAATCTTGACACACACCTCGAGTTTAATTTTTTGTTATGGCTTACCATAATACCTTTTTTGTATTACATCTACTATTCAAGTGCTGACTGAATTTAGAGAAATTTTCTCGATACTGAAAATACAGTAGTATCAAAGAGTTTTAAAGCTGTGTAGCACCTTAGTATGTAATCCAGTACTCATACCAAATTCAGAACTGCTTTCACAATACACCTGGCAGGTCCCATATTAGTCCACAGGCTTAATAACTCATAACTAACCTGCCCCAATGGTTACAGCAGTCCTCTTTGTACTGACCCCAAATCTCCCTTCTGATAACCTTCCCTCCCTCTCCTGTTCTAGTTTTGCCTCTGCAGCACAGAACAGTGATCTTTCTCATGTGATAAAATAAATATAACTAAGCATGTTTCCCTTTCTCTTATCTTCTTCAACTATTAGCCAAATGATATGATTTCTAGATCCGACTATCCTGGCTAATTCCTTTTAAGTATAATAAACCAAAATAAACAAGACCCGGATATATATTCCTGTAGAATTTAGTGGATTGTCTTTTGTATTAGTTTCCTATTCCTGTAGTAACACATTAGCTTAAAACAACACTTTTTGGAAGTCAGAATCTCCAGACTTCCCTGGTGGCGAAGTGTTTAAGCATCTGCCTGTCAATGCAGGGGACATGGGTTCAAGCCTTGGTCCGGGAAGATCCCACATGCCGCGGAGCAACTAAGCCTGCGTGCCCAAACTACTGAAGCCTGCACGCCTAGAGCCCGTGCTCCGCAACAAGAGAAGCCACCGCAATGAGAAGCCCATGCACCAGAAGGAAGAGTAGCCCCCGCTCACCGCAACCAGAGAAAGTCTGCGTGGAGCAACAGAGACCCAACACAGCCCAAAATAAATAAATTTAAAAATAAATAAACTGTACCTTGTTTAAAAAAAAAAGAATCTCACTAGTCTGAAACCAAGGTGTTGGCAGGGCTGCCTTCATTCTGGGCGCTCTAGGTCAAAATCTATTTCTTGCCTTTTCTAGCCAAAGTGTGCCTAAATTCCTTTGGCTCATAGCTGCTTCTTCCATCTTCAAAGCTGGCAGCATAGCCTCTTCTCTCTTCCCTGACCTCTGCTTCCAGTGTCAGAGCACTTTCTCTGACTTTCCTGCCTCTCTCAAGGAAGGACCCTTGGGGTTACACTGGGTTCATCCAGATAATGCAGGATAATTAACTCAGCTCAAACCCTTAATCACATCTGCACAGTCTCTTTTGCCAGGTAAGGAAACATATTCACAGGTTCTAGGATTCAGAACATGGACATCCTGGGGTAGGGGAGATCATTTATTATTTTTTTAAAATAGTGCTTAATTCATTATTAACTCACATTTATAATCAACTGAAACCCTCAGACTGTTTTCACTGGAATCTTTATCAAAACTAGATCTTCATGTTGACTTTATGTTGGTTTCTGACAGTCCTTTCAATCTACTTAGGTAGTCTGGAAATGATTTTGTTTTCAATGTAGCAGCTAGTCCAATCAGTTTGTAAATTTCACAAACCTATTTTATATGGCTTCCTCCAACACCACGGTTTTTTAAAAATTAAAAACAGGACCTACTTGTAGGATGACCTTATCTGATATTCCTTGGGCCCTGCCAGTCAGCTAAAATTCACTTAACAATACTCTCATCCTATCTGTGTATTTTTAAAATTTATTCATGATGAAATCATGACAAATATCTTTCTGAAATATTTGGTTTAGAGTCATCACTAGACAAACTTTACAAAAGAAAAATGTTTAATTTGGCCTGTGAGAATCTGTTCTGGCTCCTAGTGACTAGATATCTCTAGACAGAATCTCTTTCAAAGGGATACTTACCCCTACCTTCCACCTCCGCCCCCCCCCGCTTAAACTTCTAAGTATTTGCTTTCCTTAACTTTATTTTATAATGAATTATACTGATTATATCTAGTATTCCTTCCTTTGCTATTATGACCTCCAAGATGACAAATTCTGGCTTAAGCTCTTGTTATTAATAATTAATTACAAAGTTCAATTTAAGGAAAAAATTTGAATGCTTCCAAAAAGAAATACATACACTCACAGTAACAGGCTGGTACTCAAATCTCCCTTCTGACAGATGAAGATATCAAAGTGTTCAAGTCTACAGTCTTCCCTCCTCTTTCGTTCATTTGACTCATCAAATGTGGTACACTGGCTTCAACCAAATCGAGAGTTAAAGCCAACATAACTTAAATGTTTGCTTGTAAAATATATTTTATAAAAGTACACATTAAATTTAACAAAACAAAACTTAGTGGAAAAATCTTTTAAAATCATCATCTCCGCAAAGATGCTTTTTTGTCCATCTAATTATAGCCTGAAGATAGCTCTGTAAAATATTTACTGCTAGAACAATTAGGTAAGGGATAGTTTACAGTCCCGGTCCCTTCTTACCTGGCATGTCATTTTACTGGGCATTTAATGTGATGGGGGGGGGAACGTGTGTGTGTGTGTGTGTGTGTGTGTGTGTGTGTGTGTGTGTGTGTGTGTGTGTGTGTGTGTGTGTGTGTGTGTGTGTGTGTGTGTGTGTGTGTGTGTGTGTGTGTGTGTGTGTGTGTGTGTGTGTGTGTGTGTGTGTGTGTGTGTGTGTGTGTGAGAGAGTGAGTGAGTGAGTGAGTGAGAGAGAGAGAGAGAGAGAGAGAGAGAGAGAGAGAGAGAGAGAGAATGGGGTACGCAGGGAAAGGGGAGCTGCAAGCCAAGCACGTGCTAGACAAGTAGCATTATGCCACTCTACCTGAAAGCAGAATATTGCATATGAGTTAATCAATAGCACGTACAAACAGTAAGAGATAAAATAAAACTGAAAACTGTACAGAGAAGAGTAACTCAATTAACAAAGAGAACCCCAAACTAATTAATAAATATAGAAAAAATGTTCAGTCTTATCAATAGTTGAAAAGGTATAAATTGAGACAATGATACAGTTCTTCAGTTATCTAACTGGCATGACTGTCGATTAGCATGAAGCAAAGAACTAAAAAATTCCTATCTTTTAAACCAACAATTCCACTTTTAGAAATTTATCTAAAATAATCAGATGTTCCCAAATTTCCCAAGATGACTTTTTTTTTTTTTTTTTTTTTTTTGCGGTACGCAGGCCTCTCACTGTTGTGGCCTCTCCCCCTGCGGAGCACAGGCTCCGGACGCGCAGGCCCAGCGGCCATGGCCCACGGGCCCAGCCGCTCCGCGGCATGCGGGATCCTCCCGGACCGGGGCACGAACCCGCGTCCCCTGCATCGGCAGGCAGACTCCCAACCACTGCGCCACCAGGGAAGCCCCCAAGATGACTTTTAAAATTAGAAGATAATTCATGTTATTAAAAAGATCTGGTAACCATATATAAAGTTTTCGAACACAAGTGGAAGGGAAAAAAAGACTGAAATACTCTAAAATGTTCATGGTATTTGGTAGAGTACTTTCTTATTTTCTAGCTTAAATTTACCTAATTTGCATTAATTTTATTTTTTTGTTTTTATAAACTTTATTTTTAAACATTATTTTGTTGTGATTTCTCATTCTTTTTAAAAATATTTATTTATTTATTTAATTTTTTTGGGCTGCTTCGGGTCTTAGTTGCAGCACTCAGGATCTTCGTTGTGGTGCGCGAGCTCAGTAGCTGTGGCGCGCAGGCTGAGTTGCCCCACAGCATGTGGGATATTAGTTCCCCGACAGCATGTGGGATATTAGTTCCCCGACAGGGGATCGAACCCACGTTCCCTGCATTGGAAGGCGGATTCTCTACCAGTGGACCACCAGGGAAGTCCCATAATTTGCATTAATTTTTAAAATGAAAAAATTAAAAATCATGGATTAACAATGAAAAACTTTGTGTCTGAGACACAAAAATGCATTTCTCCAACTTGCCTGTAAATAAATATACAGAATCATCATTATCATCAGGTACAACTTGTCCGTGGAGTAAATCGTGTCTTTGTAGTTAACAGTTACGTTTAAATCAATGCCTTGTAAACCTTTAATACAACTTTTCAAAATTGTTAAAACAAAATTTTAAAAATAAAATTTGCCATTTTAAATCTTTATAACTGAAGCCTCTGTGCACATAAAACCCAAATCTGAAAAATTTCTTAAATATATTTTTGACATCTGTGCATTAAAGAAGGCATCCCTTTTAATTACTGATGTATGATTTACTCCCATGTAAACTCTATTTACTTTCCAGCGAGCGAGTCAAATCCTTTGAAACGCAAATAATTAACCAATTTTCCACTTGCTTAGAGGACTGTCTGGAGAAGAGACAGGTCTGGCATTAATACAAAATATACCTAACAACAGAGCAAATTTACATGGCTCTTTAAAACAGACGATGAGAAAAAGAAACTGTATGTTCTCCTGCTCCTACAGAGCAGGGTCTTTACTTTGACTTAAACACTACAAAATAGTTCTATTTATTTCTCCATAAAATTCACTTTTCAGACTTCTAAAGCTTCGAAGCCAGATATTTTTACAAACAACAAACCTGCAAATAATATTCTCAAGTTTAAAGAGTTTCAAAATTTTTCATACTTAGGTCTACATTTCTTTACCTTAGTACACTTTCCCACAAACACATAAACTTTTCTCCTGGTTCCAGAATTTAGAGAAATGCTTTACAAAATACACACATGTAAGTTCAAATATATACTGTTAATATTAAATATGAAACCACTTTCAAGTTAACTACTTAAGTTTCTATGTGCTTTACGAAAATAGAATATAGTAATATAGCAAACAGGAGTTTAAACTTCATCACCTAATTATATCACCAGTCCCTAATTCTGTTACCATTTGCTGCTGGCAGGACTAATTTTCTAGGTAGTTAATTTCTGACAACTCACTTGCTACCTTGCTTCAAAGTATGCCCTAATTTATTCTTCATCTAAGACTAACTCCCTTACAATTTCCAAGGGTCTACCCTTCACTCAAACTTTTTACTTTAGAACCAAGGCTGCCTCCCCCCCGAATCAGGGCTTTTTAACTCCTTCAGCTCCACTTACTACAACAGGTCATTTTTTATTCCTTACCTCCATTTTGATTCACTGAACTGCAATCAATCCTCAACTTCCTTTTCACTTGTTCGAGAAATAGGTCAGGATGTGATTTTAGGAAATGCCAAATATTTTATCCATGCCATTACTCTACTTTACTAGCATAGACGCCAGGTTTCAAAATCACTTCTACTGTGCCTCACTAAGTAAACTTTGTGTCCACCCAAAGTTGGCCATAAAACATTTTTATGAATTAAATAGTTCCTTCCAGACTTCAATCGAAGAAAAAAAAAATTGTTCCAGGATATAAAATCATCTGATTAGAAGAAAAAAAATTATCTCATATATTTTATCTATACCTATTTTTCTTCCCACAAAGTTGTAATGACTAGATCTATACAAAAGCATGGGATTAAAACTGAAAATTTTAACATTCATAAAATCCCTGATTAATTTAAAATTTTAATTGTGAATATAAATTAGTAAATGAAACATAAACACCTAAAAGTATATCTTAAGTTTTAAACATTGATTGCATCTATTGCATTACTGTGGATGACTTAAAAACTCCCAGACTTCATCATTCTTAAACTTTGGCGAATCCTTCCACAAATATATATTACAGTGCCTTGCTACCTTGCTTCAAATATATAAAAGTTGTTTAGGGAGCCCTCTCCCTTCATAAACAATACAGTAGACAAAGATCAGCTGCTCAAAAAACTTCAGAGAAGCCATGTGGGGGTGTAGACTGGGCTCAGGCAGCCTCTTACAGTACTCTGTCAACAATCACACCATCCCTCCAGTTTCCTTACCTCTAAAATGGAAGGAAGGTAAAGGCATATATAAAACACCTAACCGGTGTACCAGATACCAACCGGCATCTGGTTGGTATTTAATGAGCAAATGCAGGATTCATTTCCTGTCCTTCCCTTGAACTGGCTCCACTGGATTACTTCTTAAAATAGCATGTAAAAACTAAAGATATCCTTTGAACAAACTGAGGATTCAGGATCAACAAAATAACTTCCAGAGCCACTCAGTAGCTAAGAGATATTGTTTTCAACCTGATAGAAAATCAGATCAAGCAACAAAACAATGAAAATGGTGTTAAAACCTGACTTTTTTGTGTTTTTCTTTAAACAGCTTTGAGATATAATTAATATACCATAAAACTCACCCCTATAAAGTGTACGGCTCTGTAGCTTTTGCTATATTCAGAGTTATACAACCATCAACACTATTTAATTTCAGAATATTTCATTACACCCCAAAGAAATTCCATACCCATTAGCAGTCACTCCCCATTCCTCCCCCATACCACCACCAATAAGCTACTTTCTATCTCTATGGATTTGCCCATTTTGGATTATTTCATATATTTAAAAAACCCCTAACTTTATAAAATATGCTCTTATATTTACTCAGAAATGGTTAAGGCCTTTATAAAGATTTGAACGTATCTCTGAATCCCAAATGTGGCTGTCCTTTCTAAGGTGATTTATCATCCAGCAACTCTTAATTACAGTAAATAGATAATATATGACCATTAAAGTTTAAAAGAGTATTTTATGTTTCCTAAAAGCTTAAAAGTGATATTACCATAAATTTCCTTATCATAGGTTTCCTTTAAGCAGGATATTATAATTCTACATCAGCTAAAACTAAGCTCTGACAAAAGGAGTAATAAAGTGGAATACTCATGGTAAAGTGCATAAAGATATTTAGGGGATATTGCAGAAAAAGATTTACAGACTATAAGGTTAGCCAACTATTGCTCTCCAGAGTAATAACACACCTAGAGAGGGGCAGTGGGAAAAGTCCACCCAGGGGAAGGCAAAAAGTGGGTGAACTGTCTATAAAAACTCTACATAAAATAATAAAACTGTTTGAGAATTGTTTTATTTACCACCAAATACTAGCAATTCTAAATAATATCAGGGATAAAATATTCCTTCCCCTAAAACATTTTGTTGACTGAGATTCTTGTTTTAAACTACTGCTGTGGTAACTGGTAAGTTTTTAATACATAAGCATCAAATCTGTACATTTTTATTATGTATCCTTTAATAAGCAATCTATTCTAAGTGGAATTTCATTAGGAAACCTTCCAGTTATATGATCAGTGCACAGAACATGCAGATTCGCTACACCTGTTCATTTGGAGAATGACTACAAGGAGGTTCAGGACAGCCTGCACTCTCCTCAAGGTCAGTTTACGTCTCCAATTCTGTAGTTCCTATGTATATATATTCGTATGTTTAAACCGTACGTTTAAAGTATGATAGCTGTTTGCAATTCTTCTTTCCTGATATATCTTTTTTTCTGATGTAAATACTTAAAAACAGCCAGAATTAGTCTTGAACAAAGAAACACAAAGCTTGACGATCCATGAACAAAAATTATGGAGAATGCCATTACACATAATTTCAAAGATGTTCACCAATCATAATATAGACCTACATTGAAACTCTGGGTGAAAATATTTTAGTGAATTTTTTTTGGACTGAGAGGACATTTGGAAGTCACTAGAATCGATGCCAAAAAAAGACATGGACAGTACTGTGATTTCTAGAATTTACTGTGAAGTGAGCTTTTTCTAAATTTCTGCTAAAGGAAACCTTATGTTTAAAACGCCCCAACTACTGTATATGTGTTGCTTCACATACAACCTTTAGTAATTAGAATTAATGAGAAGTGTTTTTTCAGTCACTTACAGGTGAAGATAAAATTGCTAAATCTGACTATAACTGTCTACTGAAGTCAAATATTGTGAAAATCAACTGACAATCATTGACAAATATGCAGAAGTTAAGGCTTAAAAAGAAACTGGAATATTATTATTCATTACTGTGACAGAGCAGGATGTAGACAAAATTTTCTTTTATCAAAAAAGTATTAATGAAATTGAAAAATATTAATCAATAACTTCTCTCTGTTGTAATATTTATTTGTAACCGGCATGAGGTTCAAATTTCTTTCCTGGCCAATTTCCTGATTATTTCTGAGAATAGTTTTGTTGTAGAAGAGGAATGTGTTAAAAAAAAAAAGAAGAAAGAAAAAAGAAGAAAGTTCTGCTCTGGATGTCAAATATGCTAGGTACACTACTGCTCTACGATCTCTTCCAAGTGACCCGCATCAATTTACACCAAAAATCACAAATTATCCAAACACCAATTATAACTTTCAAGGGGTACTTGGATGGCCCTCCACTTTTCACTGAGCCCTGCTATCTCCCAACTGCCCCCCAATCTAAACCTTGACTTTTTTTTTTTAAACATCTTTATTGGAGTATAAATGCTTACAATGGTGTGTTAGTTTCTGCTTTATAACAAAGTGAATCAGCTATACATATAACCCCATATCTCCACCTTCTTGCGTCTCCCTCCCACCCTCCCTATCCCACCCCTCTAGGTGGTCACAAAGCACCGAGCTAATAATCTCCCTGTGCTATGCAGCTGCTTCCCACTAGCTATCGATTTTACATTTGGTAGTGTATATATGTCCATGCCACTCTCTCACTTCGTCCCAGCTTACCCTTCCCCCTCCCCGTGTCCTCAAGTCCATTCCCTACGTCTGCATCTTTATTCCTGTCCTGCCCCTAGGTTCTTCATCACCATTTTTTTGATTCCCTATACATGTGTTAGCATATAGTATTTATTCTTCTCTTTCTGACTTACTTCACTCGTATGACAGACTCTAGGTCCATCCACCTCACTACAAATAACTCAATTTCATTTCTTTTTATGGCTGAGAAATATTCCATTGTATATATGTGCCACATCTTCTTTATCCATTCATCTGTCGATGGACACTTAGGTTGCTTCCATGTCCTGGCTATTGTAAATAGAGCTGCAATGAACATTGTGGTATATGACTCTCTTTGAATTATAGTTTTCTCAGGGTATATGCCCAGTAGTGGGATTGCTGGGTCGTATAGTAGTTCTATTTTTAGTTTTTAAAGGAACCTCCATACTGTTCTCCATAGTGGCTTGGCTTCTAATTCTTAACTCCAGAGCTTCACTGGATTTCTTGCTGAATTCACTACTAACCTGTACAATGCTTCATCAGTATTATCAAAGTTTCTATGTATTTACCCATGAATTCACAAGCACCAATAAAGAACTCTAACTATAACACAATAAAAAGTAATCGACAAACCATGCAAATATTGAAAAGGATCAAGGTGATTGGAGCATAATAAAGTACAATACTGTTTGAGCAATCTTCTAGTTCTCAAAAAAAAAATCATGACAGTACATTTTAATTACACTTACTATTGGCACAGAAATGTAGACATGTCTCTTCAAGACTAAGCTCTCAACAGATCTTGGTATGGCCTAATACAAATTTAACTATTACCAACTCTACCAAAACTTCAACTGCCAATAGCTAAGCTGCTTATCCTATATACTACCTGATAAAATAGAGTAGCTTGTTTTAGGCTTATTAAATTTGCATGCTGTTGCTCTGAAGTATTCTAAAAAAAAAAAAAAAGATGCTTCATATTATCTCAACAAATGTTATCAATAACACTAAAAGTTTATGTAACAACTTTTTTCCTATCATGTTATCAAGGTGTACCTGAAATGAGTTTTAAAAATGCAGGCAGACATCTATAGAAAAGTTGCCTGTCACACAACTCAACATCAAAAAAAACCAAACCCAAACCAAAAATGGGCAGAAGACTTAAATAGACATTTTTCCAAAGACACACAGATGGCTAACAGGCACATGAGAAGATGCTCAACATCGCTAATTACTAGAGAAATGCAAATCAAAATGACAATGAGGTATCACCTCACATGGGTCAGAACGGCCAACATCAAAGTCTACAAATAAATGCTGGAGAGGGTATGGGGAAAAGGGAACTCTTCTACACTGTTCGTGGGAATGTAAACTGGTGCAGCCACTATGGAAAACAGTACGGAAGTTCCCTAAAAAACTAAATTAGAACTACCACATGATTCAGCAATTCTATTCCTGGGTATATATCCAGAAAAAACAAAAATTCTAATTCGAAAAGATACATGCACCCCAGCGTTCGATACCAGCACTATTTACAATAGCCAAGAGGCAGAAGCAACTTAAGTGCCCATCAACAGGTGCACGGATAAAGAAGATGTGGTATATATACACAACTGAATATTACTCAGCCATAAAAATGGAAATATTACCATTTGCGGCAACGTGGATGAACCTAGAGAATGTTTAGTGAAATAAGTCAGAGAAAGACAAGTACTATATGATATCACTTATATATGGAATCTAAAAATAATACAATGAACCTATGTACAAAACAGAAACAGACTCCCAGAAACAGAAAACAAGCTTATGGTTACCAAAAAGCGGGGTGGGGGGGTGGGGGGGTTATGGGATTAACAGATACAAATTGATAAGCAACAAGGATTTACTGTATAGCACAGAGATAACCAATGTTTTGTAATAATATAATAACATATAATGGAATATAATCTGCAAAATAACCAGAATCTATGCTGCACACCTGAAACTAACACAATACTGTTAATCGACTATGCCTCAAAAAAAAAGTTTCCTGTAATGATTAAGTGAATTATATTCACTTGGATTCCATGTCAGAGGACAGCAACCTACAATTTGTACCTGGTAAGCAAAAAAACACTCCCACAAAAACATACATATACAGGGACTTCCCTGGTGGCGCAGGGGGTAAGATTCTGCCTGCTAATGCAGGGGACACGGGTTCGAGCCCTCGTGCAGGAAGATCCCACATGCCACAGAGCACCTAAGCCCGTGTGCCACAACTACTGAAGCCCGCGCGCCTAGAGCCTGTGCTCCACAACAAGAGAAGCCCGTGCAGCAGCGACAAAGACCCAACGCAGCGAAAAACGAAACAAAAAAAACCCCCACAAAACAAACAAAACATACACATACAAAAACCAACTACCATTTTGTCAACTTTTTATTAGGTACTTTTATCTCCTGAATTCTGTTTCACAAGGTTTATAAGCCAACTTTTCCATTACTCCAATTTTTCTCTGAATCAGTTCCTTATCATATGCCCACACGTTTTTCTGAAACAAAATACTAAACAAAATGAGAGACTAGGGAGAGGAATATTTTCAACAAGAACATCAGTGATAAATCCTGCTACAGAAAGCTCTAAAGAGCCAGCTTTATTCCACTCACCATAAAGCCAGACCTCTACTGTTGTCAGAGATAAGCAATTCTCCGAGTCAAGAAAGAGCAGAGAAACAAAACTATAACTCTTAGTATCCCAACTCCTGTGATTAACAGTGTGCCATTATCAAATGAGTCAAGAGAAACCTCCAATTTTACTTCTGTTGCCCTGGTCCTCCTCTACAGCTCTTCCACACAGTAAGAACCGTGTTTCAAATCTTTGTCCGCTTCTTAAGTAGACCTCTCAAAGAAGAAAGGAATGATCAAAAAGCAACCAGACTGACATTACAGGTTTAAAAAAAAGGGCTTAACATACAGTACTCATCATATGACCTGAATTCTAGAAGACAATCATGCCCAGTAATCAATAGGTCTTCCTTCAGAGTAACATGATTCAAGACTGACAGCCCAAGTGAATAAGCAGCAAAGTCAATTCATGTATTAAAATTACTCATAAAATTTAATTTGTCTGATTTTAACGATAAACACAAATATAAAAGCACTCATATTTTCTTCCTGCACTTCCAAGTAGCATTTTATGCATACCACCTCGATACAGTAGTTCTCACCAAGTAACTCCAGGATCCTGGGGGTTGGTGGGGGGCGGTGTGGGGAAGAGGGTGTCTGAGTTCCTTTCAGTGGTCTGTGAGGTAAAAACTGTTTTCATATCAATACTAAGACATTTCTTGCCCTTTTCATTCATTTTCTCACAAGTATACAGCAGTTTTCCAGAGGCTACCTGATGCAAGAGACTGAATGAAAAAGTAGATACAAGAATTCAAGTTTTATTAAACGTAAGTTTAAATGAGATTTGCAAAAATATAAAACCATGTCACTCTTCTCACTAATTTTTTTTTGTTTTGGAAATGTTACTTTTCATTAGAAATGTTATTTATGTTAACATGTAATAGGTACATTATTTTTAATAAATGTTTCTCAGCTTAAATTTCTGATATGGTAAATATCAAGATATAACCCATAGATACAAAAGCTCTCTGTGGTCCTTAACTTTTAAGAGTTTAAAGGAGCCAAACTCCAAAGTTTGAGAACAGCTGTCCTAGAGAAACTCTTCCACAAAGAGACATGTTTGAGAAAGTTCATTGCAGTGTTTGTCAGTAACAAATGAGAAACAAATGTTCATCAACTGGGGAACCAGATAAATAAAATATGGTCTATTCAAATAACAGCATACTACACAGCAGTTAGAAAGAACTAAATCTTAATATACAGTATTAATAACGTTTAAGCAAAAAAGCATTGAGGAATATGTACAATATACTACTCATGTATATCAAAATATGGAATATTATATTGTTTACGGACCACAGAGATTGATATTATACTGAACTCATTACTTGATTGCTTCTGACGGGGCGGGGGGATAGAGAGGATGGGAGGAAAGGAGGACTTCATAATACTTTATTTTAAAATTAAAAACACATAAAATAATAACAACTGTCGATTCTTGTTATATTCTCTGCACTTTTTTTGTACTTTAAACATCTTAAAATCACAGATACTGCCAAAAAAAAAAAAAGTGAGGGAGAGGGAAGAGCTCTTCTTTTGGATTTAGCGAAGACTGATTAAAGGCTAAAAATGCAATCTACGGATTTAAAAAATCCTATCTATAACCTTTATCCATTCAACGAACTTATGAACTACCAAACCCTTTATATTAAGGAGTGTATATAAACATAGTAGAACAAAATTATCACTGATTTTTTTTACTCATCTTTCCATCTTTTACAATACTTAACACAGTGTCTTGCCATAAAAGTCCTGTCAAAATGCCTTTAATAACCTTGCCTTTTTTATCTTCCTTCCTCTCTTATCACAGATATACTGACCTCTTTTACCTGTGCCTCAGATCTGTCCCATTCCTCTCATCCACAATTTTGCTCTAAGTTAACCAATCCCTCTAGCTGCTTTAAACTATGCTCTTTTTTTGCACATCCCCTCCCCCTCAACATGCTTTAACTTCTATGCCCATCTAATAGAGACCAGGGCTTGAACACCACTTACTTAGGTTAAGACTTTATATATACACTATATAAACATACCAAAGGGCTAGCACCAGTGCCTACTACACGGTTAATTATTCTTCCTTCCCTTCATCCTTGAAGCCACTTTTCCCAGGGAATACCTCACAATCAAACTTCTAGAACAACAACAACAAAAACAAACAAAAAACCCCAACTACTTTACATCTGCTACCTCTTATTTCCTTCTCTTTCCCATCACCATTCAACTTTAAACTACAGGTTCCGTTACCCTCAAAGAATTTTGTGGCATTTTTCTTACTTAAGTCTTAACCTGTGACCACTCCCTTGGTATTATGCAAAATATTATCTTCAGGCAGGAATTAAGAGGGGACCATCTGTATTCAAATCTCACCACTGCCATTAACTAGTAGTATGCCCTTGAGAGAATTATTATTCAGCTTCTTTGAAAATCAGTTTTCTCACCTATAAATGGATGTCTACGCAAGGCTGTAGGAGTATTTACTTAGATATGTATATATAAAGTGACTGGCATGCTATATAGATGCTTATTAAATATTAATTCCTTTGTCTCCCCCTCTCAATTTTCTCTAGGGCACATCTGAGAGTGACTCCCTGATGTCTCCCTCTAACTCTTGCTTCCAAGTTTGAGTCCTACATGACCAAATGCTTGCCAAGAATTTCTACATGACTGTTCCACTCAAACTTAAGCTATTCAAAGTCGAGCATATTTTCCCGTCTCCTAAATAAACTTTTGATGACTGCTTGCCGTGTTAACAGCATCCCCCCTCTCCCAGCACTCAGAATGTGGGGGCAAAAGGTGCTTCTAAACCTACCAGATGTCAAGTCCATGGATTCTTCTGGTCCACATCCTTCCCCTCCTCTCTACTCCCTCTACAGACATGCCAAGTTCAGATTCTACTTGCTTCTCCTACCTCAGTCCCAAACCCACCAAATTTCTCCAAACCTCTGCCTTCTACAATATATACTACAAATCAAGCAGTATTTTGATTATCACTCCACGGCCTGGAAAAAAAATGGAATTCAAACACATTAGAGATGTGAAACTTGTCAGACCCAAAATTATTGATACCTTAATGATTCTTACCTTCCAGTAGTCTCAGGAGTCAAACTACTGTTCCTTACTTCTCACTACTGTAGCCTCTGAATTACTTTTCCTACACCTTCGGAAATCCTGAGACTGACACTTTCTTCTCCACCCAAGTCTAATTCCCCACGGCCATCCCACAGTACTCTACAAGGGCCCCAAAGGAAGCCATTCTATCCCATATTAAAGCTACTTACCTAAGCTTTGTGTCCTCTATTAGTTTAGGCTCCTATGGGACAGAGATCCTCAGTAGTAGTGCCATCGTATTAAGCACACAGCTTTACAGCTAAGCAGGTTCTCAAAAGTTTGCAAAATGAAGATTTGGGAGATTTGAAGTTACAGATTTGAACTAATCAATAACATTTCATGAATGGGGGGAATTAACTGAGAAGCACTACAATCAGGCAGGCACAAGGAGATGGATTTTAAAGTCAGACTATTTTCTCCAGAAAAAAGTGTTTTGGGAAGAAAGTCGGGCAGAAGAGAGTTGGAATTGGTAACATACACCTAACATAATGCAATTTGAAGTGATAAAGACTAGGAATGGAAATAGAAATTATTTAAAGAGGAAAGTGATCAATGATAAGAAAATTCTCACTTTGTACATTTTAAAAGGTTAAAATACCATTTTCTTTTTTCAAGGAGTCAGTATCATTCCTAATTTTGGTTTTCAAAGTAAAAACTACTGATGACATTTTTCCAGAATTAACATAAGACACTTTGCTTAATAATGTGCTTAATGTGAACTTCCATAATGTCTCAATCAGAATTAAATACTTCTTATCTTAAGAATACACTAAAAACCCTCCTCTCTGTTCGTTAAAACCATTCAAAAAGTTTTTATCTTGAGAAAGAAATGTACTTATCTTCTAAAAAATTGTACCATTTGTATAAATTCTCATTCATTCAACAAGTATTTGCCAACCATGTGCTATGCTGGGGGGGGGGAGGAAGCAAAGAACAGAAACTCCCTGCCCTCATGAAGCCAGCATTCCAGTGTATTTTGCCTTAAGGAAACAAAGTCAACCCTGAAACCTTTGGGGCATTATCACAAATTCTCTAGCCATCAAAAATCAGGAAATGCTATTTCGTCATTTTGAAAATAATCAATACTGAACTTTACAAGACACTGCCCAACTTCTGCAGTTAAGACATGTTATGTATCCATCAGTTGAAGACAAATCATTTCTAGGGTAACTGATAAAGCAATAAACGGTGTTAACTGCAGTGTTAGTGGAGGGTACGATATCACAGCACTGCAAAGTGAAAGTTACTGCACCCGAATTCTGTCACAAGTGAAACTACAAAAATCTCCCTGTGAGATGCAGCAAGTTTTTAACGCTGTCCCAAGACATCTAGCACTACACTACTACACCTGACTTCTTCAGTGCTGGGTTTATCTTTAGTATTTGGAAAAGGAAGATAATCCAACTCAACACATGACCATTGTTTCCATTCTGTAACTACATTTTATATCATCAATGGTCAAGACCTCTCCCCTCAAATCGATTCTGAAAAATAGAAATGTGTGGACTCTACGCTTCAAAAACAGCACCTGGAATGTTTGGAGATACAACCAGAGAGCTTTAGGGCGGCAGGCAGCTTTGTTCCCGGTTTGGGGAGGTTTTCACATGTAAATGTTCCCAAAGAAGGGAGCCGAGGATTAACTACCGCGAGAAGGGTGCGAGGGTGGGGGACTGGAGGCCAAAGCCGGCATTCTAGCGGTCTAAGGCGGAGCGAATACTCTTCTCTCCCATTCAACTTTTTAGGTGTCACGTTGGGGCCACAGAGCCCATAAGAGGGTTGGTTGGGTTCACGACTCGGTAGGATAAGGAGCCCCGTTTATTAAGCCCATTTCCCAAGTGTAGGAATCCCGGAGGAGGGGGATGAACACCCTCTCCAACTCCTCCCCGACCCGGGATCAGAGTCCAGCCGCTGTCGCGCCGCGGCCCGAGCAACAGGAGAGCCGAGGCCGCCGCTCCGCCAGCCCTGCGACCAGCAGATGCTCCGGCTCCCCCCGCCCCCTACGCCCGCCCGCGCTTCTTTCTTAGCCCCTTGCGGGCTCCCGGTACCGCGAAGCCAATAACGGGGCTGGGAGCAGAGAGCGAGAGCACCCGGACCTGAAAGGGGGCGAAGTTAGAGGAACCGGCGCCGACGCGGGCTGGAGGAGGCCGGAAGGGGGCGAGAGGGGCAGCCCGAGGTCGCCGCCCGGGAGTGGGAGGTGGGGGAGGGGTGTGTGGGGTCGGCCTCCGCGACCTCCCCGGGCCACAGGCCGCTCCGCGCAGGCCCCGCCGCCCCGGAACCGGGGCAGGAAGCGTCCCCACCCCGACCTAAGCTTTAAACCTCCGGCGGCAGGAGAAACGACGCCCCGACTCCCCGGCAGGCCCGGCACCCTCCTGTTCCAAGCACCCCTCACCTCTTGGTTGAAGGCGTTGACGGCGTCCATGTTCGCGCTGCGGCGGCGGCTGATCCGGGCCCGCCGGTCACATAGACCTCGCGCCGCGGCGGAGCGGGGCCGGGGAACCGGCCGGGCCTGAGGGGCCGGCGGAGGCGATGAGCTGCGGAGCTGGAGGCCGGGCAGGAAGAGGCTGCGGCCGAGGCGGCGGGGCGGGCGGCCGAGGCAGAGGCGGCGGGGTGGCGGGCCCCCTCTCAGTCCCGTTCGGAGGATGAGGAAAAAGAGGCGGCGGCGGCGGCCCTGGGCTCCAACATGTCCGTTTGGTGGTGGCGGCTGCGCTCTGCGTCTCGCTGACACGGCCCCTCGCGCCCTCACGCACTGGCCCACACTGGCCCGACCGGCAAGCGGGCGGGCCTCTCTCTCCACCTCGCCAGCGGGATGGCGGCAGCTGCCCGAGTCCACGCCGCGCGGGGCACCCTGGGACGGCTCGGGCCTCCCAGCTCTTCCTGTGCCCGGCTCCAGCCCCGCCCCGCCCGCCCCGCCCACGCTGGCCCCGCCCCTCCCCGTCCCGCCCCGCGCGTGCGCGCGCGCCGCCCGCCCAGCCGCTAGCGCGTGACGCCGGGCTACCGAGCGCTTTCCCGCCCGTTGCGGCCGCGGGCCGAGAAGTCGGCTTAGCCCAGAGACTGGGTCCCCGAGAGGGGCGCCGGAGAGCGCGGGATCCCAGGTCCAGGAGTCTGGCACGGAGAGGGCCAGTGCACACGCGCGCCCCTGCCCGACACGGCGCTCCCTGGTGCGTTTTTGTGTGCCATTCTGCCCAGGCAGGCCCTGCACCCGTCAGGGCTGGCGGGCTCGGAGCCACTTGCCCTCCGCTGCCTGGAACAAAGGGCTCAGGATTTGACCTCAGCTCGCTGGGCGTGCATTTGCAGGCTCCCGTGCAGGCTGTGCCGATGCAGTCCTGTGTCTGCCCTAATCGTGAGGGTTAAATCTGCCTGAGCTGAAGCCCCAAGAAGGACATGCAGGCACTGGATATCCACGCAGGCCTAAAGGGACCCCTGTGCAGTCTTGTGCCGCGAGAGGAGTGGATGCGCTAAACACTAATATCGATTCCCCAAACCACGGTGTTTCCTTTTAGGTGGAAAGACTTGTTCTGATTAACTTCCCTTGCAACCTACTGCCTGCCGAGCACTGTGCTGGGTTCTGGGAATATGGAAATTAAAAGATACTTTTCTTTCCCGCAGGCAGCTCGATTTAGTGGGAGAGGACAGGCAGGTATGTGAGCAGGTAATAACTGAAGCATAAGTGTTAGGGCAGAGACTCTGTGGAACAAAGGACAAAGATATTCATCTGACTGGAAGTCCAGGAAAGCTTTTTAGAGGAAGTGGCACCCGAGCTACATCTGAAAGAAGCAGCAAGAGTGGTTGGAGAAGGCACTGTGGCCTGACTGAGCTTGACGAGTACTGTGGCCTTACCCAAGGAGGACGAGCTGGAGCTTAGGGAGTAAGGGGGAGGACTGAGACCAGGTCCTGAAGAGCCTCTGTGTCCTTCCAAGGAGTTTGGATTTTGTCCCCAAGGCAGTAGGAAGCCATGGAAAGCTTTTAAGAGGAGAGTGGTGTCATGCAATATGCTCTTTCACGACTAATGTGTAGAGTAGCGAGAGTGGGGTCAGGGAAAGCATAGCCCTAGCCCTCAGCCCAGGGGATGCTGAGAGCTTAAGGCAATGGATTAGAGGAGAGACAAGGTCAGATACTTAAGAAGGGGAATGGATGGGTTGGGAAAGAACAACTATGAGGTTAAGGAAGAGGGAGGTATCAGGGAGGATGCTCTAGGTATTGGCTTGGTGAAGGACATGCGTGGTGGGTTTATAAGTTAGGGAATATATGGGTAGGAAGGAATGGGTTTGAGTGAAGGCACAGTCACGGTTTAACACTTGTAGATCGTTTACCATGTGCCAGGGTCTATCTGACATGCTATTCTGTGTTATTTCGTTTAATCTTAACGGGCTTCTGTATGACGTGGCTATTGGTGATGCCCCTGTTTTATAGTTGAGGAAGTGAGACCCAATTCAGTTAACTAATATGCCCAAGGCCAGATGATCTCCTGGTGCCTGGGGAGTTTCAGCTGCCCCTGGCGCAAATAAGTGAAGGTGTCTAAGAGGCAGTTGGGTAAACACGTGTGGAGTCAGGAGAGATGGCTGAGAGGAGGTGGAGATCTGGGAGTCAGGAGTGCAAAGCATGCTGGGAGGAGCTGAAACTGACAAAGGGACACGAAACGGGAAACCCAGCTATGTGAGGGGTAAGAAGCTAGAGTGAGAAGAGGCCGAGAAAGAGCACGGGAGAATCGGTCAGCCTGGTCCGGTGCTGAAGGTAGAAGTCAGCAAGATAAAGGTTAGAAAGTACCTGCTAGCAACTGGGACCTCAGGAGGAACGTTGGCAGGAGTGGAGAGGGCCGAAGCCAAACTGATGTGCCCTCGAGAAGGGAATGCAGGGACTTCCTTGGTGGCACAGTGGATAAGACTCCGCACTCCCAATGCAGGGAGCCCAGATTCGATCCCTGGTCCGGGAACTAGATTCCCACATGCATGCCACAACTAAGAGTTCTAATGCCACAACTGAGGAGCCATGGAGCCGCAACTGAGGACCCCCCTTGCCACAATTAAGACCAGGTGCAGGGACTTCCCTGGTGGTGCAGTGGTTAAGAACCCACCTGCCAATGCAGGGGACACGGGTTTGATCCCTGGTCTGGGAAGAACCCACATGCCACGGAGCAACTAAGCCCATGCGCCACAACTACTGAGCCTGCGAGCCACAACAACTGAGCCCTCGTGCCACAACTACTGAAGCCTGCACGCCTAGAGCCCGTGCTCTGCAACAAGAGAAGCCACCTCAATGAGAAGCACACCCACTGCAACAAAGAGTAGCCCCCGCTCTCTGCAACTAGAGAAAGCCCGCATGCAGCAACAAAGAACCAACGCAGCCAAAAATAAATAAATTAAAAAAAAAGACCCGGTGCAACCAAATAAGTAAATAAATATTAAAAAAAAAAAAGAAGGGAAGGCAGCAGGAGATATTTTACAGCCTTGACTGTGAAGGCAAGTTTGTGAGGGCCCCAGGGAAAAGCTGCCAGATGAAGGAAGAGTATACTTATTTCTTTTAGGATGTGAGATGTGTACTCTTAATTATTTGTTGAAGGAAAAAAAATATTCTTCGGGGGTCCATCTATCATCTACTTCGTTTCACTCCCTTTTTATCTCTCAGCTGAACTACGATTATATTTTTTTAAGCCCATTTTGCTTCTCTCAGAGTAGTCATACGTAGGACCACCAACATTGCATTAGAAAATATAGTTCTTGGGGACTTCCCTGGCGGTCCAGTGGTTAAGACTCCGCTCTTCCACTGTAGGGGGCACGGGTTTGATCCCGAGTGCTATGCGGTATGGCCAATAAAAAAGAAAATATAGTTCTTAGTAGATCTACCCTTTGGCTTTTCTGGATCTCCATTGTCTACCAAACCCTGTCCAAGACCCCCATACCATGTTGCCAGCCTACTGCCAGGGCACAACCCAAGTTTTGTCATTTCCTGGACACATCTGGGAATTGACACAGCTTGCCTTTTTGCTCTCAAGTAAAATCTCTCCCGGCTCTTCCATGTAGGCAGGCCCATTTAGCATCAGGTTGATATTCAGACATTACCTCCTTTCAATCATTAATCACTTATCATGCACCTACTTTTTGTCAGGCACTGTGCTGAAAAGCTTCCCCACTCTCCTCCTAGCCAGACTCAACGTCTCCCACCATATGCTTCCATGACCCGGCTATAGCACATCTTACCTTGTCTTGTTATTATCCGAAAAAGTCTGCTGTGCCCTTGCCCTTCCCCTCCCTCTTTCTGTGAACAGTGGCAGATCTTAAAAATGGGCCCACAAAGCCTAATGGAATTCCTTCTCCCCCCAGCTCATATCTGCAATCTTCTTTCCTCCTGTGAGTCAGGGAAATGGATTTGCCTAAGGAAGTTTGAAGTCTTGAGCTGGGGGGAAGGTGGTGAGTTCAGCTTCAGACACTTTGCATTTGGGACTCAATGCATGATAGCTATTGAGCTCTGTAATGGCTTCTGAACTGAGGGACTGATGGCCAGGAGGAGAACATTTCCTGTGCACCACTCTACTGAGATTTGAACATATAAGGAACAAGATTTGACATCTAATATCCTTGTGTTTGAGGTACATAATTTAGATTTAGGGGGTTCTTTTCTTTATAGAGTTGTTTGGTTTATATGTTGTGGTGTTTGGGAGGTCTTTTAAACAAGTTGTTTGGGGAATATGTGTTATCAACTAGGCTTTGGGTGCCTTGGCAGCATTTTCTACCATTTTTCTTTTCAGAAGATACAGGCAGCACCTCTATCTGCTTTGGGACGTCTGGCAACCACTTGCAGAACTACTGCTGGACATCCATCTCTGTCTCTCCAGGCACACAAGTGAAATCATACAATAGGAAATTAGGGGCTAATAACAAAAACTCATGAGATCTGTCCTTTGTGAGCACACCTTGAAGCAGTAGGAATGCAGCCTATTAAAAAGATGACTGGAGGATCATAAATGCATGCGACAAGAATCAGCAAGACATTTTATCCACTTGCAAACTTGCCTTCTCTCAAAGAACATAGATTTAAACAGATTCTTGTATTCATAATGTGGGTGTGGAGATAGACAGTTCTGGAAAGCCATTCCAAACAAACTTGTTTTCAAAAAGAGTAGATGAAATCAATATTCAGAGGAAAGAAAAGATGGCATTCCGAAAGTAGTATTCTGGTTAATTCTGTGCCCTTCACATGTCAACTCATTCTCTTGAAAGGAATGCTGGCTACAGTCTGCAGGTGTGGAGAATACAGAAAGAAAGCATCTCACTCCTGAAGAGTCCAGAAGAACATTCATAGATAAGAATCCAAGAGAAAACAGATTCTTTCTAATGCGTTACCCCATATACTTTCTGGAGCAAGTATAAACTAATGATACTGTACAAGATTCTTCCTTTCTTCTTGGTCTGCTTTCCTTCTCTGGCCAGCTTCCTCCCCTTCCTGAGATTTTACCTGACACCTCTGTGACCCCTCTCCGTCCCCACTTAGAGATCTGAAATCCCTCCTGGTTTACAACTGCATTTCCAGCTACCCACTAGAAAATTCCACATGGACGTCCGTCCCCCTCTGTCCCCAAGGGACCCACCTGATTCCTTTTTGTGTCAATCTCTATCTCCATGCCCTTTATGTTGTTAGTGCCAAAATAGTGGAACAAACTATGAGGAAAACAGGAAGTGGAAGAAAGAAGAGCTCAATGTCAGTTGGGGTGATGGGATTTTAGAGAATTTTCACTTTCTTCTTAATTTTTCAGCACTTTCTAGACTCCGTACAGAAGGCATGTATTACCTTTGTAATCATAAAGAGTAAGCTCCTTACAAAAAGAAATCATACAGATAAGTGTGTAGCAATCCTAAAGTGTTTTGGATAGACAATCTTAGTTATGATAGTAAACATATGAGCATATGAGTAATGTATTAGTTAGGGTTCTCCAGAGAAACAGACCATTAGAATAAATATATATACGTATATATTAAAATATATATTCTCTCTATATATTCTCATATATATACCATTAATATATATATTTTTTTCTCCATATATATTTTATATAGAGTCGATCATTGAAAAATACAGGTTTGAACTATGTGGGTCCCCTTATATGCAGATTTTTTTCAGTAAATATATAGTTGGCCCTACATATCCTCAGGTTCTGCATCCACAAATTCAACCAAATGTGGATAGCAAACTTAATACATCAACCACAGTTGGTAGAATCTGTGGATGCAGAACCGGTGAATACAGACAGCAGACTATGGGACTTGAGCATCCCTAGGTATTGGTATCCACAATAGGTCCTGGAACTAATCTCCCTCAGACACCAAGGGATGACTGTATTTGGAGATACATATATACATAAAATCTGCCATCTAGAGTATCAAGAAAGCTGGTGGGGAACTTCCCTGGTGGTGCAGTGGTTAAGAATCTGCCTGCCAATGCAGGAGACACGGGTTCGAACCCTGGTCCAGGAAGATCCCACATGCTGCGGAGCAACAAAGCCCGTGTGCCACAGCTACTGAGCCTGCGCTCTAGAGCCTGCGAGCCACAACTACTGAAGCCTGCATGCCTAGAGCCCGTGCTCCGCAACAAGAGAAACCACCACAATGAGAAGCCCATGCACCGTAATGAAGAGTTGCCCCCGCTCGCTGTAACTAGAGAAAGCCTGCATACAGCAACGAAGACCCAACACAGCCAAAAATAAATAAACTTGTAAAAAAAAAAACCCCACAAAACTTAAGGCCCTTAAAAACACAAAATATTATTTTTTTTAAAAAAAAGGAAAGAAAACTGGTGGGCAGTCCTAGGCCATGGCCTGAAAACCAGTGCAAGGGCAGGAGAAGATGAGATGTCCCACCTCTTGCTGTGAGGCAGGAAAAAAAAGAGCTAATTCCTCCATTTTCCACCTCTGTTCTATTCAGACCCTCAGTGGATTGGCTGATGCCCACCAGCATTGGAGAGGGCATTCTATTTTTGTGGTTCCATCAGTTCAGACGCTAATCTCATCCAAAACACCACCACAGGCACACCCAGTAATAACTTATCTCGGTATCTGGTGGCCCAGGCCAGATGACACAGAAAATTAACCATCAAAAGTAACTGCTAAAGGAAAACAGTTTCTCTTAGCCATATTCTGTCTTACTTAAGAATAGGGATCTAAGATTCTTTTTCCAAAATTGAAATATTAAAATTGTCTTGACTGAAGTGAAATGTCACCTCTCAGGACTGAACTACCCCAATCTAACATTTGCCCTTTTATTCATTCATTCACAAAATAAAGGCAAACACCTACTATGGACAGGCACTGCACTGGGTATTTAGGATACTGCAGTAAGCAAAAACAGATACATTCCAGGACTACTCTGGTGGCACAGTGGTTAAGAATCCGTCTGCCAATGCAGGGGACACGGGTTCAATCCCTGGTCTGGGAGAATCCCACATGCCGCGGAGCAACTAAGCCTGTGCACCATAACTACTGAGCCTGCTCTCTAGAGCCTGTGTGCCACAACTACTGAGCCTGCATGCCGCAACTACTGAGCCCGTGTGCCACAACTACTGAAGCCTGTGCACCTAGAGCCTGTGTTCTGCAACAAGAGAAGCCACCACAATGAGAAGCCTGCGCACCGCAACGAAGCGTAGCCCCCGCTCGCCGTAACTAGAGAAAGCCTGTGCACAAAGAGATAGATTCCTTCCTCATGGACTACTTCCCCAGAGTCTAATACCTGGCCCTGATGTTGAGCATTTTTTCATATGCATATTGGCCATTTATACATGATCATGTCTTGCGGGAAGACAGTTTTATGTTTTTCTAGCCACTCTGTATGTCTTTTATTTATTTTTCTTGTTTGTACTTAGTCCTCCAGTACAATTTTATTTTATTTTATTTTATTTTTCATCTTTATTGGAGTATAATTGCTTTACAATGTTGTGTTAGTTTCTGCTCTAAAAATAAGTGAAACAGCTATATGTATACATATATCCCCATATCCCCTCCCTCATGAGCCTCCCTCCCACCCTCCCTATCCCACCCCTCTAGGCAATTTTAAGTAAAAGAAGGGAAAGGTGGACATCTTTATCCTGTGTCTTATCTCAGGGGTAAACATTCTTTCACCATTACATTGTTAGCTGTAGGTTTTTCATAGATAACAGGTTGAGGAAGTTCCTTTCTATTAGTTTCTTGAGAGTTTTTTAAAAAAATCTTTTTTTTTTTTTTTTTTTTTTTTTTTTTTTTTTTGTGGTACGCAGGCCTCTCACTGTTGTGGCCTCTCCCGTTGTGGAGCACAGGATCCGGACGCACAGGCGCAGCGGCCATGGCTCACGGGCCCAGCCGCTCCACGGCATGTGGGATCTTCCCGGACTGGGGCACGAACCCGTGTCGCCTGCATCGGCAGGCAGACTCTCAACCACTGCGCCACCAGGGAAGCCCTAAAAAAATCTTTTAAATCGAGTGGGTGTTATATTTTGTCAGATGCAGTTTCCATGTCTATTGAGAGGCTCGTATGGTTTTTCTATTTTATTCTGTTTTAATGGTGAATTACATTGATTGGTTTTTGAATGTTAAACCAACCTGGCATTCCTGAACACATACCACTGGTCACGGGGTATTACCCTTTTTATACATTGCTGGATTCAGTCTGCAAATATTCTGTCAAGAATATTAACTTCTATGTTTATGAGTGATATTGGTTTGTAGTTTCTTTTTCTTTTTTTTTTTTTGCGGTACTGTTGTGGCCTCTCCTATTGTGGAGCACAGGCTCCAGACGCACAGGCTCAGCAGCCATGGCTCATGGGCCCAGCTGCTCCGCGGCACGTGGGATCCTCCCGGATCGGGGCACGAACCCGTGTCCCCCTGCATCAGCAGGCGGACTCTCAACCACTGCGCCACCAGGGAAGCCCTGTAGTTTCTTTTTCTTGTAATGGTTTTGGTGTCCGAATAGTCTGTCCTCACCAAGTGTGTTGAGAAGTAGTTCCTCCCTTCTCTATTTTCTGAAAGAGTTTGCATAGAATTGCTATTGTTTCTTCCTTAAGATTTTGTTAGAATTCACCAGTGAAACCATCTGGGCCTAAAGTCTTCTTTATGGAAAGGTTTTATATTAATAATTCAATTTTAAAAATTGATATAGGGCTCTTTGGGTGCTCTATTTTTTGGAGCCAGTTTTGATCATTTGTATTTTTTGAGAAATGTGTCTATTTAAAGGTTGATGATCTATTGGCATAAAGTTTTTCATAATATTCTCTTATTATCCTTTTTATGCCTGTGGTGATATTGCCTCTTTCAATCCCGATGTTGGTCATTTGAATGTTCTTTTTAGAATTTTCTTGTTCAGTGTAGTTAGAGGTTTACTTATCTTGTTGATGTTTTTGAAGAAAGAGCTTTGGTTTTATTGATTAGCTCTATTGTTTGTGTACTTTCTTGTTCATTGATTTTCACTCTTATCTTTATTATTTTCTTTATTCTGCTAGCTTTGTATTTAATTTGCTCCTCTAGCTTCTTATTTATTTATTTATGGCTGTGTTGGGTCTTCGTTTCTGTGCGAGGGCTTTCTCCAGTTGCGGCGAGCGGGGGCCACTCTTCATCGCGGTGTGCGGGCCTCTCGTTGCGGAGCACAGGCTCCAGACGTGCAGGCTCAGTAGTTGTGGCTCACGGGCCCAGTTGCTCCAAGGCATGTGGGGTCCTCCAAGACCAGGGCTCGAACCCGTGTCCCCTGCATCGGCAGGCAGACTCTCAACCACTGCGCCACCAGGGAAGCCCCATCTTCTAGCTTCTTGAAGTGGGAGCTTAGATCACTGAGTTGAGACATATTTTTTTGTAGTATAAGCATTTAAAACTTTCAGTTTTCCTCTAGGGAATTCCCTGGTGGTCCAGTGGTTAAGACTCTGTGCTTCCACTGAAGGGGGCATGGGTTTGATCCCTGATCCCGGAACTAAGATCCTCCATGCTGTGCAGCATGGCCAGAAAAAAAAAAGGAAATTTCCCTCTCAAAATTTTGATGTGTTGAAAAATAAATTTTTTTTGATGTGTTGTGTTTCCATTTCTGTTTAGTTCAAAGTATTTGTAATTTCCCTTGTGGTTTCTTCTTTTATCCATGAGTTATTTAGAAATGTATTATTTACATACAATACATTTGGGAATACAATACAAAATATATGGGAATTTTTCAAATATCTTTCTGGTATTGGTTTATAATTTAATTTCATTGTGGTCAGAGGTCATACTTTGTGTGACTTCAGTCCTTTTAAATTTATTGAGACTGAAATCTATTTTGTCTGATATTGATATAGCCACTCTAGCTTTCTTTAAAAAATATTTTTTTAACACCATGCAATTTCTTTTTTTAAAAAATTTATTTATTTTATTTTATTTATTTTTGGCTGCGTTGGGTCTTCATTGCTGTGCGCGGGCTTTCTCTAGTTGTGGCGAGCGGGGGCTGCTCTTCATTGCAGTGCGTGGGCTTCTCATTGCAGTGGCTTCTCTTGTTACAGAGCACGGGCTCTAGGTGTGCGGGCTTCAGTAGTTGTGGCATGCGGGCTCAATAGTTGTGGCGCACGGGCTCAGTAGTTGTGGTGCATGGGCTCTAGAGTGCAGGCTCAGTAGTTGTGGCGCCCAGGCTTAGCTGCTCTGTGGCATGTGGGATCTTCCCGGACCAGGGCTCTAACCTGTGTCCCCTGCATTGGCAGGCAGATTCTTAACCACTGTGCTACCAGGAAATCCCTAGCTTTCTTACGATCAGTATTTTCATGATATATATTTTTCATGCTTTTACTTTTAACCTATCTGTGTTCTGTCTAACCCTTGTGCTCAGTTGTCCTATATTTTACTCCTACATATGTCCACAACACATTAGTATTGCTTTTGCTTTAGACAGTCATTTTTCTTTTCTTTTCCTTTTTTTCTTTTTTTTTTTCCCGGCCATGCTGCGTGGTCTGCGGGATCTTAGTTCCCTGACCAGGGATCAAACCCGGGCCATGGCTGTGAAAGTGCTGAGTCCTAACCACTGGACCACAAGGGAATTCCCAGTCTTTTTTCTTTTAAAGACATTTAAAAAACAAGATAATCCTTTTATATTTTCCCACATATTTAACATTTCCAGTGTTCTTCATTCATTTATATAGATCCAAGTTTCCATCTGGTATTGATTTCTTTCTTCCTGAAAAAGTTCCTTTAATATTTCTTTTAGTGCATGTCTATTATCACTGAAAATCTCTCAGCTTTTGTTCACCTGAAAAAGCCTATATTTCATTTATATTTTTGATATTTTCAGTGGGTATAGAATACTACATTTACAGAATTTTCCCCCCAGCATTGTATGTGTGTTATCTCATTGCTTTCTTGTTTGCATAGTTTCTCATGAGAAGTCTTTGATAATTCTTATATTTGTTCCCCTGTCAGTAATTTGCCTTTTGTCCATTTTCTGAAAATTGTTGTTTCCTATAAATTTTCCAGTTTTCAGATATTTTTTTACAGCAGAAGGGTAAATCTGAACCTTGTTATTACCTCATCACTAGAAGCTGAAGCCTCCAGAAGCTTTTGATTATTATGTAGTAAAATGTATTCATTTTTTCTTTTATATTTAAATCCTTTTTGTATTCTGGCTAAGAAATCTTTGCCTGTCCCGAGGTCATGAAGATATATCTGCCTTGTTTTCTTCTAGAAGCTTTATAGTTTTAAAGCTTGTATTAGGTCTATGGTTCACCTCAAATTAATTTTTGTGTATGTGTGAGATAGGATTCAAGTTTCATTTTTTAAGAAGTTGTTCCATACCCATTTATTGAAAAGCCTTCTTCCCCGCCCCCCAATGAATTGCATTGGCATTTTTGTGAAAAAATGGCCACATGTGTGTGGGTGTATTTATGAACTAACTTATTATTCTATTCCTTTGGTCACTAATAACACACTGTATTGATTACTATAGTTTACAGTTAAAGTTTTGAAATCAGTAAGTCCTCCAATTTTGTTGTTCTTCAAGATTATCCTGGATATGCTAGTTCCTTTGCAGTTCCTTATATATTTTAGCTAAAGCTTGTCAATTTTGGAGAAAAAACAAGTTCTATTGGTATTTGGATTGAGATATCTGATTCTCAGGTAATACTGATGGCCATGAATCTCAAGTGGCCCCACTGTGAAATCCAGCAGGCATAGTACATTTCCTTATATTAAAAAAAGGAACTTTTTTACACAGTTCTCCTTACCTCTTATTTACCAGAACTGAGCTATATGCTCATCCCTAAACAAATGAAAAGAAGAATGAGATTCCCTATTTAAAACCAATCCGGATTCATTTTTTAGAGCTAGACTATGGGTGACTTTCTTCATACCAAGGGATCTTTGCTTACTATCGGAACAAATAAATTCTGTTAACAAAGAACAAGTGGGAGGAAGGGCCCTAAAGTATGGCTGTTGAGTGGACAACAACGATTGACTGCCATCTAAACAAAAGACACTCCATGTGTGAGTGTGTTGTGTGACTGTATACACATGCAGAAAATGTGGAAGGATATAAACCCAGTTGTTGGCACATGCTACATCACAGCTGGGAAAGGAGCCCTAATGCGCATATGTAGATGAAGGCAGGAGAGGATGAAAGCAAAAAAAAAAAGTGTCCGGAAAATACATAGATCACATGTATGCATTTATATAAAATTCTATACATTTGTGAGTACAGAAATCAATCAGAAGATTAAAAAAGCGATTCTAACCCCATCCAAAACAAAGGTCATTTCTGGGGGCAAAATATTAGCAGCATGGCTGAGCACTTGCATTCAAGCAAAAGATAAATAAATGAAGGATGAGTGAATGAATAATATCTGTAAGCAGCCACAATAAATGTTCCATCTAAACAGACAAATAAAAACAAGTCTGTAAGCAGCCAAAATAGATGTCTTACTGTCAACATATTAAGATCATATATGCCACCAACTGGACAATTACTCAGCCCTCACTCCTACTACAATTATCCAACAATTCTAACACCTTGAGTCTTTGATTTTTAAGTCCAAGCACATTAAAGGTAGTAAAATAGGGAAGGAGGCTGCTAGGGATAGGAAAACTGACAGCAATGTGAAGTGGCTGCCGACAGGCTGACAGTGAGGAAGGAGACAGAAAAGTCTGTAGAAAGCAGACACAAGAGCTCATCCAGGCAAAGCTGTCAGGGCCATTCTTTTTAAGGCGCCTCCATAACCCCCAGTGACATCCGTTTTACAAGTCACAACAAGGCTGCTGTAATGTCACACCCCAGTTAACAAGGAAACTGAGGGTGTGTGCCACATTCTTTTTTTTTTTTTTTTTTTTTTTTTTTTTTTTGTGGTACGCGGGCCTCTCACTGTTGTGGCCTCTCTCGTTGCGGAGCACAGGCTCCGGACGCGTCGGCTCAGTGGCCATGGCTCACGGGCCCAGCCGCTCCGTGGCATGTGGGATCTTCCCAGACCAGGGCACGAACCCATGTCCCCTGCATCGGCAGGCGGACTCTCAACCACTGCGCCACCAGGGAAGCCCTGTGCCACATTCTTTAAGAAAGCAAGACAGCATATGATAGAATGGAGGACGATAGCTATGCCTTTTTTGAGAAAGGAACTCAGTTCCCTCTGTGACTTTCAAAGCACAGCCTTCAGTTCTCTACTGGATGCACCAGCTGGAGTCTGTAGCCATCTCCAGGCTAATGCATGTAAAACATTTCCTGTCTCATTTTCAATTAACGTGCCACATAAGTGGACAATTTGTTATCAGTTACAAAAGTAATGGTGAGGCAAGTCCATGTGTGAACATTTTCAAGGGAAATGTCTGAGAAAGTGTTTCTTGAACTCTTAAACATCCTTCCCCACTTTGAGATGATAAAAGTGGTCAGGTTACAAAGAAAGAGGAATTGGTGTAAGGAAATTGGTAATGAGAAAGTGGCTGCTTCCAACCCACATAATTGGGAAGTGAGATGAGGGGTGGAGGAATACGATCCTCCCACTCGGCAAACTTTTGGTTTGGTCATCACCTTTTCATAAATGAAGTTTTGGGACTTCCCTGGTGGTGCAGTGGTTAAGAATCCGCCTGCCAATGCAGGGGACATGGGTTTGAGCCCTGGTCCGGAAAGATCCCACATGCTGAGGAGCAACTAAGCCCGTTCGCCACAACTACTGAGCCTGCGCCCTGAGCTCTGAGAAGCCCGTGCACTGCAATGAAGAGTAGTCCCCGTTCTCCACAGCTAGAGAAAGCCTGCGTGCAGCATTGAAGACCCAACGCAGCCAATAAATAGATAAATAATTTAAAAATAAAAACACTTGGAGTTTTTTTAAACAAGAATATGTTACAATAAGTAAATAAATAAAGTTTTACTGAGACACAACCATGCTGATTGGGTTACGTATTGTCTATGTTGTCCATATATTGTGTTTCAAGCTACAACACAGAGCTGAATAGTTATGACACAGACCTGGAGCCCACAAAGCCTAAAATATACTACCCAGCTCTCTTCAAGCAAAGTTTGCTGACTTCTAATCTCATGCTTCATGAGGAAGACTTCAGGGGTCACTGGGAGAGGTTTGAAATGTGTTCTGTGGAGGGTGGGAGACAGGTATAAACCATGTCTAAGGCAACTAACGTAGCCCGTGGGCTGGGGGTCTGACTCCTAAGGAATCTAGAGGGTAAGATCTTTCCTGGTGGCAGAACCAGGGTTGTGACGCCTGGATCCAGGGTGGGTGGGGGAAGTGACTCTGAGTGTTTCCTGAGGACCACTCAGGATTGAGTGGGAGATGGAAAGCAGTGATGTGGTTCATTTGGGGTCTTATTGGATAGGCCACCTGGAGACCTTGACAGAAAGGCTAGAGCTGACCAGGTATTGCATGCCCAGAGATTAAAGAAGGAATTGCAAGAGACCACACAGAATAGGTACATCCTTTGTGGTCAAAGGAAGAGGGGAAGAAAAGGATCCAGAAAAAACCTCTAAAGAACCCACCAAAACACCCATGAGAGAGATCTGGCACTAACCGTCTGTCAGCCCTGAGACTCAGCATGAAGCCACCAGTCAAACGAGAGCTGGTCTAGACCCCTTCTCTCCTCCTTCCCCACTCCTGCTTCACCCTGGTGGCACCACACTAACAACTGGCAAGTTGGGGAGGACATGAGCAGGGGCAGAGGAGGAGCAGAAGCTTCCAGCCAAAAAGTCAAGGAAGAGTGAGGATTGAACACTGTCAAGTTGAGTTTTCTGCCATTCTAACTAGTAAATGGAAACTGTGACTTAATGTGACTCATTTATTACCTAGAAATGAGTAGAAAAGCTCTAGGACCTTCTAGAGTTTCATCTAGGCTCATGAGAAGACTAATTTCACTGAGGAGAGGTTGAAGGGGTGAGGGGAAACACAGAACTAAGGTTTTGTTTGTGGTGCGATTCATGCTTGTTCAACATGTGGGATATGATAACTAATATTTATGGAGCACTCACACGTGCCAGATGCCATGCCAGCCACTTCTCATGCGTGAGCACATTTAATCCTCCATCAAGTCTCTGCTGTTAAGCCAGCTTTATGGGTAGGGAACCAAGACAAAGGAAAGATAAGCTGTGGTCCACAGTCTCACCATTAGTAAGTGGCAGAGATGAGATTCAACCTCAGGCAGCCTAAAGCCAGCCCGAGCTCCCAATCACTATGTCATGCTGCCTGGTAGCATAGCAACCCAAGAGCTGTTTCTCTAAAGGTTTGTTATTTGCTGAGAGGTTTGTTTGTTATTTGCTAGAACCATAGGGTCATCTGTTTGGTTCTCCTATCAGAGCCTGCCAAAGACTCTATTGTATCCCAAATGGCAAGAGATATGTCAGGCCTCATTGGATTAGATGGATCACAAGTGCTAAATGGCAGAGTTGCTGATACTACAGCCTGGACCAGCTCTGGATCTTCTTCTTCTCCAAACTGAGAGCTGAGTCACCCATGGAGTCAGACGGCACACCCAATGTATTATACAAGTCTAAAGTCCACAAACATGGCACCCGATTCCCAGTGATAGGGCTTGCAAGGTACAAGTGTACTCTTAGAGAGAGAGCCCTACATGTCCTCCATTATTGGACCCCTTCCCCCACCTCTTCCTCAAATCCACTACCCCAAATCTGATGTAGTTTTATGAGACTTAGCTTCCACGCCGTTTAAAATATATATATATATATATATATATATATATATATATATATATATATATATATTTATTTATTTATTTATTTATTTATTTATTTATTTATTTTTGGCTGTGTTGGGTCTTCGTTTCTGTGCGAGGGCTTTCTCTAGTTGTGGCAAGCAGGGCCGCTCTTCATCGCGGTACGCGGGCCTCTCACTATCGCAGCCTCTCTTGTTGTGGAGCACAGGCTCCAGACGTGCAGGCTCAGTAGTTGTGGCTCACGGGCCTAGTTACTCCACGGCACGTGGGATCTTCCCAGACCAGGGCTCAAACATGTGTCCCCTGCATTGGCAGGCAGATTCTCAACCACTGCACCACCAGGGAAGCCCAGCTTCCACACTTTGATGTGAATTGTCTAACCCAGTCATCCTGGGTGTCTGCTACTTCAGCTCCCTGGATTCTGTCAACTTGATGTCCTTTGGACAACTGAGGTTCCTGTAGACCAAACTGTGGCACAGTACCAGAGAAGTAACATAAAACGGAAGTAAGATAGTAAAGGTGTACCATCGTCCTTGCCAGGTAAAACAAACAAACACCTGCTTCTGGTGTTCTTTGTGTGTTGGGATAGAGAAAACACGCTTTTGGCAAATTCATAGATGCATACCAAGTGCCAGGGTCTCTGTATGTTTGCTTTTGTCAAATGAAGCCTGCTGGAACAGCACGTGTAACTGATTAAGATTATAATAATCTATTGTTACTCCCCAAGACCAACCTGGTTTTCTTCACTGGCTGAACTAGAAACTTAAATGGGAATGTGGTAGCAATCATTACCTCTGGATCTTCCAGGTCTTTTAATCTCTGAAATTCTCCTAGGGATGTGATATTACTTATGATGTACTATTTTATGTAGGGAGAGCTCCATCAGTTTGCACTTGGCCATTCCTATCATAATGACCCTTATTTCATGGACTAGAGAGCCAAAGTGGAGAATTACTCTGTTGTATGTATCAGTTCCAGTTATACCTTTGTAAGCTGAGGAAATAAATACAGATTTGGGGGCTCTTTGAGCCTAATGAAGACAAACTTAAGTCAAAACTCAATTTATTACCTTACTCCCCATAAATCTTCTCTCTGACTGGTAGACAACAGTGGTATTCTGCTTCCATAGGAATTAACATTAGTAACAGACACAGTTTCTAACAATGTTCTGAAGATCTAGGTATTTTCCCTACTCTAGTACACATTTATTCTGATTAATGACGGGAACTATTTTGGAGGAAGATCAGAATGAGGATTTTCAATATATATTTGTGATCATATTGTAGTGTTCTTCATCAAGATTTCCTGACCTTTCCTTCATTCAAGAGGCTCTGGGTCTGTAAACTAATTCAGGTCTAGCATTTGAGAATCTCTACTGAAGTGTCTCAGACCATGACTCTGTTTATGGGCTCCTCATGATTTGGGTCCTAGAAATTCCATGGTCAATTAAACATGGTGAAAGATCCCTTCCAGGCAGACCATTCAGATTTTATTCTGACCCTGCTTCCTTGGGTCACTTGCTACTGATTCATCTCTGGGGATGGCTGAGGGAAGGAGAGGTGTCCAGTCGACCAAGTCTATGTCACTTGCCCACACCCTAGCTACAGAAGTGCCTGGGGACTGACAAATCTGTTTTTCAGTTTCAATCAGAGGTAATTAGAGTTTGCTTTCCACCAGAATTTATAATCTGGGAAAATAAATCCAGATTCTTATCCCTAACATAAGGAGGTTCAGTGGCTACTCAGCCAAAAACAATGACAAATGCCTCCCCTGATCCATTTCATCCCTTTGCTGTCTAACAACTATGAAGTTTAGAAGATTAATCCCAACTCCAAAGGTAATGCATGCTTTATCCAAGACAAGTGTAATAACGTAATCCTGCTTGCTAGTGATTTGTTCAGAAATGCAGATATTAGCCACTTAGCACAGGGTGTTCCTATGACCTCAAAGGTTGGTTCAAGAATAGGCATCTGACACATTTAGTCCAATGAGATGCAAGATGACGTGTTCTGGGGGATTCTGGGGAAAAGTTTCTCATGTTCCAGAGACTGACAGAAAGGAAGACAATAGCATGTTCTGTATGTGATGCCTGCAACCATCTTGATACCAGCCTGAGAAGGAAGCTGTCATAGGATGGTGAGCAGAACCAAGAGAATCCTAGAAAAACTGAACTGGATCTGCTGGATTAAACCAACCCTGAAGCCTGCTCTACTTCTGGACTTAGAATTATGAAAGCCAATACATTTCCTTCTGTTGAAGCCAGTTTATGCTGGGTATTCTGTTATTCGTAATTGAGAATACCCTAATTGATTCAATATAAAATCTTCTGCATTTATAGCTCCTAATGGCATCCTCCAGAACTGGTATTCCTTTATAATAATCACTACTGTCCTGCAAGATGGGAGTGGCTAGAATCTGGATTAAGATGGCAATATAACATGTGTAAATATTGACATGAAAGGAAATAAATATTGATTAAAGAATGATTGAAGGACTTCCCTGGTGGCACAGAGGTTAAGAATCTGCCTGCCAATGCAGGGAACACAGGTTCAATCCCTGGCCCAGGAAGATCCCACATGCTGGGGAGCAGCTAGGCCCATGGGCCACAATTACTGAAGCCCGCACGCCTGGAGCCCGTGCTCCACAACAAAGAGAAGCCACCACAATGAGAAACCCATGTACCACCAGCTCTCCACAACTAGAGAAATCCTACGCTATGCAACGAAGACCCAACATAGCCAAAAATAAATAAATAAATAAATAAATAAATAAATAAATAAATAAATATATTAAATAAAAGAAAGATTGAAATGTATAGTTTTATAATGAAAGAAATACACTTTAATTACCAAAAATTTTATGTTGACAACTCAATTCCAAGTAATACAAATAAATGGGCACTATTAAGCATTTAGAAAATACTTATACAAGTAAAATAATAAACCTATTTATGCCTCACTGTACCATGTCCCTCACATTGAGCTACTTTACTATTATGAAGCCTTGGACAGAGTCCAGGGAATTGGTTTTTAATATGATCTTAGGCAGGTGAACTTGATTCTCTGAATCTTAGATTTCTAGTATGCAAAACAATTGTTGCTAGCATCAAATTAATTCATATATGTGAAAAATCATTTTAGAGCCCCGGGCAGTGATGAGGCAGGTTTTACTTATTTAAAAAATTTTTTATTAGAAATTGTCAACTAAATTCTAATTTATTTTTCATATATGGAAGCATTTATATTTCTTTTTTTTAAATTTATTTTTAAATTTTATTTTATTTTTGGCTGCTTTGGGTCTTCCTTGCTGCGCACGGGCTTTCTCTAGGTGCGGCGAGCAGGGGCTGCTACTCTTTGCTGTGGTGCGCGGACTTCTCATTGCAGTGTCTTCTCTCGTTGCAGAGCACGGGCTCTAGGCATGCGGGCTTCAGTAGCTGTGGCACATGGGCTCAGTAGTTGTGGCTCATGGGCTCTAGAGCGCAGGCTCAGTAGTTGTGGCACATGGGCTTAGTTGCTCCACGGCATGTGGGATCTTCCCGGACCAGGGCTTGAACCCGTGTCCCTTGCACTGGCAGGCGTATTCTTAACCACTGCACCACCAGGGAAGTCCAAGAGGCAGGTTTTATGTTTGAATTCTGCAAGGCTGAGATGGTCACACTGATCATTCATGAATTTTGGTTCTAGTATAAACACTACATTTCCTATTTCGGTTGTTGATTTTCATATCCGAAAAAAAATAACAGATCTATTGGTGTTTATCTCCCAGTGCTTCATAACTGAGTATTGATGTTAACTAACATATTGGTGAAGCAAATAGAAGTAATGAAGCCCTTTCCAATGCATAATCATGTTTGAGAGATGCGGGGACTCTGTGTAGTCAAAAGGGAGGGCAGCCTTATGATCACAGCTTTCTGAAGTACTTAGAGAGGAGTGCATACCAGCTAGTTACATGGTCTAGGTACTTAGTTGTGAAAGGGAATTTTAATTTAGTCTTCCGATAATATTTCTATGAGAGTCTCTCCTAATTTGACTTTCTTGTCTTCCCATCATTACTAGCTTTTTGATGATGGGCAAGTGACAGCCTCTTTATGCCTTAGTTTCCTTATCTGTAAGATGGGGATAATAATGGCAGTGTATGATAGGGTTGTTGTGGGAACTAAATGAGCTAATATTTATAAAGCATTTGGACTAGAGCCTGGAACTTAGTAAGCACTGTGTAAGCATTTGTTAAATAAATAATAAATAAACATGCTTTTTTTCTTCCCTTGGTACTTGCCATCATCACTACCATTAATTGTCACCTTCAAGCATCTCTCCTAAAATACTAGTGTCATTTTTATATGGTTTGTCTTTGCCTACTATGCATGAAAGAATGTTTTATGTAAAAGCCCATTATTTGTTACTTTTTGAACAGTGCGTTAGATTGGGGTAGGCATATTATGGGCCAAATCTGGCCCACTGCTTGTTTTTAGAAATAAAGTTTTATTGGAACACAGCCATGCCCATTCATTTGCATATCACCTATGGCTGCTTTCATGCTACAGTGGCAGAGTCATGTAGTTATAGCAGAGAACCTATGGCCCGAAAAGCTTAAAACGTTTATTATCTGACCCTTTACACAAAACGTTTGCTGACTCCTCTATTTTAGATACATCTTTTTTAGAGAAATACTTGGGTTTTAAGGTCTTTAAGAGAGAGGAAATCTCACACTTTTTAGATTCAAAAAAGATAAATATTTCCTTCTTGTTTCTATCCGATTACGAATATAAAACTGTTCACCCGCCTTACCTCTATCACAAATAAGGGGCAATTATTATTATTGTTATTATTACATCAAGTGCAGATTGTCATTGCCTACCCAATGCCTGCCAAGAAGTTGTGGATTTGGCTCTTCTGTATTTGAGGAGGCTCATTTTCCTCCTCAAACGTGTCTTATGATCTGAGGCTCTCCTTTAGATCAAAGGAGTGATTCATCTCCCCCTGAGATCAGATCAAAGCGAAATGGGGGCCTAGGTCTTGTGCTGTCCCCACCCGCTACCTCACATACACTTCCTGAAACAGAGCCGTTCCCAAGTTTGATCCCGTGTTGTAACAGCTAGCTTTCCACTCTTTCGTGACGGCCTGTCACCCTCTTAATCTCAGGTATTCGTCTTCTACATCTGTGCTTATAAGAGATTCAAGGAGAAGGATTTGGGTGGATCAGATCAAATTCATTATGATTTCTCCCTTGGGAAAATAGTTTGGGGCCCACGACATATGTTTCCTGCATAAACAGATCCAGTTTATGTGCCTGGAGTGGGTTTATACTGTTGTGCATTTTTAATGTCCTGATGTTTTACGTTTTAAAATTATCTATTAGTGGCTGCGTGAGAGTTATCTCACATCTGGTTCTTTCAGTGGAATTGCTTTTCACGGATCATTTTTGGCAATTTGTCTTTAAAGCTTCTTAAAATTATCCCAGTATTCTTCTGTAATACCTGCCACTCTAAGAATCTGTCTCCCCTAGACATAACTCCTATCATTCTATAATGTAAGAACATCGCTTCATAAATCTTTAATATATGTTACTATTCAGATTGACAGATTCTGTACTTATTATCTATGACATTTTCATTGACTTCTCTTGCAGAGTGACATTATTGCCATCCCAGCCTGGGTAAGATTTAATACCTGATCTTCCTTCCATCCATTTATCAAAATCATTCATAACTCCCTCTTTTTTTTCCCCTCCTGCTACGCAAAGTATCAATGCAAAGATTTTTCTTTTTATCCTATTTCCTTGGACATTTTTCTCTAATTATTACTTTGGTAAAGAAATATTATCACCTAAAGGACAGTAGCTGTCCCAGTCCTTGTCTGCATTCTGATTTATTGAGATAGTTTACGGGCTTTTTATACAAAATTCCTAAGGAAGTGTCCAAATATATTGCTAATGCCAAAGGACCCTTGTTTCATTACTTCCTTATAAACACTATTTATAATGTCCTTATTAGAAACATTATAAATTGTTTCTAAGTTGCCTCTATCTAAAATTTACTATTTATGAAAATATAAAACTTTAAAGTCTATTTATTAAAAATATTATAATATATATTTAGTATACTTGAAAGCACTGATCTTCAATTTTCAGGACAAATCGATAAACTTGAAATAGTAATTTATTTCTTAATCCAAAGGCAGTGGAGACACAGATCTGAATAAACATAGATCTGAACAGTGTCCCTGCCCTCATGGAGACTGCAGTTTCAGGTGAGAGTCCGACAAGTTAAAAAATATATATATTATAAAGTGGGAAGTGCTAAAGGAACTACTGTTGTGGGTGTGTTGTATGGGTTTTACTGGAGCCCATGTGATGGTGTCATTAGGGAGGACTTCCTAGAAGAGGTGAACTAGGTCTTAAAGGAAGCACAGGATATCCCTGGGTTGGGAAAGGTCTTCCAAGATGAAGGAACACATTGTACAAAGTGAAGTAATTCTGTTTGGATATTATCCAGCAGGTCCATGTGAACACAGAGTTGAGATTATCTAACTATGCTTATAAACATATGTGCTAAGGGAAAAACTAGACTAGACCACAGGGTTAACAGGCTCTCTCTGGGAAATGCAACAAGGTCTAGAGACAGGTTGGGGGTATGGGAAAAGCATCAAGGACCTTTGACATAAGAAATGACTATAGCTGCAGATAAAAGAAGTTTTGAATCGGGAACTATATTCAGTATCTTGTAATAACCTATAACGGAAAAGAATATGAAAAAGAATATATTTGTGTGTGTGTATATATGTATATATATATATATGTATATGTATAACTGAATCACTTTGCTGTACACCAGAAACTAACACATTGTAAATCAATTATACTCTAATTAAAAAAAAAGTTTTTTTTATTAAAAAAAAAAGGTTTTTGCTTTTGTTTTTGTTTTTTAAGGCAACAGCATTCTTCCCTAGCTGACTATGTCTCAAATAGGGATTGCCTTTCCCTGGGGAAAGGTGCAGAAGTTTTGAGCAATGAATTATAATTATGTGGGTAATTCTGTTTTTTTCTTTTGTTCCCCCTATATCCCCACCCTCTTTTTCTTTGTTTGTTTCTTTTTGTTTTGTAATTCTTTAAAGTAACACTTTATATTCCCTATCTAGGGTCCCAACAGGGCAATCATATTTTTTTTCTGATTTTGTTTTTCTGTTCTTATTGAGTAAGATTCAGTGGACAGGTCTATAGTGTGAAGGGAGCAAGCTGAGGGGAACACTGTTTCCTTTCTCTTGGCTGAGTCTAATTTTAGGAGGCAGCAAAACTGATACTTAATAAAAACAGATGTTTCTAAGCAGATTGTGTGTATGTTAGAACCTTTTCCCTCCTCCTGGCCTCAGCAATATCAGAAAACTGGAGTGAGCAAATTGATGCTTTGGTGATTTTTTTTTATATCTAAAACACACACATGGCAGGTTGGTTTCTGGTCTCACCCCCAGAACCAGGGTACTGGCTTAAAGACACTATACTGTAGTGATTTCGAGCAAAGATCCTGGAGCCAGGCTGCCTGGGTTCAAATCCTGGTACTACCCTTGCTAAATCCATAAGCTGGGGTGTGTTGCTCAGCTTTGTTATCTGTAAAATGGGAGTAATATTAATAGCGCCAACCTCATGAGAGCTCTGAAGATTAAATGATTGACATGGACAGGTGTCTGGGAGAGTGCCTGGTGCACCCTTGAGCGTTGGCCAGCATCACCTGTTAAACAGCGTCTAGGGTTATATGCCATGTCACCAAGAACGTTTGTCCTCAGCACCCTCTCTCTTCTTTCCGTCTTAGTCACCATGCAGTGTCCCCCCGTCTTCACCCCAGTTTGCTCCTGGGGCCCCAACTTGTTCAGAGGGACAGTGGCCTGGCCAGTGTCAGTCATTGGTAGCAACAAGGTGTATTGTGTTTTAACTGAGGCTCCCTGGCATCAAGGAAGAACTTGATTAAGAATAAGAAAACCTGGGGTCTATTCCTCCATCACTGCTTACCGGCCCTGTGTCTTTAGGGAATTCTAAAACTGCCATGTCCCTCAGGTTCCTCATCCTCAAAGCTGGGATGACAACCCTTGTCCTCCCTCACCTGTACACTGTGAGGGTTGCAGGAGATAGCACTTATGGAACTCTTTTTAAACTGTAAAATGCAAACAGATATAGATGATTGGTTCCATTGACCCAAAGAAAAGACTTGTCAACGAAGAGTATTCGCTTTTCCTGGTCTTGACGTATTTAGTACCTGCAGCACAATGTTGAAGAGGAATCTTGTCTTATCTCTGACTTTTATGGGAAGGATTTATGATATTTGACCCATAAAATGGAACTTGCTTAGGTTACTAACACACTTTATCAGTTTTAAGACATTTCTTCTCCTGGTTTGCTATCTCAAATGGGTGGTGAATTTTAGCAAATGCCTCTAAAACATCTGCTAATACATATGGTTTTCATACTTTCATCTCTTTGGTAGATTCCTTTTTTTAAATAAATTTATATATTTATTATTTTTGGCTGCATTGTGTCTTTGTTGCTGCATGCAGGCTTTCTCTAGTTGCGGCGGGCGGGGGCTACTCTTTGTTGTGGTGCGCGGGCTTCTCATTGCGGTGGCTTCTCTTGTTGAGGAGCACGGGCTCTAGGCGCGCGGGCTTCAGTAGTTGTGGCACATGGGCTTAGTAGTTGTGGCGCACGGGTTTAGTTGCTCCGTGGCATGTGGGATCTTCCTGGACCAGGGATCGAACCCGTGTCCCCTGCATTAGCAGGCAGATTCTTAACCACTGTACCACCAGGGAAGTCCCTCTTCGATAGATTCTTAATACTGAAACATCTTTACTTTCCTAGAATGACCCTTTTTCATGATTCCTTTAATACACTGCTGGATGTGGAATTTTGTATTTTTGTTTTAAGTGAGGTGTATATATATATGTGTGTGTGTATTTCTACCATATATATACACCATATGTATACCATCTACACATATATGTGGACAGTAAGGGTGTATCCAAGTATGGAATCTATAAAATGATTAGATAAGCTTCCTGTCTTTTCCGGGCTCTGAAGACAGTTTATATAGATTTATCTCTTCTCTAAAGATCTGGTAGAATCTACCTGAAAAGTCCTCTGAATTGATGCCTACTTTAGTAGATCTTTGAATACCTCTTCATTTTCTTCTATGGTTGAAATTCTATTCAAGTTTCCTGCCTTTCCTTGGATGAATCTTTATAACGAATATTTCCCTAGGAAGTTACTCACTTCATCTACAGGTTTTCTAGAAGTTTGCCACAAAGGTAACATTCTTACAATTTTTGACTTAATATTTTGTCTTTTTTCTTCCGACAGGTATGCCAAAGGTTTGTCTTTCCATTAGTTCCTTCAAAGAACCAGTTAATCGATTCTATTGTCTTTTAAAATTTTTATTAATTTCTACTTTGATCTTCCCTGGTTCCTTTCTTCAACTTTCTTCAGATTTATTTTCTATCTCTCTTCTCCCCATCTCCCCCCAGCTTCTTGAGTTGAAAACTTGGTTGATTCATTTATTTTCAACCTTTCTGGTTTTCTAACGGTACTATATATGTTTAAGGCTATATATTTTTCCTCTGAATGCTGCCTTATCAACTTTAATACATATGTAGTGCTCCTGTGATTCTTTTTTTAATTTTTTATTTATTTATTTTTTACACAGCAGGTTCTTATTAGTTACCTATTTTATACATATTAGTGTATACATGTCAATCCCAATCTCCCAATTCATCCCACCACCATCACCCACCCTTGCTTTCCCCCCTTGGTGTCCATACGTTTGTTCTCTACATCTGTGTCTCTATTTCTGCCTTGCAAACCGCTTCATCTGTACCATTTTTCTAGATTCCACATATATGCATTAATGTACAATATTTGTTTTTCTCTTTCTGACTTACTTCTCTCTGTAAGTGCTCTTGTGATTCTAAATAGCTTGTAATTTCCAGTTTTATTCCCTTTAAAACCTAGGACTTAGCTCAATGTTGTAAAATATCCAAGAGGATAGATTTTTTTGTTGGTTATCTTTCTGCTATTATTTTCTAATTTATTCCATTATAGTTCATGAATATGTACTGTCAGAGTTTTCCTTTTGGGATTTTCTGTTATGATTTCTTTTGTGACCTAATACACTTGGAGAATGTCTCACGAAATTTTGAAAGGATTGTGTAATCTCTGTTGGGTAAAAAGTTATTTCTCTCCAGATATCTGTTAAATGATAATTGTTAATTGTTTTAGGTGGGACTTCTCAAGCCTTATTCATTTTTGTAATAATCAGCCAATTTCTGAGAGGTGTGTTTAAAGTCACCCATTACAGGACTTCCCTGTTGGTGCAGTGGTTAAAAATCCGCCTGCCAATGCAGGGGACACAGGTTTGAGCCCTGGTCTGGGAAGATCCCACATGCTGTGGAGCAACTAAGCCCGTGTGCCACAACTACTGAGCCCGCGTGCCTAGAGCTCGTGCTCTGCAATAAGAGAAACCACTGCAGTGAGAAGCCTGTGCACAACAACGAATAGTAGCCCCCCGCTTGCCGCAACTAACGAAAGCCTGCGCACAGCAACAAAGACCCAACGCAGCCAAAAGATAAATAAAGAAATAAATTTATCTTTTAAAAAAGAGAAAGCCTTAAAAAATAATAAAATAAAGTCACCCATTATAAGAATTTGTCAGTGTCTCCTCATATTTCTATCAGGGTTTGCTTTATATATTTTGAGGCTAAGATTTTTAGGTTCATAAAGGTGTGTGACATATTTGGTAGGTGATAATTTTCTACCTGGCATGCCTTTTTCTATCTCTTTCCACATCTTTATATTTGACTTTCCTGTGTTATTTTCATTAGGTGTTATAATTACTGATATGTTTGCCCTTCTTTCTGGTAGCGACATAGGTGACCAGTTGACCACCAAAAATTCATGTTTTCCCCTCCCCAGTGTGGAAAGTGACTGCCCAGTCAAGGGCTACATCCAGGTACAGTCACGTGATTAGTTCTTAGCAATGGAATGTGAGTGGCAGTGATGGGAATCACTGAGGACTTAATTATTTTCTCTGCTTAGTTTTGATGCTCGTTAATTGGAGATGATTTTGCGGACAAGTGGAGGAGGCAGATGGGGAGGAAGGAGCTCTGTTTGTGTCTTAATTCCGAAACCTCCAAAAGCCAGGGGACCAGAGGTATCTAAGTCCTTGATATAGTCTAAATGGTTGTGTCTCCCTAAAATGTATATGTTGAAATCCTAATCCTCAAGGTGATGGCGTTAGGAGGTAGGGCCTTTGGGAGGTGATTAGGTCATGGAATTAGTGTCCCTATAAAAGAGACCCCAGGGACTTCCGGGTAAGATGGCGGAAGAGTAAGACGCGGAGATCACCGTCCTCCCCACGGATACACCAGAAATACAGCTACACGTGGAACAACTCCTACAGAACACCTACTGAACGCTGGCAGAAGACCCCAGACCTCCCAAAAGGCAAGAAACTCCCCACATACCTGGGTAGGGCAAAGCGGAGAGATTCCCGCACAGAGGATCGGTGCCGAGCGGCACTCACCAGCCCGAGAGGCTTGTCTGCTCGCCCCGGCGGCGCTGGAAGCTGAGGCTCGGGCTTCGGTCAGAGCGCAGGGAGAGGACTGGGGCTGGCGGCGAGAACTCAGCCTGAAGGGGGCTAATGAGCCACAGCTAGCCGGCAGGGAGTCCGGGAAAACTCTGGAGCTGCCGAAGAGGCAAGAGACTTTTTCTTCCCTCTTGGTTTCCTGGTGCGCGAGGAGAGGGGATTAAGAGCGCTGCTTAAAGGGGCTCCACAGACGGGCGCGAGTCACGACTGAAAGCGCGGAGCCCAGTGACGGGCGTGGGACGCTGGGGCTGCTGCTGCCGCCGCCAAGAAGCCTGTGTGCGAGCGCAGGTCACTGTCCACACCGCCCTTCCGGGAGCCTGTGCAGCCCGCCACTGCCGGGGTCCCGGGATTCAGGGGCGGCTTCCCTGGGAGAACGCACGGCGCGCCTCGGGCTGGTGCAACGTCACGCCGACCTCTGCCGCTGCAGGCTCGCCCCGCACTCCGTGCCCCTCCCTCCCGCCCGGCCTGAGTGAGCCAGAGTCCCCGAAGAGGCTGCTCCTTTAACCCTGTCCTGTCTGAGCGAAGAACAGACGCCCTCCGGCGACCTACACGCAGAGGCGGGGCCAAATCCAAAGCTGAGACCCAGGAGCTGTGAGAACAAAGAAGAGAAAGGGAAACCTCTCCCAGCAGCCTCAGAAGCAGCGGATTAAAGCTCCACAATCAACTTGATGTACCCTGCATCTGTGGAATACATGAATAGACAACAAATCATCCCAAATTGAGGAGCCAGGAGTCAGTGCTGTGCCTCTGAGGTGGGAGAGCCAACTTCAGGACACTGGTCCACAAGAGACCTCCCAGCTCCACATAATATCAAACGGCGAAAATCTTCCAGAGATCTCCATCTCAACACCAGCACCCAGCTTCACTCAACGACCAGCAAGCTACAGTGCTGGACACCCTATGCCAAACAACTAGCAAGACAGGAACACAACGCCACCCATTAGCAGAGAGGCTGCCTAAAATCATAAAAAGTCCACAGACACCCCAAAACACACCACCAGACGTGGACCTGCCCACCAGAAAGACAAGATCCAGCCTCACCCACCAGAACACAGGCACTAGTCCCCTCCACCAGGAAGCCGACACAACCCACTAAACCAACCTTAGCCACTGGGGACAGACACCAAAAACAACGGGAACTACGAACCTGCAGCCTGCAAAAAGGAGACCCCAAACACAGTAACATAAGCAAAATGAGAAGACAGAAAAACACACAGCAGGAGAAGGAGCAAGATAAAAACCCACCAGACCTAACAAATGAAGAGGTAATAGGCAGTCTACCTGAAAAAGAATTCAGAATAATGATGGTAAAGATGATCCAAGATGCTATTTCCCAGATCCAAAATCTTGGAAATAGAATAGACAAAATGCAAGAAACAGTTAACAAGGACCTAGAAGAAATAAGATGAATCAAGCATCGATTAAAAACACAATAAATGAAATAAAAAATACTCTAGATGGGATCAATAGCAGAATAACTGAGGCAGAAGAACGGATAAGTGAGGTGGAAGATAAAATAGTGGAAATAACTGCTGCAGAGCAAAATAAAGAAAAAAGAATGAAAAGAACAGAGGACAGTCTCAGAGACCTCTGGGACAACATTAAACGCACCAACATTCGAATTATAGGGGTTTCAGAAGAAGAAGAGAAAAAGAAAGGGACTGAGAAAATATTTGAAGAGATTATAGTTGAAAACTTCCCTAATATGGGAAAGGAAATAGTTAATCAAGTCCAGGAGGCACAGAGAGTCCCATACAGAATAAATCCAAGGAGAAATACGCCAATACACATACTAATCAAACTGTCAAAAATTAAACACAAAAAATCATATTAAAAGCAGCAAGGCAAAAACAACAAATAACACACAAGGGAATCCCCATCAGGATAACAGCTGATCTCTCAGCAGAAACTCTACAAGCCAGAAGGGAGTGGCAGGACATAATTAAAGTGATGAAGGAGAAAAACCTGCAACCAAGATTACTCTACCCAGCAAGGATCTCATTCAGATTTGATGGAGAAATTAAAACGTTTACAGACAAGCAAAAGCTGAGAGAGTTCAGCACCACCAAACCAGCTTTACAACAAATGCTAAAGGAACTTCTCTAGGCAAGAAACACAACAGAAGGAAAAGACCTACAATAACGAACCCAAAACAATTAAGAAAATGGGAATAGGAACATACATATCGATAATTACCTTAAATGTAAATGGACTAAATGCTCCCACCAAAAGACACAGACTGGCTGAATGGATACAAAAACAAGACCCATCTATATGCTGTCTACAAGAGACCCACTTCAGACCTAGAGACACATACAGACTGAAAGTAAGTGGATGGAAAAAGATATTCCATGCAAATGGAAATCAAAAGAAAGCTGGAGTAGCAATTCTCATATCAGACAAAATAGACTTTAAAATAAAGACTACTAGAAGAGACAAAGAAGGACACTACATAATGATCAAGGGATCGATCCAAGAAGAAGATATAACAATTGTAAATATTTATGCACCCAACATAGGAGCACCTCAATACATAAGGCAAATACTAACAGCCATAAAAGGAGAAATCGACAGTAACACAATCATAGTAGGGGACTTTAACACCCCACTTTCACCAATGGACAGATCATCCAAAATGAAAATAAATAAGGAAACACAAGCTTTAAATGATACATTAAACAAGATGGACTTAATTGATATTTATAGGACATTCCATCCAAAAACAACAGAATACACATTTTTCTCAAGTGCTCATGGAACATTCTCCAGGATAGATCATATCTTGGGTCACAAATCAAGCCTTGGTAAATTTAAGAAAATTGAAATTGTATCAAGTATCTTTTCCGACCACAATGCTATGAGACTAGATATCAATTACAGGAAAAGAGCTGTAAAAAATACAAACGCATGGAGACTAAACAATACACTACTTAATAACAAAGTGATCACTGAAGAAATCAAAGGGGAAATTAAAAAATACCTAGAAACAAATGACAATGGAGACACGACGACCCAAAACCTATGGGATGCAGCAAAAGCAGTTCTAAGAGGGAAGTTTATAGCAATACAATCCCACCTTAAGAAACAGGAAACATCTCGAATAAACAACCTAACCTTGCACCTAAAGCAATTAGAGAAAGAAGAACAAAAACATCCCAAAGTTAGCAGAAGGAAAGAAATCATAAAAATCAGATCAGAAATAAATGAAAAAGAAATGAAGGAAACGATAGCAAAGATCAATAAAACTAAAAGCTGGTTCTTTGAAAAGATAAACAAAATTGATAAACCATTAGCCAGACTCAGCAAGAAAAAAAGGGAGAAGACTCAAATCAATAGAATTAGAAATGAAAAAGGAGAAGTAACAACTGACACTGCAGAAATACAAAAGATCATGAGAGATTACTACAAGCAACTCTATGCCAATAAAATGGACAACCTGGAAGAAATGGAGAAATTCTTAGAAAGGCACAACCTGCCAAGACTGAATCAGGAAGAAATAGAAAATATGAACAGACCAATCACAAGCACTGAAATTGAAACTGTGATAAAAAATCTTCCAACAAACAAAAGCCCAGGACCAGATGGCTTCAGAGGTGAATTCTATCAAGCATTTAGAGAAGAGCTAACACCTATCCTTCTCAAACTCTTCCAAAATATAGCAGAGGGAGGAACACTCCCAAACCCATTCTACGAGGCCACCATCACCTTGATACCAAAACCAGACAAGGATGTCACAAAGAAAGAAAACTGCAGACCAATATCACTGATGAACATAGATGCAAAAATCCTCAACAAAATACTAGCAAACAGAATCCAACAGCACATTAAAAGGATCATACACCATGATCAAGTGGGGTTTATTCCAGGAATCAAGGATTCTTCAATATACGCAAATCAATCAACGTGATACAGCATATTAACAAACTGAAGGAGAAAAACCATATGATCATTTCAATAGATGCAGAGAAAGCTTTCGACAAAATTCAGCACCCATTTATGATAAAAACCCTGCAGAAAGTAGGCATAGAGGGAACTTTCCTCAACATAATAAAGGCCATATATGACAAAGCCACAGCCAGCATCGTCCTCAATGGTGAAAAACTGAAACCATTTCCACTAAGATCAGGAACAAGACAAGGTTGCCCACTCTCACCACTCTTATTCAACATAGTTTTGGAAGTTTTAGCCACAGCAATCAGAGAAGAAAAGGAAATAAAAGGAATCCAAATCGGAAAAGAAGAAGTAAAGCTGTCCCTGTTTGCAGATGACATGATACTATACATAGAGAATCCTAAAGATGCTACCAGAAAACTACTAGAGCTAATCAATGAATTTGGTAAAGTTGCAGGATACAAAATTAATGCACAGAAATCTCTGGCATTCCTGTATACTAATGATGAAAAATCTGAAAGTGAAATCAAGAAAACACTCCCATTTACCATTGCAACAAAAAGAATAAAATATCTAGGAATAAACCTACCTAAGGGGACAAAAGACCTGTATGCAGAAAATTATAAGACACTGATGAAAGAAATTAAAGATGATACAAATAGATGGAGAGATGTACCATGTTCTTGGATTGGAAGAATCAACATTGTGAAAATGACTCTACCACCCAAAGCAATCTACAGATTCAATGCAATCCCTATCAAACTACCACTGGCATTTTTCACAGAACTAGAGCAAAAAATTTCACAATTTGTATGGAAACACAAAAGACCCCGAATAGCCAAAGCAATCTTGAGAACGAAAAATGGAGCTGGAGGAATCAGGCTCCCTGACTTCAGACTATACTACAAAGCTACAGTAATCAAGACAGTATGGTACTGGCACAAAAACAGAAAGATAGATCAATGGAACAGGATAGAAAGCCCAGAGATAAACCCACGCACATATGGTCACCTTATCTTTGATAAAGGAGGCAGGAATGTACAGTGGAGAAAGGACAGTCTCTTCAATAAGTGGTGCTGGGAAAACTGGATAGGGACATGTAAAAGTATGAGATTAGATCACTCCCTAACACCATACACAAAAATAAGCTCAAAATGGATTAAAGACCTAAATGTAAGGCCAGACACTATAAAAGTCTTAGAGGAAAACATAGGCAGAACACTCTATGACATAAATCACAGCAAGATCCTTTTTGACCCACCTCCTAGAGAAATGGAAATAAAGACAAAAATAAACACATGGGACCTAATGAAACTTCAAAGCTTTTGCACAGCAAAGGAAACCATAAACAAGACCAAAAGACAACCTCAGAATGGGAGAAAATATTTGCAAAAGAAGCAACTGACAAAGGATTAATCTCCAAAATTTATAAGCAGCTCATGCAGCTCAATAACAAAAAAACAAACAACCCAATCCAAAAATGGGCAGACGACCTAAATAGACATTTCTCCACAGAAGATATACAGACTGTCAACAAACACATGAAAGGATGCTCAACATCTTTGCTCATTAGAGAAATGCAAATCAAAACTACAATGAGATATCATCTCACACCAGTCAGAATGGCCATCATCAAAAAATCTAGAAACAATAAATGCTGGTGAGGGTGTGGAAAAAAAGGAACACTCTTGCACTGCTGGTGGGAATGTGAATTGGTACAGCCACTATGGAGAACGGTATGGAGGTTCCTTAAAAAACTAAAAATAGAACTACCATATGACCCAGCAATCCCACTACTGGGCATATACCCTGAGAAAACCATAATTCAAAAAGAGACATGTACCAAAATGTTCATAGCAGCCCTATTTACAATAGCCCAGAGATGGAAACAACCTAAGTGTCCATCATCAGATGAATGGGTAAAGAAGATGTGGCACATATATACAATGGAATATTACTCAGCCATAAAAAGAAATGAAATTGAGCTATTTGTAATGAGGTGGATGGACCTAGAGTCTGTCATACAGAGTGAAGTAAGTCAGAAAGAGAAAGACAAATACTGTATGCTGGCACATATATATGGAATTTAAGAAAAAAAAATGTCATGAAGAACATAGGGGTAAGACAGGAATAAAGACACAGACCTACTAGAGAATGGACTTGAGGATATGGGTAAGGGGAAGGGTAAGCTGTGACAAAGTGAAAGAGTGGCATGGACATATATACACTACCAAACGTAAGGTAGATAGCTAGTGGGAAGCAGCCGCATAGCACAGGGAGATCAGCTCGGTGCTTTGTGACCGCCTGGAGGGGTGGGATAGGGAGGGTGGGAGGGAGACGCAAAAGGGAGGGGATATGGGAACATATGTATATGTATAACTGATTAAATTTGTTATAAAGCAAAAATTAAAAAAAAAAAAAAAAGAGACCCCAGGGAGATCCCTCCCCTCCTCTGCTGTGTGAGGGCTTAGCCAGAATACAGCCACCTATGAACCAGGGAGCGGGTTCTCACCAGACACGGAATCTGCCAACACCTTGATCTTGGACCTTCCAGCCCCTAGAAGTATGAGAAGTAAATTTCTGTTGTTTTTAAGCCTCAGTCTATGGTATTTTGCTATAGTAGATGGAATGGTCTAAGATAGTCACATTGGTGATGACTTGCTTGATGTTTGCCTTCTCTGTAAATTCCCTGAGCCCTAGGGCTTCCCTGCCTGGTTCACCATAGTCTCCCTAGAGCTCACCTTATGATAGAAACTTCATTAATATTTATTGGATGAATGAATGAAGTGCTGACCATCTTCTCCTTTACATTTACTTCCTGGTGACTCGACTGATTCTTTGAATAAGTGAATCTCTGCTTACACCAGGCCAACATCTTTCTCAATAAGAAACCAAGCCAATGAATAAGGGAGTGAGGCCATAAAAAAAGAAGCCTCCCCTGTGTCTTTGTGTGTGTGTGTGTGTGTGTGTGGTACGCGGGCCTCTCACTGCTGTGTCCTCTCCCGTTGTGGAGGACAGGCTCCGGACGCTCAGGCCCAGCGGCTACGGCCCACGGGCCCAGCCGCTCTGCGACATGTGGGATCCTCCCAGACCGGGGCATGAATCCACGTCCCCTGCATCAGCAGATGGACTCCCAACCACTGCGCCACCAGGGAAGCCCCGCCCCTGTGTCTTTAAGCCATGTGTTATGCAGAGAGTGGCTAGAAAGGCTGTAAATAGTAATAATAACAAAGACCTGCACTGTGTCAGGCACTGATCTGGGTGCTTTTTATACATTCCTTCACTTAATTCTCACAATAGCTACCATGGAGGTGTTATTCTTTCTATTTTACAGATGAGTCAACTGAGGCCTAGGTGTGGTAAGTGAGTAGCAAAGATGGGATTCAAATCCACATCGTGCTACCTTCAAGCTTGAGTTTCCTTCTTCTATAGCTTATGAAAAAAATTCAGCAGCCTGAGGTTCAAGGCTCAGCTGCTTGATTTTAGGAAGTCATTTAATTTCTCTGAGCCTCAGTCTCCTCAACTGTAGAATGGGGATAATGATGATACCGATTTTCAGTTCCTCTTGGGATTACTGTGAAGACTAAATGAGGGCATGTTTATGATGACCGTGTTTTGCAAACTACTAAACTCTGCAAATGTTGGTTATTTTATGGTCTACTGGAGAAGCTTACATCAGACTTTGAAATTTCCAAGTTTGGGTGTAAGCTTTTTCAAAGGCAACATCTCAGTTATTCAGAGCAGAAATAATGCTCCCAGTCCCCTGAGAGACCATTCTTCTATTTTCTTCTCTTTCAAGTATTCAACTTTCTCTGCAGCGCCTTTTGTAGGTAGGCAAGCCTAAACCTAGTTTCTGTTCCTCAAATCAGTTTCTTAATTTGCACTGGGGAGAAGTGTTGCATAACCTTATTTTATTGTTGCCCAACCTTTCATAAATCTTTTCCTAGGGTTATCAAAAGAGGCCTTGGTTGGTTGTCACGAGCCTGGGATGGAGCTGAGCCCTGACACTCAGCAGCCTTGTGACCCTCGGTGAGCTACTTCAAGCTTCCCATCTGTAAGGCAATGGGTGGGGCTCTTTCCCTAAAGGCCCCCTGCTGTACAGCTTAAGAATGATTGCAAAGGATCTTAAGCAAAACTGAACGTCTGCTGTAAAAGCCTGCACCTCAGCAACATGGTCCACAGTGGAATCTATATTTAGTTGTGTTGGAATCATTTTCCCTTCTCTTTTAGCTTTAGAACTTCCTACCTCCAACTATTTGTTTATTACATCTGTGCCCCCTTTTTGCTCTATTGATGCGGGTGAGATGCAAATATGCCTTTTGCAAACTTTGCTGGGGCTCCTGGGCCGGAACTTGACAGATAAGTGATACAACTGTTGTAGAAGTACATCTTGGGGCTGGCAGGCTTTGGGGGCAAGAAGTGTGAATCAACACACAAGAAAAATGAGGCAAATAGCTGGAAAAGGAGGAAAGAAGATTTGAATCTAGGAAGAGGGCTGAGAAATGGGTTAGTTTCAGAGATCTCTGGCTCTAGGACTCAAAAGAGGGCCCTGCTGACTTGAGTATGGCCAAGTTAGGGCTACATTAAAAAAAAAATCAGATCATAACACTCCCCTGCATAAAACTCTTCAATGGGTTACCATCTTACTTAAAAATAAAAGAATCTGTCCTTTTATTGGCTGACAAAATCTCCATGGTCTAAGCTTTGCTGTTTCTTCTTCTCATTTTTTGCCACTCTTTTCCTTGCTCCCTTGGGCCAGCAACACTTGTTTCTCGGAGTTCCTTAGCAGGGTCCTGCCTCAGGTCCTTTGCACTTGCTATTGGGACACCCTCTTCCTTTATCCAAGCGGCCATGTCACCTTCTCAGAGGCCTTCCCTGACCACCCAAACTGAAGGAGCCAGCCTCACTCTGGGCTTTCTTTGTCTCCCTGCTCAAATTTATTTTTCTTTGTGGCACTTACCACCACTTGACCTTATAATGGGTTGGCCAAAAAGTTCTTTTGGTTTTTAAGTAAAAATAGAAGACACATTTTTCATCAAGAACTTTATTGAGCAATGTATTCACCCTTCCATCTTCCCAAAACTTTTTATCTTTTTGAGCAAAGAACTGTTCCAGGTGCCTTTTACAGTCTTCCAGGGAATTGAAATTTTTTCCATTAAGAGAATTTTGTAAAGACCGAAATAAATGGAAATCCAAAGGGGCAATGTCTGGTGAATACGGTGGATGAATCAGAACTTCCCAATCAAGCTGAAACAGTTTTTGCTTGGTCATCAAAGAAACATGCGGTCTTGTGTTATCCTGAAGGAAGATTATGGGTTTTCTGTTGACTAATTCCAGATCCCTTCCAATACCACTATATACGCAGCATCACCTTCTTTGGTTGAAGACTGGCCTTTGGTGTGGTTGATGGTGGTTCATTTCCCTTGCCCCATGATCTCTTCCCTGCCACATTGTTACACAGTATCCAGTTTTCATCACCTGTCGCAATTTGTTTTAAAAATGTTTTTGTTACATTTAAGTAGAGAATAGCATGAGGAAATACAGTCAGGAAGGTTTTTCTTCGCTTAACTTATGTGGAACCTAAACATCAAAGCGATTAACATAATCAAGCTGGTGCAAATGATTTTCAGCGCTTGATCTGGATATTTGTAGTATGTCGGCTATCTCCCACATGGTATAACGTTGATTGTTCTCAGTTCATGTCTGGATTCGATCGTTATCAACTTCAACTGGTCTACCCGATCGTGGAGCGTCGTCCAGCGAGAAATCTCCAGCACGAAACTTCGCAAACCACTTTTGACACATTCAATCAGTCACAACACCTTCTCCATACACTGTGCAAATCTTTTTTTGCGTTTCAGTTGTATTTTTACCTTTCTTGAAATAATAAAGCATCATATGCTGAAAATGTTGCTTTATTTCTTTCATCTTCAATATTAAAATGGCCTATCGCCAATTTTGATAAGTTTTTTAAAAAATGCACGCTTATATGACAGCTGTCAGATACAATCTAACAAAATTGTTTCAAAAGAAGTTAAAGACGACTAAGCGCTACTAGAGCCGCCTTATGGAAAAAAGTAAACGAAGCTTCTATCCTCTTTCACTGGTATGTGAGCACTCAAGGACTAGAGCATTGTGGGGTTCTCCATGGTGCCCCTGGCACAGAGTTCAGTGCCCGACACATTTGTACAGTAAATGGATGAATGAGCAAATGAATGAAGGAAGAGATGGATGGAGGAAGGGATGCTAGGCTTACCAGAACAGTAAGCTTTGGGTCCTGCTTCTGGTTCCTCAGATTCCTCTCGGTCATCTTAATCTTTGGCCTCTTATTTCTAAGACTTATTTCTAAGTCTAAGTTCTACTCTCTCCTCTGGTTTTTTTTTTTTTTTGCTTACCCACAGTCCCAGTGAGAAACTTCCTTGCCCCATCCTGCTTCCATGGCCCCTCACGGGTCAGGTGGTGGCCTTGAGGAGGAAATGGAGCACTGCAGGCAGGACACAGGGGCAGATTTTCTCCAGCAGAGAGGACGCTGTAAGTAAGGCTGGCTGTGCCCAGTCACCAGTGGGTGCTCAGGGGCCTCAATATATCAGAGGCTAAGCATTAACTGATAGGCTCTTCAACAGTCCAACTGCCCCAGGTCTAGGTCAAGGTCATGAGAACCGTGGGACAGGCAGCCAGGGCCAGTGGAAAAGACATGGTGCCAGAGCCCAGAGGCCTCAGGTCAGATCCTGGTCCTCACTTAATTACTACAAAGCTTATAAAGGTATGACCCTCATGGATCAGCTACAATATGTTGTTGCCTTCAAAATAAGACAGTCTCAATAACTAAAAATCATTTCAAAATATCTCAGATTTGTTTCATCTCTTTCTTTCTTTCTTTTTTTTTTTGCAGTACGTGGGCCTCTCACTGCTGTGGCCTCTCCCATTGCGGAGCAAGCACAGGCTCCGGACACGCAGGCTCAGCGGCCATGGCTCACGGGCCTAGCCGCTCCACGGCATGTGGGATCTTCCCGGACCGGGGCACGAACCCGTGTCCTCTGCATCGGCAGGTGGACTCTCAACCACTGCGCCACCAGGGAAGCCCCTGATCTATTTCTTGAACTCGAGGAAACCCATAATCACTGTAGCTCTGAAAATCCCCCTTTCCTCTCTCCCATTCACTGCAAATGTACAACACAGATGCTGTTCTCAAGACACCCCACCTAAAATACTCCCCTGGTCCCTGCTCCTTCCCCTGCTTGCCTCTGTGTTTTTTTTCTCCCCTCCCCAGTTCTCTATCTCAAAAGACTTGCCTTGGAGGGAAGAGGAAGGAGAGAAGTGGAACTCTTCCTTAGTGAGTACAGGTATGGGCTCGAGTCAAAGCCCTAGTTTCCTCACCTGCCAAATAGGAATAATAGCAAAACCCACTTCCCAGGAGTGTGGAAGGATCAACCCAGCTAATGCGCAGGGAGCAGGGGTCTCCATCAGAGCAGAGAAAACAGTTGGTTTTCTGTGTATTTTCCTTCCTCTCTGCTGAGGTTGCCCGCAGGACATATAGGAGCAGAAAGGGATACCTCTGACCTAGATGAAAGAATGACCTGGACACTTAAGAAGATCTTGAGGGGGAATTCTCAGGTCCAGTGGTTAGGACTCTGTGATTTCACTGTTGAGTGCCAGGGTTCAGTCCCCGGTCAGGGAACTAAGATCTTGCAAGCTGAGATCTTGAAGGATGTGAGGGCAAGGTGTGGAGGGGCAGGGTCCCTAGACCAGAGCAGGGGAGGTGGGGAGCATGAAGGATCCGCCTCTTTAGACTCCCACATTCCCCCAAACGCTGGACAAACACTTGAGACTGGGGATCTTTCAGTGAGAAGAGGTGGGCAGAGCAGGAAGGGAACACCCTCCCCTGACCAAGGGCAAGTCTAACTGAGGGAATTTCCCTCTGAGCTGGGTGACTAGACACAGCCACACATGCGCCGCAAAGGCTATAATTTGCCCTTGGTCTTGTGATGAATGCTTGTTGCCAGGAAGGGGCGTGGCACTGGCCTACAAGACACTTCTGTGACCTTCCTGGGAAGTCACCCCTGGGCTGACATCACAGGTGTCCCTGCTCCAAGGCTGTTGTCTGTGGCCTTGAGGAGGGAGATGGGAGAAGCAAGTCTTTCAGCTTGTGCAGAAATGGAGTGGAAGCTGCGTTGAGCATCCCACCTGGGTGCCATGCAGGGGGCCTGCAGGGTAGAGAGAACAGGTTCCTCTCTCTCTTCAAAGTGCAATACGGAGGGAGGGACGGGGCTCCTTGTGGTTTGTTTGCCAAGAGCCCTGTCTGCCAAATGAAAGCAGTTAGCACCTTCTTTTTGTCTCTCCTTCTCCTACCCCTCTTCTCTCACCATCAGGATGAACCATAACATATTTTCTTGGCCTTTTATATATACATATACATATAACAAATAAAAATTTGCAAAGTGAATGGAAGTCCCATTGATCCTTCCCCAGTCCCTGCATCCTCTCCTTCTTCTAAGATAACCTGTGCTATAAATTTGCCAAGTATCCTTCTGGCCCATTAAAAATATATATCGTATACCTTTAAATATATTTTCCATGAAAAAATATAACATTATTTTATATGTTTATAAAACACATGATACTTTTATGGATGTTCATTTAGAAACTTACTTTCACTTGATACTAAATTTTTGATAGCCAAACACACACACACACACACACACACACACACGAGTGAGAGAGACAGAGAGAGAGAGAGAGATAATGTCTTTGTATTGTTGTCTAGAATTCTATCCTATGGACATATCACATTTTATTTAGCTATTCCTTTACTGATGTTCTGACGTTTAGATTGTTCCTCGGGGTTTTTCAACATACAAGCACTGCTACAGTGAGCCTCCTGGTCCAGCCCTCCTCGTGCATGTGATAAGAGGGTCCTGTAATCACATCTCTTGGTCCTCATTTTTGCTCTGCAGTGGTTCACAAGTTAGAGGCTCACTGCTGCTCCAAAACACCCCAATTAGGCTGTGTTAGAACACCTATGTGTCTCAGTGGTCTGTATTTGGACCCCTAATGATTTATAAGAATTGCTTTGCAACACATTTTATTTCCTGATGAGAAGAGGGCATTGTTACAATTCTTTCAGTCGCCTACTGCTGGGGGTCAGCCCTTCTTTCAATGCAGCTGACCCTGTCACAAAGCAGGAGGCAGCCAGAGGGATATGTTTTGGTCTTGTCAGTCTTGGGTTAAGCAAGATTCAATGGTTGATGAAGATGAGACCATGGCTTGCCTGTGGGAGGCTGAGCAGGCCTGCCCAGGGAGGTGTGACCTATCAGGAAACCCGCCTGCCTCTCCAGGGACTGTCCCATTTAGTTGTGCAGGAGGCCAAGGAAACCAATGGTTTTGGAAAAGTCTTGTTGGTACAAACCTAACTTGTTTAAAATCTAGTGAGATTCCAGCTATAGCCTGGAAGCACTATTTGGGCCAGTCATGTTCCATACCACTTCTACCCTAATGTGCACATCTGTTTTTACCACTAAACACTGACATCTGGATTTATAGGTGCCAAGAGCCCTTTGCTATTAATTAGTTGTTATGCCACATAGCAATTCTCCAGGGCAGATAATGATGCCCGATTTAGAGATGAGGAGGATGAGATTTGAAGATGCAAAGTACCTTGCCTGGGGCCAGATGCTTTTAACAGAGCCAGAGAAATATATTAGAATTTCTAGTTTTTAACTAGTTGTTTTCCTGCAAGCCATGCAGACTGTTAGGTCCATTCTAAGGATCATGAATTTATTGGTGGATACCGACTCATACCCACACAAAAAACTATAGGCGTTCTGCCCTCAAAGAAGCCTACTCCTTGCTAGGTCCACACATCTCTGCAGGGATGCGTCTATTGACATCCTCTGCTCTCCTATCCGTTTTACCAGGGGCTTCTCTCCCTGCCCACCCTTGTCACTGTCAAACAAATCTTCCTAAACACAGCTTTTGTGTGGTCAGTCTTATGCCCCAAATCCTCCAGGGTAAGTAATGTGAAGAAAAGGAACTCGTACATCCAACTGGGGGACAGTGAGTCCATTTGATCTTTTCAGAAAGCAATTTGGGATCATCTAGAAAAGCTGGAGATATATTGCCATCCAGAAGTCCTTGCACATGTACAAGAGGAAATAGGCATAAGAATGCCCTTGGCAGCATTGTTGTCAGAACAAACAAACAAAAAAAGGAATCAACCCAAATGTTCACTAAGCAGAGAATGGATGGAAAAGTGTGGGCTATGTTCATTCAATGGACCATGTCACGAAAGAACAGCAAAGATGAATGAACTTGAGCTAATGCATCACTGTGGGTGGATCTCTGCAACATAAAGTTGAACGAAAAAAGAAAGTCACAGAAAAATAAGTAGAGTGTGGTTGCATTGATATAATGTTTAGGAATCAACAGACTAAACAATATATGTAGGGGAACATGCAAATGTAGTAAAACTCCCAAGATAAAAGAGGGAATGATAATTGCCCAAATCAGACTGGGGGCTCCCTTTGATGGGGAGGGAAGGAGAGAGACTGGGGAGGGGTTTGTGAGGCTTTCTGCTGCATTGGTGGTGTTTCATTTCTTAAGCTCAGTCCACAAGGATTTGTTTTATTCTTTAAATCTTGCATCTACTCTACACACACACACACACCCTATATACATATACACATATTCTTTATTTTATATGAAATATTTAGTAATAGAAAAATACATAAATAAACTATCTCTATGAGACTATTGTTTCCATAACACCTACATTTCTCTGTCCAACTCAAAGGCCCTCACAGTCTGGCCCCTCCAGTCTTGTCACATTAGCCTACAAAAATATCACCTTATGCCAGGAACAGTCCTAAGTGCTTTCTATTGTTTTACTAGAGCTGATCCTAACAACAACTCTACAAGACAGATACCATGATTGATCAGTTTCTGTGTGAGGAAGCTGAGTCTCGGAGAGATGAAGTAACGTGCTCAAGTTCATGTGGCTAGTAGATAGCAGCAGTAGTACTTGAACATGTATGGTCTGATGTAAGAGCTTCAGTGTTGCTGGTTCCCACCTTCCCCCACCACCCCCAAGTCTCCTTGTTGCTTATGCCTATCTTCTCACTATTTCACACACGTTCCCTCCTTTCCCACCCATGCCTTCATGTGTCCAGTGCTCTGATCAGAATGGTCTTTCCCAAGAATATGTCATGGAACACCAGGACCGTGAAATCCTAGGTTTAAAAAACAAAAGGGAGTGTCGTGATCAAATCAATGGAGAAAACTTGGAAGAGGAAAGCCCACTCTCAGAGAATTACAATGGTTATCAGTTATTAGATAATCTAAGAGGTCCTGGAATAAAGAAACCTGATTAACTTTGCTCAGCCCAGCAATTCCCCAACTTTTTAAACCCCAGAACTATTTCCCCCCCAGTAACAATATGTGCTATTCCATTGGACCAGTGCTCCAAGGAACTCACTTTGGGAAATATAGATGAACACTGATCTAAGCATCCCTCCTCTTTTCCAGTTTTGATTTATTCCCTTCTCTGAAACCCTACAATCCTTCTGGCTTGTATTAGGAACGTTAGCTCTGATTTATATACGGATATGTATCAATCCAGTTTGCTTTAAGATTTCTCTTGTGGGCTAGCCTTTTATTCCTCAGTGGAGTGTTAAATTCCTTGTGGGCAGGAACTTCATTGTGGGTTACTTTTCTGCTTCTCTAGGCCACCAGCTGTGACTACAGCGCTAGGCACTTGGTAACTTCTCAAATTATGGAGAAAGCAGTCAGCGATTAGAGTGATCTTGGAAGAATATCAAATGTTTACAGTCAAAAAAAGAAAAAAATCACTTAAAATTTCGTACTTCCCTAGTGGTCCAGTGGTTACGACTCTGAGCTTCCACTGCAGGGGGCATGGGTTCAATCCCTGTTCAGGGAGCTAGGATCCCGCAAGCCTCGCTGCTCGGCAAAAAACAAACAAACAACCAAAAAAGAGGTGCATTTAAAAAATGATTTGAAATATCAATTAAAAAATTTATAAAAAATGTTTACAGCAGGAATTGGGCATTAAATCTTTGTGTTCAGAGGTCTCTGGATACATCCAAATCTTCTGAGAGATGCTACAGAGAACACAGCAAATGCCTGTTTATCAAACTGGGATCTGGGGGTGAGGGGATTGTGGCAGTGTTCCTTAATGATGGGTCTACTGGATTACACATGGTTCAAGTCTGTATTGCGTGGGCCTTTCCTGAATATTTCAGGATGTTTAGTATCTCTGGTTCTTAAATGTCAGTAACCACCCTATGTCATTTTACGAATTAAAAATGTTCTCATGCATTTCCAAATGTCCCCCTATGGGGTGGTAATGCTCCAGCTGATACTTAAATAGCCCCAGTCTGGGGTTAAGATGGGTCCTAGGACTAGGGACAGCTATGAGCCTGGGGAAATAAGCCAGTCAGCCCTAAGAGTAAGAAGACGGAGTGTGTAAGGGGAGGCCTGAGAAGTATACAATATTTGTTGCTGTTGGTAAAAGTTTATGCAGTGGTTCCTCCATTCTTCCAACCATCTTTCTTTTTTTTCCTTCCCTCCTCTCAATTACATTCTGTCTTCTCTTCCCCATTACCACTACCCTAGCTGAGGACCTTGTGATTTCTTTGATGGGTGGTTTTAAGGGCTGCCTAAATGGCTATTCTTTATCCTGCCCTTTCCTACCTCTGAATGCCCTACACACATCTTCCGAAGCCTCTTTTAAAGCTCAGACCTGATCATGTATGTCACTGTCCAGTTGATGAGCATTCTGGGGTCCCCACTGACAACTCGGTGAAGGCCATACCTGACTGGTGCTGAAGACCCTCCATCAGCCTAGCTGGGGTACTTGTCCAACTTTATGTCCCAGCCCAAGAGTCTAAGATTCTCTTGGTTTCAGGGTATCCCTTCTGTCTGGCATACCCTTCACCACTTGTTTCTGCAACCTGCAGCATCATCAAGGACCAATTCATGTCCTTCCCTTTACACATCTACACCCTTTAGATGCCATTCTACCCATGTACTGATAAAGCATACTGGTAAATATGACAAGGTTTCTCAAAATTTTTTTGAAATATTCAATTACTGATTTCATGTGGCAGTCCTACGCAGCAGATATTCTAAAGGTTTCGGAGTTTTTCATTCCTCTTTTAGCCATGAAATTGCTACTTTTATATGAGAACCATACCTGGATTGGGGTAATTGGCAGTGGAAAAAAATTAGTCTCAAACATAAAGCTCTTTGTTTCTCTCACTCAACATTGCTTTCTTGAAAAATAAAACATCGGGTTTTATAACATGGAGCTATTATTAGCTATGACAAATTAAATTGTTCTAAAAATTGTTAATGTTCATCATGTAGGATTTCTTTTTTTTTCTTTCTTTATTCTTTTATGCAGCAGGTTCTTACTAGTCATCAGTTTTATACACATCAGTCTATACATCATGTAGGATTTCTATTCCAAGAACATTTTACAAAAATTAAAGAGAATTCTGATTCAATAGTTGCACACAGTTCAGCTGAAAAATTGTAGTTAATGGATACGCCCAGTCTGAACAGCAGAGGGCTCTTGTGTCCATCACAAAAAAAACCTGCGTTTTTTTTTTTTTTTAAGAGAATAAGCGCAGGTGTGCATACCGTCTGACGTCATCTGTGTGTCTCAACAGGTATAAGTTTTGACAGGTATAACTCCTGTCCTTATGGCCACTATTGCCCAGGCCTTCTAATTCCCAGTGTGATTTACAGGAGCGAAATGTGACAGAGATAGCCTGTGGAGAAGCGTTTAGGCAACTCTAACAGGAGACACAGACGCAAAGTATTAATATTAACCAGTAAAACTGTAGAAGTAGTAACTCCGTCACAAGGCGGCTGTGAGGTTACTGGGCTCAGGCACACAGAAGGTGCTGCATGAGGTGAAAGATGCTGCACACATGCATTCTTTGCTACCTACATGCATCGGCTACTTGGCTGCTTCTCCGGGCCTGACCTCTCGCGAGAGTATCAGGCCCGCATCTCCAATGTCCTGCTTGGAATTCCTCCCCAATGTCAAAGAGGCATTTCAAAATTAATGAGGCTAAAATAAATTCTGGATCTGTCTCCTTCTCCACTTCCAAAAGAAGAATAACCAATTACTTCAACCACGGTCTTCCCCATTTGCATAAGTGGCACCCGTATCCTCTGAGCCGCTCAGGCCAAAAATCAAACCCTTGAGTCTGTTCTTTTTCCTCTTCCACTAATCCCCAAAAAGGTCCTGCCCACTCTCCTGAGACACATCCCGACTCTGCCCTCCTCTTTTTTTTTTCTTTTGCAGCACGCGGGCCTCTCACTGCTGTGGCCTCCCCCGCCGCGGAGCACAGGCTCCAGACGCGGAGGCTCAGCGGCCACGGCTCACGGGCCCAGCCGCTCCGTGGCACGCGGGATCCCCCTGGACCGGGGCACGAACCCGCGTCCCCTGCAGCGGCAGGCGGACTCCCAACCACTGCGCCACCAGGGAAGCCCTCTGCCCTCCTCTTTTCACCCTCTGTCTTCCAGCCTAGCAGAGCCGCCGTGATTGCTGGCCTGGACTTCTGCCAAGAACCTTCCTCTTGGTTCCCCTCCTGCCTCACTTGTCCTTTTTAACCAATTCCTCAAACACAGCCAGTGGTCTTTAAAAACAATCACATCGTGCCACTCCTTTAAGCCACCACCACCCACCTAGGCTTCCCCATAGCACTTAAAACAGAAGCCAAGATCCTTTCCCTAGCTTAGAAAGTCCTACCCGGTCACGGCCTTCCTACTTTTGCAGACCCTTCTCCCTACATATTCCTTCGCATGGTCTATGCCACACCTTCTTTCCGTGGACACTGCACATGCGGGCTCCCCATCTTCTCATGGTGGCTCCTGTGATGCGTCCGATTTTCAGCTTAAATGTCATCTGCTCAGGGAAGTCCTTCTCATCTCCCAATCTAAAGTTCTCACAACTTTTCACCAGGCACTCTTTTCCACCCTACCTGAATGCTCTATGAAACACTTACCACCAACTGATGTTACCTGCACGTCACATCATGTCCCTAATAAAGCATCTACTTTTATTTATTTATTTATTTTATTATTATTTTTTTTTTGGTACGCGGGCCTCTCACTGCTGTGGCCTCTCCCGTTGCGGAGCACAGGCTCCGGACGCACAGGCTCAACGGCCATGGCTCACAGGCCCAGCCGCTCCGCAGCATGTGGGATCCTCCCGGACCGGGGCACGAACCCGTGTCCCCTGCATCGGCAGGCGGACTCTCAACCACTGCGCCACCAGGGAGGCCCAAGCATCTACTTTTAAATCCCATCCATTGACACAAATCCATTAATCATATCAGGCCAACAGTCATGTCTTGTTTCGTAATGGACATGTTGTCCACAACCCTTCAGTATTGTCACTCTACTCAGAGATGCAATGGTTTCAGAATCCAGGGGTAAAAATCCATGTAAAATATGACTACAAATGTGTTATCCATGGAAACTGAAAGAGATTGACAGCGACATCACCGATGTCGAATCAGACTTCTTACTTTAGAGATGTCCCTGGTATATTTCATGAATTCATCCCTCTAGTTATTATTAGCAAACACTCACTGAGCATCTACACTATTCCAGATCCTGAGGAAATCATGATACGAAGTAAAATCAACCCACCAGGGCTATTTTATCATCTTCTCTACCCTCCCAACCCTACCCCCCTTCCCTTTTGTTAAAACATAGTAGGTGAATACATTAAACCTTTCTAAGCCTATTCCTAAATACACGTTTTGGTTATTTGGGACACTGCTACAATTACTAGGCAGTTGAAATGATCATGGTAATGATTTCCAGTGACAACTTTAACCAATACGTGGTCTTGGGAAGCCCTGTACCAGCTTTTTAAGGATGGAATCCATGACAGTACTAGAAAAATAAACCAAGGTCATACATGTCAAGAGCAGTCTCTTGGAAAATTCACAAGGAAAATAAGCCTCATGCTTGGAAGCCTCCCGTTTTCTGACACCCTCTTTCTTTTTTTTTTTCTTTTAACATCTTTATTGGAGTATAACCGCTTTACAATGGTGTGTTAGTTTCTGCCTTATAACAAAGTGAATCAGCTATACATATACATATATCCCCATATCTCGTCCCTCTTCCGTCTCCCTCCCTCCCACCCTCCCTATCCCACCCCTCTAGGTGGTCACAAAGCATCCAGCTGATCTCCCTGTGCTATGCAGCTGCTTCCCACTAGCTATCTATTTTACATTTGGTAGTATATATAAGTCCATGACACTCTCTCACTTTGTCCCAGCTTACTCTTCCCCATCTCCGTGTCCTCAAGTTCATTCTCTACATCAGTGTCTTTATTCCTGTCCTAGCCCTAGGTTCTTCAGAACCTTTTTTTTTTTTTTAGATTCCATATATATGTGTTAGCATACGGTATTTATTTTTCTCTTTCTAACTTGTCTCTAGGTCCATCCACCTCACTACAAATAACTCAATTTTGTTTTCTTTATGGCTGAGTAATATTCCATTGTATATATGTGCCACATCTTCTTTATCCATTCATCTGTCGATAGACACTTAGGTTGCTTCCATATCCTGGCTATTGCAAATACAGCTGCAATGAACATTGTGGTACATGACTCTTTTTGAATTATGGTTTTCTCGGGGTATATGCCCAGTAGTGGGATTGCTTGACACCCTGTTTCTGACTCAAATGCATGTGCCTTCTGACTGCCAGAGTCAAGCCCCTCCAACGACAGCAGCCCCTCCCCTCAAATCTATTCTTCAGGCGCTTCTCCTCCAATGCCACCCCTCCCTTCCCACCTTCAAAGAAAACTCCCAAGTATTTGGAGTAGTATTTGATTAAGGTACTTCACACACATGTGTGAATGACTGACGGCCTTCACTAACCAGCTTATACTTTTCCTTTGAGAGAATCTTAGAAACTTTAATTAGGAGCAAACTATTAGGAAATTTTATTTAATTAATATTTTAGAGCAGGGTGTTACGGGCCTCTTGGTTTCTTGCTTAGGTTTCCTCACATGTGAGTAGGGATCATAAAAGTACCTGCCCCATAAGACTGTGGTGATGATTACATTAATGAATGTATATAAAGCATTTGCAATAGAGCCAGGCATGGAGAAATGTTACATATGGATTAGATATTACTGCCATCATCACCACCAGCATTATCACCAGCATCATCACCAGCAGCAGCCACAGAATATTTCCTCCATTGTTAGAAGGTCTTAGGGCAGAATTTGGCTCATTTCTCCTTACCCTCCCCCTTTTCCCTCAGTAAATTCAATCTCAGATGAGTTTGCTTCATAGTAACGTCACCAGAGGGCAGACTATGGAAGGAAAATGTGATCCAAGTTAATACATGTAAGAATTTTACTCGGTTTTTGAATTTTGGAGCTGCCTGAGTGTAAATACCTCCAGACTCCTCCCCAAACCAGGCTTTATAGATCTACTAAGCCGTTCTATTTTTTTTTTCCCTATTTCTCTGTCACAGTGAGTTTCTCTTGTTGAGTGAAAAACATGGTTTTGAATATTTGAACCCAATGTTTCTTCTTTGCTCTAAATTCTGAAATGTTTTGCAAAATGTGGGAAGATGGAGCTTGATATGTCAATTACATTTTTTTCCTGCCAAAAAGCTGTTTCTTTTTTTTGCGGTACGTGGGCCTCTCACTGTTGTGGCCTCTCCCGTTGCAGAGCACAGGCTCCGGACGCGCAGGCTCAGCGGCCATGGCTCACGGGCCCAGCCGCTCCGTGGCGTGTGGGATCTTCCCGGACTGGGGCACGAACCCGTGTCCCGTGCGTCGGCAGGCAGACTCTCAGCCACTGCGCCACCAGCGAAGCCCCAAAAAACTGTTTTGATTTTAGGCTTCATTCACAGGCAGAAGATGTCCAGAGTAAGAGGGTTTACATTTCTGAGTCCGCACACATGTGACACATGGCCACCCTTGCCTCATTCTTTTGCCCTCGGAAGGCACTGTTGATAGATTTAGGTGATCTTCCTTGCTGAGTTCAAAGGCAGGTTAGATGCCTTCTCACCATAGCACTTCGGTCAACTTCCATCAATCAAAGGAACTTGAGAGAAAACCAATTTGACATCCCTGAGATGTTCTCCTTCACACTTCTATCACTCCCTGTTTAAAGTATAGTGTTTGGGCCTCTATTTGTTTTTGGCCTCACTGTGAGGCTTGTGGGATCTTAGTTCCCCAACCAGGGGTTGAACCCAACGTGGCAGTGAAAGCGCTGGGTCCTAACCGCTGGACCGCCAGGGAATTCCCTGGGCCTCTATTTTAAAAAGCATATTTGATGCTTAATTGGGCAGTTCCACTCTTGGAGAATTTTGGAAACCTGCAGGACTTTTTTTTGCTGTTGTTTATTTTTTTCTATGTTATCAGTATCTCCAGTTTGTGTGTGTGTATGTGTGTGGGGGGGTGTGTGCGTGTGGTGAAATATACATTACACAAAATTTACTATCTTAAACATTTCTAAGTGTACGGTTCAGTAGCATTAAGTACACTCACGGTATTGTGCAACCATCACCACTATCCATTTCCAGAACCTTTTCATCTTCTCAAACTGAAGTTCTGCACCCATTAAACATTAATCCCTCAGTTTACTCCCACAGTCCCTTGTAATCACTATTCTACTTTCTATGAATTTGCCTACTTTAGATACCTCATGTAAGTGGAATCATACAGTGTTTGTCATTTTGTGAATGGCTTATTTCTCGTACCATAATTTCTTCAAGGTTCACCCATGCTGTAGCAAGTAGTAGAATTTTATTCCTTTTTAAAAGCTGAATAGATACATATCCATTGCACATATATACCACATTTTGTTTATCTGTTCATCCATTGGTGGACACTTGGATTGTTTCCATTTTTTTTTTTTTTTTTTTTTTTTGCGGTACACAGGCCTCTCACTGTTGCGGCCTCTCCCGCTGCGGAGCACAGGCTCCGGACGCGCAGGCTCAGTAGCCATGGCTCACGTGCCCAGCCACTCCGCAGCATGTGGGATCTTCCTGGACCGGGGCACGAACCCGTGTCCCCTGCATCGGCAGGTGGACTCTTAACCACTGCGCCACCAGGGAAGCCCTGTTTCCACTTTTTGATGTCGTGAATGACTCTGCTATGAAAGTGGCTGTACAAGTGTCTATTTGAGACTCTACTTTCAATTATTTTGGATATATATTCAGAAGCATAAATGCTGGATCATATGGTAAGTCTATGTTTAATTTTTTTTAAGGAACTGTCATGGTGCTTTCCATAGCAGCTTCACTGTTCTACCTTCTCACCAGCAATGCACAAGTGTTCCAATTTCTCCACATCTTTGTGGAACCTTTTTGTAGTCACAATGACTAAGGACATACCTGGCACTTAGTAAGTAGGTGCCTGTATTGCTAATACCCCTGCAATGAGTGAGGTTTTCCCTCACAATGAAGAATTGTCCCCCAGACTGCATTATTTTTTAATATCTTGTTGGTCATTCATGTAGGTGAAAAATTTGTTGATAGTGATCTAATCCTAGACCTGAATTCCACTTTATATGCAACACAAGTTATTTTTTACACACTTTTAATATGCAATGAATCCCATTTGGGTAACCATGTAAATTGAAGCAACACCGCATTCTCTTTTGTGAGAACATTACCAAGAGTTGCTCAACGTTTCTGAAAATCCTATCACCAATGGCAACACTCTCATGGGATTTGAGTTGCCAATACAACACGTCCATTTTTGTCTGCAGTATTAACTGTCCTGTTCCTGAAGTTTTACATGAAAGGCAAGCATCTGACTACTCACTGATGTCTTCTATTGTAGTCAAGCATGAGCATTTACATAGTTGTGGGTTGGCCATGCCATCTGTGGATTTCATTTCAGGACTGTAAAATAGATGAATCGAATATTTAATATAAAGACAGTCCACTGCTATAGACAAAGTGTTGCTTTTCTTACCTCTGTTGAAGAGGGGTTTGCAATGAACTAAATGTGCCACCCCAAAATTCATATGTTGAAACTTAACCCTCTTATGATGGCATTAGGAGGTGGGTCCTTTGAGAGGTGACTAGGTCATGAAGGTGGACGCCCCATGATGGGATTAGTGCCCTTATAAAAGGGACCCCACAGAGCTCTCTCTCCCTTTAGGCCATGTGAGTTTACAGTGGAAAGATGGCCGCCTAAGAAGCAGGTTCTCACCAGACACTGCATCAGTTGGCACTTTGATCTTGAACTTCCCACCCTCTAGAACTGTGAGAAATCAATTTCTGTCATTTATAAGCCACTCAGTCTATGGTATTTTGTTATAGCAGCCTGAATGGGCTAAGACAGAGGCATTACATGCCAGCCTTCTAGTAAGCTGAGCTTGGGTGAGGTGTGTATGTGTGAATGTGTGTGTTTGTTTGGTTTTTTGTTTCTTTTTTCTAATAGTGACAAATGATTTAGGCTAACCACTTCCATTCTTTCCAAGTCCATACATTGCCAAAAGTGCAAGATTTTTGAGAACAACATCACCTGGGAGAGGTGTCACTCTGATTCAGATGCTAGGTAAGATTCTCTGATGTATATGAGATTGAAGGCACCAATGAGCCCTCATTGCTGCCAATCTCTGACTAACCGTGAATTCTGGGTCTTCAAATAACTTTTTTCTTTTTATTGGGGTATATTTGCTTTACATTGTTGTGTTAGTTTCGGCTGTACAACGAAGTGAATCAGTTATATGTATACATATATCCCCTCCCTCTTGGACCTCCCTCCCACCTGCCATCCCATCCATCTAGGTCACCAGAGAGCACCGAGCTGAGCTCCCTGCACTATATAGCAGGTTCCCACTAGCTATCTGTTTTACACATGGCTGTGCACATAAAATAACTTTTAATTTTATGGCATCTTAAAATAGATTTAGAAATGACATGATATGAGTAACTCTACCTCATCTGGCAAAATTGATTAATTCAACAGATGTTGACTGGCCTCTATTTTGTGCTGGGCCTTGTTTGAGGTACGGAGGACAAGGTGGAGAACAAAATGAGTCTCTTAAAAAAGGTGGTGGCCTAGTGGTTAGGATTCCGGGCTTTCACTGCTGTGGCCTGGGTTCAATCCCTGGTCAGGGAACTGAGATCCCGCAAGCCACGCAGCAAAAAAAAAAAAAAAAAAGTATCAGAAGTCTGGAAACTGCATTCCTTTTTGATACAGCGATCTCCTAACTATTTATCCGAAGGAAGCTACCAGGCAAATGCAAAGTGTGCATTGTTTATCAGATGAAAGTAAAAACCAGGAAAAAGCTTAACTGTTAAACAAGAGGACTGATTGAGTTATCATACATTTATATAATGGAGAACTAGACAGCCATTAAATTTAAACTTATTAAAAGGGAAGAACAAAATGGACATATATTTAGTAAAAAGTTGATTATAGACTGTATGTGTATTATCCACTTCAAAAATTTTATATATTTATATGCATATATTTTTGTTTTTTAAAAGTTTTGGAAGGATTTGCACCAGTGGTGAGGGAAGGGGAAATATAAATTTCATCAAATTTCTGTTTTCTTTTCTCTTTACAAAAATGTTTTACAATGATCAGGTATTAAGTATGTAATTTCAAAATGAATATACTTTCTACAAACATCTGAAATGAACAAAATTCACCTATATACTTGCTATATTTGATTACTAGCGCTGTCATAAAAATGTACCACAGACTGGTAGCTTAAACAATAGAAATTAATTTTCTCACAGTCCTACAGGCTAGAAGTCTGAGATCAAGGCATCAGTAAGATTTCTTCTGAGTCTGTTCTCCTTGGCTTGTAGATGGCCGTCTTCTCCCTGAGTCTTTACACAGTCCTGCCTCTGTATGTGTCTGTGTCCTAATCTCCTTTTCCTACAAAGGCACCAGTCATATTGAATTCGGGCCACTCTAATGACCTGATTTGAACTGAATTACCTCTTTAAAGACCTTATCTCAAAGTATAGTCACATTCTGAGGTACTGGGGTCAGGCCTTCAACGTATGAATTTGGGGGAACAAAATTTAGCTCATAACAGTTGCCTTCTAAATAAAGTAAGGAAGTCTAGTTTTCACATGAAACACTTTCTGCTATAAAAACATAATTACAGCATGAAGCTATAATGATGCTAATAATTATTTTATAGCAGGCTAAAAGTTATGCTACACATTTAGACATAGAGTTCCAAAATGTCACTGGTGATATGAAGAAGATCCAAATTCATGCCCACAAAGCAGTTTCCCTTCCTAAGTGGGTTCATGATTTGTACTATTTGAATTGAGTCATGCTTTCTTCCTTTGAGGCCAGCAGTCAATCAACCCACATTTACTGGACACCCACAGGGTGTGGCACATTTTACTAGGTGTGGGGCTGAATTAAAAATAAATAGAAGTTCAACTCATGCCCTGAAGGAGCTTTTAATTTCTGAGGGACAGAGAACATTCCCACTGAACAGAAACACACTCATAATGAAACATTTCGTGTGGGGTTTAGAGACCAGCAGCCTAATTTATTTTGTGGAGAGTGACATATTTTGTAATTCAGGGACCACAAAATAATGTGATAAGCCAGGACTAGCCTGTAGCCTCTTGACTCCACACCCAGTACTTTTCCCATCAGATCAGCCGTCCACTGACCCCAACGAGCACAACTGCAGTGCTAAGTTGTGCACTAAATGCCTCGGAAGTTTTAAGCAAATGAAAAAATATCAGATCCTGGTATCAGGAAGAGCATTTCAAATGCATCTTGGAGGAGGGAAGAGTCAGGGAGAAAAGGAGCAAGGAGAGCAGTTTTATGGCTGGTTATCCTCTTGCTCTAAGAGTTTGCTGTGTTGAGTAGCACAGAAAGTAAGGAGCTTCTTTCAGGCCAAGGGAGGGGGATTGGCAAGGCGGGGGAGGAGGATGAAGGGGGTGAGGGGGGCGTGAGAGGAAGGAGAGATGCTCCCCTGGCGGAGTGTGGGTGGGGCGGGGTAAAGTCACTGAGAGTGAGCCTGGCAGAAGCTGAGTTTGCCAGAACGCCCATCACGTTCCATAGCTTGTTTCACTGCCAATTATTTCTTGGTATGGTTAGAAGAGATTTAAAGTTTTCTCCTGGGGACACTGAAAAGTCTATACGTATTATTCCATAAAGTCCAGGGCAATTGCATGGATTCATTTTTAAGGACAAGTGTGTGAGTATGTGTGTGAATGAGTGTGTGTATACCAGGGAGCGTGTGTGAGGAGTAGGTGCGTGTGCATGGGTATGTGAGTGAATAGTGCATGTGAGTGTCTGTCAGTGTATGCGAGTGTGCGAGAAAGTGTACGTGAGTGTGCACATGAAAGAGAGTGTGGGTTGGTGTGACCACATGAGTGTGTGCGAATGTGTGTGAGAGTGAGTGTATGTGTCTGCACGTTGGCCCTAGAGGTCACTGTTTTTGTTTCCTGTTGCTGCTGCAACAAGAGGACACATATTTAGTGGCTTGAAACAACACAGATTTATTATTTTATATTTCTGAAGGTCAGGGGTCCAAAATGGGTCTCACTGGGTTGAAATCAAGTTGTCAGCGGGGCTGCCTTCCTTCTGGAGACTGTAGGGGAGAACTTGTTCCTTGCCTTTTCCAGGCTCCAGGGGCTGCCCATGTTTCTTGGTTCGTGGCCCTTCTTCCATCTCCAAAGCCAGCAATGGCAGAAAGAGTCCTTCTCACATCGAGTATTCTGACCTGTTCTTCTGCCCTGCTTCCACATTTAAGGATCCTGGGGATTACATTGGGCCCACCTGGATAATTCAGTGTAATTTACCTACGGTCAGCTGATTAGCAATCTTAATTCTATCTGCAACTCAATACCTTCTTGCCATGTAACCTAACCTATTCACAGGTTCCAGGGATTAAGAGGGGGCATGATTTAGCCTACCACAGTCACTATCATAATCACTAGAAGAGCTTCCATAAAGCAGAAATGTCTCTTTCCCCTTTCTCCAAATGTTGACTTGCCTTGGACGGGCAGCAGGCAGTGCGCTGGAGAAGCCGGTGTACGTAGCAAAAGTGATTCCGCCCCACCTCTATTGAGATCCACTGGATGAAATGTTATCCTGAAGTAGTGTCTGTCTTTTCCCAAATAGCTCTTCAGGACTTTTGTGATGACCTCTCTAAACCCTTCATTTTTATTCATGAGAAAACAAAAAGCCAGGCTGTCTCCAAGGTTTCCCAGCTGTTGGGGCAGAGCTGGATCTCTAAGAAGAGCCTCAGAACTCCATCCACTTCCCTTCCTACTGTTATGCTCATCAGTGTTCCACGATTATTGCCCTGCCTTTTTTAACCAAAAGGGATGGTGTTTAATTCTCTTGACTAACAAAGTAGATCTGTCTGTGTGTATGTGTCTTAAAAGCAATTACAATAATTGGACAAGATGCTTACATGGGTTTGCTGCATTTGCTGCCTGAGGCACCTAATGAGGTGGGGAGGTGAAAGTCTATATAAACGTGCCTGGCGTTCAATCCGGAGTACCATGGTATGAAGAAGATGCAGACAAATTGGCAGAGGTTCCAGAAGAGATCAGCTAACATGATGAAAAGAGAGAAGATTGAAGGAGCTAAGCAGGGAATGCTTCACTAAGCAGTTAGCTGGCTGGAAGAAAGCCGGCTCCAAGACTTCTATGAATATTTTCAAGCTATGATAAAGAGGAGACATAATGACTTTAGTATTTTGGTAGATCTAAGAAAATGCACTGTGTGTAGACACAAAGGAAAAAAAAAACTACTTGTGCCAACATGCAGTTGATCTCTGCTTGTAGGCATTCTTTTTTTTTTCCACTTTGGCTGATTATTAGGTTGACCAGTTGTCCCACTTTTTCTGGGACTGAGGATTTTCCTGGGATGCAAGACTGTCAGTGCTAAAACAGGTACTGTCCAAGGCAAACCAAAACAGTTTGCCTCAAAACTGACTGCACTGCTTGTCTCATTGCATGTGAGGGTCATGATCTAGGCCTAACCTCTCTGTCCACTTGGAGACACTGGGATACCAGAGGTAACCAGAAATCCTGTTTGTATGAGGATTCCAAATCTCCTTGGAGAAATGAGAAAGACATCCCTAGGACTCATGGTAGAGCCTCAGCATACCTGTTTGAGATATTTGGTTCAAATCAGGGAGGCAAAGCCTGCCCACCTTGTCTGCGATCAGTAGATACCTGGGTATTTCAAGAAGGTGGAGAAAATGGTTTGAGATTGCCTGGGTTGTCCTGTGGTTCCTGGTCAGGTGTAGTGACCAATACGTTTGATGTAGTATTTGTTGGTGTCCCTCAAATCAACTCTAGTCTAATCTGAAAGATTGAGCCTACTTTTTGGGGCCCTGGAAATTTATAACCACCGAGGAAGGAGAGTGTCAGTGTTGAGGGCCCTGCAGAAGCAGTGGGACAAGTGTTGGGACTCTGGCTCTGGTATCAGGAGGATGGCTAATCACTTTTCAGTAGCAAAAACTGCAGCCATCAAGCCAGGCTGTCAGATAAAGGAAAAACAAATACAAAAACATCAAATGAGAAAGAATGTGAAGTTCCCCCCAAAAGGGAAGACATTTAGTGGAAACTTAGAAACACAGTAATAAGACCTTGTGAGCCTTCCTTCAAACCAAATACAATCTCTGTTTTTACCCAAGTTGTTAGAGTCTAAAAGTCCTGTTTTACTCACAGACTTAGAGAAAGAACTTATGGTTACCAGGCTGGAAGGGTTGGGGGGGAGGCATAGATCGGGAGTTTGGGACTGTACACACTGCTATATTTAAAATAGGTAACCAACAAGGACCTACTCTATAGCACAGGGAAGTCTGCTCAATATTCTGTAAAAACCTAAATGGGAAAAGAATTTGCAAAAGAATAGATACATGTATATGTATAACTGAATCACTTTACTGTACACCTGAAACTAATACAACATTGTTAATCAACTACACTCCAATATAACATAAAAATTTTTAAAGAAATGCAAAAAAAAAAAGCCTGCTTTTCCAGAACAGAGAGACTGGGCCCTGCTGCCCTGGAGTTGGATGAACCCCTGGAAACATTAGGCAAAGGTACATAGCAGAGGCAAGAATCAGGATCCAGACAGGTTGCTGAAAGGTGAAAACAGAAAGAAGGGAGAAGAATTTAGTTCAAAGTAGCCTCATCTGAATAGCAGAACTGAGGTGTGGGTCAGGTTATGAAGGGGTATTTAATTACCCTTCTTGCATATTCGGAATCAGTCAGTATTCTTAGTTGTATGCAAGACAAAAATGACTGGCTGATATAAGTAGAAAAGGAATTTCCTACAAGAATAATAGGTATTTATTGGAAGCTTCTGGAGGGCTGAAGACCTAGGCTTGGAACTAGAAAGCAAAGGAAAAAAAATGTCTACAACTACACCACAGAGAGGACAGTGATGCCACAGCCTGCCCCAGATGCCTTATGTTCCATTGCTGACCCAAGAACCTCATGCCTCTAATCACCATCCCTCTGCCATTTTTCCTGCTACCGTGCCTCCGCCTCAATCCTCCTGCCGCTGTAACACACACATACACAGAATTCTCTGCCATTCTGGCTTCGTATCAGCACGTATTCCTCATCTGCTGTCCATGTGGATGTGTCTGATGCCAGGAATCTGGGTCCAAGGAGGCTGGGGAAGAAAACATCTGCCATTTCCAGCATCTATCAGGGGTGGTTGCCTTTGTATTCCTTGGAGACTCTGTGTGGGGAATGAGAAGCTGGGCAGTCAATTGTCCTTTAGTGTGTACCCCTTCGGCAGCCCAATAACATATACTCTTATCCCTATACTTATACTTCCCACCGAACAACCATCAGCCATCATTCATTGAAAATATACTCTCACCTCCTAAACATAGGTGACTCAAAGTCTCATTGCTTCTGAGTCCAGCTTGGAGTTCAGGAACTCTGGGCCATGACCATTTCTCATCTGTTCCATAATGATTTCATTTTGATATTTTGTAATCTCTGGGAACATTTGTAAGGGTAATAACCATCATCTGATATAAAATAGTGGGAGAAAGGAGAAGAAAGTTAGTTAAAATACCAACATATATATTTTAGTGAGGAAGAAAATTAAGGAGCTCATTTCTGTATTTGGTCAAGAGGATTAAGTTGATAAATATATCTCCCCTCCACTACCACCACGTTTCTTTTGAACTCAGACAGCATCTCACCTGGTCAGGGTTCTGTACCTGATGAGATGATACAAACTTTCATTCTGAGTTCTGAAATCTTGGTGGTCTTGCCTGAAGTGGGTTTCTATAGCCCTTGATTGGTTTTTACCATTGGGCACAGTAATATTAAGAGATAGCCCAATGATCCATGGGTTCCATCCATCTCCAATTGCCTTCAGTTTGTAGCAGCAGCCCTGTTTCCCTGTTGATAGTCAAGAGCAATCAAATGCAACCAACAACACATCTTTTTTTTTTTTGGTCTGTTTGCAAAGCTATTTCTGGGTGAATGTGTACAATGTAGGATCAGGGAATTATAAATGCAGCCGCCCTTTAACCTTTCTTTCCCTGTAATGTGTGTTCCTTAGATAGACGCAATTTGATGGTGGACGGTGATGCTGACCAAAGAATGGCAGGTGCAGAAAACAAGTCTAAATCCAGAATGTGTTTATATCCATGAGGACAAATGCTGATGCCTCATGATAGAAGGGATTGAATTCAGTCCATCTGCCACCAGGTAGCAGGCTGGTCCATCCAGGGAAGACAGTGTTAGGGGATAAAGGATGGCTCATGCCATTTGCAAGTTGGACCTCAGTGCTGGAGGGAGGGAGGTTAGCCTCAGTGAAATCTGTGTCTTCGAGTCCATCAGTAGGTTCCACTCTCACCTCCATGGCCTCTTTGCTCATGAGTCCATTGAACCACCACTGGGGTGGCTGGGGAGGAGACTGACCAATAGCTACAGGAGTGGGCATCTTGTCCATTGGTTTATTGAGTATCTTTCCCATTGTGGAGTGAGAGTCTTTTAGTGAGTTTGCACTTGAGGCACTCTCCTAGAAGCCCATCCACATACCTTCTCAAACCCTGTTACTAGTTCTCCAATATTGTTCCTTCCAAGTTCATGACCAACCATTCAAACATTAGCTGCAGCCCACAGCCCAAGAATCCTAAGCCATCTTAGAAGAACACATATTTCATGAAGCCAAGGATGTCATCTGTTTTATTTGCCATGGCTCCACATTAATAAATGAATGCCTAAATGAAGGGTTGCTTTTTAAATCTTAAACTAATATTGTAATCATGTTCCATTATCAATAGAAAGCAATCCGTTTTAATGGCTAGGTAAGGTTTCATCCAGTAAATGTAATATTACGTTTCTAATGAGCTGGGGTTTGAGAGAGAGCCTGTTGGACAATGAGAAGACCCACGTCACTTCTTGAATCTTCTGCAGTCTTCCCAATCTGTCTGAAAGTACGGTATTCCCTGCTTGCCTCTTGCCATAAGTTTTGATTGTCGCAGAAACCAATGTGATCTGAAATCTGAAGAAGCAAAAGTTAATTACATGCAATGGATCAGGGCACTGAAAACTCATTCTTCTGTGGTAGGAGCAGAAATTCAATCAACGATTTTTTTTTTGTTTGTTTGCTTATTTGTTTTTGACACTCACTAGGCCCCAAGAAAGAAGCACAGCACAGATACAAATACATTAACAACATGTTGGGTTCAAAATCTTCACCTGTGTTATCTCATGAGTTTTCACAATAACCCCATGAAGTGTTATCAGCAAGGTAGAGAGAAGGTGAAGAACTTGTCCCAGGTTTCACATTGCTGATGTAACACTAGGATCATACAAGGCAGTCTGAATCTCTGATGTCATTCTAGATGTGGTCTCAAATGACTTTTTAAAAAAAAATGGATTATAGTTGATTTACAATGTTGTGCTAGTTTCAGCTTCAAATGATTTTAATCAGATGCATTCTTGGCAAAGGAGGACATGAATAAAGAACATCAAGAAGTAGGTGGATATTTTGCTCTTAAAATGGTGGCAGGATGTGTACCTCCTGCTGGGAATCACAGCAACCCCTAGCTATTTAGAAGGGGTTGAAAGACTTTAAATGATTTGTTTGGGAGAAGAACTCCTTGGCAAACTGGAAATTGGAGAAGTTCTACCTGACTTCTTTCTCTCTCTCGGGCCTCAGTTGACCAAGTCTCCTTATCTTGTCAGGAGAGAGGAAAGTCTCATGACAAACCTTCACCTGACTCCCCAGCTTAATGGACACTCTCCAGTGCCTCCAAAACACATGATAACAGGTACCCATGGTAAGTTGAATCGCAGAGCTAATTGACCACTTTCTCACCCACTTGCGGATTTAGCTGCTGTGTTTTCCAAGTCAGGTGTTAGCCCCCAAATATCTGTATGCTGGTTTTACTTATTACTATAACTAATAAATTAAATATTATGTGAACTTTAAAAAAAAAACAAATTGAACACCAACAACATACCAGGCTTTGTTCTTCAGGCTTGGAATAAATCGATGAACAAAGAAACTAGGATTTCTTTTTTCATGTAACTTACCTTCTATGCAAAAAAATAATCTACGTCATAGAGTTGTATCTATGTGAACTATGTTAAATGCTTCTGTGAGACTCAACACATGTGAGTTGCTCAAAATGTTTGCTTAATTTGGTGTGGTTAAGACAACTGTAAAAAGATTTGGAAAAATATTGCCAAGATCTAGAAGGATTCCACACAGAGAGCCCTTCACAAGTGTCTTTAAGTTCTCGTTCTATTTTAAAGTAGTCAAAACTAGAAATACATGGATGTGATTTATACAAGAAAAACAATGAAGACATACAATCAGCAAACCTATACCCAAGAAAGACTTTGGTCATTCCTCAAGAGGTAGGTGGAGCAATGGACATTTACGTGTTTTAAGTTACAAGGAAGTGTTTAAGATAAGTATGGTAAGTATGTATCTTTTTATTTTTTTAAATGGATTTTCACTGTAAGTGGTCCTTTTGATTGGCAACCAACAACTAGTCCCCAGCTGGGTCTGATGAAAGGGTTTCTACTCTATTTTTCAAGGACCAGTTGAATCAGAATCATCAAGGGAGCTGCAGTCCAAAGTCAGAAGTTCTGAGGACGGGCTGGAGGAACCTGCATTTAAACAACCCCAGTTGGGACCAACTGAGAAGAGTTGGCCTCTCAGGGCTCTTCGACTAATCAGGGCAAAATCCGTAGGTCCTTGTTTGTCTGGACCTTCAATCTTGAGGATTGGAGCTCAAGACATCACTTGATGGGAAGCCTCCATCCTGCCTTTACAGGTGAAACCATTGGGGGGGGTGTCTTATTTTGTATTGTGTCATAGCAGAGACCTGGTATTTAAAGAAATGAAGTCAACATACAAGTCTTGGTGCCCAAATTAGGTATACCAAGGAGATTAAGAAAGGACACTTGACTTGAGCAGTTGGGACAAACTCAGCATGTGAATCAGTAGGTTATATTACTAGACAGCATACAGTGTAATTAATAGCGAAATCACATGCTACCGATCCTGTAGGGTGATGAGAGTCTCAGGGTGACCAGCCAGGACTAAGGGGTTTCCTGGGACACGGGACTTGGGATGTTAAAACTGAGACAGTCCTGGACAAAACAGGACAGTTGGTCACTCCAGAGAAGGATTGATTTTAGAGCAAGCCTAGCTGGGGAAGGCTTTGTGGAGGAGGGAAACAACTGAGTGGCCATCAGAGTCTAGAAGAACGTACAGCAGCCAAGAGCTAGGAGAGAAGAGGGAGAATTCTAATTCGAATGCATGAGCGGCTTCACAGATCCCCCAGGTCTATCAGTTTAGATCCAGGTATTTTAAACCCAGTGTGTTTTTAGTGATTACTTGGCATATTGCTACAAGAAGTGTGACAGAGCTAAGTGGTTCTGCAAGCTCGAGTGGTAACAATTCACATGTGCGCCCACCTCTGAGAGCAGGCAGATTAGCTCATGTTTGCAGAAGCCTCGGAGAGCATGCAGCACAGCCTGAAAGCCAGGTATCATTAGCCAGTGAGCTCTACCTTTAAAAATGTACGTTTCTGCTCTTCCATCCTTATTTCTTCTCGATTCCTTTGAAATAGCTGAATTCCTGCAGATTCCAGCATGAGCCTCTCAGTGGACTAGAACAAGCCACAGGTGCCTGACTTGTGTGTGAAAGGGATTATATACAAACAGCCCAGGCCCAGGCTGCGTTACTGGTGGGCTACAGGGCCCGTTTCTTTTTCTTTTTCTTTTATTGTTACATTAAAAAAATTGATTGGAGTATAGTTGATCTACAACGTTGTGTTAGTTTCAGGCGTACAGCAAAGTGAATCAGTTATACATATACATAGATCCACTCTTTGTTTAGATTCTTCTTCCATATAGACTATTACAGAGTATTGCGTAGAGTTCCCCGTGCTATACAGTAGGTTTTTATTTTGATCTATTTTATATAAAGTAATGTGTATTATGTCAATCCCAATCTCCCAATTTATCCCTCCCCCCTTTTCCCTGGATAAATATGTTTGTTTTCTACATCTGCGACTCTGCTTCTGTTTTGTAAATTAAGTTCATTTGTCCCCTGTTTTTAGATTCCACATGAGTGATATGACATGATATTTGTCCTTCTCTGTCTGACTTACCACGGGGACAGTTTCTCTCTGTGCTGCCGGATTCCTGTTGGAGAGCTCTTGCATCGCTCCTCCCCCTGCCTCTCCTCTGGTTGGCCTATTCATAGATATCCTTTACATCTCCCATACATGGTTTATATACCATACGTGTAACATCATAGGCCACAGGACATTCTAACAATAGATGACATATGTCTTGTAAGGAGAGATGGAGCTGATGTGACCGTACAGCTCAAACACTGAAGAACAGCCCACGAGCTCCCCTGAGCGCAGGTCGATCGCTAATGCCTCTGGGATGGGGCGGAAGTGGGAAAGGCTTCAGCACAGATGTGCCCCCCGACCCCTCTCCAGAGCAGCTGCTAAAGGGGAGGGGGGAGGTGAGGCCCCACTTCCTGAGCTTGCTTCCTATTCCCGGGCAGCTTAAAGCTGAGCCAAGCCAAACAGCGCTGTAGAAGCATGTCAGTATGGAGATGTGTTTGTGTTGTGTGTGTGAGTGTGTGTGTTGTCTGAATGTGTTTAAGTGTGTATGTCGCCTGTGTGTATATATGCACGGGGTGTATGTATACGTATATATTTGTGAGTTTGTATGTTGTGTATATGTGTGTATATATACATGTGTATGCATATGTGTACACGATTGTGTAGGTACGTATGTGTTTGGGGAATGGGTGCATATGTGTGTATGTTGTGTGTGTGTATGTACGTCGTATGGGTATGCTGTGTGTGTGTGTATGTGTATGTTGTGTGTGTATGTTGTGTGTGTTGTGTGTGTATGTTGTGTGTGTATGTTGTGCGTGTATGTGCATGCCAGTATGCACATAGCCTTCTTGAAAGAGCCCTGAGAGTTGATGGTTATACTCTGGACCTCGGGTGGTGAACAAGCTTGCCAGCCCCCAAATGTGGGTGCAGAGACATTTCCCTGCTCCTTGTTTTGGTGAGAGGGTGGGTGACAGCGCTGGGGGACGGGGGGAAAGGAGGCGGTGAGCAGAAGCAGAGCCCAGGCTGGGAGCGGGGCCTGTCTCCAGGCCTGGGTTTGCCTCTTGTCATCGCCTCTCCCCTGGTCACAGTGCGAGGCAGAGGGGATCATAGCCGGGTTTCGCCACTAACAATAACCCGTCTTAGACCTCCTGCCAATCTGTGGAACTTCTGGAAGCAGTTCACTCAGCCATCGTTGCTAAGCAGTAGAATAGGAATTGTGCTTTGAGGTCCCACACTTGGCTAGGATTTTGTGAATAAAAAAGCACAGGTGTTGGCAAGTCAGCCCTGGCTGGGTCACGCTCACATTTATGATCCTGCCCAGTTCCAGAGCTTGTTTGGATAATTCCATTCTTGGCTAGCTCACCAGACAGGGTGAACAGAGTGAGGCGTCAGCAAACTGATTTTTTGCTAGACTTTACAGAGCCCGGAAGTCAAGGCTACTCTTGCAGGATTGCTGTTAACGAGTCTTGAAAAATCAATATGGTGGTAGGATGTACACTAGCCATTTCCTACTTGACAGTGGAGGGAGGGATGGAGTCTTACGAAACAGAGCAAAGGTTTAAAAACCTAGAGAGATGGGCTGGTAGGTTAGAGAAGCCAGGAACATGGGCGCCACTCACTGTCATGAGCCCCCGAGTCTGAATACCAAGACTCCTTGGGATCACAGATTCTTGGGGTTTCTTTCCTGGCATCTTGAACAAGTGAGTGCAAGCAGTCCCTTTGCCTGTGTGTGCTTTTTTCCCCCAGCGGTGGCACCCACATAGGTTATTGCACAACTGGCCAGTCATCCAACGTGGCCTTAAGAAAAGGAAGCGATGTGTAAATAGGGGTTGGGAGCTATTCAAAGGTGACATCATCCTCCTCCCTCATATTAGGTCTTTAAACAGCCACATCAAACACCTGAATGGCCCATGACCATGTCTGCATGATCACACCTTTGAAGCCACTTCTTCAGATGAGAAAGTGCCTGCCACCTTCAGATGGGGCTTCAGACGAGTTGGTCCCTGGCCATTGGTTTTCCTGTGCTGTAGATGTGGTGGGTTCCCTTGATCTTCAAGGTGACACCTTAGTGTTGATAACCATCTGACTATCTTCTTTTCTTCTCTCTGCCTTTCATTTCTTTCTTTCACCATTTTTTAAAACTTTTTTTGTTTAAAATTTTTTTTTAATTTTTATATAATTTTTAAAGGTTCTGTTCCATTTACAGTTATATCTTTCACCAGCATTGAGAGAAAATCTGAGTGCCTTTTTTTTTTTTTTTTTTTTTTTTTCTTTGCGGTACGTGGGCCTCTCACTGCCGTGGCCTCTCCCGTTGCGGAGCACAGGCTCCGGACGCGCAGGCTCAGCGGCCATGGCTCACGGGCCCAGCCGCTCTGCGGCATGCGGGATCCTCCCAGACCGGGGCACGAACCCGCGTCCCCTGCATCGGCAGGCGGACTCCCAACCACTGCGCCACCAGGGAAGCCCTGAGTGCCTTTTTAAAAAAAATTATGTTTTACTCTTATTGCAGTTACCCAAATCCATTCCATATTTTTCCAACACATTTTAATGGTAGGAACTTCACATTTTGGTCTTCCTTATAAGCATTACTTACTTATAGATCAGAGCTGCCAGATAGAATTTTCTGCAATGACGGAAGTATTCTATAACTGCCCTCTCCAATACAGTAGCCACTACAGGTGGCTCTTGAGCACTCAAAGGTGATTAGAGGGACTGAAAAATGGCATTGTCACTTTTCGTTCATTTCAACTAATGTCAGTTTAAATAGCGGCATGTGGCTAGTGGCTCCAGTATTGAACCGTGCCATGGTAGACCATGGGTGTATCTCCTCCCCCTCTATGCCCTCCAAATCTCAATTCAGTGGAGTTTTTCCCCGTAGGTGATCCAGGCACACTTCATCACTCCCCTCTAGGCTCCTTGACACCAGAGGAAGTAAGCAAACACTCAGCTTACTGTCCTGCAATTTCTCTGCAAGCTCTCAGACTTCTTCACATGGCAAGTTGTAAGGTAGGTTGGGAAAGGCTTATTGAAATGTGAGTAATACAGGAGAGAAAATTTCGGTTCTTCGCCCAGAACTTTCTTTGTTGACACAACAGGTTTGTCTGCCTATGTGTAGAAGGAGACAATGGCCAGCTCTGAAATGAAGTTCCAGAATACCAGGTGGGTTATATTTCTATGCCAGTTTCATGTACGTTTAAACTAATGTAAGTTATTAGAGAGACTTATGCATGCTTGATGGTGCAATATTACAAACGTTTTAGGAGAAAGCCTGTGGGAATTACAATTACATAACGAGAAAAGAATTTGAAGAGTCCTGGGTTTGCACAGAGGAAAGCAGCTCAGGCTGGGTTCAAGCTTCCGACTGAGGCACCATCTATCCTGGACAGAATACTCTAACTGTAATCGGGTGATATTGGCAAAGACCTGTGAGGGAGGTGACTGGGAAGCGTCCATTTACACAAACAGGCTCCTGGCAAAAGAAAGGCACAAGGAATTTTCAGGGTGGAAAAACAAAATGCATACTTTTTGGTAAAAGTCAAATGCAATTATTAAGCCCCGAAAAGAGAAAGTGGGTAGAAAGGAGGTACAGCTCAGACAATGCTATACACAAGCAAAAGCTCTAAGGACCCAAGAGAGCTCATCGGTGTCAGGAAAACAAGATAGATGGGTATTGCCTGAGACTGAGTGTCAGACAGTGACCACGTAAGGAAACAATTTCCAGGTCTGGGGAGGAGCCCTTGGTTAAAATAGTGGGAGGTACAGCCCTGCATTATTCTGCCACCCAGCTGTTTAGTCAGCTTGGGCTGCCATACCAGAATACTATAGACTAGATGGCTTACATGACAGAAATGAACTTTTCTCACAGTTCTGGAGGCGGGATGCTAGCCAGTTCGGTTGCTGGTGAGAGCTGTTTTCCTGGCTGGTAGGTGGCTGATTTCTTGCTGTGTCCTCTCATGGCAAGGTGGGGTGAGGGAAGGAGAGAGAGAAGGGAGGGAGCAGGGTGGGGGTGTGGGGAGACAGGGGAGGGAAAGAGGGAGGAGGGAGACAGAGAGAGAGAGAGAGAGAGAGAAGCACTCCGTTGTCTCTTCTTTTCAGGGCACTAATCTCATCATGAGGGTCTCACCCTCATGACCTCATGACCCAAAAGCCCCATCTCCAAATACCATTACATTGGAAATTAGGGCTTCAACCTATGAATTTGGAGGGGAAGACAAATATTAAGTACATAACATCAGTCAGTCAACAAATATTTATTAAGCACCTACTATGTGCTATAGTTGTGCTGATGAGTAAAACACTGTCTCTGCCTCAAGGAACTCAGTGCAAACAATAGACAAACTGCTAGGAGTGCAGAGAGGATGGGGGACAAACTCTACCTGGGAGAAGATATCACGGGAAAGTGACGTTTGAGCCAGTCTTGAAGGATGAGGGAGGCACAGAGGGGGTGATCCCAGACAGAGGTGATTGAAGTGCCAAGTCAGGGAGGTGGTCAAGGCACAGTGTGTGCTGAGGTCTGTGTTGATGTGCTGGGTTATGCTATTGGGGATGGTGACATGGACCAGGAGAGGTGAGCAGGAGATGACATCAGTGGGCTTGGAGGAAGGGCTAGGTGTGCCGTACTAAGGACTTTGAACCTGATCCCAAAGGAAACAGGGAAGCTGAGAGCTGTAGAAGGGTTTTATTTAACTTATTTATTTATTTGGCCACACTGCGCAGCTTGTGGGATCTTAGTTCCCTGACCAGGGATCGAACCCCGGCCCCTGGCAGTGAGAGTGCAGAGTCCTAAACACTGGACTGCCAGGGAATTCCCTCTAGAAGGGTTTTAAACAGGAGAATGTACAGCTCTATGCGTAGGAAGCTAATGGGCATTGTATTAGTTTGTTGCCATAACAAAATATCACAGACTGTGTGGCTGAAACAACAGACATTTATTTTCTCATAGTCCTGGAGGCTCGAAGTCTGAGATCAAGGTATTGGCAGGGTTGGTTTCTTCTGAGGCCTCTCCCCTTGGCTGGTAGATGGCCACCTTCTCTCCCGCTGTCTTCACACGACCTTCTCTCCATGTGTGCGTCTGTGTCCAGATTCCCTCCTCTTATAAGAAGACCAGTCATCCTGGATTAGGGTCCCCCTAAAGACTTTATTTTAACTTATATACTCTTTAAAGACCGTATCTCCAAATATGGTTACATTCTGAGGTACTGGGGGTTAGGGCTTCTACATGTGAATTTCTGGGGGGACACAACTAAGTCCATAGCAGGCATATGGGTGAGAAGACTGGTAGGTAGTGAAATGAACCACTTATAAAGCTCTTTTGTACAAGTCCTCTTGGTGGATGATGGTGAAGACCTGACTGGGGGCCATGGCGGGGATGGAGAGGAGGTGGTGGATTGGGAAGGTACTCGTGAGGTGGGTTCAATAGCAATAACGGGGGAGGGGAGAGGTAGGTCAAAATCCTGGGCCATTTCTACAGTGGACCTTTTGAGAAGAGGCTGATGGCTGAAACCAAGGCAGGGAATTTAGTAGAAGGGACAAGTTTGGAGCCCTTAACTCAGAATTCCTACCTAGCGTCAAACAAATGAACGTAACCCCGTCAGTTTAGGATGTAACGGAGACGCTGATTGCAAAGTGATGAGATCCAGTTCTCAGTATAGCACCCTGGATTTGTTGCTTAGCTAGGAGTTGGACACTTTTTGCTGTCTTATCCCAGAACTCTTCATCCTGCTAATAAATTCTGCTTCTCCGTATGTCCAAGACCTTGAGCGTGTACCTTGACCAGGTCTAAACAAATGGACCAATATGTTTCCTAATATGCCAAAGAAGTGGTGGGTGACAGGTCTGATTTTTGGGAACAGAGTTACCTAGAAAGATCACTGGAGGGGCCTAGGTGCTGTGAGAGTGCTCCTTTGTTTCCTCTTAAAACCTCATTGTTTCTTTCTTTCTATTTTTTTTTTGGCCGCACCGCGCTGCATGCGGGATCTTAGTTCCCCGACCAGAGATCAAACCCAGGCCCTTGGCAGTGAGAACTTGGAGTCCTAACCACTAGACCACCAGGGAATTCCCTCATTATTTCTATTTTCTGCATTCTCAGCATTGTAAGGTCAATCTGTATGACATTACTTACATTATAGACTTGTTTTTGACTCAATGCCGGAGGCAACCGGACGGGGCAGATGTCTGATTTCATTGAAAAATAGCTTCCAAGCCTGAGTAACTTCTAAAACGAAACTTCTAAAGCCTCCCTCTCGAGGTATCACCCCAGAATTGGACTCTTCTGGTTTTCTTCTTCCATGCTCCTTCATGCTGCAGGCTCACTGCCACAGGGATTTTCCTCTAAAATACTTCCCAGCACCTTGAGCATGGCACCGCCAAGCACCAGGTAAGAGGGGAGAAGGCAGTGGAGACGAGAATGGCAGAGTGCCTGCTTCCAGGAGCGTACAGTCTCACGAGGGGATAAGACAAGTACAGGACTTAAAATGGGACTCTTTGTCTCAGTTTTTTTTTTTTTTTTTTTTTTTTTGCGGTACGCGGGCCTCTCACTGTTGTGGCCTCTCCCGTTGCAGAGCACAGGCTCCGGATGCGCCGGCTCAGCGGCCATGGCTCACGGGCCCAGCCGCTCTGTGGCATGTGGGATCTTCCCGGACCGGGGCACGAAACCGTGTCCCCTGCATCGGCAGGCGGACTCTCAACCACTGCGCCACCAGGGAAGCCCCTTGTCTCAGTTTTGACCGAGGCCCCAAGTCAGTAGGTGGAAGAGCAGTCACATTCCATGGTGAGGTATGTGGTTTCCCAGGCAGGACTGCAAAGGAGGTCATTGGAAACCAGCTCCAAGGCCTCCAGCTGATCACCTATAGCTGCAGCCTATACAATACACCCAAGAGGCTGAGAGAAGGGCTGGAGATTAGTGGAGGGTTGCTTTGAAGAGAAATAGGCAGTGTGCAATACGCTTTACCTGTCCATGGAGCAGGGGTGGGGTCCTACCTTCTTTCTTCAGTCTGTGAGGGTAGCTTCAAGTGATGCCTTTTGGAGATGACATTCAGTGCCCCAGGCACTTAGGTAACTCAGGGGCCAGAGTCGGATCCGGGACTGTGGATGCTCACAGGCAGGGGGCTGGCTGAGGCCATGGAGAAGAAGGCTGTGTGTCGGCACTTCCGATGACCACAGGCCAAAGATGCAAGTTCAATGCAGAGCAGGAGTGAGCCACGTGAGAGAGAGCCCTGTGAGATTGTCCTGGAGAATTCTAAGAGCAGAAGGAAGCGAGAGGTATTGCTAGGTGACCAGGGACCAAGGGAGGGCTCTTAGGTGACCAGCTAGATGGGATGCTCCTGCCTGAGTCAAGGGCATGACAGGTGGAAAATATCCCCAGTTTCTAGGGGAGGCGGGAGCAGGAGGGATGCTCAGAGAAAGAGTTGGCTTCACACACGAGCTTCGGCTGATGGATATTTATCTCTGTCCCTCTTGATTCTAACCATGGAGAGGTCAGAAAGTGCAGACAAGGTGAGGGAAGGAGAGACGAAACCAACCACATGCTTCCAGGTGGAAGGAGACCTCAACTGACCTAGGGAGGAGTTTTAACTTTAAAATGGAGATTTGACTATTATATGGGTTGGACGTTGGGAATGCCAGTGGGAACGTGAGCAGGAAGCCATGGGGCCGACCTGAGATTTCATTTGGGAGCGGGGGACGATCCAGCCCCTGTGGCGCTGCTCTGTGAACAGGTCAGACAAGCCCTTTCAGGGGAAAGAAAACCTCACTCCTGATTGTACCTAGTGAGTCTCTCTCACTGGAGTCCTAGTTATATGCACGCATGATGATGATCTAAGACAGAATGACAGGCATGTCCCTCGCTCTCTGAGCACATACCCACTGGACACCTGTTATGTGCCAGGCTCAGAGCTGGCTCTAGGGACCAACAGAGAACAGAACCAAGCAAGGCCCTCAGCCTCCCCAAAGCTGACAGGCTAGTGGGGAGACCCTGGACCCCCCCAAACTGACACGCAGCATATTTTGAGAATTTAACGAGGGAAGCATCACACAGGGTGGCATGGGAAGGAAAAACGGCTTTGGGAATTCCCTGGCAGTCCAGTGGTTAGGATTCCGGGCTTTCACTTCTGAGGGCGTGGTTTCAATCCCTGGTCGGGGAACTAAGATTCTGCCAAAAAAAAAAGGAAAAGAGGAATGGCTTCACGGAAAAGAGATGACTGGGGTTGGGTCCTGCAGAAACTGACAGCCCTGGCTGCGCAGCAGTGGGCGGGCAGGCTCTCCAGACAGAATGAAGATGTGTGCCACACGCGAAGGGAGAAGAACAGTCTGGGTGAATGAGGGCACAGAGTGTGCAAAGGGCCAAATGAGCGTGATTCCATTCATATGAAATAGAATGGAATAGGCAGGGGCTTCCCTGGTGGCGCAGTGGTTGAGAATCTGCCTGCCAATGCAGGGGACACAGGTTCGAGCCCTGGTCTGGGAAGATCCCACATGCCGCAGAGCAACTGGGCCCGTGAGCCACAGCTGCTGAGCCTGCGCGTCTGGAGCCTGTGCTCCGCAACAAGAGAGGCCGCGGCAGTGAGAGGCCTGCGCACCGCGATGAGGAGTGGCCCCCGCTTGCCGCAACTAGAGAAAGCCCTCGCACAGAAACGAAGACCCAACACAGCCAAAAATAAATAAATAAAATAATAATAATAATAATAAAAGAATGGAATAGGCAGGTCTATATAGAGAGAAAGTTGATTACTGGTTGCCCAGGGTTGCGGGGCAGGGCTTCTTTTTGGGATGATAAAGTTTTCTAAAATTAGACTGAGATGATGGTTAGCTTAAATATACTAAATGTACTAACACCATTGAACTGTACACTTTAAATGGGTGAATTGCATGGTGTATGAATCATATCTCAAAAAACCATTACAAAGTCACAGCACAATAAATATAGAATGATACAATCTGTAGAAAATTCAGAACCTGGTGACATTAAACAGCATGCCATTTAGAAATAGGTGGCAGGGAATTCCCTGGGGGTCCAGTGGTTAGGACTCCCCACTTTCACTGCCGAGGGCCCGAGTTCAATCCCTGGTTGGGGAACAAAGATCCCGCAAGCTGCGTGGTGTGGCCCCCAAAATAAATAAATAAATTAAAATAAATCTAAGTCACAACTACATTATTTTAAAAAAAAGGAATAGGTGGCAAAACTGTAAATAAATCAAGGGAATCGTTCTGCAGATGTCAGGGGAGTGTCAGCTCTTGGAGTCAGGAGAATAGCTGAGGGGGGCAGGGAGTGGGGAGCAGAGAGATGAGTGGCCATCTAACAAACTCCACATACCCGTCGAGTCTTACCGTGAGTGGTGGTTTCACAGGTGTGGTCCTTAAAGGAACAATTTGTACATCTCTTATGAACACTCTCGAATGTATGACCTGTTTCAGAACAAAGAAAGAAAAAAGGGGAGGGGGAGGCCAAAGAAAGCCGGACTGAAACGCACTTGAGGACTCACTGTGCAGGGTCCAGAGCGCCAGGTGAGACGTCTGCACCTAACGGAAACACCGGGGAGCCAGTGAAGGTGTCTGAGCCAAGGGGATGACAGCGGTGGTTTAGGAAGGGGTCCAGGCTCTGTAGGCAGGATGGATGAGAGTAGGGAGGGGCTTGAGATGCGGAGCCTTGGAGGAGTGACAGCAAGGTCTGAGCTTGCGCAGTGGGGCAGTGGGGCAGTGGAGGGGCGGTGCCGTGGGAAGGGTGTGAGGACCACCACCACGTGGACACCAGAGGATGAAAGATGCCTGGGAGGATGGGCGGCGGCGCAGCCCGTGGGCAGAGATCGTGGGGGAGAAGGGGCTGGAAGAAAGAGAAGATGAACAGTTTAACTTTGCACGTGCACATAGGAGTATGAAAAAAATACTTTCTTACAAAACGAGGCATCTCGGGAGACTGCAACTATAACTCTTGGCACGTTGTAGGTTCCTGGGTAATTATGGGGTCTTCCTGAGTTCTGAGGGCTTGGTTCATCGAGGAACATGCCCCTCTTTGTAGTTCCGTCCTGCGCGGTATAGTGGTCTGAGCTGCAGCCCTGGTTTCCACAACTTCCCCAGATGCAGAACTTCTCAGGGATGGGGGCAGGGGTGAGGGGGGAGTGGGGGGGAGGTGGAGGGGTGAGGGGGGTGTAGCCTGGGCCTTGGAGGTACAGATTTGAGAGGATGCTTTCTTGCTCTCCAAAAATTCTCCCTGAGCTCTCAGACGTTCCAACTTCCCGTCGCCCTGGGAACCTTACCTGGCGTGGCTTGTGAGAGGAGCAGTGGTGAAGCCCCCAGGAGGAAGAGACTCCTGGGCCAGGGCATGAAAGATGAATGGGTGGGGGAAGCAGGTGTGCAGGTGAGTGACAGGGTCAGTGGAGCCACAAGCATGACAGCTGAGTCCCAAAGGTAGGCAAAGGCCAGATGGTTTAAACAGGTTGGACTTGATTTGATCCTTTTCCATAAGGCTGACTGAAACGACTGAAGGTTTTGAAGCAGGGCAGTGATAGGACTGGTTTCTACCTGTGTCTAATGAGCATTTACTACATGCCAGGAGTCGTTCAGATTTTTCATATACGTTGTCTCATGTAATCTTTTCAGTGGTTCTGTGGAGGTATGTATGATTCATCCATCCAACCATTTATTTTAAAACCGAAGACAGCTTTGGGCCAGTCACTCTATTCATATTCTTTGGATAGATGTGGAAACTGAAGTGTCCTCACTCCTGGAAGGTCAAAACAATTTCTAAAGGCTGAAACTAGAAAGAGGTTTGGCTGGGATTCAAACCCAGGAAATCAGACTCTTCCACTGGGCCAGAGACATTGGTCAGTTGAGCCCTCCTCTCAGGGTGGGGCTGAGGTCCTGGGTGGCTCCTAAAGGCAGCAAGGTCAGCTGGGGTCTTGAGGTATGAACTGATCCTGACTAAGAGGAGGGGGTCGGTGAAGCCACTACAGGTGAGGTGAACAGGATGAAAGGCACATGTGTAGATGAACTTGGCAGACCTGGTTACCTGCCATTTCTCTGCTTTCTTTCTCTGATTTTTTTTTTTTTTTTTGAGAGGGTGAGGAGGCAGCAACGTGCCCAGCTCTTAGGGATGAATTGTGACTGGTTTTAAGCGAATCATGGCTAAGCTAATCCTGTTTGCTATGTACTCACTTTTGCTGTAGCCAGTGAGGGGTCATGTGACCAAGTTGCTTAGTGAGACAAAGGGGAAGTCTGTTGAAGGCTTGTGAAAAGTATTTTGATTCCCTTGATGGAAGGCAGGAACATCAGCCCTCTCTTTCTGGCTGCCTCACTGCATCCTGACTTCGAAGGCAGCCATGAATCCAGGAGCTGTGGCAGCCATCTTGTGACCATGAAGCAACAGACACAAAGACAAAAAGCCAACAAATGGAGGGTGGCAGAGTAGAAAGTGCTGGGTTCTTCATGAGCTAAACTAATGCAAGGCCTTCCCTCTGGACTTCTTAATACGTGAAAAAAGCAACCCCCTAGGAGTTTATATTTTTTCATTACCTCTAGCTGACCATGTGCTAATTGCTATAATAAGCACAGTGAGGAGAAAAAAGGAGGGAGAGGCGAACTTATTTGGAGTGTAGGGTGTTGTGTTGGGCACCAGTGGGAACGTTGCTTTGTTTTCTAATTTTTTTATGTGTTGTAACTCTTGAAGACAGAGTCATATTTTCTTTTCTGTTTCTTCCCTTCCCGCAGGAACTTTCCTACCCCCTGCCCACTTTCCTTTAGCCCACATTAAGCCCACGAGCTTCATTACTACTGGTTTGGAATAAAGAAATTTTTCCTTTGTTGATTCTCATTGTACCTTTGTCAAGCTATCAAAAATATTCCAGGGCAGAGGGCAGAGACCTAAACTCTTTCATGGTGCTCCCAGAGGCCTTTTACAGATGCTTTGCTTATCATTTTGTTTCGTGCCCAGAGGGAGTCTGGTAATTTAGAAACTTAAAGAAAAAAGACCTCAAGCAGGAAAAGCCATAAAAGAATTTGGAGGGGGGAGGAGGGCAGTTGTTAAAATAAAATTAGAAAGACAATGGAAGAAAGCTAAAGAAAAGATGAAAGAGAGAAGCCTTTGTAGCACTATGGCTTTTCAAGGCCCTCACCAGTTTTTCTCAGTAATGACTCCACAACCTCTCCCTAACCCAATACACACTTTCTGCCTAAATCCTAGCAGTGGACTGATGTGTCTTCTATCAATGAAGATGTATCTCTGAGATATCTAATTATTATAGCTTTCTATGGCAGACACCGTTAGTTACCTGCATACAGCTGTTACCCCAGCTTCCCTTCTTCCACACGAACAGAATCCCATTTTTAATTACTCTCCAAAGTGTGGCAATGCTATTCAGATTAGGACGGCCTTGCAGTGGCCCCAGGCACAGAATAGGGAATCTTGTTTTCCCTTCCCAGGGTTTGGTTTATGAATGGGTTTGTGACACAATGAGATGAGAGGGGAAATCTGGTAAGGATCTTAGAGGAAATTTTCCTTTGCCTTTAAAAGAGGTGGGCATGCTCCTTTTTCAGCTTCTTGTGTGGGTTGTAAAGAGGTGATGTCTGGAAATATGTAGCCTTTTTGGGACCATTAGAGGAGCCCACCTAAAGGATAAACCAGCATACCAAGGATGGTAAAAAGGAAAACAGTTAGTTTGGGTCCTTGATTTTTTTTAGTCTCCATATTAACCAATTCTGGAAATATTCCCCTTCTGAACTTAACTTACTATTATTAGACTGATAAAAAGAAAAGAAAAAAAAAGAGACATCTGCTTTTAAGACTGGGGTAGAAATATCCAAGATGAACCTGGAGCATCTTGTGGTGCCAGAAAATAAGGAAGTGCTACCAAAAACCCCACTCCAACTGCCACCCCCCTCAATGATGGAGATATGTCAAAGGGACACAGCTGAAAGAACTCCCAATGGCCAAAGCTGGGACAATTTGAGCACAAAATAATTAAAGTATATTGGATTATAACCCAAAGTATAAAATAAATATCCATTAGTCCATACTAATATAAATAAGTGACTGAATAAATAAATGAGGGGAAAAAATCTCCTGTACAGAAAAGTTCCAAATAATTTATGTAGATACTATGTTCTCAAGGAGATGGAGCATAAAAACCCACTCCTTAAGTGTGCAACATACAAAGGGACTTTCTTCTGAATAGTATGATATGGAAAGGGAGGAGAACAGGGTAACTTTTCAGTGGAGAGTCCTGACACACACGACCTCAGCCAGTGGTCAAGGTCAACATCAACAGTGTAAAGTCATACTGATAGTGTGTACCCTTGATATAAGATAATGAGAACGGCACTTTATCTCTCTGGTCTTTTTTTTCCAGACCCATAACCCCTGTCCAATCATGAGACAAAAATTGGACAAACTCAAATTGAGGCACATTCTAAAATATTCCTAATTAGTACTCCACAGAACTATCAAAGTCATAAAAAGCAAGGAAAATCTGAGAAACTGTCACGGGAAGAGGAGCCTAAGGAGTAATGATGACAAAATATAATGTGGTATCCCGGACGGAATCTGGAACAGAAAAAGGATGAGGTGAAAAACAGAATTTATTATACTGAATAAAGTATGAACTTTAGCTAATAATAATGTATCAACATTGGTCCATTAACTGACAAGTTCACGATACTAATGGAAGATGTTAACGTAGGGGAAAGTAGGTAGGACATATAGGAATTCTCTGTATTACCTTCACAAATTTTCTGTAAATCTGAAACTATTTTATTTATCTATCTATCTATCTATCTATCTATCTATTTACTGGCTGCGCCACGTGGCTTCTGGGATCTTAGCTCCCTGACCAGGGATCGAACTCAGGCCCTCGGCAGTGAAAACACGGAGTCCTAACCACCGGACTGCCAGGGAAATCCCTAAAACTATTTTTTTTGTGTGTGTGTGGTACGTGGGCCTCTCACTGTTGTGGCCTCTCGCGTTGTGGAGCACAGGCTCTGGATGCGCAGGCTCAGTGGCCATGGCTCACAGGCCTAGCCGCTCCGCGGCATGTGGGGTCTTCCCGGACTAGGGCACGAACCCGTGTCCCCTGCATTGGCAGGCGGACTCTCAACCACTGCGCCACCAGGGGAGCCCCCTAAAACTATTTTAAAATTAAAAGTTTATTTTTAAAAAGAGAAGCCAATATTAAGATTGAAAGAGGTCCAAATCACTACAGATTCTACAGATAGTTAAAGGATAATATTATGTACAATTTTATGCCTATATATAACTTAGATGAAAAGGACACAGTTGGTAAATGGCATAAACTACTAAAGCTCATCCAGGAAGAAATAGTTAACCCTATGTCTATTAAGGAAATTTAATAACTAGTTTAAAACTTTCCCAAGAGAACCCTCATACACTGTTGATGGGAATTAAATTGGTGTAGCCACTGTGGAAAACAGTATAAAGGTTTCTCAAAAAACTAAAAATAGAACTACCATATGACCCAGCAATTCCACTCCTGGGTATATATCCAAAAAAAAAAAAACCCTGAAAACGCTAATTCAAAAAGATACATGCACTCCAACATTCATAGCAGCATTATTCACAACTGCCAAGATATGGAAGCAACCTAAGTGTTCATCAACAGATGAATGGATAAAGAAGATGTGGTATATATATACTATGGAATATTACTCAGCCATAACAAGATTGGAGAGTATTATGCTAAGTGAAATGTCAGACAGAGAAAGACAAGTACTGTATGATATCACTTATATGTGGAATCTAAAAAATAAAACAAACTGTGACTATAACAAAAAAACCCAAACTCACCAATATAGAGAACAAACTAGTAGTTTCCAGTGGGGAGGAGGGGCAAGATAGGGGTAGGGGATAAAGAGGTACAAACTACTATGTATAAAATAAATGTTACAAGGATATATTGTAGAGCCCAGGGAATATAGTCAATATTTTATAATAACTTTAAATGGAGTATAACTTATAAAAATTTTGAATCACTATATTGTACACCTGAAACTAATATTGTACATCAACTATACCTCAATAAAAAAGGAAGAAAAAATGGACAAAAATTTTAGCAAATTGAATTCAACAATATGTAAAAGGAATAATATATCATGACTAAACGGAGTTTGCAAGGTTGATTTAATATTTGAACCTCCATCAATGTAATTTATATTAACAAAATAATAATAAAACAAAATAAAGTAAATAATAATTCACATTAACAGAATTTAAAAACACACCCAAAACATGATCCATAAAAGAAAAAAAATTGTTAAGTTGGACTTCATCAGAACTAAAAATATTTTAGTCTTTTCAGCAACTGGTGTTGGGAAAACTGGATATCCACATGCAAACAAAAGAAATTGGACTCTTATACATCATATAAAAAAAATCACCTCGTGCTTGCTTCAGCAGCACATATACTAAAAAAATCACCTCAAAATGGATTAAAGACTTAACTGTACAACCAAAAACTATGAAACTCCTAGAACAAAATGTATGGTAGAAGTACCATAACATAGATCTTGACAATGATTTTATGAATATAACACAGGCAATAAAACAAAAAATAAGCAAGTAGGACTACATCAAACTAAAAAGTTTCTGCACAGCAAAAGGAGCAATCAATAGAGTGAAAAGGCAACACACGGAATTGCAGAAAATATTTGCAAACCATATATCTATTATGTGGTTAATCTCCAAAATGTATAAAGAACATTTATAACTCAATAGTGAAAAAACTAATAATCCAATTAAACAATAGGCTAAGGGCTTGAATAGACATTTCTCCAAAGAAGACATACAAATGAAAAAAATGCTCAATGTCACTAATCATCAGGGAAGCACAAATCAAAACCACAGGAGATATATCACCTCACACTTGTCTGGATAGCTATTATCAAAAAAACAAAAGATAACAAGTGTTGGCAAGGATATGGAGAAACTGGAACCTTTGCACACTGTAGGCAGGAATGCAAAAATAGGACAACTGTTATGGAAAACAGTATGGAGCTTCCTCAAAAAATTAAAAATAGAACTACTATATGATCCAGTAATTCCACTTCTGGGTGTTTATCTAAAACAATTGAAATAAGGATCTCAAAGAGATCAGCACTCCTATATTTATTGCAGCACAATTCACAATAGCCAAGATGTGGAAACAACCTAAAAGTCCATAGACAATGGATGAATAGAGAATATGTGGTACATAATACAATGGAATACTATTCAGCCTTAAAAAAGGACTTTCTGCAATATGTAACGCCATGAATGAAAAGTGAGGACATTATGCTAAGTGAAAGACGCCAGTCATACAAAGACAAATGCTGTATGACTCCACTTACATGAAGTGTCTAAAATAGTCAAACTCATAGGATCAAAGAGTGGAATGGTGGATAACACGGGCTGGAAAAAATGGGGAGTGGGCTACTAATCAATGGGCATAAACTTTCAATCAAGCAAGATGAATAAGCCCTAGAGATCTGCTGCACAACATTGCACCCAGGGTCAACAATAATGTATTAATACTTAAAAATTTGTTAACAAGGTAGATCTCATGTTACATGTTCTTACCACGTTAAATTTTTTTAAAATTACTGACTTTTTCTCTTCATAAATCCCTATAAGAGAATGAAAAGACAACCCACAAATAGGGAGACAATGTTTTCAAATCATATTTATGATAAAGGACTTGTATACAGAGTATATAAAGAATGCTCAAAATTCAATAATGAGAAAGTAACTTTTTAAAAATAAATAAATATTTATTTATTTATTTATGGCTGCGTTGAGTCTTTGTTGCTGCACGCAGGCTTTCTCTAGTTGCGGCAAGTGGGGGCTACTCTTCACTGCGGTGCGCAGGCTTCTCATTGGGTGGCTTCTCTTGTTGTGGAGCACAGGATCTAGGCTCGCAGGTTTCAGTAATTGTGGCACATGGCTTAGTTGCTCCACGGCATGTGGGATCTTCTTGGACCAGGGCTTGAACCATGTCCCTGGCATTGGCAGGCGGATTCTTTTTTTTAACATCTTTATTAGAGTATAATTGCTTTACAATGGTGTGTTAGTTTCTGCTTTATAACAAAGTGAATCAGGTATACATATACATATATCCCCATATCTCATCCCCCTTGTGTCTCCCTCCCACCATCCCTATCCCACCCCTCTAGGTGGACACAGAGCACCGAGCTGATCTCCCTGTGCTATGCGACTGCTTCCCACTAGCTATCTATTTTACATTTGGTAGTGTATATAAGTCCGTGACACTCTCTCACTTTGTCCCCGCTTACCCTTCACCCTCCTCGTGCCCTCAAGTTCATTCTCTATGTCTGCATCTTTATTCCTGTCCTACCCCTAGGTTCTTCATAACCTTCTTTTTTTTTTTTAGATTCCATATATATTGTTAGCATACGGTATTTATTTTTCCCTTTCTGACTTACTTCACTCTGTATTACAGTCTCTAGGTCCATCCACCTCACTACAAATAACTCAATTTCATTTCTTTTTATACTAAGTAATATTCCACTGTATATATGTGCCACATCTTCTTTATCCATTCATCTGTTGATGGAAACTTAGGTTGCTTCCATGTCCTGGATATTGTAAATAGAGCTGCAATGAACATTGTGGTACATGACTCTTTTTGCATTATGGTTTTCTCAAGGTATATGCCTAGTAGTGGGATTGTTGGGTCGTATGGTAGTTCTATTTTTAATTTTTTAAGGAACCTCCATACTGTTCTCCATAGTGGCTGTATCAATTTACCTTCGCACCAACAGGGCAAGAGAGTTCCCTTTTCTCCACACCCCCTCCAGCATTTATTGTTTGCAGATTTTTTGATGATGGCCAATCTGACCGGTGTGAAGTGATACCTCATTGTGGTTTGGATTTGCATTTCTCTAATGATTAGTGACGTTGAGCATCCTTTCATGTGTTTGTTGGCAATCTGTATGTCTTCTTTGGAGAAATGTCTATTTAGGTCTTTTGGCAGGCGGATTCTTAAGCACTGTGCCACAAGGGAAGTCCCTGAACTGTTTTTTAAGTGGGCAAAAAATTTGAGAAGATACTTCACCCAAAAAGATGGCAAGTAAACACATGAAAAAATGCTCATATCATTAGTCATTAGGGAAATCCAAATTAAAAGTACACTGAGATATTACTACATACTTATTACAATCGCCGAAATTAAGAAGACTGGCCAAACTAAGTACTGATGAGCTGTACATTAAACTCTCATATACTGCTGGTGGGAATATAAAATGGTACAAACACTTTGGAACAGTTTGGCGGTTTCTTACCTACCGGCCATCCCACTCTTGGTATTTACCCCAAAGAAATGTAAGCAGATGGAGGGCGGAGTCAACATGGCGGACTAGGAGGACGTGGAATTCGTGTCACCACACAACTAGGGCACCTACCAGGCACCAGTGGCGGACCATGGACACTTAAGGGGACAGGAGGAACCTCCAGCAACCGGGTAGGACGTGGGGTGAGTGAAGGGGGAGGAGAAGTGGAGGCCGGGCGGGACTGGCTTCCCTGAGGGGCGGCTGGGGGACGGGAAGCAATCCCACGCCTGAAGGGGGAACCTGGGGGACCACTGGGAGGGCAGAGGATCCAAAGGGAGGGTAGTCAGGTTTCCCCTGCCCACTTGGGCCCCAGGGAGCCTGCTGAGGTCCGGGGCCTGATCCTCCGCCCACCGAGGCCCCCTCCAGCCGTGTGGGTCCTGAGGAAGGGGGAGGGAGGGAAGGGGGAGCAAAAGCAAAGGCTGGACCTCCGGGACCAGCACCCTGAGGGGCGGCTGGTGGAGGGGAGGACGTCCTACATCCAGCGGGACCCACCCATGGTTAGGGGTCCAGCAGGGACGGGGGAGACCCTGGGGGAGATAGTGGGGGAGGGGCGCAGAGGAACAGAAGGGAACGGGGCCAGCGCTTTACCTGTCCACTGAGGCACCGGGGAGCCTGCTGGGCTCCCGGGCCTACTCCTCTGCCCTCGGAGCCTCCCTCTCACAGTGCAGAGCCTAAGCCCCGCCCCTACACCCCCACCCAGGGCCCCACCTCTACACTCGGAGACCCCCTCTGAGACCCCCTCCAACCGCACTGGGCCTAAACCCCACCCACACACCCTCACCCAGGGCCTTACCTCCAAACTCTAGAACCCCACACTCCAGAGGCCCTCCTTTGGACATACTGCCCCTCCCCGTCTGCACAGGTTCTAAGCAGAGGCCCCGCCCCATGCTTGAATGTCATCCAGCCTAGGCCCGGCACTCAAGGCCTTTTCTGGTTGCGTGGATCCTGAGCCTAGGTCCCGTACCCCGTTAAACCCCGCCCCTGCCTAAGTTCCACCCCCGCCTAAACTCCGCCCCCATAGTCAAGACTTTTTTTTTTTTTTTCCTCTTTTAGATTCAGGTCTGTTTTACCTTGTTGATATGTTGTTGTTGATTCATTTATATTTTTATTTTTTCTAATAAATCTTTTATTTTTCTAATTTTATTTTATTCTTTAACTTTGTTATTGTTCTCTCCTTTTGGCTTGTTCCGCCTCCCCCACCTTTTTTTTTTTTCTTCTTTCTGTGTGGCTTTATTTTACCTTGCTGCAGTTCTTTCAATTATATTTTTATTTTTCCTAATATATTTTTTCTTTCTAATTTTATTTTGTTTTTTATTCTTTGTTATTGTACTGCTCCTTTTTTCTTTCTTTCTTTCGTTTTCTTCTTTTTTGCCATGCCGCACGACTTACAGGATCTTGGTTCCCAGGCTGGAGGTCAGGCCCGAGCTCCTGTGGTGGGTGCTCTGAGTCCAAACCGCTGGACTAACAGAGAACCTCATACCCCAGGGGATATTAAACGGAGTGAGGCCACCCAGAGGTCCTCATCTCAGCCCAAGATGTGTCTCTGTCCAACTGCCTGCCAACTCCAGTGCTGGACGACTCAGGCCAAACAACCAGTAAGACAGGAGTACAGCCCCATATATTAAAAAAAAAAAAAAAAAGAAACGACAAAAAAATATGTTACAGATGAAGGAGCAAAGTGAAAACCTACAAGACCAAATAAATGAAGATGAAATAGGCAAACTACCTGAAAAATAATTCAGAATAATGATAGTAAAGATGATCCAAAATCTTTGAAACAGAATGGAGAAAATACAAGAAACATTTAACAAGGATCTGGAAGAACTAAAGAGCAAACAAACAGTGATGAACAACACAATAACTGAAATTAAAAATACTCTAGAAGGAATCAATAGCAGAATAACTGAGGCAGAAGAACGGATAAATGAGCTGGAAGAAAAAATGTTGGAAAATAACTGCCAGGGAGCAGAATAAAGAAAAAAGAATGAAAAGAATTGAGGACAGTCTCAGAGACTTCTGGGACCACATTAAGTGCACCAACATTAGACTTATAGGGGTCCCAGAAGAAGAAGAGAAATGGAAAGGGTCTGAGAAAATATTTGAATACATTATAGTCAAAAACTTCCCTAACATGGGAAAGGAAATAGTCAATTAAGTCCAGGAAGCACAGAGAGTTCCATACAGGATAAACCCAAAGAGAAACACACTGAGGCACATATCAATCAAACTATCAAAAATTAAATACAAGGAAAAATATTAAAAACAGCAAGGGAAAAGCAACAAATAACATACAAGGGAATCCCCATAAGGTTAACAGCTGATCTTTCAGCAGAAACTCTGCAAGCCAGAAGGAGTGGCAGGACATATTTAAAGTGATGAAAGGGAAAAAACTACAACCAGGATTACTCTACCCAGCAAGGATCTCATTCAGATTCAATGGAGAAATCAAAATCTTTACAGACAAGCAAAAGCTACAAGAATTCAGCACCACCAAACCAGCTTTACAACAAATGCTGAAGGAACTTCTCTAAGCAGAAAACACAAGAGAAGAGAAAGACCCACAAAACAAACCCAAATCAATTAAGAAAATGGTAATAGGAACATGCATATCGATAATCACCTTGAATGTAAATGGATTAAATGCTCCAACCAAAAGACACAGACTGGCTGAATGGATACAAAAACAAGACCCATACATATGCTGTCTACAAGCAACCCACTTCAGACCTAGGGACACATACAGACTGAAAGTGAGGGGATTGAAAAAGATATTCCATGCAAATGGAAATCAGAAGAAAGCTGGAGTAGCAATACTCATATCAGGTAAAATAGATTTTAAAATAAAGGCTGTTACTGGAGATAAGGAAAGACACTACATAATGATCAAAGGATCAATCCAAAAAGAAAACATAACAATCATAAATATTTATGCACCCAGCATAGGAGCACCTCAATACATAAGGTGAATGTTAACAGCCATAAAAGGAGAAATTGGCCATAATACAATAATAGTGGGGGACTTTAACATCCCACTTGCACCAATAGACAGATTATCCAGACAGAAAATAAATAAGGAAAAACAAGCTTTAAATGACACAATAGACCAGATAGACTTAATTGATATTTTTAGGATATTCCACCCAAAAGTGAAGAATACACTTTATTCTCAAGTGCACATGTAATGTTCTCCAGAATAGATCACATTCTGGGTCACAAATCAAACCTTGGAAAATTTAAGAAAACTGAAATCTTATCAAGCATCTTTTCTGACCACAACGCTATGAGATTAGAAATCAATTACAGGAAAAAAACAGTAAAAAACACAAATACATGGAGGCTAAACAGTGTGCTGCTAAATAAACAAGAGATCACTGTAGAAATCAAAGAGGAAATAAAAAAATACCTAAAAACAATGACAATGAAAACACAATGATCCAAAACCTATGGGGCACAACAAAAGCAGTTCTAAGAGAGAAGGTCATAGCAATTCAAGCTCACCTCAAGAAACAAGAAGAATCTCAAATAAACGATGTAACCTTAAACCTAAAGCAACTAGAAAAAGAAGAACAAAGAAAACCTAAAATTAGTAGGAGGAAAGAAATCATAAAGATCAGAGCAGAAATAAATGAAATAGAAACAAAGAAAACAATAACAAAGATCAATAAAACTAAAAGCTGGTTCTCTGAGAAGATAAACAAAATTGATAAACGTTTAGCCAGACTCATCAAGAAAAAAAGGGAGAGGACTCAAATCAATAAAATTAGAAATGAAAAAGGAGAGATTACAACTGACACTGCAGAAATACAAAAGGTCATAAGAGACTTATACAACAACTATATACCAATAAAATGGACAACCTGGAAGAAACGGACAAATTCTTGGAAAAGTACAACCTTCCAAGACTGAACCAGGAAGAATTAGAAAATGTAAACAGACCAATCACAGGTAATGAAATTGAAACTGTAATTAAAAATCTTCCAACAAACGGAAGCCCAGGACCAGATGGCTTCACAGACGAATTCTATCAAACATTTAGAGAAGAGTTAACACTCATCCTTCTCAAACTCTTCCAAAAATTGTGGAGTGAGGAACACTCCCAAACTTGTTCTACAAGGCCACCATCACCCTGATACCAAAACTAGACAAAGATATCACAAAAAAGAAAATTATAGACCAATATCACTGATGAACATAGACACAAAAATCCTCAATAAAATACTAGCAAATAGAATCCAACAATACATTAAAAGGATCATAAACCACGATCAAGTGGGATTTACCCCAGGGATGCAAGGATTCTTCAATATATGCCAGTCAATCAATGTGATACACCATATTAACAAATTGAAGAATAAAGACCATATGATCATCTCAATAGATGCAGAAAACGCTTTTGATGAAATTCAACATCCATTTATGATAAAAACCCTCCAGAAAGTGGGCAAGAGGGAACCTACCTCAACATAATAAAGGCCGTATATGACAAACCCACAGCAAACATCATTCTCAATGGTGAAAAACTGAAAGCATTTCCTCTAAGATCAGGAACAAGACAAGGATGTCCACTCTCACCACTATTATTCAACATAGTTTTGGAAGTCCTAACCACGGCAATCAGAGAAGAAAAAGAAATAAAAGGAATCCAAATAGAAAAGGAAGAAGTAAAGCTGTCACTCTTTGCCAGTGACATGATACTATACATAGAAAATCCTAAAGATGCCATCAGAAAAGCTACTAGAACTAATCAATGAATTTGGTAAGGTTGCAGGATACAAAATTAATGAACAGAGATCTTTTGCATTCCAATACACTAACAACGAAAGATCAGGCAGAGAAAATAAGGAAACAATCCCATTTACCATCACAACAAAAAGAATAAAATACCTAGGAATAAACCTACCTAAGGAGACAAAAGACCTGTACTCAGAAAACTATAAAACAGTGATGAAAGAAATCAAAGATAACATAAACAGATGGAGAGATATAACATGCTCCTGGATTGGAAGAATCAATACTGTGAAAATGACTATACTACCCAAAGCAATCTACAGGTTCAGTGCAATCCCTATCAAATTACCAGTGGCAATGAGCTGATTCACTTTGTTATAAAGCAGAAACTAACACACATCTGTAAAGCAATTATACTCCAATAAAGATATTAAAAAATAAATAAAATACAAAAAAAAATTACCAGTGGCATTTTTCACAGAAGTAGAACAAGAAATTTTACAATTTGTATGGAAACACAAAGGATCCTGAATAGCCAAAGCAATCTTGAGAAAGAAAAACAGAGCTGGAGGAATCAGGCTCCCTGACTTCAGACTATACTACAAAGCTACAGTAATCAAGACAGTATGGTACTGGCACAAAAACAGGAATATAGATCAATGGAACAAGACAGAAAGCCCAGAGATAAACCCATGCACATATGGTCACCTTATCTTTGACAAAGGAGGCAAGAATATACAATGGAGAAAAAACAGCTTCTTCAATAAGTGGTGCTGGGAAAAATGGACAGCTACATGTAAAAGAAAGAAATTAGAACACACCCTAACACCACACACAAAAAATAAACTCAAAATGGATTAAAGACCTAAATGTAAGGCCAGACACTATAAAAGTCTTAGCGGAAAACATAGGCAGAACACTCTATGACATAAATCACAACAAGATCGTTTTTGACTCATCTCCTGGAGTAAGGGAAGTAAAAACTAAAGTAAACAAATGGGATCTAATGAATCTTAAAAGCTTTTGCACAGCAAAGGAAACCATAAACAAGATGAAAAGACAACCTTCAGAATGGGAGAAAATATTTTCAAATGAAGCAACTGAAAAAGGATTAATCTCCAAAATATGCAAACAACTCAATATCATAAAAACAAACAACCCAATCAAAAATAGGTGGAAGACCTAAACAGACATTTCTCCAAAGAAGATATACAGATAGCCAACAAATGCATGAAAAGATGCTCAACATCACTAATTAGAGAAATGCAAATCAAAACTACAATGAGATATCACCTCACACCAGTGAGAATGGCCATTATCAAAAAATCTACAAACAATAAATGCTGGAGAGGGTGTGGAGAAAAGGGAACCCTCTTGCAGAGTTGGTGGGAATGTAAATTGATAAAGCCACTATGGAGAACAGTATGGAGGTTCCTTTAAAAAATAAAAATGGAACTACCATATGACCCAGCAATCTCACTACTGGGCATATACCCTGAGAAAACCATAATTCAAAAAGAGTCATGTACCACAACGTTCATTGAAGCTCTATTTACAATAGTCAGGACATGGAAGCAACGTAAATGTCCATCAACAGATGATTGGGTAAAGAAGATGTGGCACATATATAAAATGGAATATTACTCAGCCATAAAAAGAATGAAATTGAGTTATTTGTAGTGAGGTGGATGGACCTAGAATCTGTCATACAGAGTGAAGTAAGTCAGAAAGAGAAAAGCAAATACGCATATATATGAAATTTTAAAAAGCGGTACTGATGAACCTAGTGGCAGGGCAGGAATAAAGACGCAGGTGTAGAGGACGGACTTGAGGGCATGGGGGGGAAGAGGAAGCTGAGATGTAGTGAGAGAGTAGCACTGACGTATATACACTACCAAATGTAAAATGGATGGCTAGTGGGAAGCTGCTGCATAGCACAGGGAGATCAGCTTGGTGCTTTGTGATGACCTAGAGGGGTGGGGTAGGGAGGGTGGGAGGGAGGCTCAAGAGGGAGGAGATACGGGGATAGATGTATAGATATAGCTGATTCACTTTGTTATACAGCAGAAACTAACACAACATTGTAAAGCATTTATACTCCAATAAACATGTGAAAAAAAAAAAGCAAGCAGATGTCCATGCAAAGATTTAAGCATGAATATTCATATGAGCTGTATGTGTAATTGCCCAAAACTGGAAACAAGTTTTGTTTGTGGAAATAATTGAAATGTCCATGAACAGATGAATGGATAAAAGTGTGGTATACAAGTAGAGAAAAGCCCGTGCACAGCAATGAAGACCCAACGCAGCCCAAAAAAAAAAAAAAAAATGTGGTATAACCATACAGTGGAATACTACTGCCCAATAAAAAGAAAGGAAGTATAATTGATACATGCAACAACATGGGTGAATCGCTAATTATGTGAGTGATGGAAGCCAGACAGGAAGAGTACATACTGTGTGGTTCTAATTTTTATAAAATTCTAAAAAAGCAAATTTATCTATAGTGACAGAAAGCTGCTTAATAGTTTGAGGAGTGTGGGTAGGAATGAGAGGGCGGGATTACAAAGAGGCAGAAGGGAACTTTTGGAGGTGATGGATATGTTGATTATCCATTACTGATTGTGGTGATGGTTTCATGCATGTATACATATGTCAACGCTTTCCAAATTTCACACTTCAAATACATGTAGTATACTGTATTCAATTATAACTCAATAAATTCTATCTTTAGGAGATAATCATAGATACCATAAAAATGTATTTATAAGGATGTTCATTGCAGAAATATTTACAGTAGCATAAAAATTCAGAGGCAGATTAAATCTACCATAATAGGAGTAGGTAAAGTAAGTTGTTGTCCTACATAATAAAAATAAGTATAACACATTTATATAATATGAGATTGTAATGGATTTTTACTGACCTGGGGAAAGGCACACCACCTTAACAAAGAAAAGCAGGATATAAAACCTTGAAGTATAATCACAATTTAAATATCCTCTCCCCCTCACACCCACTTATAGATAAAATTCCTGAAGGAGATGCACTAAAATTGTCTCTGGGTAGCGATATTATGGATGGTTTTTTCTTTCCTGTTTATTCTTTTACCCCCATATTTTCCTAACTTTTTTTTTTTTTTTTGCGGTACGCGGGCCTCTCACTGCTGTGGCCTCTCCCGTTGCGGAGCACAGGCTCCGGACGCACAGGCTCAGCGGCCATGGCTCACGGGCCCAGCCGCTCCGCGGTATGTGGGATCTTCCGCAGGGCACGAACCCGTGTCCCTGCATCGGCAGGCGGACTCTCAACCACTGCGCCACCAGGGAAGCCCTTCCTAACTTTTTACAATAACCACAATTAACTTTCTTACCCCCAAAAGAATACCTTTTTAAAAGACAGTTACCCAGATTGGTGAAAATACTGATTCATTAATCATCAGCTACTAGATATCTGCTCTTGCATGGTACTGGTCTCCTGCTTGTTCATATGTCCACACATTTGTCTTTTGTATGTTTAGTTTTGGTCACAACTCTTTGTTCCCTCCCTGGAGGTGGAGTATATTGACAGACTCAGACATGCGACTTGCTGTAGCTAGTGGAATGTGAGCAGACATGACTGAGGCCACTTCAGAGCAGAAGCTTTAGATGCAAGGGTGTGGTTTGGCTTGACCCCTGGTGCTCCTGCCCTCTGCAATAGAATAGCATGATGCATGGGGCTGTTTCTCCATTCTGGGTCCCAGAGTGAGAAGACATGTGAAGCAAACCTGAAGTCATCCTGCCTGAACTGCAGCCCTCCTATAACAGGAGTGAGAAATATAGGTTTGATGCTGGAAGCCTCTGAAATTTGGGAGATGGTTTGTTATCCAGCAAAAGCTGACCACTTCATATTGTCTATATAGATTGTAAGCTCTCAGACAGCAGGGACCAAAGTATAGCATAGCATAGCAGTGTGTGTACCACAAAATCTAGAATCCAACTCAAGAGTCTCTGATGCCTTAAACTCCACAGGATGGGGTAGAGATATGTGGATGAGGGGTGAGGGCTTAGGCGGGGTGTAGCAATACTTAAAGATGCCTCTAAACGGGAGAAGGAAAAAGAAAAGAGAGAAAGAAACAAAAATTTTGGAAATGGGGTAGTGGGATGACAGAATGAAGTGAGATTGTAGAGATGGAAAAAAGTGGGTGAAGATGAAGAGGAAAGGGAGAAACATATAATCAAAAAGTGGTCAAGAAATTCTTTCTATCTCGGCCACCACAGGTATTCTTTCTCTTCTTAAAAATGGTGCTGAGATCATTTCCTCCTCAAATGCACCTTTCGCCTCATTTTCTCAGCCAGAAAGTGGAAAATGCTCCAATGTAGGTTTTGATGAAAGTGTCTGCTGTCCTAGCAGCTCAGGGTACCACGGGACCTATGTTTCTTTTCTCTCCAAATGAAAGCTTCCTTTTAGGTTCTCTTGTGTACAATGCTTTTTCTGGGTACTTGCCTCTGAATTTTCCTTTTCTCTTAACCTGCAGGTCTCCAGTTCAGGTCTACTCTGTGTACTTAACTTCTCACAGGAAGATATCACATCTTCATCTTCATATATGGCACCTGCCCGCCTTTCTTGGAGGACAGGATTATTTGATGTTGAGCGCCCAAGAAACTTCACTGAACATTGAGATGTAGGTGGGAAGAATTTCAATTTGTATTTAATAACCAGCTCATCTTTTTTAATACCTAAAGACTTTTTTTTCAAAAGAAAATAAAACCTAATTATGCACAAAAGAAATTCGCTGGGAATTAAATTGAAAAAAAGGTAAAGATGTTAACAATCCTTTAAAAAAATAATTCAAATTAGAAACACTAATTATAGGAACTCCTTTATATAACATGAAACCTCAGTTCTTTGAGGCATGGGGAAGAGGGATGGTTGTAAAGCAGACTCAAAGAAAACAAAGTTTCTGATTTATGGGGGAATTTGTGTGAATGAGGAATAAAATTTCCCTTGAGGAAGTACTGCCCCATTCTGCTGATAATCTGTATGATTTTTTCTGGGGAGACCAAAAGATATAGAAGGACCAACATTTAATTCTGGAATCAGGATCTAAGGGTTCACCATCTTGGACTTACAAAACCAGGAAGGAAGGAAGCCAGAATATTTCAGTGGTCCCTCTGGTCAGATCAGGACCACGCAGTGAGTGAGTGATAAAGCTGGGATTTCTATCTGGGTATGACTCACCCAAAGCTTCTGCTCTTTTCACTTCTCCCTAAGGACAGGCGAACATCACGATCAGGATCTGAGGGTTGTGTTTTCTGACTCTTTATCAAGGTTTTATTTGCCAATCATCAAACCACAGAGTAACGCCAAGGTGTTAAATGGTGTTTTTCGAACTCTGGGTTGTGTCCCGTTATTGGGTCATGAAATAAAATTTTAGAGCATTTCACCATGTATTTTTGAAAAACAGAACAGAATACAAAATAACAGACTGCACTGGATGCATGCAGAAAGAGTGTTGTGGGCTGAACTGTGTCTCTCCAAAATTCATGTGTTGAAGTCCTAACCCCCAGCACTTCAGAAAGTGACTATATTCAGAGACAGAGTCTATTTTTTTTGGCCGTGCAGCATGCGGGATCATAGCTCCCCGACCAGGGATGGAACCCATGCCCCAGGCAGTAGAAGCATAGAGTCTTAACCACTGGACCACCAGGGAAGTCCTGGGGATAGTCTTTAAAGTGGTAATTAAGTTAGCATGCCACCATTAGAGTGTGTCCTAATCCAATATTTGGGTATACTTAGAAGAAGGAGATTAGGACACAGACATACAGAGGGACGATCATGTGAGGACCCAGCAAGAAGGCAGCCATATACAAGCCGGGAGAGAGGCCTCAGAAGAAACCAACTCTGTCAACATCTTGATCTTAATTTCTAGGCTCCAGAACTGTGGAGAAAATAAATTTCTGTTGTTTAAACCACCCAGTCTGTGGAACTTTGTTATGGCAGACCTAACAAATTAATACAAGGGTTAAGAATTATTTTGTGGAATTTTAATTTCAGTCACCCTCCCCCCCACCACAGTCACACTCTTAATATAGATTTATAGCCTAAAATTATTGAAGAACGCTGAGTTAGAATGAGGCAACATTTCCATAATCAGGGAGTCAGCCATGGAGACCATCTGCGGCCATCCAGGGGAGGGCTGTGACGATAGGGCACAGACCCAGTGCCCAAGCAAGCAAAGGCTGCCTGGATCCTCACGAGCAAGAAAGAGAAGCCCTTGGCTTCGTGGAGAGAAATCTCTAACCCTACCTAAAATTTTACCATGGCAAAAGAATGTGTGTTAGAACAAAGCAGTGCTAAGTGCAAATTATTTACATTGATTTTTTTTTCCTTAAGGGAACAACTCATCACCCCGTGAGCTCAGCCATTTGGAATTAACCCAGAAGCCTTGAAGAAAGCTGGACACTTTATAAGTCAGTAAGCTTCAGTCTCACAAAATCCATGCCCAGAAGTTTACTGGCTGTGTTCACAGGAAAGGTCCTCTGGTTCTCATTCCATCTCTCCCTTCTTATTTTAGACCCTAATAGTTGAAAAAGAAGTGTTATTTTAACTTTAAAACATTAAAAAGGCACTGCATTTGTTGGCCAAAGTCAAGAGTGGATCTTCTCCTTTGATTCAAGTCTAATTCTTGGTGATGACGTCAATCAATATTTCAGGACACCTAGGATCCTCTAAGAGTCACTTTGCTTTCCCCTTATTTTCTATTCAAAAGATATAATACATCTTTTAGATATAATCAAGCAGACTTCTGTTCTGTTCGTGAGATGATTTATGTTTGCACGGGTCTGAGCAGACCAGGACCGTCCTACTTGCAGAGGACCCTACAACTGCTCAGAAGGAGGAGAAAGTGTGGGACCTTTCACAGCCTCTCTTGGTGCAAATGTGACTGACAGCAATAATGTCCAATCACATCTCCATTGTCTGATTGGGGCAGGCCTAATGGACCCGCCCCTTTCAGTTCTTTGGAACAGATCTCTTGCAAAAAGTTTGCAAGCATCCATGTATTTAATCTGTTGCAATGCTGTGAAATTTACAACTCTGAAGGAGATAACACCCAACTTTTATTTCTTGAATACAATACTTATGGATATTGTTTTTTTTTTCTCCCAGAAGGAAGGAGTAAAATTATAAATGGAGAGGATGAATAGTGCCAGGTTTTTAAAAGGGATTTTGACCAGCGATCTCCCAGAACAATCAATCAGAATTCTAGCATTCTAGTCCCACTATTCTAATTAGAAATATTTCACTCAAAGCTAGCAGTCTGGCTCCCTAGTTTACAGCAGACTAGAAGCAGCAAATAGGAAAGGCAAGTGTGTTGACAAGCACAAAAATGACAGCTAACAGAATAATAAGAATAGTGACCATCAAAATATTAGAGGTAGACTTAAGAATTTGGAAGCCATCTCCTGGGCACACCTGGTGAAGGAACATCCCACCCAGCATAACTTAATAGCCCCTGGCTGTGTTTCAGACCAGAATGACTCCACGGAGTAATCACGAAGACAAACTATGATTCCGTTGAGTAATGACGAAGATTCTCACTTTGACCAAACTTTAGTTGGGCTCCTCTGAGCCTTCTTCTCAGCTGGGCCTCCATCTTGACCCCTCTCCCTTCAGGGTTTGCATAGCCTAGCTGTATCAAGAGTCCTGCTAAGTCAGTTTAAAGAGAATCTCTCTACTTGATATCTTGATATCACTCTTGATATGTGATCAAATTCTTCATCCCCCACCCTTGATATCTGATCACCTTGGCTCCCTTCAGCAAGACCCCCTTACTCTTGATGTCTCCTTTTATAATTTCCCATCCACTGGCCCCCTTACCCTGGCCCTTGCCTATAAGTTCCAACCCATCTTTGCATTCAGAGTTGAGCCCAGTCTCTCTCCCTTGTGATAGTGTTGACACCTATTGCAATAACCCTAAATAAAGTCTTCCTTACTGTTTTAACAAGTGTCAGAATGATTTGTTCTTTATTTTTATTTTTATTTTTATTTTTTGCGGTAGGCGGGCCTCTCACTGTTGTGGCCTCTCCCCTTGCAGAGCACAGGCTCCAGACGCACAGGCTCAGCGGCCATGGCTCACGGGCCTAGCCGCTCTGCGGCATGTGGGATCTTCCCAGACCGGGGCACGAACCTGTGTCCCCTGCATCGGCAGGCGGACTCTCAACCACTGCGCCACCAGGGAAGCCCTGAATGATTTGTTCTTTAACAGTCATCAAGAAGACAAGCCTTTCATAGCAGCTTGGATGTAGATGCTTCAGCTGTTTGCTGTCCGGCTCCCAGGAAGTTTAGGCACTAGCTCCTGCCCACTTTACTCTGGGGAGCCCAAAATCTGCGAGAAGGAGCTAAAATGATTATTATTTGGGTGGGTTTATACCAAAGGCAAGGGTGTGTAAGTTGCTTCCTTTCCCAGCTGAACCCCAGCCCACCTCTGCTTGGCAAGTGTCTCACCCTTGTGTGGGGTTGTATCCCCAGAGTAAGGGATGCCTTTTTTTCTAATCTTTACAGGGCCCCCTGTAAACTGTGTACCTGTTGGGCTCATCTACCTGGAGGGTTACACTGAAACACTTGTCAGAGGTGTGGTTTGGAAAAGTACTCTGAACACAGGTGTGGGATGGGTAACAAGGCAAAAGATAATTTTGTCTAATATATTCAGTAGCAAATCAGCTGTAACAGAAAGAAAAACAAATACTGTTGACCCTTGAACAACATGAGTTTGAACTGAGCGGGTCCACTTACACAGGGATTTTTTTTCAATAGTAAATACTACAGTACTGCATGATCCACTGGTTGGTTGAAACTGCGGAGGCCCAACCATGGATATGGAGAACCACATATACGGAGGGTTTACTATAAATGGAGGGTGGCACTCCTAATCCCCATGTTGTTCAAGTTTCAACTGTCTCTGCAGGTTGAGTCTCTACTTGAGAGGCCAGTGGTTCTCCAACCTCACTGTGCACCAGAATCATGGGGAGAAGCTTCTCAGGCCACACCCACCAGCAATTGGTTTCAGTAGCACTGGGCTGGGGGCCTGGGAATCCGTGTTTTAAATAAATGCTTATGTGATTCGGATCCTTGAGGCTCACACGAATCTGCCCAAGGAAAGAATTGCTTTCACAGGCAGATTTTGGTTGTCCAAGGCAAAGTCTGCATAAAGTCTGGAAGAGGAGATGTGAACAGTGATGGAGTTGTATCGTTATGTGTAATCAAATAGCAGGAATCTGGAAATTGCTGGAAGCCTGTAAGGGAGGAGGTTCTAGAAAGATGGAGAAGGCTTCTCTCACGAGAGGAGGGGCCCAGCGACTTGGTAAGAGCCAGGGCCTGAGGAGGAGATGGGCCGAGCGATGTTCCCAGTGGTGAGAATAAACAAGGAACATTCCAGAACACTGATGTCAAATATTTAATTTTAAGTTGCTTAGTATTACGGGTTATAATCCCTTTCTATTGCCCTTGAACCCTCAGTAATTCTGTTATGAAAACTGGTTTTGTGCCATTAGTCATTTGTGGATAAAGAAGAGGCCCAGCCCAAGGGCCAGCATGGAAAGGGGGCCAAGAGCTTCAGTTATGAAAAGGAAACAGCACAAAATCCACTTTCCGTCTCTGCGAAGTTTCCTATTTTAGGTACCTCATATGAGTGGAATCATAAAATATTTGTCCATAGCAAGCCCCAACTCAGAAGGGATGGGCCGCAAATCCTTCCCCCAAAGGTCCTAAAGCCTTGGTGTCCTACCTTTTTTGAGCAAATACCTTTATCAGTAAGGAAAAATTGTAAGCATGCCCCTCCAATATATATGTATATTTATTTTTGTCAATAATATACATGTGCTACTATACTAATATATTATCAACATTACAAAACACATATAAAAATCGAGGTTAAAAAAGGAAGAGATGGGAAATTAATACAAGAGTTCTAATAATTTACTCTCCCCTGTCTCCCTGCAACCATGGGCTAGGTTGAGTGGCCACTAGAGCACATGGGCTCCACATCGGAAGGCCTGACTGAAAGGAAGGTGACATTTAAGTAGGGGAAGGACAGACCTTGCTGCTCTGTGGATGAGGCCTATTTAGTTGGCAGTCACTTGGGTTACTCAGCCACCCGAATTACAGGAGAACGGTAAGGAAGGAAACAAGAATCTATGCTCAGGTGAAAGGAAGGTGCTTTATGTGCTTCTCAGACTGTAGTCAGTAAATCCTCTCTCAGAGAAAAGCCATGGGAAAAGATACCTTTGTTATAACCAGCTGTGGTCACTAATTAAAAGGGGGAGGGAAAAACCAACTTCCTCAGGGCAGTGATGTTGAAACAGTCAATGTTTGGTTGCTGAGCAGGTATTCCAGGGCTCTTGTTCAGGAATCTTTGGGTTCTCATAGAATCAAGAGCAGGATGAATGTGACTCCCTTCACCAGGGCTCTGGGCCCCAGCTCTTTTTTTCTGTGTGTGTGAAGGTAAGCTATCTATTTTTCTTAAAAAAATTTTTTTTTTATTGGAGTGTCATTGATTTACAATGTTGTGTTAGTTTCAGGTGTACAGCAAAGTGAATCAGTTGTATATATACATATATCCAGTCTTTTAAAGATTCTTTGCCTGTATAGTGGGCCCCAGCTCTTGCTTCTTCAATTTAATTTAACTTTTTTTTTTTTTTTTTTTTTTTTTTGCTGTACGTGGGCCTCTCACTGTTGCGGCCTCTCCCGTTGCAGAGCACAGGCTCTGGACGCGCAGGCTCAGCGGCCGTGGCTCATGGGCCTAGCCGCTCTGCGGCATGTGGGATCTTCCCAGACCAGGGCACGAACCCGTGTCCCCTGCATCGGCAGGCAGACTCTCAATCACTGTGCCACGAGGGAAGCCCAATTTAATTTAATTCTTAAAAATTGTGGTAAAATATATAAAACATAAAATTTGCCATTTTAACCACTTTAAGGTGGCATTAAGTATATTCACAAAGTTGTGCAACCATAACTACTATCTGGCTCCAAAACTTTTTCATCACCCCACACAGGAACTTTGTACCCATTTGTTGGAGGAGGTCATTGAGAGGATGTGACCACCAATTGAGCCATGAGCTAGACCTGGGCAATCAGAGGCACCTCACCTCCTCCCCTGTCCTTGGAAGGTACGTTCTGCCCACTGTTCTCAGCATGGGAACTACTTTGAAGGACGCAGCCTTGAAAGAGCAATGTGTTGTTGGGACCATCTGGACGGTTTATATGTGACTGAACCCTGTTAAGTCCTCTCTATAAACTTTTAAGATTCTGGTAGATGGGTGCAGAGATCTACTCATCTTGTAGTGGCCCAAGAAAAACCTCTTGCTTATTAAAACCGCCACCTACTGATCTGGAAAGATCTGCCTCATCCTTGGTTTCTCCCTGCCCTCTGTGTACAGGGGCCAGTTTTACCTGGGAAGCTCCTGAGATTTTGAACCAGTACCATTAAGCAATAACTTTCCATTCTGTCCTCCCAACGGCCCTCATTCACCTCTAAGAGTGGAATTGCTGGGTTATATGGTAATTCTATGCTTAGATTTTGGAGGAACTACTAAACTGATTTCCATGGTGGCCACACCAGTTTATGTTTTCAGCATCGATGTGTGGAGCTTCCAATTTCTCCACATTCTTACCAACACTTGTTAATTTCTGTTTTTGTTTTTGTTTTTATAGTCATCCTATGAAGTGTGAAGTGGTATCTTATTGTGGTTTTCATTAGCATTTCCCTCGTGACTAATGATGTTGAGCATCTTTTCATGTGCTTATTGGCCATTTGTGTACCTTCTTTTGTTCATTGTAAAATTGGGTTGTTTGTTTTGTTGTTGAGTTGTAGGAGCTCTTTATATATTCTGGATATAAAATCCTTATCAGATATAGGATTGACAAATATTTTCTCTCATTCTATAGGTCGTCTTTTTGTCTTTTGATGGAAAAAATGTTTTCATTTTAATCAAGTCCAGTTTATCTATGTTTTCTTTTGTGGGTTGTGCTTTTGTGTTATATCTAAGAATCTGAGAATTGCCAAATCGAAGGTTATGAAGAGTTACCTCTATGTTTTCTTTTAAGACTTCTACGGTTTTAATTATTATATTTAGGTCATTGATTCCTTTTTTTTTTTTTTTTTTGCGGTACGCGGGCCTCTCACTGTTGTGGCCTCTCCCGTTGCGGAGCACAGGCTCTGGACGCGCAGGCTCAGCGGCCATGGCTCACGGGTCCAGCCGCTCTGTGGCATGTGGAATCTTCCTAGACCAGGGCACAAACCTGTGTCCCCTGCATCGGCAGGCGGACTCTCAACCACTGTGCCACCAGGGAAGCCCCCATTGATTCCTTTTGAGTTAATTTTTGTATATAGTATAAAGTACATGTCCAACTTTATTCTTTTGCATATGAAAATCCAGTTGTCTCAGCACCATCGGTTAAAGAGACTGTTCTTTTCCCACTGAATGGTCTTGAACCCTGGTCAAGAGTCAGTTGATCCATATATGTATGGGTTTATTTCTGGACTCTCAATTCTGTTCTGTCTATCCTTATGCCAATACTATACTTTGGAGATTACTTTCTCTTTGTAGTAACTTTTGAAATTGAGAAGTTTTGAGTTCTCCGACCTTGTTCTTTTTCAAGATTGCTTTGGCTATTCAGACCTCCCCCCCAACCCTCACCAATTCCATAGGAATTTGAGAATTGTCTTTCTCATTTTTAAAAAGAAAAAGTTGTTGGATTTTGATAGGGATTGTGTTGAATTTGTAGATCACTTTGGGTCCAGCTCTGGCTTTTTTCTGGGACTATGAGGACTACTGAGAAGCTTCTCACCTGATTCCAGAGGATTTAACCTTGGAACTTCTTAACCAGGAGGCTCAGCAACTTCCCAGCACTCTGTCCATGGTGAGTTGGTGAGTTTGGAACAGTGAAGCCAGTCAGAACATTCAGTGCCTGTCCTTCCTTCCAGTACTTGCTCAGTACATCACTCAAAACACCAACACATCTCTCTCTTGCATTTGTTCCAGCCTGGAGACCACACTTTAGAACCCACTGTCTTAGTGGCTTGATGAATCAGCCCCCAACTGAGGAACTGAAATTGGACCAGCTGGGTGTTCTGAGGCTAATTGAGAAGCAGACATTGAACTAACTCATAGTTTTCCAGTAACTCTTCTTTTATGAATGTATTTTAGTACTTTTGTACTTAAATATATTTTGCAACCTATATACATATTGGTTAGGAATGCATTCAGTTGCATGTAACAAAAGATTTACTTTTCTCATACAATAAGAAGTCCTAATGTAGGTGGTTCCTGGCATTGGTTCAGGCATTCAAAGATTGCAGGGCTGGCATCTTGGCAGTTCTTTTTGCCTTTCACTCACAATCTCAAGATGGCTTCACCACTCCAAATATCACATTTACATTCATAACAGGAAAGGGTGGGAGGGGCACCTCAGAGCTTATATCAAGGAGACAGAAGCTTTTCTAGAAGCCCACAGAAGTCTTCCTATTAGATTTTGTTAGCTAGAATTGTGTCCCATGGCTCTCTGTAATTGCAAGAGATCTGGGAATTTAGGAAGCAGGATTGCCATGACTGGCTTCAATCCTGATCCATTGCTCAGAGCTGGGTACATTACCTTCCTAAACAAAACTGGGATTCTGTGGGCAAGGAATCAGAAGGAGTAGGATATCAGTACAGTGTATACTGGTACACGCAAATACATATTTGTAGTTATTTTATTATGTTTCCTTAACATTTTCTACCTCGTGTGAGCTTGTTCTCATCCCTGATATTCTAATACCAGAAGTCATCTCATCCTCTTTATTTCTCTGTTGGGCCTACACAGTAGTTTGATACATTGTGATTACACAGTAAATAAGGGGTGATCTCACCAACAGACAAGCTGGTAAGTTGCCCTCTTTAAGAGAATATGCACAAGAGAGGGCTGGAATGTGCTGTTCCTTTTCTGTTGATGAAAGTCTGATAAGGTGAGTGTAGGGAAGGCAGGATGTGCTCATCTTGTCAGACTGTAAGCAAATTCAAGCAGAGTTACAGGCTCTGTGTCTTTAAGGCCACGAGTTCACACTATCCATGATAGGCTTCCTATATACTTCCTATATACATATACTTTAAATGTTAAAAACACTTTCTTTTCTTGCCCTTTAGGGGAAAAAAACAATGTTTCAAAAAAAGCATCTCATCAATGATTCAATCAAAGAAATATCTTAATGAGAAGACAAATAGGACAAAATTCCCAACATTGTATTTGGGTAGATTTTGATGTTAATTTAGATTATTTCCAAATGTGAATGTAAATTAAGAGGCTAAATACTTGAAAGTCAAAAATTTCCCATATTTGAAATGAAAGTCAATGAATTGATCACATTCGCTGAATGTAGCTAGTAAAAAGTGTTAATTTATAGCTAAGTAATTAAACAGGGAGACAGATGGAGAATCAAATGAGTTTTCCTCACATCCAAATTTGCATACTGTTTCTGATGGTGCATACTCTTACTGCTCTATATGGTGCCCTCCAGTATTGGAAGCACATGGAGAGCTATTCATGTCAGTTTTGCTCATGCATCCCCAAAGAAAGAAAAGGGACTTAGATAAAATACAGAGCTCAGTTATGTTCTCTCCTGTTTCTCACTCATTCATCCCTTTTGCTTCCATTTCATGATGGGGAAAACAAGCAATTTCAAAATAATGAAATTCCCTCTATTCTCCATTGTGTAATGGATAATGCACTGGTTTAGGAATCAGAAGACTAGCTTATTCTACCTTTTTCAGTAACTAGCTGTGTGACATTGGGCAACTCTCTTCTCTCTAGTCCCCAGTTGCCTCATTAGCCTTTAGAGCTTGCTGTTGACTAGAATATCTCTAGAAAGTATGGCATCGTGGAGAAAGCAAGGGTTCTTCTTTTGTTCTTGGATCAACACATACCAGCTGAGTCATCTTGGACAAGTTACCTTGACCACTGTGTGCTATATCCAGTGCTTGGCAGAGAGGACCTAGGAGTCTATGTCCCTGAGATGGCATGAAGAAATACAACTCTGTGACCTAGACTTGAGCTGTCAGACACCACTCCTCCCCAACAGACACTAACGCAGAGCTGTGCAAAGGAGGGAAGCAATTCCTTTATCATTGTTTACAGAGATTCACTTTTAACCTTTCGCTGGCTTTTTAACCTCTCACGGATAGCGAAGACCCAATGACCAGGTGCCAGTTAGTTTTACAGTCCATTTCATTTTCATTTTTGTGTTGTAGCCAGTTGTTTGGGATTACAAAAGTACTAAAGTCTTTTTTTTTTAAGTTCTAAAAGATGTCCATGGTGGGTATCACTCTCTGGAAACCAGGTTGCCTTATTTTCCTCAAAGTACCTTGATTTACTTCTTAATGTCTTAATGTGATAGCAAATCAATATGCTCTGGGCTTCCCTGGTGGTGCAGTGGTTGAGAGTCCGCCTGCCGATGCAGGGGACACGGGTTCGTGCCCCGGTCCGGTCAGATCCCACATGCCACGGAGCGGCTGGGCCCGTGAGCCATGGCCGCTGAGCCTGCGCGTCCGGAGCCTGTGCTCTGCAGCGGGAGAGGCCACAACAGTGAGAGGCCCGTGTACCGCAAAAAAAAAAAAAAAAAAAAAATGCTCTGCCCTTCCCTTCCCAAGAGGTAAGAACCGGGTCCAAACTGGGCAACTTGGATTCTCCTCTAACTTAAATCTTATGCAAAATGCATTAAGAATGGGTACTGTGCATTCTTCCTTTGTCTCTCCGGTTCTGCTCCCCAGCCATCCACGCGGCTCAGTATCTTGGAAAGTTGATCCTTACAGAGTCCATCAGTGGACTTCCTTGACCTCTGGATTCCCTTTGTGTTTGGCCATTGGAAGGCACTGGTGGGAGGCCAGAAGGTAGAACAAGCGTGAACCTGGGGTCTTTTCTCATCTTCTTCCCTGCCTGCCAGGCACTGTGGGCTGGCTCTTTCCCTTTACTATTGCCTCAGCTCCATGCATCCGCCCTAGAAGTTAATAATTCTTTTCCAGTTTAGTACCACCACAAGTGGCAATCCTGTTCATTACTCTTTAAAAACTAGTATCAGTGTGAATTGAGAACTGGAAGCTCTGCAGTTGTGTGTGTGTGTATTTTTAAACATCAGAACTAATTTATAACCTCTTTCTTTTCTTGGCAAACATTTTTCAATCAAAGCATTATTGTATTTAAGGTTGTCTACTTCCTCATTCATAGTTTTTAATCTTTAAAAAAAATTAGATACAATTAACATATCATAAGATTCACCCTTTTAAAGTGTACAATTCAGTGGCTTTAGGTTTATTTACAAAATTGTGCAATCATCTCCACTATCTAACTTCAGAACATTTTTATCATTCCAACAAGAAATCCCATACCCACTAAGCATTCATTCCCCATTCCTCACTGACAACCACTGATTTACTTTCTGTCTCTATGTATTTGCCTATTTTGGATATTTCATATAAATAGAATTATGGATTATGTGGTCTTTTGTGACTGGCTTCTTTCACATAGCATGATGCTTTCAACATTCATCCAGGTTGTAGCATGTTTTAGTATTCCTTTCTATGGCCAAAAAAATATTCCATTGTATGAATATACTACATTTTGTTTATCCATTCATCAGTTGATGGACATTTTGGTTATTTCTACTTTTTGGTTATTATGAATAATAGTTCTATTAGTATTCATGCACACGTTTTTATTCAAACGTCTGTTTTCAGTTCTTTTGGGTGGATACCAAGAAGAGGAATTACTAGATCATATGGTAATTCTGTGCTTGTTTTTGAGGAATTATCAAACTGTTTTCCAAAGTGGCACTACCATTTACAATCCCATCAGCTATGTATGAGGATTCCAATTTCTCCACATCCTCACCAACACTTGTTACTGTCTGTCTTTTTGATTGTAGTCATCCTGGTGGGTGTATCTCATTGTGGTTTTGATTTGCATTTCTCTAATGACGAATACTGTTGAACATCTTTTTATGTAGTTATTGTCCATTTTTATGTTTTCTTTGGAGAAATATCCACTCAGATCATTTGCTCACTATTTTTTTTTTTCTTTTTGCAGTACATGGGCCTCTCACTGTTGTGGCCTCTCCTGTTGCGGAGCACAGGCTCTGGATGTGCAGGCTCAGTGGCCATGGCTCACGGACACAGCCGCACCATGGCATGTGGGATCTTCCCGGACTGGGGCATGAACCCGTGTCCCCTGCATCGGCAGGCGAACTCTCAACCTCTGCACCACCAGGGAAGCACCACCCTGCTCTCTTTTTAATTGGGTTGTCTTTTTATTGTTGAGTTGTAACTTTTTTACATTGTAGGTGCAAGCCGCTTATCAGATATATGAATTACAAATATTTTCTCCCATTCTGTGGATTGTCTTTTCACATTCTTTTTTTTTTTTTTTTTTTTTTTGCGGTACGCGGGCCTCTCACTGCTGTGGCCTCTCCCGTTGCGGAGCACAGGCTCCGGACGCGCAGGCCCATTGGCCATGGCTCACGGGCACAGCCGATCCACGGCATGTGGGATCTTCCCAGACCGGGCCACGAACCCGTGTTCCCTGCATCGGCAGGTGGACTGTCAACCAATGCGCCACCAGGGAAGCCCCTCTTTTCACATTCTTGATGGTGTTCTTTGAGGCATAAAAGTTTTTAATTTTGATGAAGTCCAATTTATCTATTTTTTCTTGAGTTGCTTGTGCTTTTAGTATCATATTTAAGACACCAAGATCCTAGGAAATATTTTATATTGCAATATTTCCTCTCTCCCATGAAATTCTGAGGAGCTATATTAGATATTCTAACTTTATCCTACAAGTCTCTTTTAAAAAAATATTTATTTAATTAATTTATTATTTATTTTTTTATTTTGACTGCACCAGGTCTTAGTTGCGGCAAGCGGGATCATCATTGCAGCATGTGGGATCTTTCTTTGTTGTGGCATGTCAACTTCTTAGTTGTGGCATGCAGACTTCTTAGTTGTGGCATGCATGCGGGATCTAGCTCCCCAGCCAGGAATCAAACCTGGGCCCCCTGCATTGGGAGCATGGAGTCTTACCCCCTGGACCACCAGGGAAGTCCCCATCCTACAAGTCTCTTAACCACTCTTCCATCTGTTTTTCTTTCTTTCTTTCATTTCTTTTTCCAGTTTTACTGAGACATAATTGACATACATCACTTTGTAAGTTTAAGGCATACAGCATGATGGGTTACATGATTTACATATATTGTGTAAATATTTACATATATCGATATTTAATTTACAAATATTTATATATATTGATTTACATATTTTGTGAAATGATTACCACAATACATTTAACTAACATCTGTTTTCTCATATGGATACAATAAAAAGAAAAAAAATGAAGAATAAAGGACAAAAAATTCTTTTGTGATGAGAACTCTCAGAATTTACTCTCTTAACGTCTTTCCTATATATCATACAGCAGTGTTTGCTATAGTCTTCATGTTGTACATTACATCCCTAGTATTTCGTTATGTTATAACTGAAGTTTGTACCTTTTGACCACCTTCCTCTAATTCCCCCTTCCCCCACCCTCTGCCTCTGGTAACCACAAGTCTGATCCCTTTTTCTATGTGTTTGACTTTTTAATTTTAGATTTCACGTATAAGTGAGATCATACAGTATTTGTCTTTCTCTGTCTGACTTATTTCACTCAGCATAATGCCTTCATTGCTCATCCATGTTACCTCAGATGATAAGATTTCCTCATTTTCATGGCCAAATAATATTCTGTTATACATGTATATGTATAATTTCTTTACCCAATTTCTTTATCCATTAATCCATTGACACTTAGGTTACTTCCATGTCTTGGCTACTATAAATAATGCTGTGAACATGGGGGTGCAGACATCTTTTGGAGTTAGTGCATTCATTTCCTTTGGATATATTCCCAGAAGTGGAGTTGCTGGATCATGTGGTAGATCTATCTTTAATTTTTTGAGAATCCTCCATACTGTGTCCCATAGTGGCTGTACTACCTTGTTTGTTTGTTTGTTTGTTTTCCTGTATTTCATTCTGAGTAATGTCACCATATCTATCTTCCATTGCATCAATTCTCTTTTTAGCTGTGTCTAATTTGCTGCTTTTCTGTTTATTGACATTTAATGTCATTTAATATATTTTTCATTTCTGGAATTTCTATTTGCTTTTTTTTTTTTTTTCAAATCTCCTTGTTCTTGTTTATAGTTATCTGTTCACTTTTTAGGGTTTCATATCTCCTATTTAAGTCTTTACTTATTTTAGTCATATTTAATTTGTATTATTTTCCAGATTCTTGATTTTCAAAATCTTAAAGTTTTAGGGTTTCTAATCCTCTTATTTATATTGCAATATTTGTCTTATGGCCCCTGTGGATTGTGTGTGTGTGTTTACATACATACATATATATGAATATATGTATATATAATACATAATGTAATATATTTGTAAGTTTATCTTTAGCAAGGCTTCTATATTGTGGCAGTCTAGTGTGGCTTTCTTTGCAGAGAATCTAAGAGATCATCTTGTATTTTCTTCTCCCCTGTTTTTTTTCCCCTGGTCCAGGACCAATTTTTATATTAATTTCCAATTTGATGTTTCCTAGACTCTACAATTAGTTAAATTATAATCTCAGATATGTGAAGCAATGGCTTAAAGTTTTAATTTTCTTTTATTTTTTACCCAGAGCCCAAGCAGAAAACAGACAAGCTTTCTTCCCTAACTACTGGCTGTGCTGATGGATGATTTTTTCTGGTCCACTCTTTTGCTGAGGTTGCAGCTATTTGACAAGTAAACTCCATGTGGGTTTTTTCACTCTTCCTTCTTCATCTCACCCTGGACCTCAGCTCCTTTCTCCACATGAACATTGAAACTCAAGTCCTTTGGTTATTTGGACCAGACTCCACCCACCTGCCCTTGTATCTGCAGTGTCAGCTTACACAGCAGTTTTCAGTTCTCTCTGCTACATGGCCCTGGGATTTCTTCTTTCTTTCTTGTGAGCTCAACTATAACATTTAAAAAGGTTTTTAAAAACTCTATTTGAGGGACTTCCCTGGTGGCACAGTGGTTAAGAATCTGCCTGCCAATGCAGGGGACATGGGTTTGATCCCTGGTCTGGGAAGATCCCACATGCCATGGAGCAACTAAGCCCGTACACCACAACTACTGAGCCGGCGCTCTAGAGCCTGCGAGCCACAACTACTGAGCCTGCGTGCCACAACTACTGAAGCCCATGTGCCTAGAGCCCATGCTCCACAGCAAGAGAAGCCACCCAATGAGAAGCCCGCGCACCGCAAGTAAGAGTAGCCCCTGCTCGCTGCAACTAGAGAAAGCCCATGCGCAGCAACGAAGACCCAACACAGCCATAAATAAATAAATAAATAAATAAATAAATAAATAAATAAATAAATAAACAAAACAACAAAACCATAAAAACCCCTAAACTTTAGGCAGCGTATCTAGGAGTTTTTTGAGGGAGGTTTATTTTATCTCAGCCTGTCATCTTGCCAGCACAGCTTGCCCCCTCCCATTATTGTTTTTAAAAAGTCTTTTGCTGAGAGATCACTGTTACTGGAATAATATGAGCATTAGGCCCCTATGTCTAGCAGGCTACCCTTATGGGAAGAGAGAGAAAGAGAGAGATTTAGTAAGGAAAGGAATTCTTGTTACATTGAAAGTATCATTTTGAGCCAGTTCTCTAAACTTATCAGTTTTTTAGAGACTTCCCTAACATGCAGTCTGAACACAGGGGGTTGAATTATTGTTTTAGGACTAATTACTCAATGTGTGAATTATTAGATTTTTTTTTATTTGTTTTTTTCCTTTCTATTTATTAGCATCTCTTCTGTTGGCTGGATTATGGCAAAGATGTCATAGAAAACCCTTAAAACTATTTAATAACAATCATTAGCATCTCTGATAGAACAGTGATTGGAAAGACATAGAAAAAATTGGCTGAAATAATATCAGAATTTTTACCATCTCTGCTCTTGTCCTCTTAGTCTGTATATAGGAATCTGACAACTAATTCTGAAACTTCCTATAAGACCATACTGTTACTATGGAAATTTTAAACTCTACTCTATGGACCTATATAGAGTTCCCCAGAGAGTCTTCAAAGAATTCTGCAGGAAATAATCTATCTGTTTATTTACTCAACAAATACTCACTGAGTGCTGGTCAGATGTCTGGCACCGGCTTGAGTATGGTCTTTGGGGAGATAGAACTGCCAAGTTCCTGGCCCCCACTCTTTCAACCAGAGCAATTCTGCTGGTATCAGTTTAATAGTTGGTGTTCTGCATAAGGAGGGTTCTGCTGCTTAAAGAAAGTTTGAAATCGTCTCTGATATAGTACCCTTGTTTAAAAGAAGTTTCTATTAAGCAAAGCTATTTGGGGGCCATAGCCTTATAGTTGTATGTGTAAATAAATTATTCATCCAGCACAATGATAAGCATATAGTGGGCACTCTGTGTTATTCAGGGTAGGTTATATGAAGCTGCTATAACAAATGACCCCCAAATCTCAGTGGCTTGCAACACAGAAGACTTATTTCTTGCTTATATATATATTTAATTAAATTTTTATTGGAGTATAGTTGATTTACAATGTTGTGTTAGTTTCAGGTGTACAGCAAAGTGAATGATTTATACATACACACATATCCACTCTTTTTTTAGATTCTTTTCCCATATAGGTCATTACAGAGTATTGAGTAGAGTTCTCTGTGTTATATAGTAGGTTCTTATTAGTTATCTATTTTATATATAGTGGTGTGTATATGTCAATCCCTCAGTTTATCCCTCCTCCCTTTCACCCTTGGTAACCATAAGTTTGTTTTCTACATTTGTGACTCTATTTCTGTTTTGTAAATAAGTTCATTTGTACCATTTTTTTTAGATTCCACATATGCACAATATCATATGATATTTGCCTTTATCTGTCTGACTTACCTCCCTCAGTATGACAATTACTAGGTCCATTATTTCTTGCTTATATTGTATGTCCATTGCACATCTTTTGTGGCTCTGTTTATATATCCTCCTAATTTGGGACTCAGGCTGACAGAGCAGACTCAAGCTAAAACATTGCTGGCCCATGGCAGTGGTAAAAACAGAACATGGCAAAACTTACATTGCTTCTTACAGCTTCCACTTGGAAATGACACGTCACTGCTACAGACTTTTCACTGGCTAAAACAAGTTATATGGCTTCACCTGATGTCACTGGCACAGGGAAATATAATCTTTCCATAGGGAGGGGCAGCAAATATTTGAGAACGATCATGCAAAGTGCTATAGTATTCAGTAAATATTTGTCAATCAAACAACTCCATACAATAAATAATCACGTACCAATGCATTCTCAAATCCCAACCCTGTAAGCCATTCTCTCTGAGTAGAAGTCTATGATTGTGTGCTTTTTTGAATGATGAGAAAAGCTGAAATGAGGTTAAAATAATCTTGAGATTTTTATTACTGTAACTAAGTAAGAACTTCCCTCCATCATTGGGTAAAGAAACCACAATACCCATTCCCTCAACCCCACATCTATTGTGTCTTTTCAAAATATATTCTATAATATTAGAAGGAAAAACGTCTGGAACTTCTAAAGATTTAGAAGAAATTCACATCAGCAGAAAGCCAGGCTGTAAATCCCAAGAAACTGAGGAGCTTAGTTCCAGAGCCAGATTGTATAAGACAGGGCTTAAAAAGTAATCTGGAGCTATCCTATGTAAAACTCATTGTCTGCCAAGAGGAAGCCTCAAAGGGGGTTGCAGAGAATGAAGTAATGAAATGGATTCCAGACTACCATGAGGATTTTCTTGATTCAAACAAGACCAACTTACCGAATCATGCTCTATGTGAATCTATGATTTCCCTCTTTCTGCAAAAAAATGAAGGAAAGCATATAGATATTCTTGCTGGAGCTGGAATACATAGAGAAAAGATGCTTATCTGTACAGAAAGATACATAAAGGGAAGCTATGACTGGACTCTGCAGTGCAAATGGCAGAAATTAGATTCAAACTACTTTTAAAGAAAGGGAATAATACTGGTTCTCAAAGCTGAAAAGCCCAGAGATGGATTTGGCTTTAGGTATGGCTGAATCCAGAGTCTCATGTCATATTGTGTCATCTCTGTCTCTTGTCTCTCCTTGTTTCTGTTTGGCTTTATTCTACAGGCTGGGTTACCCCCATCCAGGTTGTCCTCACCAGGGCCTTGACCTGTGCATCCCACACCTGCCTTGGCTGAGCATTCAGACATCTCTGGAGCTACCTGCAGCCGAATCAGGTCTTTAGCCTGCTGCTAGCCTGTGTCTATCCTTCCTTTGCAGCTGATCTGGACCTCTTTGTGAGCATTCACTGAGGTGCTCTAGCTCTCACGCTCTGCCATTTGCTGCTGGTTTCCAGCCACCTGTCTCTTCTCCTGCAGGGCCTCACCGTGACTTAGCATAACTCAGCCGATGTTGCTCTCTCTGTAGGTTTTCCCCACAGGTTTTTCATATGCCTGCATCATTGCCCCTGCCAGAGCACGCCCTACCACCAGGATACTTTCCCAGGCCACCACCTGTGAAATCTTTAGCAATTGAGCTGCTGCTTTGTCACCTACCAACCCAGACAGCATCCTCTTCGCCCACCACGTGGTGGATGAGGTAGTCACAAATCCCCATCTTTCTGCCTGTATTGTCTGACTTCCCTGGGCATCATATAAGCTTCCTCCCAGAAGCAGACATTGAAATGGGCTTAAGCAGGCAAGGTTTTTATTAGGGCAGATGCCTGTGAGAAAATGGGGAAGGCGGCCAGGAAAATTCAGGAGAGCCAGCAGACCTCAAGAGAAGGGAGGGTGGGTTGGGTGGAATTGTGTCGGACCGACAAGCAGTTTAAGGAAGATTCTGCAAGGATGCCAGGTAGTTCTTGAGCCCACCTGGGGGTCGCCCATCTCCCAGGCAGGACCAGCTACATCATATGTAGGGCCCGGTGTGAAATGAATAGGCAGGACCTCTTGTTAACAAATTTTTAACAGCAGAGCGTTCAACCAAGTACAGGGCCCTTATGAGTGGAATGTTCTGTGTGACTGCGTGGGTCTTGTGCCAGTGAAGCCAGCCCTGCTCCCAGGCCACCTTAGTATCCCCACTGTGCTCAATCACTGCCTGGGAGTAACTCATGGGAAAGTGGGTGGCCTCAGTGCCACACAGTGCTAGATTTCAGAGCCCAGGGAGTGGGGCCCTTTGTGTGTGTGTGTGTGGTTTTTTATTTTTGTCTCTTAAGAAGGTTGGGGATGAACGTGTTATCCTCTATTTCCAGCTAATACTTTAAAATGGAACTTTAATCCTGATGCAATTTATTTGGATGAATGGTGTGAAGTGGGGATTTAAGTTTTGCCCTTAGTTGATAACCATGTGTCCCATTATTTATTGAATGGCTGGTCTTTTCTGATTTAAATGCCCATTGTGTCAAACATTAAATTCGCATCTATACGTGGGTGACAGGAAGTGATAATGGAGTTTGTTTTCGTCTTATTTTAGCTGGGTTCTCAAGAGATGCCATGTCCCACTTTCCAAGTGGGAGGACCAGGAAGCGTTGGCAGAAGTGTTTTAAGACTCTTAGTTTCTCAAAAATACAGGTGCACAAAAAAGCTAAGAGGGAAGCTAGAGGAGGTTCTTCCTTAGAGAGGTTGGTTGACAAATTCGGGGTCTCTTCACCCCAAAAGGGAGGTAGGGGTACTTGCCCTTCTTCCTAAGTCTAGGGAAAGGGGATCCCCTGGGACCACCCAGAGAGCTTGCTGTGCGTGTCCCACAGCTGGGGTGACGCGGTAGGCTGGTGTTTGACTCATTCCAGAAAAACCTTAAGCTCAAGGATCTGCAGCTGCTCTGTGTGGCAAGGGCAGGTGGCCACCCTGCCCCGTTCCCCCTCCTTCCCCTCCCAGGGCTGCCCTCAGCACCTCCACCCTCTTGGGCATCACAGAAGCCAACTTCCCAAATGGCACCAACTTGGCTCCTTGCCCTCTGGATTCCCACTGGGTCTGGGCATCGGGGACAGTGGACAGGGAGATACAGGTGGGAGCATGTACCCCCTGCCGCCTCCCCGCTGGGCACAGTTTGTGGAAGGGCTGCCGTTCACAGCTCCACACCCCTGCTGCTTCTCGCTCCTCCAGGCCCAGGGGTGAGAGGCGCTCCTGCTTTCCCGAGCTCAGAAGGCTTCCCTTCTCTGCTGGCTTCCCTCAACGCTGCCCGCACTTTTATGGCTCGTCCTCCCTTCATTGAATCAGCTTGCATTTCCCTTCCGAGTGGGCCATCTGTTTCCCATGGGGAGGAACCTCGATACAATGGCTTTTTATCTTTTGGAAGAAGATCTTTATTCATTTCTTTTTCCTAATTCAAACTTTTTTATGCTTGGTGCAGAAAACTTGGAAATTAGAAATGCATTGGAGAGAAGTGGGAGGGCTTAGCCTGACTGTTCTGTTTTCTCTGTTCTTCCCCAATTCCTGGGTGATCTCATCCAGGCCCAGAGCTTCAATTCATCTATATGCTATGGATCCCCAAATATATACCCCCACCCATTCTTCTCCTCTGAGTTCCAGGTTTGTGTGTCCAAAAACCTATTTACTGTGTCCACCTGGTGTCTGCCAGAGCTCCTGATCTTTCCCCGGCGCCCAGTCCCCTACGCAACCCTCCACCTGACACTCACTCCTCATGAGGCTGGGCTGTCTTAGCCATGGCATGCACCCACCCAGCTGCCTGAGCCCCAGATTTGGAGCCACTGAGGACTCTTTTCTCATTACTCCCCTCTCCTCCTTTCCTTCACCCCCTACCTTGAATCCATCATCAAGTCCTGCTGTCCAGCTTCCAAAATAGACATCAACTCTGTGTCCCTCTCTCCACATTGTGGCCATGCCACTTGCCCAAGGGAGCTTTGTCTCTTGTCTGCACAGTAGCTTTTATAGGGTCTTCCGGCTTCCGTCTTCTTCCAAAAAGTCAGAGTTGTGTCACTCAAGTGCAAGTCAACAGTCGTCACCCTCATGCGTCCCAGGATGAAGTCCAAACTCCTCACAGGGAGCTGGAAGCAGAGCCACTGGATACAGTGGGGCAGTTTGTGTCCTGCTCTGGGCTCCTGGCCACCATGTCCAAGGGCTGATATACGGTCTGAGCCTGGGTCTGTGTTCTGCCACAGGAAGAACCTCTGCTCCGAGGAGAGGGTGCTTTTCTCCAATCTGTGCAAAGGTCCCCTGACTGCTAGGCTCTAATGGCATCTAATGGCAGTGAGCATCACTGGCCAGCATCACATCTTATTGTTTCCAGGGCTTCAGCCACAGCAAATTCCCTCCCTCTATGAACATGCTCGTCCCCAGATCTGTGCAGTAGCAGTTGTGGGTCTCTGCTTCTTGACTGTCCTTCCTTCTCAGTCTTTGGGTCTCTGTCCAAATATTGCTTCTTCAGAGAGGTCTTCCCTGACCACTTGAGTAAAGTGACTGCCCCAGTCAATTCACACACTTACCTAGTGATTCCATAAATATTTAACGAGTGCCTGCTAAGTGCCAGGCATTGTTCCATGTGTTGGAACAGTGACTCAGATGAGAATTCCTGCCCACATGGAGGATATGTTCCAGTGGTGAGAATCAAAGATCAGATGAAATAGTACATTTTTTGTGTTAACTTGGCTAGGTCATGGTAGCCAGTGTTTGGTCAAATGCCAGTCTGGATGTTGCTGTGAAGGTATTTTTTTGATGTAATGAACATTTCAGTCAGTAGACTTTGAATAAAGAGGATTGTCCTCTGCTGTGTCAGTGGGCCTTGATCAGTCGGTTGACAGCCTTAAGAGACAAGACTGAGAGGTCTCCCGAGGAAGAAGGAATTCTGCTTCCTGCCTGCCTTAAGACTAGAGACTCAAACTTCTCCTCTTTCATGGGTCTCCAGCCTGCTGGCCTGCCTTGCAGATGTAAGACTTGCCAAACACCCAATCATGTGAGCTAATTCCTTAAAATCACTCTCTCTCTCTTTCGATGTATATCCCCTATTGGTTCTGTTTCTCTGGAGAACACTGATTGATATGATAGACAAGATAAAGAAGTAAAACAGATTACATATACAGCACATAGCAATAAAAAACAATAAAAAAAATGGAGAAATCCCCATAATCTTATTTATTATTCTTCACTGTCTCATGCTGTTCTGGTTATCTTTGCTGTGTAACAAAGCACCCCAAACTTAGTAGCATTAAACAGCAATTATTTTATTGTGCTAACACATTCTGAGGGTGAGGAATTTGGAAAGGGCACCATGGGGATGAATATTCTCTACTCCAGGATGTCTTGGTCTCAGCTGGCAAGACTCGAGGTGGAAAGAGCAGAGGCTGCAGAAACCATATCTGGGGTGGCTCCTTTCCTGACCTGCCTGGGGCCTAGGCTGGGCTGGCTGAGGGACGGGCTCCACTGAGACTGTTGACCCCAGCACCTCCATGTGCCTCGCCTGTGAGTTGGGTGTCTCACAGCACAGTGACTGGGTTCAGGGTGGGAGCATCCAAGGGGAGTGTTTGGGCAATGAGCATTCTGAGTACTCCAGTTAGAAGAGGCTTGGTTAACTGGGTGGTTGGGGGGAGTGGGGTAAGGAAATGTGTGAAGGTGGACAAAGGCTATAATCTTCCAGTTATAAGATGAATGAAAAAAAAAAAGATGAATGAGTTCTGAGCCCCTAATGTACAGCATGGTGACTATAGTTAACAATACTCTATTGCATACTTGAAAGTTGCTAAGAGGGTACACCTTAAATGTTCTCACCACAGACACACACACACACAACACACACAAAATTTAACTATGTGAGAGAATAGATGTGCTAACTAACCTTATTGTAGTAATCATTTCACCATATATGCATATATGAAATCATCATGTTGTACACCTTAAATTTATACAATGTTATATGTCAAATATATCTCAATAAAGCTGAAGAAAAAATTAAGGCGATGTTTTCAAACCATCTCACACATTCAGCACCTAACACAGTTCCTAGCACACAGAAGATAATCAATGAGCATCTACTGATTACATAAACAGAAAAGCCCAAGCCAAACAAAAGAAATATCACACTTATTCTACTACCTAGAGATAATCACTATTAAAATGACACTTCTGCTAATTTTTTTCAATGCAGGGACTGTATACACATATGTCCTTTTTACTCAACCATCACTTCTATAAGTACCCTTAACATTATAATATTTTCCACTTAATATTAAAACTTTCCCATGTCCATAAATATTCTTCTGCATCACAATACGGCTGTGTAGTTGCACATTTTCAGAGGTACTGGACTTTACGTATTTGATCTTGTAGTATCAGGCAATTGGATGTTTCCCAGTATTTTGCTGTAAGTAAATACTGCAGTAAACATATTTGTGTGTATGTCTTTACACATTTTTGTTAATACTTCTTTTAAGGATAAATTCCTAGAAGTAAAATTGTGGGTCAAAATGTATATACACTTTCAAGATCTTTCACATATATATTCATTCATTATGATTTTCTCATTTCTGAGAAACCAAAACTGAACAGTCAACAAAATCTTTCTTGCATGTTTTAAATTAGATTTATTTTCTGTAGAACAATAAAGCATACTTTTTTTGGGTCTATTCTAAATGTTGATCTTTATGGCTTTTGCTTTTTTTGATTTCAATAAAATCAGTAGTTTCTGAAAAGAAATATTAGGAGGCTTTCTAAAAATATCCATCTTTGCAAAAATGTTCAGATTTGAAAATGAAATGTGTCCCTAGTAATTGAATCCCCCTGCAAACCAATTCATCTCAGTTCTATGTAGCAAAGAAAATTGCAGGGTGAGAGGCGTGACTATAGCACATTACTTGTGCTACATGACTTGCAAACTTGCTTGAACAAAAACCTGTAGCCTAGATGTTCACAAAGAGAAGATTTTAGTTTTTAGTTTTATGGTAGTGATATGACATTTCATCTTTTAGAAACGATTGTTCTGTGAGTTTTAATCCTCTTAGTGACCATCTTGTCTCTTTCATTTTGACACACCTTTAGTTATATTAATGATGGGTGCTATACTGCTGCATAATCGAACTTTTATAGTCTCACTAAAGCTGCAGAGTAAAGAAACAGGCTATCATATCACATAATGCAGCTGTAGCTGCATTTACAATTTATCATCTGTGTATAATCAAGCTCTCCCTAAGCTTGTATTGTAAGTTGTGCATGCTTAAATGTTGCACATTCTATAAACCAGTTGGTTTCATGGTATCTCATATTTAGGTTAGCCAGTGTGATGGCTAACTACCTCAATCTTATCAGAAAGATGGCCTGTAAAACATACATTTATCTGTTTGTGTCTCTATCTCCCTTAGAGCAAATGCTACCAGTGGAATAAAATACTAAAGCTTCTAATTTTTAGATGAAAAATAAAGTGATTTATAGTAATTTTCTCCCCCCCACTTTGATTGAAATATAATCAGCATATAACATTGTATTAGTTTAAACTGTACAGCATAATGTTTTTGGTTTTCTTTTTTTTTTTGCGGTTCGCGGGCCTCTCACTGTTGTGGCCTCTCCTGTTGCGGAGCACAGGCTCCGGACGCGCAGGCTCAGCGGCCATGGCTCATGGGCCCAGCTGCTCCGTGGCATGTGGGATCTTCACGGACCGGGGCACGAACCCGTATCCCCTGCATTGGCAGCGGGACTCTCAACCACTGCGCCACCAGGGACGCCCTACAACATAATGTTTTGATACTTGTATATATTGTTAAATGATTACCACGTTAAGTTTATTCAATATCCATTACCTCATACAGTTACAATTTTTAAATCTTACAATGAGAATTTTTAAGATCTACTCTTTTAGCAATTTTCAAATATACAATACAGTATTGCAGTCACGATACTGTACATTACATCCTCAGAACTTATTTATCTGGTAAGTGGGATTTTGTACTTTTTGACCACCTTCACCCCTCCCTTCTACAACTCTGTCAACTACCAGTTTAGTCTCTGTTTCTATGAATTTGGTTTCTGTAGATTCCACATAGGTGACATCATACAGTATTTTCTTTCTCTGACTTATTTCCCTTACTATAATGTCTTCAAGGTCCATCCATGTTGTTCCAAATGCCAGCATTTCCTTCTTTTTATGACTGATTAATATTCCATTGTATATATACACACATTTTCTTTATCTCTGCACCTGTTGATGGACACTTAGGTTGCTTCCATGTCTTGGCTATTGCAAGTAATGCTGCAATGAACATGGGGTGAAGATATCTCTTCAAGATAGTCTTTTTGTTTCCTTCAGATATATATTCAGAAGTGGAATTGCTGGGTTATACAGTAGCTCTATTTTTATTTTGAGGAATCTCCATACTGTTTTCCAAGGTGGCTGCACAAATTTACATTCTTTCTACCAGCGCACAAGGGTTCCTGTTTCCCTCAAGCCTTGCCAACACTTGTTATCTCTTGTCTTTTTGATGATAGCCATTCTAACAGGCGTGAGGTGATACCTCACTGTGGTTTTGATTTGCATTTTCCTGAAGATTAGTGATGTTGAATATCTTTTCACGTACCTGTTGGCCTTGTATCTGTATTCTATGAAAAACATCTATTCAGTTCCCCTGCCCATTTTAAAATCAGATTGTTTGTATTTTTACTATTCAGTTGTATGTGTTCTTTATATATTTTGGATATTGACCTCTCATCTGATGTATCATTTGCAAATATTTTCTCCCATTCTGTATAAGTCTTTTCATTTTGTTGATGGCTTCCTCTGATGTACAGAAGATTTTTAGTTTTAGTTTGATGTAGTCCCACCTTTTATTTTCCTTTTGTTATCTTTATTTTTGATGTCAAATCCAAAAAATAAATTGCCAAGATTGATGTTAAAGTTGTTATTGCCTATGTTTTCTTCTAGGAGTTTTATGATTTCAGGTCTTATGTTCAAGTCTTTAATCCATTTTGAGTTGACTGTTGTCTATGGTGTAAGATAGGGGTCCAGTTTCATTCTTTTGCATGTGCTGTCCAGTTTTCCCAACACCATTTATTGATGCCATTATCCTTTCCCTATTGTATATTCTCCTTTTTCATAAATTGATTGATCATACATGCATGAGTTTATTTCTGGGCTCTCCATTCTGTTCCACTGATCAATGTGTCTGTTTTTATGCCAATATTGTACTGCTTTGATTGCTATAGCTTTGTAATATAGTTTGAAATTAGGGAGTGTGACGCCTCCAGCTTTGTTCTTCTTTCTCAAGATTGCTTTAGCTATTCAAGGTCTTTGTGGTTACATACAAATTTTAGGATTGTTTTTCCATTTCTGTGAAAAATGCAATGGAATTCTGATAGGAATTGCATTGAATCTATAGATTGCTTTGGGTAGTATGGGCATTTTAACAATATTAATTCTTCCAATCCACAAGCATGGAATATCTTTCCATTTATTTGTGTTTTCTTTAATTTCCTTCAGCAAAGTCTTATAGTTTTCAGTGCACAAATCTTTCACTTCTTGGTTAAATTTATACCTTGGTATTTTATTCTTTTTGGTGCAGTTGAAAATGGGATTATTTTCTTTTGGATTGTTTTCATAATTTCTCTTGCTGATTTTTCATTGTTAGTGTATAGAAGTGCAACTGATTTTTATATATTAATTTTGTATCCTGCAATTTTATTGAATTTATTAGTTCTAACAGTTTTTTAAGGGAGTCTTTAGTGTTTTATATATAGAGGTTCATGCCATCTGCAAATAGAAACAGTTTTACTTCTGCCTTGTCTTTTTTTTTTTTTGCGGTACACGGGCCTCTCACTGTTGTGGCCTCTCCCGTTGTGGAGCACAGGCTCCGGACCCGCAGGCTCAGTGGCCATGGTCCACGGGCCCAGCCACTCCGTGGCATGTGGGATCCTCCCAGACCGGGGCACGAACCCGTGTCCCCTGCATCAGCAGGCAGACTCTCAACCACTGCACCACCAGGGAAGGCCTACTTTTGCCTTTTTGATTTGGATGCTTTTTATTTCTTTTTCTTGCTTATTGCTCTGGCTAGGACTTCCAGTACTATGTTTAATAAAAGTGGTAAGAGTGGGGATCTTTGTTCCTTGTTCCTAATCTTAGAGGAAAAGTTTTCAGCTTTTCATCATTGAGTATGACAATATCTGTGGGCTTATCATATATGGCCTTTATTATGTTAGTATGCTCTTTCTATACCCAGATTGTTGAGAGTTTTTATCATGAATGGATGTTGAATTTTGTCAAATGCTTTTTCTGCATCCATTGAGAGGAATTATAGTAATTTTCTTTGGCAATGTTATAGTAGCAGCAGATTACTATCCTGTAGCAGGGTTTATTTGCAATGACACTGTCACTATTACTGATGTTAGCTTCTAATGAACAGTACTGAGATCTTTGTTAGCAGTGGCTTCCTACTATATCTTTCTAAGTTCTTGCCCATTTAACATATCCTCTTCCTATGTCAATTAAGTGACCTCCAGAATCATGAGGAATTCTTTGAAATTAGTTTGAATCCTGGTCCAGCCACAGCTTTACATCCTTGAGTATATGATGATGGGCTCAAACCTTGCTTCCTCATTAGGGATACTGGCACTTTCTCCCAGTTGCTTCTCTGGGCTCTGGGAAGAAGATGAACATTTGCCCCTGAAGGGGGAACACACTGAGTTTAAAAAGATAACATAACTAACCATTTAAGATCTTTTAAAAAAAATTTAATAAACAAATTTTTACAGATGTGAAATTAGCTCATATAAGTTCATTTAACAGATTCAGTCCACATTTTGTTTTCACTGGACCCAGAAAATTTTTGTTATACCAAGGTATTTTTGTACTTTGTATTAGCTAGGATTTGGGGGGCTTAAATTATTCAAGAATTATGCATTTGTAACAGGAGTCCTAGTTGTGTAAGGTCAACAGGGTTCCAGAGATGTCTCAGCCCTGAAAGATAACACTGGACACTTAACACTGTCTGTATTATTTTCTGCCATTTTTATGAGGTCCAGAAGATCCTTGATAAAGGAGTTTACCCCTGTTGTTGGTGGTCTGTATCCATCACTCAGAGTGTCATGAGACGTTGCAACTTAGCAGAAAAGTTGTCAGTTTTTTACCATTGAGTATGAAGGTGAAGAATTCCTGCCACCTGTGAAGAATTCCGGATATTTCAATAGTCCCCACACAAAGTCTCAGGTCCACCTCAGAGTTGTCTGATTCTATTTAGAGTTTGCAGAAATTGTGAAAAATATCCCCAAGATATTTTTATTCTTAATTAAAATCCCAGGAAGAAGAGTGGCCAAGATGGCGGAGTAGGAAGACCCTGAGCTCATCTCCTCCCATGGCCACACCAAGGTTACAACTATTTACAGAGCGACTATTGATAAATAAAACCAGAAGATTAGCAGAAGAGATCTCTAACCAAAGACATGAAGAAGAAAGCACAATGAGACAGGTAGGAGGGGCGGAGATGTGGTTTAGTCAAGTTCCATACCCCCCCAAAGGTGACCCACAACAGAAGGATAATTACAACTGCAGAAGTTCTCCCCAAGGAGTGAGGGGTCTAAGCCCCACATTGGGTTCCACAGTCCAGGGGTCCTGCACCTGGAAGATAAGCCCTCAGAACATTCAACTTTGAAGGCCAGTGGGTTTATTTTCAGGAGACCTGGGGGCTCTGATTAAGACTCCACTCTTAAAGGGCGCACACAAAATCTCACGTGCTCTGAGATACAGGGCAGAAGCAGTAATCTGAAAGGAGCCTGGGTCAGCCCCACCTGCTGATCCTGTAGAATCTCCTGGACAGGCAGGAGGCAACTGCAGCTCACCCTGGGGACATAGACACTGGCAGCATCTATTCTGGGAAGCTAGTTCTACCATGTGGACACTGATGTCAGCAAGCACCACTTTGGAATCCTCCCTCTAGCTTACTGGCACCAAAACCTGGCCCCATACACCAGCCTTTCTGCACTGGTACTGGGAGGCCTCAGGCCAAGATACTAGCTGGGCAGAGACATAGCCCCACCCACCAGCAGGCCTGCTGTCCTAAGCCCCCTTCAGCCCACAAATGCCCTGGGATCCAGCCCTGTCCACCAGAGACTCAGGACCTGGCTCCACCCACCAGTGAGCTGTCACCAGTCCTGGGATCCGCTGGGCCTCAGCCCTGTCCAGCAGGCTGATACCAGCACTGAGACACTTTGGACCCCTCAGCCAACTGCCCCAGGATCCAATTCCACTCACCAACAGGCCAACACCAGATTTGGGACATCCCAGACACCACAGCCAGCTGTTTTCAGGAACTGGGCCCACCCACCAGTAGTCCTACACTAGATCCGGGATCCCTGGCCTCACAACCACCCACCCCAGAATCCAGTTCTGCCCACCATGGGGCCAGCACTAATCCTGGGAACCCTAAGACCACACAACCCACAGCTGCATGACCTGGCCCCAGAAACCAGCCTCTGCACAAGGCAGGACCTGGCAACCAACCAGACTGGGGGCAAGTTGTGCCTACCAGACCACCCACAGTAGTCAGCCTGCAACAACAGAAAGACCTACATAGCTCACATAGGGGGCACTCCTAGAGCATATGGCTTTGGTGACCAGAGGGTAGTGCACTGTTGAGATGTATAGAATGTCTCCTACAAAAGAGGAGAATGCCACTTCTCCAGGGTTGGGAAAAGTCACCAACCTACCAGATATGTAGAAATTAAAAAGATCAACTTAAGTAAAATGAGATGCCAGAGGAACATGTTCTAAACAAAGAAACAAGATAAAACCCCAGAAGAAGAACTAAGTGAAGTGGAGTAAGCAGTCTACCTGATAAAGACTTCAAGGTAATGATCATAAAGATGTTCAAAGAATTTGGGAAAAGAATGGATGACAGAGTGAGAAGTTGGAAGCTTTTAACAATGAGTTGGAAAATATAAAGAAGAACCAAACAGAGATGAAGAATACAATAACTGAGATGAAAACTACACGGGAAGGAATCAACAGTAGAATAGATGATACAGAGGAACGGATCAGCAAGCTGAAAAACAGAGTAGTGGAAATCACTGATGCTGAACAGAAAAAAATTAAAAAAGAATAAAAAGAAATGAGGACAGTTTAAGAGACCTTTGGGACAATATCAAGCACACTAACATTCACATTATAGGGGTCCCAGAAGGGGAGGGGAGAAGGGGGTGGGCAGAGAACATTTGTGGAGATATAATAGCTGAAAACTTCCCTAACCTGGGAAAAGAAAAGACCTCCAGGTCCAGAAAGCAGAGAGAGTCCCAAACAGGATGAATCCAAAGAGGAACACACCAAATCACATTGTAATTAAAATGGCAAAAATTAAAGAGACAATATTAAGAGCAGCAAGGGGAAAGCAACAAGTTACATACAAGGGAACTCCCATAAAGCTATCAGCTGACTTTTCAGCAGAAACTTTGGAGGCGAGAAGGGAGTGGCACAATATATTTAAAGTAGTGAAAGGCAAAAACCTACAACCAAGAATACTCTACCTGGCAAGGCTTTCATTCAGATTTGAAGGAGTGATCAAAAGTTTTACGACAAGCAAAAGCTAAGAGAGTTCAGCACCACAAAACCAGCTTTACAAGAAATGTTAGAGGGACTTCTTTATGCATAAAAGAAAGGGCCATGACTAGTAACATGAAAATTACAAGGCAAATATACAGTAAAGATAGTAAATCATCCACACCCATAGCTAGTAGGGAAGGTTAAAGACAAAAGTAGTAAAATCATCTATATCCACAAGAAGTAGTTAATGGATTCACAAAACAAAAAGATGTAAAATATGATGTCAAAAACAATAAACGTGGGAGGGGGTGAATAAAATGCAGGACTGTTACAATGAGTCTGAACTTAAGAGATCAGCAACTTGAAATACATAGATGATAGATAGATAGATAGATAGATAGAGGTATATATTGCTAGGTACAGTGTGGGGAATATAGTCGACAGCTATGTTAATATCTTTGTATGGTGACATATCATAACTAAACTTATCATGGTGATCATTTTGATATGTACAGAAATATCAAATCACTATGTTGTTTAACAGGGACCAACATAGTGTTGTAGGTCAGTTTTACTTCAAAAACAAGCAAACAGACTCACAGAAAAAGCGATCAGATTTGTGATTACCAGAGGTGGGGGGTAGGGGTAGGAGGAATTGGATGAAGGTGGTCAAAAGGTACAAACTTCCAGTTATAAGATAAATAAGCACAAGGGATGTAATACACAACATGGTAAATATAATTAACACTGCCGTATGTTATATAGGAAAGTTAAGAGAGTAAATGCTGAGTTCTCATCACAAGGAAAAATATTTTATATTTCTTTAATTTTATATGTATATGAGATGATGGTGTTCACTAAACTTACTGTCGTAATCATTGCATGATGTATGTTAAGTCAAATCACTACGTTGTACACTTTAAACTGATACAGTGCTCTATGTCGATTATATCTTAACAAAACGGGATGAAAAAAAAATCCCAGGAAGTCCAGAAACTCATCGATAGCATAAGTAAAATGAAATAGAAATACTTCACTATCTCAGCTCATCAATGACATCTTACATTTCTTTTTTCCTGAGTATTAAATGGAAAAAAAAGAAAGCCCAGTGTTTTCTCTTAGAATATTTCCATCGAGTTGTTGTTTTCACCTTGGTGCCTGGGTTTTCTCTTCCTTGGCAGTCTTCAGCATTCTCTTGGAAGTGAAGGCACACCATAAGTCAGTTGCCAAAGCTTTATTTTTATGCCTGTTTTCTTTTGCACAAAAAAGCTATAATTTTGACTTTAATTAAGGTGGACCTCATTGAAACCTTTTATTACATTTTTGGTATAAGTCTGGACTCTGAGCTTGCTATTGTGCATTTAGATTTGTTTGTAAAGGCTTAAATGTGCATATTCTTTATTGATTCTCTTTTGAGATTGGTTTGTATTTTAAGTTTTATGCTTTTGACCTAAAAGTAGCATTTCACTTTCACCTTTCTTTTACTTTTGAAAAAAATTTATTTTATTGAAGTATAGTTGATTTACAGTGTTGTGTTAATTTCTACTGTACAGTGATTCCATTGTAGATATATATACATTCTTTTTCATATTCTTTTCCATTATGGTTTATCACAAGATATTGAATATAGTTCCCTGTGCTATACAGTAGGACTTTGTTGTTTATCCATTCTACATATAATAGTTGGCATCACCTAATCCCAAACTCTCAATCTATCCTTCCCCCACCCGCCCCACCCCTTGGCAGCCACAAGCCTGTTCTCTACATCTGTGAGTCTATTTCTGTTTCGTAGATAAGTTCATTTGTGTCATATATTAGATTCCACATATAAGTGATATCATATGATATTTGTCTTTCTCTTTCTGACCTACTTCACTTAGTATGATAATCTCTAAGTCCATCCATGTTGCTGCAAATGGCATTATTTCATTTTTTATGGCTGAGTATTATTCCATTGTGTATATATATGCACACACCACATCTTCTTTATCCATTCATCTGTTATCCAGTCAAATGTCATCTGACACTTAGGTTGCTTCCATGTCTTGGCTATTGTAAATAGTGCTGCAATTAACATTGAAGTGAATGTATCTTTTCAAATTATAGTTTTCGCCGTATATATTGCATTTCTTTTACTTTTCATGTCCATCTTGACACCAGAGGACTCACTTTTCTTTACTATTGTACTCTCATCACCCTGTTAAGGGCTAGCACCTTCTTCTTGCCTGGGCATGGTGCAGAGGTCTTGGTCCAACCTCCCCTCCCAGCCAAGAGGGCAATAGTTAGGATTAAGTCACAACATAACAGAGCTGGTAAAGTGCTGGTCTGAATAAGGGAACAATGCAACCATTGCTGCAGGACCTAGCCAACATGTGCTGGCAGAAGTGGAAAAAGAACAGAAGGAACTGAATTCTCAGATGCTGGATGAAGGGGTGTGGAATATAAAGTTGGATAAAGGAGAACCTATCAATTTGGGAGTACTCTCCTGGCATATAGGATCTAACAAGCTGGGCAATATATATTTTTTAATCTGACACCAGAAGCAAAAACAGATAAGTGGGATTGCATCAAAATGAAAATCTTCTTCACAGCAAAATAAAAGGCAACCTACAGAATAGGAGAAAATATTTGCAAACCACACATCTGATAAGGGGTTAATATCCAAAATATATAAGAAACTCATGTAACAGTAGCAAAAAACCAGATAACTATATTGATAAATGGGCAAACGACCTGAATAGACATTTCTCAAAAGAAGATACACAGATGGCTAACAGGTACATGAAAATGTGCTCAACTTCACTAATCATCAGGGAAATGCACATCAAAACCACAATGAGAAGAAACCTTCAAGATGGTGGAGGAGTGAGACGTGGAGATCACCTTCCTCCCCACAGATACACCAGAAATTCATCTACATGTGGAACAACTCCTACAGAACACCTACTGAACGCTGGCAGAAGACCTCAGACCTCCCAAAAGGCAGGAAACTCCCCACGCACCTGGGTAGGGCAAAAGAAAAAAGAAAAAACAGAGACCAAAGAATAGGGACGGGACCTGCACCAGTGGGAGGGAGCTGTGAAGGAGGAAAGGTTTCCACACACTAGGAGCCCCTTCGCGGGCGGAGGCTGCAGGTGGCGGAGGGGGAAAGCTTCGGAGCCGCGGAGGAGAGCGCAGCCACTGGGGTGAGGAGGGCAAAGTGGAGAGAGTCCTGCACAGAGTATCGGTGCCGACCAGCACTCACCAGCCCGAGAGGCTTGTCTGCTCAACCGCCAGGGCGGGTGGGGGCTGGGAGCTGAGGCTCGGGCTTCAGAGGTCGGGTCCCAGGGAGAGGACTGGGGTTGACTGCGTGAACACAGCCTGAAGGGGTTAGTGCACAACGGCTGGCCGGGAGGGAGACCAGAAAAAACTCTGGACCTGCCTAAGAAGCAAGAGACCATTGTTTCAGGGTGCACAAGGAGAGGGGATTCAGAGCACTTCTCAAACGAGCTCCAGAGATGGGCGTGAGCCACAGCTATCAGCATGGACACCAGAGACGGGCATGAGATGCTAAGGCTGTGGCTGAGCCACCAAGAAGCCTGTGTACAAACACAGGTCACTCTCCACACCTCCCCTCCTGGGAGCCTGTGCAACCTGCCACTGCCAGGGTCCCGTGATCCAGGTACAACTTCCCCGGGAGAACAAACGGCGCGCCTAAGGCTAGTGCAATGTCATGCTGGCCTCTGCCACTGCAGGCTTGCCCCACATTCCATACCCCTCCCTCCCCCCAGCCTGAGTGAGCCAGAATCCCCGAATCAGCTGCTCCTTTAACCCCGTCCTGTGTGGGCGGGGAACAGACACCCTCAGGCAACCTACATACTGAGGTTCAATCTAAAGCTGAACCCCAAGAGCTGTGTGAACAAAGAAGAGAAAGGGAAATCTCTCCCAGCAGCCTCAGGAGCAGCAGATTAAATCTCCACAATCAACTTGATGTACTCTGCATCTGTGGAATATCTGAATAGACAATGAATCATCCCAAATTGAGGCAGTGGACTTTGAGAGCAACTGTAGACTTGGGGTTTGCTTTCTGCATCTAATTTGTTTCTGGTTTTATGTTTATCTTAGATTCGTATTTACAGTTTATTATCATTGGTAGATTTGTTTATTGTTTTGGTTGCTCTCTTCCTCTTCTTTTTTATATATATATATACACATATATATTTTTTTCCTTTTTCTCTTTTTGTGAGTGTGTATGTGTATGCTTCTTTGTGTGATTTTGTCTGTATAGCTTTGCTTTTACCATTTGTCCTAGGGTCCTGTCTGTCCTTTTTTTTTTTTTAGTATAATTGTTAGTGCTTGTTATCATTGGTGGATTTGTTTTTTGGTTTGGTTGCTCTCTTCTTTCTTTTTCTTTTATAAATTACTTTTTAATTTTTTATAATTATTTTTTACTTTAATAACTTTATTTTATTTTGTTTGTTTGTTTGTTTCTTCCTTTCTTTCTCCCTTTTCTTCTGAGCCACGTGGCTGACAGGGTCTTGGTGCTCCAGCCTGGTGTCTGACCTGAGCCTTTGAGGTGGGAGAGCTGAGTTCAGGATATTGGTCCACCAAAGAACTCCTGGATCCATGTAATATCAAACAGTGAAAGCTCTCCCAGAGATCTCCATCTCAACACCAAGACTCAGCTTCACTCAATGACCAGCAATCTACAGTGCTGGACACCCTATGCCAAACAACTAGCAAGACAGGAACACTACCCCACCCATTATCAGAGAGGCTGCCTAAAATCATAATAAGGTCACAGACACCCCAAAACACACCACTGGATGTGGTCCTGCTCACCAGAAAGACAAGATCCAGCCTCATCCACCAGAACACAGGCACTAGTCCCCTCCACCAGGAAGCCTAAACACCCCACTGAACCAAACTTAGTCACTAGGGACAGACACCAAAACAACGGGAACTATGACCCTGCAGCCTGTGAAAAGGAGACCCCAAATACAGTAAGGTAAGCAAAATGAAAAGACAGAGAAACACACAGCAGATGGCGGAGCAAGGTAAAAATCCACCAGACCAAACAAATGAAGAGGAAACAGGCAGTCTACCTGAAAAACAATTCAGAGTAATGAGAGTAAAGATGATCCCAAATCTTGGAAATACAATGGAGAAAATACAAGAAACGTTTAAAAAGGATCTAGAAGAACTAAAGAGTAAAGAAACAATGATGAACAACACAATAAAGGAAATCAAAAATTCTCTAGAAGGGATCAAGAGCAGAATAACTGAGGCAGAAGGACAGATAAATGAGCTGGAAGATAAAATAGTGGAAATAACTATTGCAGAGCAGAATAAAGAAAAAACAATGAGAAGAATTGAGGACAGTCTCAGAGACCTCTGGGACAACATTAAACCCACCAACATTCGAATTATAGGGGTCCCAGAATAAGAAGAAAAAAAGAAAGGGACTGAGAAAATATTTGAAGAGATTGTAGTTGAAAACTTCCCTAATATGGGAAAGGAAATAGTTAATCAAGTCCAGGAAGCACAAAGAGTCCCATACAGGATAAATCCAAGGAGAAACATGCCAAGACACATATTAGTCAAACTATCAAAAGTTAAATACAAAGAAAACATATTAAAAGCAGCAGGGGAAAAACAACAAATAACATACAAGGGATTCGCCATAAGGTTAACAGGTTAACTCTGGCTTGCACAGTTTCAGCAGAAACTCTGCAAGCCAGAAGGGAGTGGCAGGACATATTTAAAGAGATGAAGGAGAAAAACCTGCAACCAGGATTACTCTACCCAGCAAGTATCTCATTCAGATTTGATGGAGAAATTAAAACCTTTATAGACAAGAAAAAGCTGAGAGTTCAGCACCACCAAACCAGCTTTACAACAAATGCTAAAGCAACTTCTCTAGGCAGGAAACACAAGAGAAGGAAAAGACCTACAAAAACAAACCCAAAACAATTAAGAAAATGGTAATAGGAACATACATATGGATAATTACCTTAAATGTAAATGGATTAAATGCTCCAACCAAAAGACACAGACTGGGTGAATGGATACAAAAACAAGACCCGTATATATGCTGTCTACAAGAGACCCGCTTCAGACCTAGGGACACATACAGACTGAAAGTGAGGATATGGAAAAAGATATCCCATGCAAATGGAAATCAGAAGAACGCTGGAGTAGCAATTCTCATATCAGACAAAATAGACTTTAAAATAAAGACTATTACAGGAGACAGAGAAGGATACTACATAATGATCAAGAGATCAATCTAAGAAGAAGATATAACAACTGTAAATATTTATGCACCCAGCATAGGAGCACCTCAATACATAAGGCAAATGCTAACAGCCATAAAAGGGGAAATCGACAGTAACACAATCATAGTAGGGGACTTTAACACCCCACTTTCACCAATGGACAGATCATCCAAAATGAAAATAAATAAGGAAACACGAGCTTTAAATGACACATTAAACAAGATGGACTTAATTGATATTTATGGGACATTCCATCCAAAAACAACACAATACACTTTCTTCTCAAGTGCTCATGGCACATTCTCCAGGAGAGATCATATCTTGGGTCACAAATCAAGCCTTGGGAAATTTAAAAAGCCTTGAAATCGTACCAAGTATCTTTTCTGACCACAGTGCTATGAGGCCAGATAGCAATTACAGGAAGAAATCTGTAAAAAATACAAACACATGGAGGCTAAATAATACACTACTTAATAATCAAGAGGTCACTGAGGAAATCAAAAGATACCTAGAAACAAATGACAATGAAAACCTGACGACCCAAAACCTATGAGATGCAGCAGAAGGAGTTCTAAGAGGGAAGTTTATAGCAATACAATCCTACTTCAAGGAACAAGAAACATCTCAAATAAATAACCTAACCTTACACCTAAAGCAATTAGACAAAGAAGAACAAAAAAACCCCCCAACATTACCAGAAGGAAAGAAATCATAAAGATCAGATCAGAAATAAATGAAAAGGAATGAAGGAAACAATAGCAAAGATCAATAAAACTAAAAGCTGGTTCTTTGAGAAGATAAACAAAATTGATAAACCATTAGCCAGACTCATCAAGAAAAAAAGGGAGAAGACTCCAATCAATAGAATTAGAAATGAAAAAGGAGAAGTAACAACTGACACTGCAGAAATACAAAGGATCATGAGAGATTACTACAAGCAACTCTATGCCAATAAAATGGACAACCTGGAAGAAATGGACAAATTCTTAGAAAAGCACAACCTTCTGAGACTGAACCAGGAAGAAATAGAAAATATAAACAGACTGATCACAAGCACTGAAACTGAAAAATTAAAAATCTTCCAACAAACAAAAGCCCAGGACCAGATGGCTTCACAGGCAAATTCTATCAGACATTTAGAGAAGAGCTAACACCTATCCTTCTCAAACTCTTCCAAAGTATAGCAGAGGGAGAAACACTCCCAAACTCATTCTACGAGGCCACCATCACCCTGATACCAAAACCAGACAAAGATGTCAGAAAAAAAGAAATCTACAGGTCAATGATGAACAACACTGATGAACACAGATGCAAAAATCCTTAACAAAATACTAGAGAACAGAATCCAACAGCACATTAAAAGGATCATACACCATGATCAAGTGGGGTTTATCCCAGGAATGCAAGGATTCTTCAACATATGCACATCAATCAATGTGATACACCATATGACAAACTGAAGGATAAAAACCATATGATAATCTCAGTATATGCAGAAAACACTTTTGGCGAAATTCAACACCCATTTATGATAAAAAAACTCTCCAGAGTAGGCATAGAGGGACCCTACCTCAACATAATGAAGGTCATATATGACAAACCCATAGCCAACATCATTCTCAATGGTGAAAAACTGAAACCATTTCCTCTAAGATCAGGAACAAGACAAGGTTGCCCACTCTCACCACTATTATTCAACATAGTTTTGGAAGTCCTAGCCACGGCAATCAGGGAAGAAAAAAAATAAAAGGAATCCAAATTGGAAAAGAAGAACTAAAGCTGTCACTGTTTGCAGATGACATGGTAGTATACATAGAGAATCCTAAAGATACTACCAGAAAACTACTAGAGCTAATCAATAAATTTGGTAAAGTAGCAGCATACAAAATTAATGCACAGAAATCTCTTGCATTCCTATACACTAAAGATGAAAAATCTGAAATAGAAATTAAGGAAACATTCCCATTTACCATTGCAACAAAAAGAATAAAATATTTAGGAATAAACCTATGTAAGGAGACAAAAGACCTGTATGCAGAAAACTATAAGACACTAATGAAAGAAATTAAAGATGATACAAACAGATGGAGAGATATACCATGTTCTTGGATTGGAAGAATCAACCTTGTGAAAATGACTATACTACCCAAAGCAATCTGCAGATTCAGTGCAATCCCTATCAACCTACCAATGGCATTTTTCACAGAACTATAACAAAATATTTCACAATTTGCATGGAAACAGAAAAGACCCCGAATAGCCAAAGCAATCTTGAGAAAGAAAAACGGAACTGGAGGAATCAGGCTCCCACACTTCAGACCATACTACAAAGCTACAGTAATCAAGACAGTATGGTATTGGCACCAAAACAGAAATATAGGTCAGTGGAACAGGATAGAAAGCCCAGAGATAAACCCACACACATATGGTCATCTTTTCTTTGCTAAAGGATACAAGGATATACAATGGAGAAAAGACAGCCTCTTCATAAGTGGTGCTGGGAAAACTGGACAGCTACATTTAAAAGAATGAAATTAGAACACTCCTTAACACCATACACAAAAATAAACTCAAAATGGATTAAAGACCTAAATGTCAGGCCAGACACTATAAAAGTCTTAGAGGAAAACATAGGCAGAACGCTCTATGACATAAATCACAGGAAGATCCTTGTTGACCCACCTCCTAGAGTAAGGGAAATAAAGACAAAAATAACAAAATGGGATCTAATGAAACTTTAAAGCTTTTGCATAACAAAGGAAACCATAAACAAGATGAAAAGACAACCTTAAGAATGGGAGAAAATATTTGCAAATGAAGCAACTGACAAAGGATTAATCTCCAAAATATACAAGCAGCTCATGCAGCTCAATATCAAAAAAACAAACAACCCAATCCAAAAATGGGCAGAAGACCTAAATAGACATTTCTCCAAAGAATATATACAGATTGGCAACAAACATATGAAAGAATGCTCAACATCACTAATCATTAGAGAAATGCAAATCAAAACTACAATGAGGTATCACCTCACACCGGTCAGAATGCCCATCATCAAAAAATCTACAAACAATAAGTGCTGGAGAAGGTGTGGAGAAAAGGGGACCCTCCTGCACTGTTGGTAGGAATGTAAATTGATACAGCCACTATGGAGAACAGTATGGACGTTCCTTAAAAAACTAAAAATAGAACTACTATACGACCTAGCAATCCCACTACTGGGCATATACCCTGAGAAAACCATGTTTCAAAAAGAGGCATGTACCACAATGTTCATTGCAGCTCTATTTACAATAGCCAGGACACGGAAGCAACCTAAGTGTCCATTGACAGATGAATGGATAAAGAAGATGTGGCACATATATACAGTGGAATATTACTCAGTCATAAAAAGAGATGAAATTGACTTATTTGTAGTGAGGTGGATGGACCTAGAGTCTGTCATACAGAGTGAAGTAAGTCAGAAAGAGAAAGATAAATACTGTATGCTAACACATATATATGGAATCTAAAAAAAAAAAAGGTTCTGAAGAACCTAGGGGCAGGACAGGAATAAAGACACAGATGTAGAGAATGGACTTCAGGACATGGAGAGGGGGAAGGGTAAGCTGGGACGAAGTGAGAGAGTGGCATGGACATGTATACACTACCAAACATAAAATCGATAGCTAGTGGGAAGCTACCACATAGCACAGGGAGATCAACTCTGTGCTTTGTGAACACCTAGAGGGATGGAATAGGCAGGGTGGGAGGAGGATGCAAGAGGGAGGACATATGGGGATATATGTATATGTATAGCTGATTCACTTTGTTATAAGGCAGAAACTAACACACTATTGTAAAGCAATTATACGCTAATAAAGTTGTTAAAAAAATACACCACAATGGCTTGGTAGAATGGTTTTTAACATAAAGACAAAAGATAAGAAATGCTGGAGACGGTGTGGAGAAAAGGGAACCCTCTTGCACTGTTGGTGGGAATGTAAATTAGTGCAGCCACTATGGAGAACAGTATGGTGGTTCCTCAAAAAATTTAAACTAGAACCACCATATGATCCAGCACTTTCACTTGTGAATGTATATCTAAGGGAAATGAAATCAGTGTCTTGAAGAGATATCTGTACTCCTATGTTCATTGCAGCAGTATTCACAATAGCCAAGGTATGGAAACAACTTAAATGTCTGTCCATGGATGAATAATAAAGAAAATGTGGTGTATAGATACAATGGAGTATTATTCAGCGATGAACAAGAAGGAAATACGGCCATTTGTGACAACATGGATGAACCTGAAAGACATTATGCTAAGTGCAAGAAGCCAGACGCAGAAAGACAAATACTGCACGCTCTCAAGTACGTGTGGAATCTAAAATTGTCAAACTCATAGAAATGGAGAGTAGATGGGACTTCCCTGGCAGTCTAGTCGTTAAGACTCCACGCTTCCGCTGCAGGGGGTGCAGGTTCGATCCCTGTTCGGGGAACTGAGATCCCGTATGCCACGAGGCACGGCCAAAAATTAAAAAAATAAATAAAATAATGGAGAGTAGAATGGGGCTGGGAGACGGGGATATGAGGAGATGTTGGTCAAAGGGTACAAAGTTTCAGTTACACAAGATAAATAAGTTCTGGAGACCTAATGTACAACAATGTGACTATAATTAACAATATTCTATTGTATGGTTGAAACTTGCTAAAAGGGTAGATCTTAAGTGTTCTCAAACCACACAGATAAAACAAGGCAGCTATTGAGGTGGATATGTTAATGGATATGTTAATTGACTTGATTGTGGTGAATATTTTGCAATGTGTACATACACTATATCAAACCATACAGTTGTATCTCTTAAATACACAAAATGTTTCATTGTCCATTAAAACTCAATAAAATTCTCAAAAACAAAGTTATTGAGGCTTCTGCCTTGCCTTCTCTTACAGAGTACTGCACTGGGGGGAAGCCATCCGTCTTGTCATGAGGACAGCCAAACCATTTGGAGAAGACCATGTGGCAAGGAAGTGAGGCCTCCTGAGACCAACCAGAATGATCTTTCCCATCCATGCCTCTTGGAACTGGATCATCCAGCCCAAGCCCAGCCTTCTGGGATGGAGCATGGGCAGGGCCTAATGGCCCAAGCAAGCAATATAAGCAGGTAGCTCAGACTTCCATAACCTGCACCCGCAACTCTTGATCAGCTCACACTTATGGCCACCTTTGGAAGGGCATCTCTGATGATACACTGATGGAGGAGGAAAAAGCACAAGCTTGGTTCTTGGTTGGTGTGTGAGGGTACTAGGCAAAAATACACAGTGACACTACGGCTGCCCCCAGGATCGGCCTTAAAGACAAGAATGAGGTGAATTCCTTCTAATGGGTGGCTTCAGTGGTGCACCTGGTCATCCACTGGTCTCGGTGGAGAATATATGTCATCCATCTACTATCTCTACACACAGACTCATCAGCAGTGACAAATGGCTTGGTCAGTGGATCAGAGGTCTGGAAGGAGAAACATGGAAAGATCATCATTGAAGGACGTCTAAGGTTGGGGCATGTGGATGGACCTATGAGTAGTCACAAAGCATGAAGATGTCTCTACCCATGTCAATACTCCCCAGAAAGCCTCCACCTTGAAAGGAAGAGGCTCTGACTGACTACATCTTTTCAACCGTCCACTTTCTATTGTATTTTAAATTCATTGATTTCTAATGTATGCTCCAGACGCTTTCCATTTTGACTTAAGACAGCAAGGACCAAAATAGCTTCCATTCTCGTGGCACATGCATGCATATTTGCCTCATTGTATCCAGGGGACATTCCTGGGAACTAGGAATGACAGAAAGGAGTTATTCCCTTTACAGGTGGAGAAAACAGATGTCAGAGATACTAAGTGTCCTGCTGAGGGTCACTAAGCCAGCGGGTGAGGGAGTTTCTTGTTTCCAGACGGGTGTTCTGACTGTGTGGCTCCTTGGGCTGTGGAGGGAAAGCAGAGCTGAGTCAACCAGCAGGGGGCGCCTGATCCTTGTTGTCTGAGTCTGGCCACTGACCGTCCAGAGCAGGCTTCTGCCATCAGCCTGCGGGAGTGCCTGACCTGTGACTGGTGAGTGGGCTCAGCTCCAGAATGCCCTTCCACTCACTGGCCCTCCACCTACGGGTCACGTTTTAGAGTTGCCCCACTGTGTGTGCTCACTCTCCAGGTGCCACTGCAGACCTGATGATGCTGCGTGGTTCTGCTCAGTCCTCGGCAAGAAATGGACAGACGTTTGCATCTGTAAACGGAGGCCACGTGTTTCAAGGCTTAGTGCTGGTAATAACCTTTCCCTTCCTGCCATACTACAAATGTGGAGCTTGTTATGGAGGTTTATCTTTGCGGCATGAGTACTGATTTTTTTTTTCAATTCTTTCTTTTTGATGTAAGCTTTCTCTAACAGAACTCAGTTTTGCTGTGTTTCTTTTTTCTGCTTTCTCATTTATTATGGTCCCCTCTTCGGCAATGGGAGAACCTGTGAATTACACATTCATTTAGTCACGACAGATTTGTATTGAGTACTTCCTGTGTGCCTGGCACCATGCATAGAGCACTGAACAAAAAATCCCAGCCCTCATGGAGCTTCCATTCTAGGGAGGGAGACAGATAGTAAACAAAATAAATAAGGAAAGTATATGATTTGTCACATGGTGTTAAGTGCCAGGAAGAAAAGTCAAGCAAGAGAAGGGGAAGGTGGGTAGTGGAAGAGGTAGCCTGGGGGACGTCTGTGCTGTAAATGAAGAGGTCAGACACAGGCTCACAGAGCGGGTGACCTCTGAGCTAAGACCCAAAGACGGTGAGGGGGCTGGCTCTGCAGATACTTGGGAGAAAGCTATTCCAGGGAATAGATAACTTAAAGGGCCCACTGCAGGAGAAGTGTGGCTTCCCTGGAGTGAATAGGGAGAGACAGGTCAGAGAAGTAAAGGGAGGGGGAAGGGCCTCGTGGTCCACGGGGATGCTCTTGGTGTTGACTGCCAAGGAGAAGTAGAGGCAAGCAGAAACGGTCCAGAGGAGAATATGTGATGATCACTTCCTGTAAAATATTTTAACTTCCAATCCTTCTCGATAGCCTCTCTCTGGAATTTGGAGGAAGGGACCAAACCTTAGATGTGGAATCCTAAAGCCCAGGCTCCCGTGTGGCTGTGAGGTGGGCGATACATTTTTCTTACTGAAATAGCCATGACATCTGGTTCTTGGGGCCTGATGGAGGTACAACCGTGATAAGCCTCGAGCTCTCCTGGGGGCAGCCATCAGGATCTTGTTGGAAGAATGCACCTTTCTCTTCCTGACATCAGCTCAGTGCTGCTGGGAAGCAGTCACAGGCGGGCAGGCTTGGTACCACCATCCAGACTCCATGCATGGGCATATCAGGAGTTGAGATGGGGTTCCACAGGTGTTGCTGAGCTCCTACAATAGGCCGGGCATGCACAGGGGTTGGGATACAGCCAACGTCCTGGCTGCACGGACCTTAAAGTCTAGAGGGAGAGAGAGACGTGCATAAACAAACTAATGTGCACGCTTCTGTCATCTACTGACCAAGTGGCACAAGGAAATATGGAATAGAGTTTGGGGGTAGAGGATGGCAATGAGGGGACCTGGGGAGGTCTCCCTGCTCTCTGATCCAGAGCACAGAGCCCTGAATGAAGGGAGGGACAGACCACACGAAGATCGAGAAGTGTGTTGTTGGCAGAGGGAAAAGCAAGGGTAAGAGCTCTGAGGTGGGAAAGAGCTGGGTGGCTTGCAGTCGGGGCAGGAGAGAGGTACAGCTAGTGAGTCTCAGGAGGCCAGATGCTGAAGAGGGAAGCAGGGGCTGCACCAGGATAAGGCACGTGGGCATCGTTTCTGTGGTGGGGGATCTGTGGGACAGTTTGGGGAAGGGAAGTGCTGTTGTGATAGGATTCCCATTTTTAGGGCATGGTTTGGGCTTTGGTATGGAAGCAGGGGATACCAGTTAGGAGGAGAGGGAGGATGGTAGCTTGAAGAAGGTGACGACGGTGAGAGTGGCCAGCCATGGTCACATGTGGGTGTGTTGTGAAAGTAGAACCCAGAGCATTTGCTGAGGGACTGGATAGGAGGCTCAGGAAGGAGAGGAAGCAAAGGATGATTCTTAGATTTGGGAGTGAGTTGGGGTGAAACCCTAGAATAGGAGTGGAGCAGTGTGTGTGTGTGTGTGTGTGTGTGTGTGTGTGTGTGTGTGTGAGTGTGTGTTGAGCCCAGTTGAAGTCTGAGATCCTTTCAGACAGCCTGGTGGAGAAGAAGAGGGTTTGGACACAGGACTCTGGATTCAGGGAAGTGATCCAACCTGGAGAAAATGCATTGGCTTCCCCAGTAATAAGGGCAGTTGTGTTTGTGGAATTCTGGGGCCTTCCTGAGTGACTTCTCCCAGTGTTGTGATGGTCACAGTACTGATTGAAGGAGTGAGAACTGAAATTCACCATGTGTTCCTAAGTGCCAGGTACTAGGCTGAATGCTTTGTGTGCATCATCTCATTTAATTCTCACGCTCCCTTAATATCCCACTTTTACAGATGGAGAAGACTGAGGCACAGGGAGGTGGTGAGTCACGATTCATTTTCAGAGAAGGACGCCACTGAGGGGTGTTGCACGTTTCCTGCTCTCCAGTGCCAGCCTAGGTTGCCTCCACACCCCCGTCTGTGACTGAGGGACCCCGCCTTCCTCAGCCTTTGCATTGTGCACATTCAACAGCTGAGGGCTGTGAAAAGATAACGGTGCACATGAACTCTGGGGACATGTGTTCAAGTCCTGCCTCTGTGATTGGCTGGAAGCTTTGCTTGGGGGAGAATTAACGTATAAGTTCAGAGAATGTCTTCCAGGCAAAGTTTCTTCATGCCTGCTCTCCTTGCTTTGCTTTCCGTTCCTTCTCCAGTCACCAGCCAGCTTCTGCCATCCTAACCCCCTCCAGACAACTTTCATTTCCTGGCCGTGCCAGCCTGATTACTTCTAATTGTCTTTGACTGCTTCCAGCTGGGTCTCCTAGCTGGCGTTCTGTGGGAGCACATAGACAGTCTCCCAGCCATATGGAAGCAGGAGATGGTGAAAGAGACGGGAAGGAGGCAGCTGGCACAAGTCAACTGAGAAAGCTTTTCACGGCTTTCCAGCCCACTGTAATTGGTAATGTTTTTTAAAGGGTTAATGCATCCAAATTAGAGAATGGCTCATCTTTGACAAGACAAACAATTATATTTGTTGACTGCAAATAGGCAACCAACAATATAACTGCAAATGCTTTTAGAAAGTTATAAGTGTCTTCCACCAGGACAGAGGGGATCTTGCTGTCTGGAGCAATGAAGCTCCACTCATTTGAGAATCCGTGAACGATTGCTTTCTTTTTTTTTTTTCTAAATTTATGTTTTGGCTGCACTGGGTCTTCTTTGCTGTGTGTGGGGTGTCTCTAGTTGTGGCGAGCGGGGGCTACCTTTCATTGTGGTGCGTGGACTTCTTATTGCAGTGGCTTCTCTTGTTGAGGAGCATGGGCTCTAGGTGCGTGGGCTTCAGTAGTTGCGACGCGTGGGCTTCAGTAGTTGCGGTGCGTGGGCTCAGTAATTGCAGTGTGTGGACTTTAGGGCAAGCAGGCTACAGTAGTTGTGGCTCACGGGCTCTAGAGCACAGGCTCAGTAGTTGTGGTGCATGGGCTTAGTTGCTCCGTGGCATGTGGGATCTTCCTGGACCAGGGAACGAACCTGTGACCTCTGCATTGGCGGGCAGATTCTTAACAACTGCACCACCAGGGAAGTCCCACGATTGCTTTCATTTATGCAAATATATATTGAATGATGACTGGGTCTCAGGGCACTGTGCTAGGTGCTCTAGGGCACATAGAATCTCTTGTCCTCAAAGAGTCTAAAAGAGAAGAAAGACATTCACAGGAAGTAATACAGAACTTAAGAAGGATGAGTGATATAGAGTAAGAGAGAAGGAGGAGTGATCAGCCTCTTGCAGCTCACTGTTGTTAAACTACAGTGCCCACATGCTCTGGAACCCACACGCCACAACTACAGAGCCCGCACGCCCTGGAGCCTGTGCACCACAACTAGAGAAGAGAAAATCCGCACACCACAACTAGAGAAAAGCCCACGCATCACAACGAAGAGCCAGCGCTGCAATGAAAGGTCCTGCATGCCTCAACAAAGACCCCGCGTGCCACAAGGAAGATCCTGCGCGCCGCAACTAAAAGACCCTACACAGCCAAAAAAAAAAAAAAAAAAGTGCAGAGGTGAGGACGCCCCATCCCAGATAAAGACAGCTGAAATGTAGTGCTCAGGGACATCCCACAGGAAGAGAAGACATATAGTTTGGAATAATTAGTAGAGAATCTTCAATGCTGGACTCTGACTTTCAACAAGATGTTTTCTACGTATCTATCTAACATGAGGGCAGTCCATTGTTTCGTGTACTACTTTGTCCTACATAAAGGAATTTCTGGGCTTATTCCTTATTAAACAAGGCCATTTCAGAGGACAGGAACTATAGTTCAAAAACCAGTTACTAAGCCCAGGAAGGGTAGGATTTGGACTTCTCTTTGGCATCCATCCCAGCTGATGGAATTAGCAGTGAACTTGAATCAAACCCAGGCATCAGGCTTGAAAAAGAATTAATGGGCCTGGATTTTCTCTCTTCTTCACCCCTTTCCTGATCTCCACCCCAAGAGGATAATTAAAAGGAAAGAAAATCTCTACTTCATTGTAAATGTCTTCCACCATTTTTGTGCCTGAATTGGCTAGCTTTTTTTTTTTTTATTTAGGCCATAAAGGTAATTTGATGAACTGTCTCTGACATTTGCCTTACTCTATAATAAAGTAATTTCTAAATTTTCATACAGAGCTAATTATCCTAAAATTTAAAGAAATTCATACTCTATTAACACATAGGCTACTAACTGGGGAAACTCTAAAACCTTTTCAGAAAGAAGATGCAGAATGGTTTTGATTCCAAAGTGAGCTCCATATTCCTTGTCCATCAGATCTTTGTTGAACATTCACTCAGTGCTGGTCATACAGCCCCCTTCTCCCGCCAGGTTACTGTCCTAAAATTTGATGATGGAATCGGAGACATTATAGCAATTGGATTGGCCTTGTGGAAATTATGGGGGTGGGGTGGTAGTCATGAAGTCCCTTAAGCACAGCAAGAAAAAACATTTGAAAGTGTATTTTTAATATTGAGAAGAGGGACCAACGAGGTGACTGATGGAAAACAACCCCAGTCATAACATGTGAGTAGTCGATCATAGCATATTTAAAATTAGATCTACTTAAAACAGGCGTTTCTCTGGGTCACTTTTCACATGGGTCAGAAAGCCCCAAGACACTGGATTAACGACTGCTGTGCACCCCCTCCTCTTCCCGCCCCGCCCCGATCTCAGAGCACTGACGATGCCATAATTGTTTACAGCGGAGTCAGTAGTGAAAGGAACTTGAGGACCGAATCCTGCCTTTGAGCTCTGATGCTGTAATATCAGGGGTTAAGTATGCTTGAAACGCTGGTGCCTTTTATCTGGCTGCTCAACAGGTAGCATTTTGTAAATGCCTCCTCCTTCCTCCCCCCCTCCCCGCCGCCACCTCCCTGCCACGAGATTCCTCATTTTGGGTTTGAGAAGACGCTGGGGATCCTGGAGAAGATCAGAGTCGTCAGGGCAGCTGCACTTGTTTACGAGGGATGGGCAGAGTCAGGGCGCGCACAGAACAAAAGCCTCCAGGAGCGGGGAGCGCTGGTCCATCGCATCCTGCAATCACCGGCATCATTTCAATGGAAAACAGAGAAGGTGTAAACGTACGAGCAGAGGCAGCAAATGCCCTGGTTCCTACGTTGCTGCCGCTACTAGTATTGTTACGGCTGCTCCTCCTCCAACACAGCGTTCCCGTCTGGTGTGAGCCCGGGCAGACGCCCCACCACCTCTCCTTCCTTCCTTCCACCCATCCATCTATCCACCCATCCAGGGTCCAGAGGGTCCTACTATGTGCCACGCCCGGGGCTGCACACCGGGCACCTAACTCACAGTCCACGAGAGAGCCTCCCTCCCATCCTCCTGCCCGGGGGGGGGGGTGCGGCTGGTAGTGGGGGATTTCTTCGCCGAAAGGTCCAGAAAGCCCGAGCCCCGAATCCGGGCGAGAGGCGCAGCCGGAGGCGGCCCGACTTGGGCGGCCCGGGAACGCGCGTCTCCGAGGCAGCGCGAGGTCCCGCTGTCCGACGCTCAGGTGGCTCCGCCGCCCACTCCGCTGCTCCCCTCCCAGGGCCCTCCCCTCTCCGGCGAGGGTCGAGTTTGGCTGTTGCGCGCGGGGAAGGAGGGGCTACGAGGGATTTGAAAGTGTACAGGCTGCGGAGTGGAGCTCGCATCTGTTCCCGCCGCCCGCGACCGGATTAAATTTCTGCAAATTCAAACTGAATGGGGCTTTCTTCTGCTGCCTTCCAGAGGGCGCCTGCAGCCCGCCGCGCGCTGCTCTCGGGCGGGAGCGGCCGCCCGGCGCGCAGCTAGGAGCCAGCGAGCCGGACCCGAGCCCGTGCGGGCCAGCCGGCGGCGACTAGGGCGGAGGCTGCCGAGGCGCCCGGGCTCCGGGACCAGGCACCCCGGCTCCGGGACCGGGCACCGGACCGCGCCACCCGCCCACCCCCCCGCCCCTCCGCAGCCGGCTCGTTCCCCGCGCACCCGAGCGGGGCGACTGTCACTAGCCGCCCGGACGGGACCCCGGGCGGGATCTCAGGGTCCCGAAAGGGGCCCGGACGACCCTCCGAAGAAGAACTTCTTGTGGGCGGGTCCCCGGTACCCTGTGGCCCGGGCGACCGCTATTGTCTGCGCGCGGCGCTCGGCGGCGGCCCGGGGCGCGGGAGCCGCGGGCCGGGCGGGGCCGGGCCCGGGGTGGCGGCGGGAGGAGCCGGGGGAGTCGCGTGGGCCGGACTAGGAGGAGGAGCCGCGCCCGCGGGAGCCGAGCCGGAGCGGCGCGGGCAGCGGGCAAGCGCGATGCCGGCGGCGGCGGGGGACGGGCTCCTGGGCGAGCCGGCGGCGCCCGGGGGCGGCGGCGCCGCCGAGGACGCGGCCAGGCCGGCGGCGGCCTGTGAGGGAAGTTTCCTGCCGGCCTGGGTGAGCGGCGTGCCCCGCGAGCGGCTCCGCGACTTCCAGCACCACAAGCGCGTGGGCAACTACCTCATCGGCAGCAGGAAGCTGGGCGAGGGCTCCTTCGCCAAGGTGCGCGAGGGGCTGCACGTGCTGACCGGAGAGAAGGTGAGCCGCCCGGGGCGCCGGCCCCTGGCCTTCGGGTTGGGTGATCGGGGCGGCAGGGGAGGCGGGGACCCTGCGGAGAGCCCTGCGCTGCGGGTCTGGCTGCGGAGCCCCGGACGGGCGCCTCCCGCTCCGTCGGCTTTTCCTCTCGGGTTGAAAGCGGGGTCGAGCCAGACGCGCGCGCAGACCCTCGCAGCCGGGATACCTGCCTTTCCCGAGGGGCGATCTGGGGTCACTTTCCCCGGGGGACGACTGGTTTCCCCGCGAAGCCGCCCGCAGCCTTTTTTGCTTCTCGAAGGGCGCCGCCTGGCGGACACCAGCGCGGGGGTGGGGTGGGCTGGGGTCTGGGGGACTCTGATCTCCGGGCCGGTAGGGGCGGCAGATCCTGGAGAGGCTGGAGCCAGAAATGGAGTGCGTGGGCCCTTACGCTGAGGGTGGGAGAGCCGATTAGCCAGCCCTTGGGGGAACTTAGTGTCTGATCCGCAACCTGGGCTCTGGGTAGGAGGTGGGGGGAAGGACGAGAGCCCAGGGACGTACCCACTTGTGGGCTGCGGGAAGTTTTGCGTGCTCACAGGAGGGTTTTCACGCGCCGCCTCTCCCTCCACCCACGCTTCCCACCCCTGCATCCCCATCTCACCCCCTCCTTCCCTCCTCACTCCAGCCGCTGGGGTGGGAGCTGCAGTAAGGATCCTGCTCTGGCATATACAGAACGACACACCGCTCTCCCCAGATTTCAGAGGTTGGGAGACGCCTTCTTATCTTCCTAGAAGAGGGGAAAGCAAAGGAGGAACCCCAGACACCTGCAAGGGCACCCCCTCCAGCCTTGTGAGACGTTAGCAGGGTGTGAACCCTTGCCAGGCAAGCCTCAGCTAGACCTAAGTTGTAACTTAGATCTGTGAGAAGAAACCCACAATATGATGACTTACTTCTGAGGTGAGGCTCCAGCCGGGTGGCTGCCCCAGCCTGGGAGTTACCCTAAGCTTGGAGCTACTTCAGGCTGGGGTTGCCCTAAGCTCATGATCATCTGACACTCAAGGCTCCCTGCAGGCTGGGGCTTGCTCAGCACAGGTGGGGTAGTAGCCCCTTTCTGTGGCCCATTCACCAGGGAGGCATCAGCAGTGTGGGTGGGACCGGGAAGCTCCAGGCTTCCTACACACCCTTCCACCCTCTGCCCTGGGGTTCTCTGTCCAGCCTGGGAGTTTCTGGGAATGCACTGCTGTGTGACCTCTGATTACTGGGCGAGCTGCCCTGCCCTCCCGTCCCCAGCCTCACGTGGCTTTAATCTCCCTCCTCGGTTCCCCAGTGTGTCCTGGAGCCCCTTGCATTTGAGTGCAGGTCTCCATCACCCTTGTCACTTGTCCTTTTCCTACAGCTGCTCTGGGTGGGGTGCCCTTTGTTTTGGGTTAAGTGGGGTTAGAGTGAGCAGTTCTAAAAGTGCCTCTTGCTTGAATTTCCATGCAAAATGAGAGTGTTCAGGATGAACTCACTGAATTGAGTAACTCTTCAAAGAAGAATAAGAATGAGAAAAACAAAAACAAAACCAAAAAACTCCAAACCTCATTTTAGTCCAAAGGGAGCGCGGCACCATTTACTCCTGGGTTCGCAGTGGGCTGGGAACTTACACATCCCGTCATGGCACGGGGATGCCCGCGGCCCCAGCTTGCTAACTACAGTGCGCTCACTTCTCCGTGCCCGGCCCGCGGGGAGTAGAACTTTATTTTGATTCGAAATGTATAGGATTCAGTCTAGTTGTGTATGTTTCCTCTTGAGACTTAGCAAAAAGTGACGAGGCGTTATGCTGACCGCAGAATGGGCACCGCTAGGGGCACGCTCGCTTCCCCTGCCCTGCCGCTCAGCTGCTTCGGGCTGCCTTCCCCTTTCCGGTCCGTGCTGTGGGTCCGGCTCCTCTCCGCTGCATTTTTGCTTCTTAACATCAGGCTGTTCGTTTTGGCTGAACTGCCCGAGGATGCACTCAGAGCTCAGTCCCTAGCCGGATGCTTGGGTTCTGCAGCTCTGTGCTGGGCCCCAAGGCACCCTGGAATGTGGGGAATTCCTGCTCGGATGGGGTCCAGTGAGGATTCCCCCTCACCCTTAGGTGCTCACGCCCTTGTATCTCATCTTGCCCTTCTTAAATGATGCATCTCACTTCCTCTCCACAAGGGGAGGAACAATTAATTGGACGTAAAATCATTGTGCTGGACTAATTGATTGGATCTAGTTAAGGAGTGTGGTTCTTAGAGTGGAGAAGGCAGTTGAGAGATTTTTCCGATGTGCCTTACTTCAGCCCTGAGAATCGGTGCTCAGGGAATGCAGGCATCGTGAGAAATCTGGATTTTAGTTCACTTAATGGCCAGCTTGAAAGAAACAATGGGTGTCATTCATAGCTTTTTATCTCCCAGATCCAAAACCTTAATGCTTAACTAAAAGATTTGTTTTTTGGCAGATTGTAGAGATTAAAATGTTTGTGTGTGTGTGTGTGTGTGTGTGTGTACATGATTCTGCCTGGGAAGTATTGCTGAGTTCGTGAGTCCCCAGCCCCACTCATGTGCTGGATAATATCTTACTAAGGCCAAAACAAAGGTGAAGTCAACCTCACACTATTTGCAGCCTCCAGGTCTCTTTATAAGGTGACCTATTAAGAGGGTTTTCGCCCAGAGAGGGGTTGCTCCTGTGACCCAAGCAAGGGGACACCTCGAGGTGACAGGACCCAGAGGAAGGGAAACGAAGTGTCCCCAGAGTGGGTGATGTGAGTGTTCCAGAAGGGCCTCTCCCTTCAATAATTCCCCCTTCGCGGAGGTGCATACTTTCCGGAGAAAGCACTTCACTTTTCTCTATTCCTTTTTTTTTGAAAAGGACACCGACCACCGCGGGAGGGGAATTAAGTCATGAAAGCTGTCCTAAGAAATAGATATATCCCCCCACGCCATCCCCTGAGTGGAAGGACCCAGGGCAGCCTGTCTGAGGAATCAGTTCATGAAAAATCTGCAAAGGGGGATGGAGAAAGGGAAGCAGGCAAGGTGCCCCATGCCTGCAGTTGCAGTCTCAAACTGTGCACGTTGTGTTGGGTCATTTATGCCAACATCTAGACAGAGTAGTGCTGGCTTAGGGTGTGTATGTGTGTGTGTGTGTGTGTGTGTGTGTGTTGTGTTTTGACTCGGCGCACGTTTCCAAAAAGCTTTGGGTGCCATCCTACATGGCTCGCTGAGAATTACTGTCTGAGTCCGTCTGACAAAAGCAGCCACTTTTTCCTGACTTTCATTCAGGCTTCAATCCTATCTTATCAAGAGGCTCCTTTTCCCACCACTGCCTGCAGGACAGTATTTTTTTTTTTTTTTTTTTTTTCTGGCCAGCCTCTCTCCTAAGTTGTTGGAAAGTCATTTGAATCTAGTCGGCCCTTTTACCACTTGAAAAGAAAGGCTGGCTTCGGGCAAGACCTAATTTTGTTCTCCTGTAGCTTCGAGTTGCTGCCATCCTCTGTTAATGCAGCTTTGAAAATAAATCATTCACTCGATCATGTGAAACTCTTAACCAGCACATTCTCAGTCTGTCTTTGACTAAGTTGATGATTAGACAAAGAAAAATGATCACAAAATCAGACTTTGAAAAAAAGGATTCTCAGTGGCTTTGAGACAAAGAGCAAAGTTGCCGTGCAGGAGTATTAAGTGATAACTTTGAAATATGAAGGAAGAGGTGTGCTTGAGGCCTCTGTATTGGTCCCCAGTACCTATGAAAGGCATAGTCTCTGGCACTTGATAGGTTATTCATTTTAAAAATGAAAGAATATAGTTGCAGAGGCTTAGAGAGAACAGCATAGGGGTATCTCAAGTATAGAGCAGGTTCCACAGGCAGGCAAAGCTGCAAAAAGGGGAAAATAGTTGAGGCTACAATTACTTTTTTTTGTGATTAAGTCTCTCTGAGAGACAAAGTTAGGTACAGAAAATGATTGGTTAAGATGTTTAACTACCTTGTTCTAACCCTTGGTTAAAAAAAAAAAAAGCCTGTTTATCACTTTCATTCGAGCTATTTTGGGGCTAAAAATAAGGGTTGCCTGCTTAGTAAGTTGCCAGTAATTATGCTTCAGGCATGACGGCGCCAGATACCTGGAGTGAAGGAGTTACTAAAAATACAATTTACTATGTTTTTTGGAGGAGGAAATATGACTAATTTTAGAGGTGGCCTTTTGGCAGATCTGTTTTTAGCAAGTATTTCGGAAACAAACAGGTGCTAAATCCTGTATTTTTTTTTTAAGTGCTAGAAATTTAGGGGTAATAGCTCTGAGGCTCAAGAAATGCCTAGGGAACTGGAAATTCCTATAAGTCCCCAGCAGGGATTTCTTGGCCAGCGAAAGGCATTGGGCAAAAGCACCTGCTCAGTGTGTTGCTTGTGATAAGGCAGTGCCTATAATTTCCGAGACTGCACGCTGCAGTTCACAGGCACGATCTTTTTGAAGTCCTTGTGAATGATGGAAATTGGCACTTTGGGCTCGCTTCTCAGTGTTCATCGATACACAGGTCCCATGGACTTCAAAGGGCGCTTTGAGTCAGCACAACAGTGCTGAACAGTGCCCACGAAGAGGACACGGCCTGACATTTTCTCTGCGAGTGTGGAGTCACCGGCACAGGCTGGGCTCAACGACAGCGGTCCGCACGCTGGTGGCTGTTCCAGTGCCGCGTGACAACCATCCATCCCAGGGGTTAACTTTTCCAGGAGGTGTGGGGAGTGGCAGCCGTGTCTGCCCAGAGAGAGGAGCAGACTGGGTGTCCTGTGGGAAGGTAATTTGGGCGCCAGGTATCGTTGACCTTGGGATGTACGCCCCATCTCGATTATTCCTGGTAACCCAGTGACCTGCTGTCTTGGTTCCTTGAAACCCGTAGATAATCCCCAAGCCTTACTTTTAGCAAACTGGTGAAACCTCTTCCTCTGCTCAGCCTGGGCCCTGGCCACTTTCAAGTGCTGACCTGAATTGAATTTCATGCTCTCTGATGAAATGGTGCTGGCTGGTAAGATGACCAGCAGGAGAGGGGTGAACCACGGGACCTGAATGGTACCCGAGGAGGCAGATACTTCTACAAAGGTAGACAGAGCTATTGCCTCTCCTGTCTCCTGAACTCCAGCTCAGCGGTAGAGCGCTTTGTGGCATATTCAGGGTTTTCCATGTATTTTTCTCATTAGTTGCTAGAAGCAACCCTGGGCAGGTGAGAACTAACTCACTGGTGCCCTTACCTTTGTTGACTGCGTGGAGGTATGCCCTGAGTAGATTTTTCCTCTGACCTTCTCTTCTCTATTGCTAGGGCTGCCCTAACAAATGACCACGAACTGGGTGGCTTAAAACAACAGAAATTTATTCTCTTAGACTTCTGGAAGCCACCTGAAATGAGGGAACAGCCAGAGTCTATTTCCTAACAGGGAACATCCTGGGCATATTCCGGCCTCATGTTTCTTTTCACTTAGGATACTCAGGGCTCACTGTTGGGTTTGTGGGTACCTTTGGGGTACTTTCATGTGTTCTACGTGTTTTCTCTTGAGGACTTTATGTCCACAGAGTTGGGCTAACTTGTCGACCAGCGTGTCTAATCAGAGACAGTGGGAGAGATCCTCCCTCCCCCATCACTCCTGAGTTGTGGGAAATTGGGTTGGTGACAAACAGAGTCATGATTCGGGACATTCGGGTGACAGGAAGGATTGCTCGGGTGGGAGCCATCTCTTAACACCCTCTTACCACCTCTACCTCCAGCGAACCGGCTCTTCCCTACAGCTATGCAGTTTCTAATGACTGGATTCTTTCTGGTTTCTAATCACGTGTGTGTGTGTTTTAAGATTCGTTTGGCTAAAGTTTGGAATAGGAAATACAGACCCGTGGTCTTAAATGGAAAGGTTTCAAGAGGGGATGCAGTGAAAGGTAATTCTGCCTTTACCTGTGTGCCTCAGTGATGGGTTCCTCTCCCCAGAGGCAACCCCACTTCTAGTTTCCTGTGTGTCCTTCCAGACATACTCTATCTGCATACAAGTGTACATACATTTGATACTCCATATGCAAGCATTTGTAAAGGTTTAGATAGGGGGAAATATATTTTTACACTACACATGCTGTTCAGTATCTTGCCTTTTTCACTTAACAATATATCTTGAACATCCTTCCCCCAAATTACTACAGAATTGCCTTATTCTTTTTAATTACTGCATAGTATTCATCGTATGGAGGTACCATGTTTACTTAGTCATTCCTTGATGAGTATGTCCATGGACATTACTTAAGGAATTAAGCACAATTAAAGAATGGACATTTAGGTTGTATACAATTTTTTCTTATTCCCCAATAGTGCAGCAGTGAATATCTGTGCCTTTGTGTCATCTTGTAAATGTTTCAGGTGTATCTGAGGGATAAATTCCTAGCCTTAGGCGAAAGGTTATGACTCTTTTTTTTTTGTTGTTCTGTTTTTTTGGCCACACTGTGTGGCTTGTGGGATCTTAGTTCCCCAACCAGGGATCGAACCTGGGCCCCTGCAGTGAAAGCTCTGAGTCCTAACCACTGGACTACGGGGGAATTCCCAAGGGTATGACTTTTAACTGTTGACGAATATTGCCAAATTGCCTGCCAAAGAGGTTGTCCTAGTTAATACTTCCATCAACCTGGTATGTGAGTTTCTTTCCACATCTTTATCAATATAAGGTACTCTCAAACTTTCTGATCTTTGCCTATCTATTAGATTAAACATGGTATCATTTTTATGTGTAGTGTATCATATTTGTAAGTGAATTGAACATATTTCATATGTCCAAAAACAATTTGGTTTTCATTTCTGTTAATTGTTCATGTCCATTCTCCATCTTCCCTTGGGTTTTTGGTCTTTTTCTTAGTGATTTATAGGCACTTTTTATATTTTAAGGCAATCAGTCCTCTTTCAGTGATATATTTTGAAGCCTCCTCCACCTTGCTTGCTCCCTGCTTATTCTTTGTCTTTGTTTCTTGGTCATCCTCACTATTGCAGAGGTTATTTCCCTGGATTCTACTAACGAGTGAGGGGCCATAAGGAGCTTTGCGGTTCCATGGACCCCTACAAATTGTACGTGTATAATTATATTTCTGGGGCGAGGATCCATGACTTCATCAGATTCTACAAGGAATTATTTACCCCCAAAATGTTAAGAGCCACTGCTTTGTTGCCCATCTGTGTCGGCAATGCTGTCTGAATGGAGGTTCGTAAGTTGGGATCAGGATTTGGATCACCTTGGCATGTTAGCACCTGTGCTAATTGGGCTGAAGTTGCAGATTACACTCGGGCTAGGCAGGTGATTCTATGACTGTGACCTTGGCTTGGCATGCCTAATTTCTGCCTTCCTGTCCCGCACCATGCCTGGGTCACAGGGAAAGGGCATGATAGAGAGTAGACAGATTTTTGGAAGACCTTGACTCTTGCTAGGACATGTTTGAATCATGTCCCATTATTTCTTCATGGGAAAGGTGATAGATACAGTTTATGGTGGCTGGTTGAGAAGAAAGAGAAAAAGGGAGTATCAAGGGAAATGAAAACCTTTTAAGGAGCAATAGCTGCCTCTTAACTTGGGCATAAAATGCACTGAGTCAAGTGTAAGCACGTGTGTAAAAATATTCCTGGGACCCTTTGGGGCTATTTTGTCCACCCTCGAAGCCTTCCGGTGGGTGGTACTGGTGGAGTGAACAACTGGGCCTGTTTGGAGTCCTGAAGGTCAGCATGGCCTCGCTCTGATGACCCTCTCTATTGCTCCTGTCCCCTGTCATTCTGTGCCGCCTCACCCTGCTTTGTCTTTCCTCAAGGTGCTTCTCACTACCTGTATTAGTTTGCTAGAGCTGCTGTAACAAAGTACCATACACTGGGCATCTTAAACAGCAGAGACTTACTGCCACACAGTTTTGGAGGCCAGAGCCCCAAATCAAGGTGTTGGCAGGGTTGGTTCCTCCTGAGGGCTGTGAGGGCAGGATCTGCTCTAGGCCCCTCTCCTTGGTTTGGGGATAGCTTTCTTCTCTCTGTGTGTTTTCACATTGTTTTCCTCTGTGTGTGTCTGTCTCTGTGTCCACATTTCCCCTTTCTATGAGGACATCAGTCGTACTAGGGTCCATCCTAATGACCTCACTTGATGACCTCTGTCAAGATCATTATTGCCGAATAAGGTGAAATTCTGAGGTACTGGGGTTTAGTCTGAATGTTTGTGTCCCCTCAAAGTTCATAGGTTAAAACCTAATCCCCAGTGTGACAATATTAGGAGGTAGGGCCTTTTGGAGGTGATTAGGCCATGTGGACAGAGCCCTTATGAATGGAATTCCTGGTCTTAAAAAAGAGACCCTAGAAAGGTCTTTTGCCTGTTCTTCCATGTGAGGATATAGCAAGAAGATGGCTGTCTAGGAACCAGGAAGAGAGATCTCACCAGACGTCACATCTGCCTTGATCTTGGACTTCCCAGCCTCCAGAACTGTGAGAAATAAATGTCTGTTATTTATAAGCTATTTGGCCTATGATATTTGTTATAGCAGCCTGAACAGACTAAGAAAGGACTTAAACAGATGAATTTTGGGGGGGACTCCATTTAATTCATACCATCACCTGACCCCATGGTATATATTTCTGTGTTCATATGTTTATTATTTTTCTCCCCATTAGATTGTAAGCCCCATGAGGAAGGGATCACTGCTTTATGCTTGGTGGCTAGAATAGTATAGTATCTGGTACAGAGACGGTGCTCAGTAAATATTTTTTGAATGGATCAAAGAATGCTTTGATCTCCCCAGGTCATGAGGATGGTTGGCCGGAATGGTTTTGTTTTGTTTTGTTTTTTGTTTTGGTCGCGCCACGGAGCTCGCGGGATCTTAGTTCCCCGACCAGGGATCGAATCCGGGCTCCATCAGTGAAAGCATGGAGTCCTAACCACTGGACCACCAGGGAATTCCTTGGCCGGGAATGGTTTGACAGCCCTGTCTCTCTCACCTCCTGGCAGCTCCTGGGTGCGCCTGTGTGAGCAGTGAGTAGATTGGACAGCTTGTTCAGCTGGCGCTCTTTGGGAAAAAATCCCAGACCCAGGACAGCTGTGCCTTCTGCAGGGACTTGTTAAGGAAGTCACCTAGGTATCAGAGGGACCAGCCAGAGACAGAAAGATATTCTGCCATGTCATGGGACTGTTAATGGACCCTCAGCTCTTTCCTGAGAAAATGTACCAACACTGCAGCAGATGGGCGACGTTGCTATTTGCAAACATACGTTTCTTTGGATGTTTCCCATGGAGATATATGGAGCTTTGGATTCTGTCTCTTTAACTAAAAATTTTTTTATAAGTTTATCAGTCTTTTAGCCAAATTGCTGCCAAAACATTTAGCAAACCTGCTTGCTTCTCTTGCCTGTTCCCTGAGCCATTTGATTCATTCTCATCCCTTTCCTTGCGTTATCTGTCATGTTTTTTTTTTTGAAGTATAGTTGACTTACAATGTTGTGTTAGTTTCTGCTGTATAGCAAAGTGATTCAGTTTTATATATGTGTGTGTGTGTGTATATATATATATATATTCTTTTTTTATATTCTTTTCCATTATGGTTTATCATAGGATATTGAATATAGTTCTCTGTGCTGCACGGTAGAACCTTGCTGTTTACCCATCCTCTATATAAAAGCTTACATCTGCTCACCCCAAACTCCCACTCCACCCCTCCCCCAACCTCCTCCCCCTTGGCAACCATCAGTCTGTTCTCTATGTCCATGATTCTGTTTCTGTTTCATAGATAGGTTCATTTGTGTCATACTTTAGATTCTACATATAAGCGATATCATATGGTGTTTGTCTTTCTCTTTCTGACTTACTTCACTTAGTATGATAATCTCTAGTTGTATCCATGTTGCTGCAAAGGGCATTATTTCATTCTTTTTTATGGCTGAGTAGTATTCCATTATATATATGTACCACATCTTCTTCTTTTCTTTTTCGGCTGTGCTTCGCGGCTTGCAGGATCTTAGTTCCCTGATCAGGGATTGAACCTGGGGCCACAGCAGTGAAAAGGCCAGGTCCTAACCACTGGACTGCTAGGGAGTTCTGTGTACCACATCTTCTTTATCCATTCATCTGTCAATGGACATTTAGATGGTTTCCCTGTCTTGGCTATTGTGAATAGTGCTGCAATGAACATAGGGTTGCATGTATCTGTTTGAATTATAGTTTTGTCTGGATATGTGCCCAGGAGTGGGATTGCTGGATCATATGGTAGCTCTATTTTTAGTTTTCTGAGGAACCTCCATACTGTTCTCCATAGTGGCTGTATCAATTTACATTCCCACCAGCAGTGTGGGAGGGTTCCCTTTTCTCCAAACCCTCTCCAGCAAGTGTTATTTGTGGACTTTTTCATTATGGCCATTCCGACCGGTGTGAGGTGATGTCTCATATAGTGTTGATTTGCATTTCCCTAATAACTAGAGATGTTGTATCTCTGTCATTTTTATCTCCTATTGAGTTTCTGTTGTCTTACATCCTGCCCCATGGCTTTTTGTTAAGGTGTCTGGCCATCCTTCTGACTCTGTTTAGATACTCTTGTTCCACGAATCTCCTCTCTTGGTCACGACTTGCTCTTTACCAGAGCTCTGTGCACAGGACACAGGAAGGGTGAACAGCAGTGAGGGATGCTCCCTGGGCATGGTGCTGACGGACAAAGCAAGCGGAAAATGCAGCAGCCACCCATGAGGAGGCTTGCTCTCTCTGTTTCAGATGATGGGATGAAGTTCCGAATCCCAGTGATTCTCTTGTTTACCTGGAGCACAGCAGGGTTTTCGTGACCTTCTGAATCACCAAAAACCTACAGGAGAGGATTGCGTGCTTGCTCTTTGCTTTGACTACGAGGATGTAATGCTGATAACAATAGTAATAATTAACATTTATGGATCGCATACCATCTGCTAGGCCATGTCCTAGATGCTTTGCTACAGAATAGAATTTATTCCTTACAGTGGCTTTTGTAGTAGGCAGAGTTGTCCCAGTTTTGTAGCTTAGGTTGACCAGCCATCCAGGGTGCCCAAGAGTCTCTAAAGTCCTGCATTTGGGGAAACTCCTAAGATAACAGCAAAACCAGATGAACCCGAGAAGACATCTCATCAGTATTTGGAATCCTACTGAGGGTTTTCAAGTGAAAGTATTAAAGGGCAGTTAATCAGGCTTCCCTGGTGGCGCAGTGGTTGAGAGTCCACCTGCCGATGCAGGGGACACGGGTTCGTGCCCTGGTCCAGGAAGATCCCACATGCTGTGGAGCGGCTGGGCCCGTGAGCCATGGCCGCTGAGCCTGTGCATCCGGAGCCTGTGCTTCGCAACGGGAGAGGCCACAACAGTGAGAGGCCCGCGTACCACAAAAAAAAAAAAAAAAAAAAAAAGCAGTTTATCAGGTCATGAATAAGTGATGAATGAACCAAACCCCAAAGCCCCAAGCCCCGGGCGTAACTGAGATGCTTGTTGTGGATGATGACCTCCACTCGTGGTCCTGGGTGGTGAGGGGGGCTTTTCCCACCACTGGGCTCCAATATGCTAGGTTCACCGTGCACTCCAAGTCTCCAGTGTGGGCAGAGGTCCTGGTCTGCCATCTTTTACAAGTTCACAATGAGATGAAGAGTTTGAGCCTGCTGTGTGTGTGTGTGTATTATTAAATAAAAATCATAATACCGAGCTAAATATAAACACACATAACTTTTTTTTTCAAAGATTTTTTTTTTTTTTTTTTTTTTTTTTTTTTTGCGGTACGTGGGCCTCTCAATGCCGCGGCCTCTCCTATTGCGGAGCACAGGCTCCGGACGCGCAGGCCCAGCGGCCGTGGCTCACGGGCCCAGCCGCTCCGCGGCATGCGGGATCCTCCCGGACCGGGGCACGAACCCGCGTCCCCTGCACCGGCAGGCGGACTCCCAACCACCGCGCCACCAGGGAAGCCCCCAAAGATTTTTTTGATGTGGACCATTTTGAAAGACTTTATTGAATTTGTTACAATATTGCTTCTGTTTTATGTTTTGTTTTTTTGGCCATGAGGCATGTGGGATCTTAGCTCCCCAACCAGGGATCAAGCCCACACCCCCTGCACTGGAAGGTGAAGTCTTAACCACTGGACCACCAAGGAAGTCCCCACACATAATTTTTTGGTAACAGATTTCCTTTTTTTTTAATGACAAGGTATTTCACTCTTTAATTAATTTATTTATTTTTGCTGTGTTGGGTCTTCGTTTCTGTGCGAGGGCTTTCTCCAGTTGCAGCAAGTGGGGTCCACTCTTCATCGCGGTGCGCGGGCCTCTCACTGTCGCGGCCTCTCTTGTTGCGGAGCACAGGCTCCAGATGCGCAGGCTCAGTAGTTGTGGCTCACGGGCCCAGTTGTTCCACGGCATGTGGGATCCTCCCAGACCAGGGCTCGAACCCGTGTCCCCTGCATTAGCAGGCAGATTCCCAACTGCTGCGCCACCAGGGAAGCCCCGGTAGCAGGTTTTCTTAATGAAGGAAGCGGTGGGGCCTAGGAGTTACCTTGAGTAGCTCTGATTAGCGTTCAGTCTTAGTTTTAATACCTTTCTTTTGCACTGGAGGGAGAAAAATCTGTATGAGGGGAGAGAGGATTTTGAATAAAGGTGAAGCTGCAAATGCACGTCTTATGTAGCTCACTGAACAGTCCCTGAGAGTCTCCTTGTTAGACCACCCTCCTTCAAGAATGAACAGATTGTTTATTAAAAGCAATGCAGAACACCCAGTACCTTTGCCTAGTTTATTTATGCAGACGGTTGGAGCTAGACTAGCTTTTCTAAGCCTTTCCTCTGTCCCCATCCGGGCTAAGAAGGGACGCTGGAGCCAAACGGAAGGAAGTGCCCAAGTGAAAATGAAGCTGCAAGGAAAGTGACTGTAAAGTCTGGGATCAGAATATTCTAGCATGTTACCTAAGCCCTACTTTAGTGAAACCAAGTGGATAGAGATAAGTGTTATCACTTATGTAATCTGGTCTTTTGGTGGAATTACTGCGGCTTTGATGTAGAAGTCGAAGTTTTTAAGTGTATTCTTTATTCCAGGTTAAAAATTTAATTAGAGAAACTAGTTGATGACTCAGTTCTCAGTTGAACATTTACATTTATAATACTAATAAAGAACTTGTTTTGAAAACACTTCTTCAAGTTTGTAAAGTGTCAGTCCCACGGGATGACATTTTATTATATTAAAAACTAACATTTGTGAGCAGTGGTTGTAATTTCAAGCCCGATTTGACATAATGAAACTTGAATTTCCCTCTGGAGGGAAGGTGCTTTATGGCTATGGTACTCCCACCCAATTCAGTATCCTAAGATGCTTCTTCCTAGACCAAAAATGAGCTTTTTGTCATTGAAGCCATTAAATTAAAGTACCTGAGAGCACATAGAGTAACAAATGGTTTCTTTCCAATAATCAGACTTGGAATAATGTGCTACAGATTTCAGCAGGGCGTATTTATTTAAAATATATATGTAAATCATCTAGTATAAATCCGTGTTTTTCCTATGATCAGCTATAAATTTTTTTTTTTTTTTTTTTTTTGCGGTACGCGGGCCTCTCACTGTTGTGGCCTCTCCCGTTGCAGAGCACAGGCTCCGGACGCGCAGGCTCAGCGGCTGTGGCTCACGGGCCCAGCCGCTCCGCGGCATGTGGGATCTTCCCAGACCAGGGCACGAACCCGTGTCCCCTGCATCGGCAGGCGGACTCTCAACCACTGCGCCACCAGGGAAGCCCCAGCTATAAATATTTTTTAAATAATTTTTTAAAGTATTTTGGACCAAGTACTTCGTGTTTTAGAATTTTTTCAGCTAGTCTAGTCACTGGCACATTCTAGAATATTTGTGGTTTTTAATTAATCAAAATAAATCCTGGGCTAATATTTGTTAATTGCCATGTATTTTATTCTTGCATAGCCACTTACATATACTTTTTTCATTATTATTTTTTTAACATCTTTATTGGAGTATAATTGCTTTACAATGGTGTGTTAGTTTCTGCTTTATAACAAAGTGAATCAGTTATACATATACATATGTTCCCATATCTCTTCCCTCTTGCGTCTCCCTCCCTCCCACCCTCCCTATCCCACCCCTCTAGGTGGTCATAAAGCACTGAGCTGATCTCCCTGTGCTATGCGGCTGCTTCCCACTAGCTATCTATTTTACGTTTGGTAGTGTGTATATGTCCATGCCACTCTCTCACTTCGTCCCAGCTTACCCTTCCCCCTCCCCATATCCTCAAGTCCATGCTCTAGTAGGTCTGTGTCTTTATTCCCGTCTTACCCCTAGGTTCTTCATGACCTTCTTTTCTGTTTTTCTTAGATTCCATATATATATGTTAGCATACAGTATTTGTTTTTCTCTTTCTGACTTACCTCACTCTGTATGACAGACTCTAGGTCCATCCACCTCACTACAAGTAACTCAATTTCGTTTCTTTTTATGGTCAAGTAATATTCCATTGTATATATGTGCCACATCTTCTTTATCCATTCATCTGTCGATGGACACTTAGGTTGCTTCCATGTCCTGACTATTGTAAATAGAGCTGCAATGAACATTTTGGTACATGACTCTTTTTGAATTATGGTTTCCTCAGGGTATATGCCCAGTAGTGGGATTGCTGGGTCGTATGGTAGTTCTATTTTTAGTTTTTGAAGGAATCTCCATACTGTTCTCCAGAGTGGCTGTATCAATTTACATTCCCACCAACAGTGCAAGAGTGTTCCCTTTTCTCCACACCCTCTCCAGCATTTATTGTTTCTAGATTTTTTTTTTTTCGGTATGCAGGCCTCTCACTGTTGTGGCCTCTCCTGTTGTGGAGCACAGGCTCCGGACACACAGGCTCAGCGGCCACGGCTCACGGGCCCAGCCGCTCCGCGGCATGTGGGATACTCCCGGAGCGGGGCATGAACCTGTGTCCCCTGCATTGGCAGGCGGATTCTTAACCACTGCACCACCAGGGAAGCCCTGTTTCTAGATTTTTTGATGATGGCAATTCTGACCGGTGTGGGATATCTCATTGTAGTTTTGATTTGCATTTCTCTAATGATTAATGATGTTGAGCATTCTTTCATGTGTTTGTTGGCAATCTGTATATCTTCTTCGGAGAAATGTCTATTTAGGTCTTCTGCCCATTTTAGGATTGGGTTGTTTGTTTTTTTGTTATTGAGCTGCATGAGCTGCTTGTAAATTTTGGAGATTAATCCTTTGTCAGTTGCTTCATTTGCAAATATTTTCTCCCATTCTGAGGGTTGTCTTTTGGTCTTGTTTATGGTTTCCTTTGCTGTGCAAAAGCTTTTAAGTTTCATGAGGTCCCATCTGTTTATTTTTGTTTTTATTTCCATTTCTCTAGGAGGAGGGTCAAAAAGGATCTTGCTGTGATTTATTCATAGAGTGTTCTGCCTATGTTTTCCTCTAAGAGTTTGATAGTGTCTGCCTTACATTTAGGTGTTTAATCCATTTTGAGTTTATTTTTGTGTATGGTGTTAGGGAGTGTTCTAATTTCATACTTTTACATGTACCTGTCCAGTTTTCCCAGCACCACTTATTGAAGAGGCTGTCTTTTCTCCACTGTATATTCCGTTATCAAAGATAAGGTGACCATATGTTCGTGGGTTTATCTCTGGGCTTTCTATCGTGTTCCATTGATCTATATTTCTGTTTTGGTGCCAGTACCATACTGTCTTGATTACTGTAGCTTTGTAGTATAGTCCGAAGTCAGGGAGCCTGATTCCTCCAGCTCCATTTTTCATTCTCAAGATTGCTTTGGCTATTCGGGGTCTTTTGTGTTTCCATACAAATTGTGAAATTTTTTGTTCTAGTTCTGTGGAAAATGCCATTGGTAGTTTGATAGGGATTGCATTGAATCTGTAGATTGCTTTGGGTAGTAGAGTCATTTTCCAATGTTGATTCTTCCAATCCAAGGAAATGGTATATCTCTCCATCTATTTGTATCATCTTTAATTTCTTTCATCAGTGTCTTATAATTTTATGCATACAGGTCTTTTGTCTCTTTAGGTAGGTTTATTCCTAGATATTTTATTCTTTTTGTTGCAATGGTAAACGGCAGTGTTTTCTTAATTTCACTTTCAGAGTTTTCATCACTAGTGTATAAGAATGCCAGAGATTTCTGTGCATTAATTTTGTATCCTGCTACTGTACCAAATTCATTGATTAGCTCTAGTAGTTCTCTGGTAGCATCTTTAGGATTCTCTATGTATAGTATCATGTTATCTGCAAACAGTGACAGCTTTACTTCTTCTTTTCAGATTTGGATTCCTTTTATTTCTTTTTCTTCTCTGATTGCTATGGCTAAAACTTCCAAAACTATGTTGAATAATAGTAGTGAGAGTGGGCAACCTTGTCTTGTTCCTGATCTTAGTGGGAATGGTTTCAGTTTTTCACCATTGAGGACGATGTTGGCTGTGGGTTTGTCATATATGGCCTTTATTATGTTGAGGAAAGTTCCCTCCATGCCTACTTTCTGCAGGGTTTTTATCATAAATGGGTGTTGAATTTTGTTGAAAGCTTTCTCTGCATCTATTGAGATGATCATATGGTTTTTCTCCTTCAGTTTGTTAATATGGTGTATCAGGTTGATTGATTTGCGTATACTGAAGAATCCTTGCATTCCTGGAATAAACCCTACTTGATCATGGTGTATGATCCTTTTAATGTGCTGTTGGATTCTGTTCTCTAGTATTTTTGCATCTATGTTCATCAGTGATATTGGCCTGTAGTTATCTTTCTTTGTGACATCTTTGTCTGGTTTTGGTATCAGGGTGATGGTGGCTTCGTAGAATGAGTTTGGGAGTGTTCCTCCCTCTCCTATATTTTGGAAGAGTTTGAGAAGGATAGGTGTTAGCTCTTTTCTAAATGTTTAATAGAATTCACCTGTGAAGCCATCTGGTCCTGGGCTTTTGTTTGTTGGCAGATTTTTTTAAAATTAATTAATTAATTAATTTATGGCTGTGTTGGGTCTTCGTTTCTGTGCAAGGCCTTTCTCTAGTTGTGGCAAGCGGGGGCCACTCTTCATTGCGGTGTGCGGGCCTCTTACTATTGCGGCCTCTCTTGTAGCAGAGCACAGGCTCCAGACGCGCAGGTTCAGTAATTGTGGCTGACAGGCCCAGTTGCTCCACGGCATGTGGGATCTTCCCAGACCAGGGCTCGAACCCGCGTCCCATGCATTGGCAGGCAGATTCTCAACCACTGCGCCACCAGGGAAGTTCTGTTGGAAGATTTTTAATCACTGCTTCAATTTCAGTGCTTGTGATTGGTCTGTTCATATTTTCTATTTCTTCCTGCTTCAGTCTCAGGAGGTTGTGCATTTCTAAGAATTTGTCCATTTCTTCCAGGTTGTCCATTTTATGGCATAGAGTTGCTTGTAGTAATCTCTCATGATCCTTTGTATTTCTGCAGTGTCAGTTGTTACTTCTCCTTTTTCATTTCTAATTCTATTGATTTGAGTCTCCTCCCTTTATTTCTTGATGAGTCTGGCTAATAGTTTATCAATTTTGTTTGTCTTCTCAAAGAACCAGCTTTTAGTTTTATTGATCTTTGCTATCGTTTCCTTCATTTCTTTTTTTTTTTTTTTTTTTTTTTTTAAATTTTTATTTATTTATTTATGGCTGTGTTGGGTCTTCGTTTCTATGCGAGGGCCTTCTCTAGTTGTGGCAAGCGGGGGCCACTCCTCATCGCGGTGTGTGGGCCTCTCACTATCGCAGCCTCTCTTGTTGCGGAGCACAGGCTCCAGACGCGCAGGCTCAGTAATTGTGGCTCACGGGGCCAGCCGCTCTGTGGCATGTGGGATCTTCCCAGGCCAGGGCTCGAACCCGTGTGTCCTGCATTGGCAGGCAGACTCTCAACCACTGCGCCACCAGGGAAGCCCCCTCCTTCATTTCTTTTTCATTTATTTCTGATCTGATCTTTATCATTTCTTTCCTTCTGCTAACTTTGGGGTTTTTTTGTTCTTCTTTCTCTAATTGCTTTAGGTGCAAGTTTAGGTTGTTTATTTGAGATGTTTCCTGTTTCTTACGGTAGGATTGTATTGCTATAAACTTCTGTCTTAGAACTGCTTTTGCTGCATCCCATAGGTTTTGGATGGTCGTGTCTCCATTGTCATTTGTTTCTAGGTATTTTTTGATTTCTTCAGTGATCACTTCATTATTAAGTAGTGTATTGTTTAGCTTCTATGTGTTTGTATTTTTTACAGATCTTTTTCTGCAATTGATATCTAGTCTCTCAGCATTGTGGTCAGAAAAGATACTTGATACAATTTCAATTTTCTTAAATTTACCAAGGCTTGATTTGTGACCCAAGATATGATCTCTCCTGGAGAATGTTCCATGAGCAATTGAGAAAAATGTGCTGGATGGAATGTCCCATAAATATCAATTAAGTCCATCTTGTTTAATGTGTCATTTAAAGCTCGTGTTTCCTTATTTATTTTCATTTTGGATGATCTGTCCATTGGTGAAAGTGGGGTGTTAAAGTCCCCTACTATGATTGTGTTACTGTCGATTTCCCCTTTTATGGCTGTTAGTATTTGCCTTATGTATTGAGGTACTCTTATGTTGGATGCATAAATATTTACAATATTTACAATCTTCTTGGATCGATCCCTTGATCATCATGTAGTGTCCTTCTTTGTCTCTTGTAATAGTCTTTATTTTAAAGTCTATTTTGTCTGATATGAGAGTTGCCACTCCAGCTTTCTTCTGATTTCCATTTGCATGGAATATGTTTTTCCATGCCCTCACTTTCAGTCTGTATGTGTCCCTAGGTCTGAAGTGGGTCTCTTGTAGACAGCATATATACAGGTCTTGTTTTTGTATCCATTCAGCCAGTCTGTGTCTTTTGGTGGGAGCATTTAATCCATTTACATTTAAGGTAATTATCCATATGTATGTTTGTATTCCCATTTTCTTAATTGTTTTGGGTTTGTTATTGTAGGTCTTTTCCTTCTCTTGTGTTCCTGCCTACAGAAGTTGCTTTAGCATTTGTTGTAAAGCTGGTTTAGTGATGCTGAACTCTCTTAGCTTTTGCTTGTCTGTAAAGGATTTAATTTCTCCATCAAATCTGAATGAGATCCTTGCTGGGTAGAGTAATCTTGGTTGTAGGTTTTTCTCCTTCATCACTTTAAATATGTCCTGCCAGTCCCTTCTGCCTTGCAGAGTTTCTGCTGAAAGATCAGCTGTTAACCTTATGGGGATTCCCTTGTGTGTTATTTGTTGTTTTTCCCTTGCTGCTTTTAATATGTTTTCTTTGTATTTAATTTTTGATAGTTTGATTAATATGTATTTTGGCATGTTTTTCCTTGGATTTATCCTGTATGGGACTCTGTGTGCTTCCTGGACTTGATTAACTATTTCCTTTCCCATATTAGGGAAGTTTTCAACTATAATCTCTTCAAATATTTTCTGTCCCTTTCTTTTTCTCTTCTTCTTCTGGGACCCCTATAATTCGAATTTTGGTGTGTTTAATGTTGTCCCAGAGGTCTCTGAGACTGTCCTTAGTTCTTTTCATTCTTTTTTCTTTATTCTGCTCTGCAGTAGTTATTTCCACTGTTTTATCTTCCAGGTCACTTATCCGTTCTTCTGCCTCAGTTATTCTGCTATTGATTCCTTCTGGAGTATTTTTAATTTCATTTATTGTGTTTTTCATCATTGCTTGTTTCCTCTTTAGTTCTTCTAGGTCCTTGTTAAATGTTTCTTGCATTTTCTCTATTCTATTTCCAAGATTTTGGATCATCTTTACTATCATTATTCTGAATTCTTTTTCAGCTAGACTGCGTATTTCCTCTTCATTTGTTAGGTCTCGTGGGTTTTTACCTTGCTCCTTCATCTGCTGTATGTTTTTCTGTCATCTCATTTTGCTTATTTTACTGTGTTTGGGGTCTCCTTTTCTCAGGCTGCAGGTTCGTAATTCCCGTTGTTTTTGGTGTCTGTCTCCAGTGGCTAAGGTTGGTTCAGTGGGTTGTGTAGGCTTCCTGGTGGAGGGGGCTAGTGCCTGTGTTCTGGTGGATGAGGCTGGATCTTGTCTTTCTGGTGGGCAGGTCCACGTCTAGTGGTGTGTTTTGCGGTGTCTGTGGCCTTATTATGATTTTACGCAGCCTCTCTGCTAATGGATGAGGCTGTGTTTCTGTCTTGATAGTTGTTTGGCATAGGGTGTCTAGCACTGTAGCTTGCTGGTCGTTGAGTGAAGCTGGGTCTTTGTGTTGAGATGGAGATCTCTGGGAGATTTTCGCCATTTGATATTATGTGGAGCTGGGAGGTCTCTTGTGGACCAGTGTCCTGAAGTTGGCTCTCCCACCTTAGAGGCGCAGCCCTGACACCTGGCTGGAGCACCAAGAGCCTGTCATCCACACGGCTCAGAATAAAAGGGAGAAAAAGTAGAAAGAAAGAAAGAGGATAAGATAAAATAAAGTAAGATAAAATAAAATAAGTTATTAAAATAAAAAATAATTATTAAGAAAAAAAATTTTTTAAGTAAAAAAACCCCAAAAAACCAGGACAGACAGAACCCTAGGACAAATGGTGAAAGCAAAGCTATACAGACAAAAGATCTCACACAGAAGCATACACATACACACTCACAAAAAGAGGAAAAGGGGAGGGCTTCCCTGGTGGCGCAGTGGTTGAGAGTCCGCCTGCCGATGCAGGGGACACGGGTTCGTGCCCCGGTCTGGGAAGATCCCACATGCCGCAGAGCGGCTAGGCCCGTGAGCCATGGCTGCTGAGCCTGCGCGTCCGGAGCCTGTGCTCTGCAAGGGGAGAGGCCACAACAGTGAGAGGCCCGCCTACCGCAAAAAAAAAAAAAAAAAAAAAAAGAGGAAAAGGGGAAAAAATAATCTATCTTGCTCCCAAAGTCCACCTCCTCAATTTGGGGTGATTCGTTGTCTATTCAGGTATTCCAGAGATGCAGGGTACATGAAGTTGATTGTGGAGGTTTAATCTGCTGCTTCTGAAGCTGCTAGGAGAGATTTCCCTCTCTCTGTTTGCACAGCTCTCGAGGTTCAGCTTTGGATTTGGCCCCGGCTCTGCGTGTAGGTCGCCTGAGGGCATCTGTTTTTCGCTCAGACAGGACGGGGTTAAAGGAGAAGCTGACTTGGGGGCTCTGGCTCACTCAGGCAGCGGGTGGGTGGGAGGGGTACGGATGCGGGGCGAGCCTGCAGCGGCAGAGGCCGGCGTGACATTGCACCAGCCCGAGGCGCGCGGTGTGTTCTCCCGGGGAAGTTGTCCCTGGATCCCGGGACCCTGGCAGTGGCGGGCTGCACAGGCTCCCAGGTAGGGAGGTTGGATAGTGACCTGTGCTCGCACACAGGCTTCTTGGTGGCGGCAGCAGCAGCCTTAGCGTCTCATGCCCGTCTCTGGGGTCCGCGCTGATAACCGCGGCTCGCGCCCGTCTCTGGAGCTCCTTTAAGCAGCACTCTGAATCCCCTCTCCTCGCGCACCAGGAAACAAAGAGGGAAGAAAAAGTCTCTTGCCTCTTCGGCAGCTCCAGACTTTTCTTGGACTCCCTGCCGGCCAGCCGTGGTGCACTAACCCCCTGCAGGCTGTGTTCACGCAGCCAACCCCCGTCCTCTCCCTGGGATCCGACCTCTGAAGCCCGAGCCTCAGCTCCCAGCCCCTCCTGTCCTGGCGGGTGGCAGACAAGCCTCTCGGGCTGGTGAGTGCAGGTCGGCACCGATCTTCTGTGCGGGAATCTCTCTGCTTTGCCCTCCGCACCCCTGTGGCTGCGCTCTTCTCCCCGGCTCCAAAGCTCCCCGCTCCGCCACCCGCAGTCTCCGCCCACTAAGGGGCTTTTAGTGTGTGGAAACCTTTCCTCCTTCACAGCTCCCTCCCACTGGTCCAGGTCCTGTCCCTATTCTTTTGTCTCTGTTTTTTGTTTTTTCTTTTGTCCTATGCAGGTACGTGGGGAGTTTCTTGCCTTTTGGGAAGGTCTGAGGTCTTCTGCCAGCGTTCAGTAGGTGTTCTGTAGGAGCAGTTCCACGTTTAGATGTATTTCTGATGTATTTGTGGGGAGGAAGGTGATCTCCGCATCCTACTCTACCGCCATCTTCTCCTGTCTCCTATTTTCATTATTAACGCTACCACTTGCTACCACACTTGACATGTTTCATTATACACTCCCCTTCTGTTTTAGATACCTTAATAAAAAATTATCGTTTTTTAACCTGATTAATGAAACATAGTTTTCCCCACTGGTTTCTTGTGGAAAATAAACACAAACACGAAGAAGAAAGTTAAAATCACCTGTAGTTGTACAACCCAGCAATATTCACTGGGTTTAGGTGTTTGGGCTGGTTACATGTGATCCATATATATATATATAGAGAGAGAGAGACACACAGATGTGAGTGTGTATATACCTTTAAAAAGCATATTTTGATAATTAGTAGGGTTTTTCATAATTTGTGTACTTGATTGAAAATGTGTTTCCTCTTGCTAACAACTGTTAATGATTTTTCCCCATTTTTCTCCTGTTTGTCTTGTTGATTTCCACAAACTCTTTACATATTAAGGATATTAGCTTTTTCATATGTTATGTTGCAGATATTTTCTCCCAATTGATATTTGGATTTGATTCATTTTACGGCTCCTTTTTTGGGGAGGGGGTACATAAGATTTTATATCTTGTATAGTTAAACCAATTAGTCTTTTTCCTTTAGTTTTCTCTTATTTTTTATGCTTAAGTAAACTAGAGAGTTTGTTGTTGATTTTGCTTTATAAATTATCAGTGAGTCTTGCCAGTGTTTCATTGTCATCTGCAGAAAAATCTTTGTGTTGGGTAGGGATTTTTGCCTGGATTTTCTAGCCTGTTGCATGATTTAACTTAATGGGGTCATGTACTAAAGCACAGGCTTAGGAGCTGAAAGCCTTGGGTTCCTATGTCCTTTCTGCTGCTATCTAGTATCTGTGTGATCTTGTGCAAGGTATTTAAATCCTCTAAACTTCAGTTTTTGTATTTGTAAAATAATGATAATATCTCATGGGAATTCAATAGAAATTGGATTGAATATATATGTGTGTGTGTAAAATACACATGTATGTAAAAAAATATATATATATATACTCTGTATTTGATGTGTATGTATGTGTATGTATGTGTAAAGCACATAGTTAGCCTGAAAATGTATTCCATATTGTGTTAGTGAACAAATGGCAGTTGGTTATCTTCTTCTGTTATATTTTCACATTTATATTTAACACTTAAAGATTTGTGTTAATTAACCTCTTTCAGGTAGCGAGTTAACAGACACCCACTCAGTTCATCATGGAAGATGGAGTTTATTTTAAGGATAAAGGGAAGGTGAGGAAGACCAGGGCTATGTCTCTCACCTCTGCAGTCAGCACCTCCCTGAGGCCTGGATGTCTGCATTCCAAACATTCCGCTTCCCTTCCCTGCCTCTGCCTGGAGCTTCCCAGGCTCCTAGGCAATATTCCTCCATCCAGCCCATCCTCTCTGCCTTTTGTCTTCTCTGCCTCCTGGTTTTCCCTTTCTACTCTTTCTAAATATTATTTGGTTCCCTGACATTTTTTGAATTGGTGACATAGTGCTTGGAAGGTCTGATCGTTGAATCCATACTGCCCTGACCTTCTTGTCACCTTTTTGGCACTGAGCATCCTTTAACAGTAAAAAATCATTTTAACAGTAGAAGAAAGAGTCAATTTATAGGTGATTCCCCACGAGTTACCAGATTGGTATGGTTTAGAAAAATGTATTAGACAACTTAGTTCTCCATGTTTTTGATTTGGTAGCTAACTCTTTCCTCAACACTCAGTAAAACATTTTACTGTCTTTAGGGGTTCTGATTTCTTCTACATTTGTGGTTTTGGGGATATGGCACTACATTTGTTAACTGGCCCTTTGCTAGAAGTTCCCATTATTTCCAGTGTGATCTAAGATCTCCTTAGAGTCCAGGATTGGACGGAGAATTTTTTATTGGGTTATTATTGCCAAAATATCTGTGTTTCCATTTCCTATAGTGCCTCCCAAACTTACCCCCCCTTCAAAGGCAACTTTATTCTTGTACTTTTTCAGCTACATTTGACTGCCAGTCGTCCTGTGATATGAGCATAGAATATTGATTGTTTCCTGTTGCCTGTGGGACAGGAATGCTTCTTGAATTAGAGCTAATTTTGGAGTTTAAAGTACTCAATGTCAACTTTTGAAGATAGCCTGTTTAAGATCGCTTTGTTACACAAGGGAAGGTCATCCAAGGCTGAGGGGAAGGGAAAGGAAGAAAGAGAAGGGAAAAGAGAAAACAGCTGATGACTTCTTCTCCCTCTTCTGAATCATCCCCTCCACACTCATGGAGAAGTCTTTCCATGTTCATATTGTCCTTCTTAAGGATTTATTTCTTAATCTAAAGCCATTTGCTAGGTGTACTGTGAGGTCAGAACGTTCATGGCTGGAGAAGTTTCCCGGTTGTGGATGGTTTTTAAAGAAAGCATTACCTTTACTTGGCCGTTGGAGATGATCATGTGTTTTTTCATTCAAACATTTATTGACTTCTTTCATTATGCACAGCTGCTGGCAACTTGTATGGGCTTTTGTACAAATTAGAAAAGGCATGTATGTCTAGACAGACTGGTTAGAAAAAGGTGTTGCCCTGGGCAGACTGTTTAGAAAAAGGAGTCTCCTTTGCTAGACCAGTTGGAAAAAGATGCCCCCCATGAGTGGCTGCAGCGCCATGGTACCTGGCACCTCCAGGGCACACGGGTTGGCAAGTCAAGTGGAGTCTGGGTTTCTGTCTCAGACGGCCCCTCCAATGGGTGTTTGTGTGTGTGTGTGTGTGTGTGTGTGTGTGTAAGGCACCAAATGCACTGTGAATAGGCAGAAGAATCAGATCTGCCCTCAGGAAACCTGTGTTCTAGAATCAGAACCAAGCCATGATCCACAAACACAGAGCTCATGGTATTACAGTGAAAATGTTTCCTCAAGCCCTGCTGTATAGCACAGGGAACTATATTCAATATCTTGTGATAAATCATAGTGGAAAAAATATGAAAAAGAATATATATATATATGTATAACTGAATCACTTTTCTGTACAGCAGAAATTAACACAACCTTGTAAATCAACTATACTTCAATAAAATTAAAAAAATAATTTCCTCAGAGAGTGACAGATGAAGAGTCCTAGGGTTTTAGGGAAGCTCCAGTAAAATTCTGCAGAATCAGTCCTGGTTCCTCTCTGGAAATGTCTACTGTGTTGCTTTGCTCTATAAGAGAAAGACAAGCAAGATGAAGCATCTGGGTGAGAAATAAATTCAGTTGTGTTTGTGTTACTCACTGTCTGGGAGACATAAGACATACTTTGGCAAATGTAATGTTAAGATCTTGGGGAAGTGCCCTTCACTGGAGCCTCAAGGCCTGTGACCCGCCCCATCTCCTGAGTCATCATTCAAGCCGATGGAGAGGCCCAGGGCTCAGACTTCCTGTGTGTTAAGAGCTGCAGCAGCTGTTCAGCTGGGGTCCCAAAGACCCTGCTCTATGAGTCTGAAGAGAAAAATTCCCCCAAAGCACTGATGGCACCTCAGGCCCCTCTGCACAATACCCCCCTTGGATGGGTAAATAGTGCGACTGCTTAATAAAGGGTCAGCGACAATTACATGCAAGTGGAGAGAATGAGAAGCAAGAGTCTTTGAACAGAGTTGGTTTTTGTTGTTGTTTTTTCTGGGAAAGGAACGTGATAGTTTTGGGTTTCTCCGTGTATAATCTGAGAGACTCATCCATCGCAGTGTGACAGAGGACAATTGCAACATTAGGAAAGTAACTTGTGATTTATCACAAACAGCTGGGTGGGCCATGCCTCACTGGTGCCCGGGCATCAGCGACCTTTTCAATAAAGTTGCTCAGTGTGGCTTCTGCCCCGGAAAGGGTGTGTAAGCTGGTGCTTGGTGTTTGCAATGGTTGTGAGCCACTGTCATCCTGAGCATCCTCACGTAGAGACCCAAGTCTTGCAAATCTTGGGGTTTTTGTTATGGGCGGAATTGTGTCCCCCAACTCCCACCCCCTGCCCCAAATCCCATGTTGGAGTCCTAACCGCTAGGACCTCAGAATGTGGCTGTCTTTGCAGATAGGGACTTTAAAGAGGTATTACAGGGGCTTCCCTGGTGGCGCAGTGGTTGGGAGTCCGCCTGCCGATACAGGGGACACGGGTTCGTGCCCTGGTCCGGGAAGATCCCACGTGCTGCGGAGCGGCTGGGCCCGTGAGCCATGGCCGCTGAGCCTACGCGTCCGGAGCCTGTGCTCCGCAACGGGAGAGGCCACAACAGTGAGAGGCCCGCGTACCGCAAAAAAAAAAAAAAAAGAGGTAATTACAGTAAAACGAGGTTGTGTGGGTAGGCTCTGATCCAGTAGGACTGGTGTCTTCCTAAGAAGAGCGAATCTGAGAAACTCTGCCCTGTGTTGCTCACCTCTCTGCCTTCCGTGGAAGCCTGCCCATCTGTGGGGCTCACAGCTCATGTCTGGGTCCAGTATTTCTCAGCCTTGACGTTCACCCACGTGCCCCTTGGTGAATCCCCACCTGGCAGAACCATTTTATGGTTTGTGATTACTATCAGGACCAACTTAATATTTTGAGGTTTTATTAGGGCCAAAGTAAGTGTATTGAACATGCGTTTTGCCAGCTCTCTTTTCTTCCAGACTATGGAGGCCTCTCCTCTGTCTCTGGGTCACCCCTTGGAGAGGCCCAGCGTTGAACTTTGCTGTGGATTGGGGTGGAACAGGGCAGGGGTGGGGCGGAGGCTGGTTAACGTTGGCCCAGCCCTGAGGGAAGTAAGGAGTTCGGGAAGTTTAGGGGAAAGGCAGTTTCTGCTGATACTCAAAGAGATGGATTTGAAAGTAAAGACTTTGATATCCGCAAAGCATCCAATCAGTATGCTTAAATAGTTGGCTGGGAGCCTCTTGAGGACTACCGTTTGCGAACTTACTCTCCTTTATGGCTTAAAGTTACAAACATTGATGATGGATGTTACAGGGGAAACAGTTTCAGTGATTATAAGTTATCACCGCCTTCCACTGTTCTGATAGGTATATGAGTATAATGGGGGGAAAGCTGAATCCCGTACTTCGTGCTACAGACGAAATGGCTTTAGGGCTGGCGGTGATTTCCCGATGAGCTAACCCTGCTCAGATCTTCTGTTTCCACATTCTGTATCCGTTTCCCGGGCCCGCCGAAACAAAGTACCACGAACAAGGTGGCCTAAAACAACAGAAATTCATTGTCTGACAGTTCTGGAGACGAGAAGGTCCGAAATCAAGGTGTCAGCAGGGCGAGGCTCCCTGTGAAACCCGTAGGGGAGTTTTTCTTTGCCCCTCTTCCCACTTCCGGTTTGCCAGCAAGCTTTGTGTTTCTTGGCTCATAGCCACATTACTCCATCTCTCCCTCTGTTTTCGCAAGGCCTTCTCCCTGTGTCCCTTCTCTTCCCATGGGGACACGAGCCACCTTGGATAAGGGACCCTCCCTACCCCTGTAGGACCTCCTCTTGCCTTAACTAATTACATCTGCCATGACCCTGTTTCCGAAGAAGGCCCCCCTCCGAGGTCCTCAGAGTTAGGATTTTGGTGTATCATTTCGAGGGGACACAGTTCCACCCCGAACACATCTGTCTCCATCTGTGCCCCCCGGTCACCTTTTTGCCTTCCCTGCTTCTTCTGCTCAGAGGCTTGGTGTCCTCTCCTCCCGCTGCCTCAGCCCTTCCGGGTTATTTGCAGCTCCTGTGAGTTCCACTTCCGGGTTGCATTTTGATTTTATCACCCACTGACCCGTCTCTTGGCTGCATTCAGGTTGAGTCCTGGTTCATCCTCCCCACCCTCAGTTCCTCAGGGCCAGAATCCATCCTAACCATTTAGAAGCCAACTCTATGCCACAGCCCTGCTTAACAAAACCAAAAACACCCTCCATTGGTTGGTTTTCTTATTCCCTACAGAGCAGATTCCAAATTCCATCCCCTGCGTCCAGGGTTCTCAGTGTTCAGTCCCCGAGCTCTGTTCTGGTTTCTCTCCCATCAGCGTTTGTGTTCACCCAGACCAGATGGGTTCTCTGTCCTTGGAGTGTCCTTCTCGGGGGCCTGTGGCATGCCTCTGCTCCCTGCTGGTGCCACCCGCAGGCCCACCCTTCCAGCCCCATTGAGATGCCACTTCTTCCACGGAGCCTGCCCTGATCTGCCCGACCCGAAGCAGTTTCTCCTGCTTCTGTGTCTTCCTGCCCCTGTCACCTCTCACACTGCATGTGACATCTTGGTCATGAGGGAGCGTGTGTTAGCTTCCTCATCAATTCGTAGGATTGTTTAGGTAGAACCAGGTTTTAGTCAGTCAAAATAAATACTCTTCTGTGCTTCTCCTGATGTTTCACACATGGTGGGACTTGGCAGCTCGGGAGAACCAAGGTCTTCCTGTGGAGGCTCTGGCTGCACTTCTGAGGCTTTGTCACCGTCCAAGGGTTTCCTTCGGACAACATGACTGCTGAGCCCCGTGTGAGACCTCAATTAATCAGCACTCTGGAAGAAAGCTTTTATCCAAAGTCGGCCGCTGGTTTATTGTGGTTTATTTTTAACTTCCTGATGGACCGGATGTGGAGTAGTTGGAAAGGATTTTTCCAGAGGTTTCAGGATGAACTGGGTGCCAGTAACCCTAGTGTCCTGGATTCATTTCCTGGGACTGTCTAACAAAGAACCACAACCTGGGTGGCTTAGAACAACAGAAACTATTTTCTCACAGTCCTGGAGGCCAGAAGTCCAAAATGAAGCTGTCGACAGGGCCAGGCTCCTTCTGAAGGCTCTAGAAAGCATCTGTCCGGGCCTCCCCTCTAGCTCTGGTAGTTCCTTGGCTTGTGGCAGCATAACTCTGACCTTCACATGGCCTCCTCCCCATGTGCGACTGTGTCCAAATTTCCCCTTTTTATAAGGATGCCAGTCATTGGATTAGGGCCTACCCTAGTGACCTCATCTTAACTCATTACACCTTCAGTGACCTTATTTCAAACAAGGTCACATTCTGAGGTACTGGGGGCTAGGACTTCAACTTGAATGTTTTGGGGCACACTTCAACCCATAACACCCCATAGAGCCTGGGGTGTGTCTGCTAGGTTGACTTGGGTGAGGCATTGAAGTCTGCCAGGGCAGAGGAATACTCCCTCAGGGGTGAAGGAGGTGAAGAGAAGGATCTGACCATTCCCATCCACCCTGTTCCCCTCTAGTCCCTGGGAAATAACTCTGGTCCATACACCTGGCTGTGGATGCACTATAAGCACTTCTCCCACGGGGAAGCCTCAGGCTGGTGGCAGGAGTGACCCACCAGGCTTGGGATACATTCAGAGACCAGTAGGAATTGGTAGGTCCTCTTGGAGAGAGCTTTCGAGGTCTCCGAGTTAAGGTCCCAGCATCAGTCACATCTGTGTTTAGCTAATGTTTAAACTTGTGACTTGCCCTTTTCTGTTCACACTGTCCCACCTGTACGATTTCTTTCTCTGTTCACCAAGTGCTGTTCCTGCGTGAACTGAGCTACTGCCCGTTTGCTAAGACAGATAGTGTAGGATGTCTCATTAAGCAGTGGGAAGATGTAGAGATTTGGGAATTAGGCTTTTTAAGTGACTAATGTGGATAGTAAAATAAGTTGTTTTTGTTTTTCTTGGTTACATCGAATTACCTGATTTAGCTGTTTACAATAATCAAATAATCCACTGGGTAGTCCAGCTCGGGCTCCAACTCAGGTCCAATGGCCCCTCTACATGGCAAGAAGAGCTAGGCTGTGGGTTGAGCATCAAATTCAGGCTGTACCAGATCCCAGCTGGGTGACCTGTGAGCAAGTTTCTTAATCTGTGTAAAACAAGAGTTTCCCCTCTGGTAAAAAGGGGAAAAAGGGACTTCCCTGGTGGTCCACTGGTTAAGAGTCTGTGCTTCCATTGCAGGGGGCACGGGTTCCACCCCTGGTTTGGGGAACTAAGATCCCGCATGCCATGCGGTGTGGCCGAAGGAAAAAAAAAAAAGGAAAAATAGTAGGATCTATGGGAGTTACATGTGACAATGCATGTAAAACGTCTTGCAGAGTCTTGCTTGGCAAGTACCTAATAGGACTAGTCCCAATTTGAGCTTTATATGGCTCGGTGACTGTGGTCTACACGTGTACTTTTTAATTTGTTTTCACACTATGCAATTGACAAAGAAATGGCAATCGCCCAAATAGCTCATTAATTTTATGCTTATAGACAGCTAAACTAGACAATTTAGATCACTAAATGGATCCCTAGTCAGTTTGAATATTTACATAGCTTCAGTTATTCAGACACTTGCCTACATTGATTGATTGATCGATTTATCTGGACCACAGAGACCCAATCCTAATTACAACATGAATTTTTAATACTATTCGCACTATGAATCTTTTCTTTATGTAATGATAAAAATGTGTTGAATATAATGAGATTATCACTACTGATCCACTTTAAAAACTATGATATTGATCAAAGTATTTTTTTTCTTTTTGAAGGGGGAGAGGTGGGGTTTGCAACCAGTAAATTTTGTCTCCTATGAAAGACACTATTAAAATCTTTCTATCCTGATTTTGACATAACAAACCTCCATTAATTCTGATGGAAGAAATAGATAACTGGTACTTGGCCCAAATTCACAGTATGGGACCCAGTAGTGTAGGAAATCATAAACTGGGTAATAACTCCCATCACAGGTATACCTCCACCAAAACTTAAAAAAAAAATCTCAATTTAAAATGTATTTTCACAGTTAGTGATCCCTTTCTTTTAAGTGGGAAACATCCTTTTGAAGTCTGTGATAGTCTGTTCTCTTGAAATGATTCTTTTATTGGACTTGACTATATAAATATTTATGTTGCTGTGTGTGTATATTTCATGTTGTTTCATCAGTTACTTTTTTGCCATCAGAATAACAAAAAATGTTTCCCAAGTACTAACGATACGGTTGAGTGGAGAAATAATTTTAATTCTTGGCCAAACAGATTAGTTTATTCTTGCCACAAAAATTACCTTCGCAGGGCTTCCCTGGTGGCGCAGTGGTTGAGAGACCGCCTGCCAATGCAGGGGACATGGGTTCGTGCCCCGGTCCGGGAGGATCCCACATGCTGCGGAGCGGCTGGGCCCGTGAGCCATGGCTGCTGAGCCTGCGCGTCCGGAGCCTGTGCTCCACAACGGGAGAGGCCACAACAGTGAGAGGCCCGCGTACCGCAAAAAGAAAAAAAAAAAATTACCTTTGCAGCAGACCGTTGACTAAATGATGAATAAAAAGTGTATATTTTAAAAGAATTCTGAACATTGGTGTCCTGGGTAGAGTTGGAATAATTACATTCCAGTCAGGGAATTGCCACGTTGTCTGTGTCACCCTGGGCAAATCCCCAAACTCCCACTCTTCCATCAGTGGAAATAAAACTAAACTCCTAATACTTTCTTAAATGGTCACATTTTCAGAGGGACTGTGCTACAAAAAGTGCATTTTCACAAGATGAGAAAGATTTTAGAGAAAATAATAGAAACATTTGAAGTTAAGTCTTTCTAAAACATCAGATTGTATCTAATGGGATGAACAATATTGATTAAAAATGGCTTCCCCTTTTTTTGATAGCTGATTTAGACTATGTGACTCTTAAGTCTTGATACCATTTAAGAAAATGAAATGGTATTAACAGAAAAGTAGTCTCATTGGGGATGGGTGTGAATTTCTTATCTGACACTTGTAGTTACTACGAGAGTTTTAAAGACTTCTTTAAGGAGGATGGAGCCAAAAACCAATTCTGTTCCTTCCTAGAACCATCTCAAGACCCTCCCTTTCCTGTAAGCTAAGCAATTAGTCACAACCCTCTATCCAACATTCACATTATTACTATTTACCACAAAGGACTGGATTTTTATGCGCACATATTGAAATCCTGGTAGGTTTTTGACCTGGACTTGCTTCAGGAAATCTTCTTTTGGAGTCCACCCTTGCAGCGTCTTTCTGTCTCTGTTTTTTTTTTTTTTTTTTTTTTTTTTGCTAAACTTTAAATGGACGAATGGTATAGAGTAGAAAGCATATTTATCTGGTGTTTCCTAAACTTTGTGCATTGCTAAAAGCAGCTGAAAAAAAGAAAAGAAAACCATGGTGACAAATGCATATAAGACAGTGATCTCCTTTTTCAAAGATACGCAGGAAGTACAATAAATGTCCAAAATTAAGATGCAAAAGATATGTTTATTTGTAGAAAAGTTAATAACTTAAACTAATAAGCATATTGAAATGCATAAGCAGGGAAAACAGGTGACAGATAAAAAGAAACTCAGAGCAATGTGATTGTCGGAATTGAGTTTACTCAGGTCATGTTGTGGGTGAGTCCTCTTCTCCTTTACATTCGTTGCTTCCTTTCTCCTAAAATTTGTGAGAAGTTTTCCTGGGTGTTACAGATTGAGTTGTCTCCCTGCCACATTCCTGTGTTGAAGTCCTAACCCCCAGTAGCTGAGAATATGACTGTATTTGGAGATAGGGTCTTTGTATTTATTTTTAATTTTTAAATTTTTTTATTTTTTGAAACTTTTTGATTTTTAATTGAAATATAGTTGATTTACAGTGTTGTGCTAATTTCTGCTGTACAGCAAAGTGACTCAGTTATATACATATATACATTTTTTTAAATATTCTTTTCTATTATGGCTTACCCCAGGAGATTGGATATAGTTCCCTGTGCTATACAGTAGAACCTTGTTGTTTATCCATTCTAAATGTAATAGTTTGCATCTCCTAACCCCAACCTCCCAATCCATCCCTCTCCCTTCCCCCCTCCCCCTTGGCAACTCTAAGTCTGTTCTCTGTGACTGTGAGTCTGTTTCTGTTTTGCAGATAAGTTCATTTGTGCCATATTTCCGATTCCACATATAAGTGATATCATATGGTATTTGTCTTTGTCTGTCTGACTTACTTCACTTAGTATGATAATCTCTAGGTCCATCCATGTTGCTGCAAATGATATTATTTCATTCTTTTTAATGGCTGAGTAGTATTCCATTGTGTATATGTACCACATCTTCTTTATCCATTCATCTGTCGATGGACATTTAGGTTGTTTCCATGTCTTGGCTATTGTGAATAGTGCTGCTATGAACATAGGGGTGCATGTTTGGAGATAGGGTCTTTAAAAGGTGATTAAGTTTAAATGAGGTCACTGGGGTGGGCCCTAACAATTTTAAAATGGGGCAGGACCCTATCTTCCTTGTCCTCCCCCATGTCCTCTGCCTGCCTTTTGTCTGTGGAAAAACTTTAGCCAAAGAATAAGTTTAATCAGAGAAGTGAGAAAATGCAGAAACAAAAGAAAAGCAGTCAAACAGGACAAAACAATAACAGTTTAGTCAGTAAGTAAATTCAAGGACCATTAGTTCCTTCTCAAGGGCTATAGATACTATTCTGAGCCATATCCTGTGAGCTGTCTGGTAGATACTGAAACCCCCGCCAGGTGGAAGAAGTTAACTACATGATGACCAGACTGTAGCCATGACATAGGCTGCCAGAATTCCAAGAATTGGCCTCAAGAAAATGGGAACAAACCGACCCTGGGACTGAAGATTAACTGTACTTAAAACAATCAAGATGATGCTGGTCAGACCACTGATGAGCGATTTCAAGATGACTGTCAGAGCTGACTGTGATGTTTCTGCACGTAGCCCCCTTCCCTCACCTATAAAAGCTCTTGCCCCGATTGTCAGCGGGGGCAGTTGGCCTTTGGATAGGAGTCCGCCCTCCTTCCAGGTTGCCAGGCTGCAAAATAAAGCACACTTTCCTTTCCACCAACCTGGCCTTTTTATTGGCTTTTGAGCGGTGAGCAGCCGGACCCCACTTTCGGTTACAGTATGACTGGTGTCTTTTTTTTTTTTTTTTTTTTTTTTGCTGTATGTGGGCCTCTCACTGCTGTGGCCTCTCGCGTTGCGGAGCACAGGCTCTGGATGCGCAGGCTCAGCGGCCATGGCTCACGGGCCCAGCTGCTCCGCGGCATGTGGGATCCTCCCGGACCGGGGCACAAACCCACGTCCCCTGCATCGTCAGGTGGACCCCCAACCACTGCGCCACCAGGGAAGCCCTGACTGGTGTCTTTAAAAGAAGAGGAGGTTAGGACACAGGCATGTACAGAGGGAGGACCACGTGAAGACTCAGGTAGAAGACAGCCGTCCACAAGCCAAGGAGAGAGGCCTCACAAGAAACCAACCCTGTTGACACCTTGATCTCGGATTGCTAGCCTCTAGGACTGTGAGAAAATAAATTTCTGTTGTTGAAGCCGCCCGATCTGATGTCATTTGTTACGGCAGCCCTTGCAAACGAATACACTGGGAGACATAAATTAAAATGATTGAAAGAACAACCTGTATTAAAAAGAAAAAAGAATCAAGTACTGGGGCATTCTGGTTTCGCCCAGGCCCTCTCCACGCAGCCTACTGCACCCTGTGCAGAAGTGCCTGCGAACACTCACACGCTGCCTGCCGAGCCCCTTTGTTATCTGCCTGTGAATTCCTGGCCCTTCCTAAAAGCCATTATCTGCTGTCAGTGGAAGCGGAGCTTTCAGGATTCCCAGCAAGTGGAAGAGAGGCCGGGAGGATTTATGGTGTCATTGCAGGAACACAAATTCTCCTTTCACGCAGACTGACACCATAAATGGATGCGTATAAATCAGAGCAAGAGTGGAAAAAAGACCTAGTTTTCCCTTTCTGAAGAGCACAGGCACTGGGGCTAGCCCTGATGCTTAACGCGTGATTTACGCGGAGAGGAAGGAAGCTTTGTGTGCATGCGGCACGGGGAAGCCATTGCAGACACTGATTGAGGACCTCGTGTGAAAGGGCAGCAGCCGTCCTGGGCGCTGGAGACGGCAGGGCTGATAAGGATTCCTGTGCTCGGTGGGTGCACAACTACTATTTTGACTGTCCTTTTCTGGAACCACCGCATTTCTCCCTCCCCCGGGCCTTTGCCCTCCCTCATTTTCTGGGGGCTGGTGAACTCTTTTCCACCTAGAGCAGTACGTCCCTCTTCTTGAAGGCTTCCATGAGACACCTCCCTCTCCCCCTGCAGTCTACCCTTCCTTCCTTCCTTCCTCCTTTTCTCCCTCCCTCCCTTCTTTCCTTCCTTCCTTCCTCCTTTTCTCCCTCCTCTTTTCTTTCCTTCCTTCCATCCTTCCTCCCTCCCTCCCTTCCTCCCATCCTTCCTTCCTTTTTTCCTCCCTTCCTTCCTTCCTTCCTTCCATCTTTCCTTCCTTCCCTCCTCTCTTCCTTCCTTCCTCCATCCCTCCCTTCTTTCCTCCCTCCCTTCCCTCCATCCTTCCTTTCCCTTCCTTCCTTCCTTCCTTCCATTCTTCCTTTTTTCCTCCTTCCATCCCTTCTTTCCTTCCTTCCTTCTTTCCTCCCTCCCTTCCTTCCTTCCTTCCTTCCATCTTCCCTTCCTTCCCTCCTCTCTTCCTTCCTCCCCCTCCCTCCCTCCCTCCCTTCTTTCCTCCCTCCCTTCCCTCCATCCTTCCTTTCCTTTCCTCCCTCCCTTCCCTCCATCCTTCCTTTCCTTTCCTTTCCTCCCTCCCTTCCTTCCTTCCTTTTTTCCTCCCTCCCTCCCTTCTTTCCTTCCTTCCTTCCATCCTTCTTCCTTCCATCTTTCCTTCCTTCCTTCCTCCCTTCCTTCCCTCCTCTCTTCCTTCCTTCCTCCCTCCCTTCCCTCCATCCTTCCTTTCCTTTCCTTTCCTTCCTTCCTTCCTTCCTTCCTCTCTTCCTCCCTCCCTCCCTCCCTTCCTTCCCCTCCCCATTAGCACGGTGTGATTAGAGCAGTAATATCCTTATCCCACTGTGTTGTCACCATTGTTTGCTCAGTTTTCACTCAACTGATGAACAGTCACCATGTGCTGAGCACTTTACGCGGTGTATCCTGGCCACCACCATCACCCCCGGTTTACCGATCAACAATCTGTGGTTTACTGAGGTTAAGTTTCTTCCCTGGGATTTCTCAGTTCTGGAGCTTGACCTTGGTTTGGCTCCAAAAGGTGTGATTTTATTCTCACTACACATCTGTGTGATTGGCATTCTCCTACACAATGTGCAGATGAAGACCAAGGAGCATCTCTTCATTCCTTTCTTCATTCACCAGGCTTTCTTGTTGAGTTCTCTGTCTCAGGCAGACAGCATGCTGGGTCCTGTGCTCAGAGGGTGAGTGACTTGGTCAAAGTCATGGAACCAGGACTGCTTGTCTGACCCTGGCCACTCTCTACGTCTGCCTGTGGAGCACTGGAAGTGTGCCTGGTCTGAACTGAGATGTGTCGTGAGTGCAAAATCCACATCAGACCTCAGAGACTTAGTATGAAAAAAAAGCATAAAATAGCTTGCTAAGAATTATTCACAATATGGAAACAAATATCTGTTGGATGGATGCACAAGGAAAGTGTGGCATATATATAATAGAATATTATGTACTGTTGGATGGGTGGACAAAGAAAGTGTGGCGTATATATAATAGAATATTATGTAATCACGAGAAAGAAGAAAATCCTGCCATTTGTGACAATATGGATAAACTTGGAGCACATTATACTAATAAAATAAACCAAACACAGAAAAACAAATATTGCCTGATCTCACTTAGATGGAATCTTGAAAAATCAAACCCATGGAAACAAAGAGTAGAAAGGTGATTACCAAAGGAGGGGGTCACAGGCAGCTATTGCTTAAAGAATAAGGAGCTTCGGTTTTGCACGACGAAAAGAGTTCTGGAGATGGGTGGTGGTGACAGTTTCACAACGATAGGAATGTACTTGATGCCACTGAATTGTATACTTCACACTGCTTGATTTAGACCACAATGAGGAATCACCTCACACCGGTCAGAATGGCCATCATCAAAACATCTACAAACAATAAATGCTGGAGAGGGTGTGGAGAAAAGGGAAGCCTCTTGCACTGTTGGTGGGGATGTAAATTTGATACAGCCACTATGGAGAACAGTATGAAGGTTCCTTAAAAACTAAAAATAGATCTACCATATGACCCAGCAATCCCACTACTGGGCATATACCCTGAGAAAACCGTAATTCAAAAAGAGGCATGTACCACAATGTTCATTGCAGCTCTATTTACAGTAGCCAGGACATGGAAACAACCTAAGTGTCCATCGACAGATGAATGGATAAAGAAGATGTGGCACATATATACAATGGAATATTTCTCAGCCATAAAAAGAAACGAAACTGAGTTACTTGTAGGGAGGTGGATGGACCTAGAGTCTGTCATACAGAGTGAACTAAGTCAGAAAGAGAAAGACAAATACCGCATGCTAACACATATATATGGAATCTAAAAAAAAAAAAGGGTTATGAAGAACCTAGGGGCAGGACAGGAATAAAGATGCAGACGTAGAGAATGGACTTGAGGACACGGGGAGGGGGAAGGGTAAGCTGGGACGAAGTGAGAGAGCGGCATGGACATATATACACTACCAAATGTAAAATAGATAGCTAGTGGGAAGCAGCCACATAGCACAGGGAGATCAGCTCAGTGCTTTGTGACCACCTAGAGGGGTGGGATAGGGAGGGTGGGAGGGAGACGCAAGAGGGAGGAGATATGGGGATGTATGTATATGTATAGCTGATTCACTTTGCTATACAGCAGAAACTAACACAACACTGTAAAGCAATTATACTCCAATAAAGATGTGAAAAAAATAATGCTTGATTATATATTAGGTGTCTTTTATCAAAATAAAAATAAATAATAAAGAACAAACAAAAACTTCATGACTATGTGTCTCACTATGACTATTATGTGAAACCATTTAAAGAATGAAAACGTCATTTGGCTGACAGCAGTCGGGCTAAATGAAAGTTGATAAAATGTAAGCTAGTCAAAATTTTGCTCAAAAAAAAAATGCAGAGGGGTAGGTAAGGGGGCGTGGTGGCTTGTGCCAGATCATGAAGGAGTTTTAATTTCTCCTCAAGGGATCGAGTTTCTTTTAAAAGTTTCTGAGCACAGAATATGATCATAACCATCCTTAGAAAGAAACCTCTGATGCCTCAGTGTGTAGAGAAAGAGGAAGGTGGAGACCTCAGGGAGCCCCAGGGAGCCCTTAGGAGGCTGGGCCAGCAGCAATGGGGTTGGTGAGGAAGGAAACTTCCAGAAGAGACTTGGTGACTGGTTGCCATGGGAATTGGGGGCTGGGGTGAGAGGGGGAGGGAGTCAAGCGCTCAACCAATAGGTGGGGATGATGATGGCCTCAGTGAGGGGAGCATAGAGAGCGATTCACTCAGAGGAGGAGCATGGCGGGTATGATCTTGGAGAGGCTGTGATGGGAGGGTTGGATGCCAGCTGTCCATGTGGGGTGTCCCGCGGGCAGCCAGGAGTTGCTGTTCCCAGCCAGTTGACAGTGATGGCTGGCGAGGGGTAGTCAAGCCTAACCATCCCATTATCTTTTGGATTCCACGGATCAATTTGCTTCTAGATGATGTAACTTGTGGCTTCCTCCATATTGGCCCCGAGTTACATTCTGGGTCATTAAAAAGTGGGGCGGAGTTAGAAGAGAATTGGAGCAGGAAGAGGCTGCTGGGGGGATCGGAGTTGAAGGGTATTTGAGACAAATGGACATTCAGTTTTTTAACCAGTATATTTATCGATTTAATATATTTGGTGCTTTCAGAGCCAGGCACTGTGGGGAATACCAAGATGAATTACCCATGGTCTCAAAAAACTTGTAATCTGTTACTGAGCTGGGGTTTTTTGACCCTTTTCCAAAACCAAGGAGAAATGATTCTAGTATTACCTGTTTTAATTCGTCATTTAATTCTCATCTCCCCTTAGGATTCCTGAGCTTTGGTGAATTCCAACTGGGCAGGGAATTGGGGGTTGCTTTTATCTTTGTGGATAATAAATACATTCTGATGACAAATGAGACATGCATATTCTAACTAAGTAGGCGGGCTTTTGATAAGAATTCCAACAACTGCACAACTACTGCCCTTTGTGGGCAGCCTGGCTGGTCTACATAGCTCTCTCAAAGTTCTGTGCTTTGCATTTTTCCTCCTTGCAGGAACCAGTTTCTGGTTTCCCACCCACAGGATGTTTCTAGGGTGTCAGGACGTGATTTGCTTTCTGAATCGGAGCTGGGGTCAGGGCACAGAGAACCCCGGTGATGGTGGCTTCAGAACTTCCCAGGGTGGGTGTGGGAGGGTCTCCCAGCCCTGCATTGCGAGCTGGATTCTGCTCACATCTGCCCAGCACTGGGTTCTGCTCTCATCACCAAGATCAGCCCTAATGAGCTCTGTTGTTTAAACTGGGGAAAGAAACTTTTCCCCCTCACTTCCACAAAGACAGTCGGCGGGGAGCCAGGGGTCAGAGCTGTGTGCTCTGTGACATAAATAGCAGCAATTAATGGGCCCTCATAAAAGACAGTGATTTGTGTGTGCTGTCCAGCATCATTTCTCTGTGAATTGGAGCTACCCTGAAATTAATTATAAAGTCAGTAGAGGATATTTTTTGCTTTCTGTTAAATAAGTATCCTCCTCACAGGCACACTCTTTACTCCAGTGCATTTACACATATACTGTTTCTACAGGAAAAAGGCGTGAAACCAATTTATTTTCAAATCTTCCCACTGGGTCATGCTAATCACTACAGTTTTCAGCCCTTTTACACCGAATTCAGGCTTGGGCTAGAGCCTCAGAGTCCTCAGTCCCTTGCTATTTTCTTCATGGCTTTTGGGATGTCCCCTCCGGCTCACCCCTGCTCAACTCACTTCAGCCAGGATGGTCACCTAGATATTATTGTTGTAATGAGATCTGCAGAGCAAGCCATCCTGTCATCACTGATAACTTTCATGAAGATTCTGTATTAGTCCACTCAGGCTGCCCTAACAAAATACCACAGCTAGGTAGCTTAAACAACAAATTTATTGTCTCACAGTTCTGGAGGCTGGAAGTCCAAGATCAAGGTGTCAGCAGGTTAGATTTCTCTTGAGGCCTCTCTCCTCGGCTTCCAGAGGGCCATCTTCTTGCTGTGTCCTCACATGGCTTTTTCTCTCTGTGAGTGGATCCCTGGTATCTCTTCCTCTTCTTACAAGGACACCAGTCTTATTGGATCAGGGCCCCACCCTTATGTCCTCATTTAACCTTAATTACCTCTGTAAAGAGCCACCTCCAAGTAGTCACATTGCGGGTTAGGTCTTTTAACATATGAATTTGAGGGGAGACACAGTTTGGTCCATAACAGGTTCTGATATAGTTAATAGAATCTTTTTCTTCCAACTGCACTTGCATTCATTCATTCATTCAAGAAATATTTATTGAGTGTTGTCTATGAGCCAGAGACTATTCTGGATGCTGAACACATGACAGCAAAGGAGACAAAGAGCTGTTTCTTCCCTTCTAGAGCTGCCATGGGTCAGGCAGATTCCACACTCAGTCGATGAGTTCTATAGGATTTAAGAGGTGATGAGCACTATGGGGACAAATAGACTGGATTGAGGGGATGGTGAGTGCCTGGTGGGTGTGGCTGTAAATAGGTGGGTCACGGGAGCCCTTCTGAGCGGTGACATCTCGGCAAGTCTTGGAGGTGAGGGAGAGAGTGTGTGGCCAGGGCGGGAATACACCTGTCCCATTCGTGGAACTACAGGAAGGCCCGCAAGTGAGCAGAGGGAATGAGAGGAGATGGGAGGGAGATGGGTGTCCAGGCACTGTCAGGACTTTGGCTCTTTCTCTGGGAGAAATGGGGATTCTGGGTGCTTTTGGGTGGTCCTTCCTTGCTTTGGGGGAACTTTCCTGCCCCTGTAGATTAGCTGTTCTAGAGAAGGTGACAGATGGTTCAGACAAGTTTAGGAGGGAGAAAGGGTACATGGCAGGGGCACAGGCCAGAATAAGATGTTGGGGTGGGAGGGACTTAGCGGGCATGAGGGGGAAGAATGAAGCTGCTTCTGTGGCGGACACCAGGTCCCCAGACGGCACATTTCACCGCTGGTCCTGGGTGTCCTCTCCAGCACCCCTTCTCCTTGGTGACTTCTCCCAGCTCTCAGCCAGACTCTCAGCAGCAGGATGGCTGGGCAGCTCCAGTCCACATGTGGTGAGCAGGGGACCACAATCCACCGCCTTTAGCTTAGCAGGGATTCTGAATTTCTCTGTCTGCTCTGGCTCGCCCAGAGAGGGTCACCAAGGATCCTGTTCGTTCCATGTCATCTAATCTATTTTCTAGCGTGGGCATTTAGTGTACATCGTCTGGCTTCTATCCGGGAATCCACAAAGCTCACATGTAAGTGGGAAGGACTGGAGCCATCCATCCATCTTCCCTCTCCCCCGCCCTCCCTTTCTCCCTTCCTCTCTCCTTAACCTGCACAATTGTTGGCTGTGTCATTGGTCCAGTACACGTTACTTGAGCTTCTTCTCTGTTCCTGACACTGCTAGGCACAGGTCGTGGAAGGGTGAGCACTGTCTGAAGTGACAACGGGGATTGGGGTTCTGGAAGAGTGTTCTACGAGAAGGATGAGGCTTGAAGAAGGGTGAGAAGGATCCAGCAGGGCTGATCCCAAAATCTGGGAGAATTTGATGCTGTGAAGGAGGAATGTCCTATTGGAGCCCAGTGGAAAACCAGAATAGAGTAAGGGGATTATGAGTGTTGCCACGGGGGCGGGGGTGGAGGGCATGGGTGCAGCTCTAATTAGGCTGGTTAGGGAAGACTCTGAAGGGGTGACATCTCTCAAAAGGGGAAGGGTGTGTTTCCGCATCACAATCACGCACGAGCTGAAACCACGTCCACAGATGGCATCACATTTTATAATTTTAATGGTTGAAGGGAAGGCTTTTGGTCTGCCTGTGTTGTAACTTAGGAAGGGGAGGGCTCGAGTGGCCAGCTTACCCAAGGCAGGCATAGAGATGACCCCCAGCTCACCATCCTGACCCACTGTAGCAGACTACTGGGACCTTTTGTTCTTTTTTTTTTTTTTTTCTCTCACTTACTTGCCCTAAATGAGCCAAGCACAGTGTGGAAGCCAGGAACACAAAAGTGAGGAGGCTGGGCAAGTCCTGCCTACCTGGAAATGACACTGGAGGGTGTCCCACACCGTTAAGAGTGTGTGTGATGGGTGTGACAGCTGGGGAACTGCAGGGTGGCCCGAGCCAGTCTGGGGTGGAGAAGCAAACTGTAATCTGAGGTCGGAGAGAGGAGTGGGAGTTGGGAGTTGGCCTGACGAGACAGCCCTGTGTGGGAGGGAATTTCAGGCAGTGGTGGGCGGGGGTGGGAGACATCTGGGCCGGAGAGGACGGTGGTGCAGCAAGCAGTGGATGGAATGGGGGAAGAGAGGGGGTGGGGAGGTCTTAGGAGGTGGAGGTGACAGGCCCTGGTGATTAATTAGGTGGGGGACTAGGGGTGCGGTGGGTGGAGGAGGATGCACAGTTGGGGTGCAAGGACACCTATGGAGGGAGGTGCTTCAGGCTGAGCTGGGGAGCCCCAGGGAGGACCAGGGGGAAGTGATGGGTTTGGAGAGCCAGTGGACTATCCAAATGGGAGGTGTCCACAGGGTCGTCAGAGCTCGGGGAAGAGGCGTAAGCAGGATGCAGGTGTTGCGACTGGTCAGCATATGGACAGTCGTAGGAGTCCTGGAAGTGGAGGAGATGGACTGTACATCCCTAATGTGAGGAAGGATGGGGCCTGGGGCAGAACCTTGGGAAGACTGGGCTGGGAGGAAAAGCAGGAGACAAGGAGGGAGAGTGACCTTGTGGACTGGGTGGTCGGGAGGCACCGGGGACCCTGATGAGGACTACAGGGAGTGATGGGGATGGAAGCTGAGTGGCAGGGGCTTCCTGGCTCCTCTTCCTGCACAAAACATGCAAATCCTAACAGTGGACACTTATCGAGGGCTTCCAGAAACGTTCCCGGTGCTCACCATCCTTCCTGGGTTTCCTCATTTATATCCCCAGCATCCCCATGAGATAGGTACAATTATCCCCCCTCCGTGTTTTTTTTTTTTTTTTTTTTTTGCGGTACGCGGGCTTCTCACTGTTGTGGCCTCTCCCGCTGCGGAGCACAGGCTCCGGACGCGCAGGCTCAGCGGCCATGGCTCACACGCCCAGCCGCTCCGCGGCATGTGGGATCTTCCCGGACCGGGGCACGAACCCGCGTCCCCTGCATCGGCAGGCGGACTCTCAACCACTGCGCCACCAGGGAAGCCCACCCCCTCCGTTTTTAATAACAGCTAGGAAACTAAGGTCCAAGCTACCAGGTGGCAGAGGCAGGCTTTGAAGTCAAGGCACCCAACCTTGGAATCTGTATGTCTGGCTGCTGTGCCGTTCCACCCTCTGAACTGCCGGGATGTGGAAAACTGGGGGAGGCAGGAAAGGACCTATCAGATCTGACCCCAGTCCTTGGAGAATGGACACTAGCCCTTGGTTCTTACAGTTACACTCTTCTGCACAGTAGAATTGTACGATGCTCGGGTGGTCCATTAGTCTGCTCGGGTGGCCATAACAAAAGTCCACAGACTGGATGGCTTAAGTGACAGACGTTTATTTTCTCACAGTTGTGGAGGCAGGAAGTCCAAGATCAAGGTGCCAGTAGGGTTACTTCCTAGTGAGGCTTCTCTTCTTGGTTTGTAGATGGCCGTCCTCTTGCTGTGTCCTCACACGGCCTTTCCTCTGCGCGTGTGTGGAGAGAGAGATCTCTGGTATCTCTTTCTTTTCTTGTATGGACACCAATCCTATTAGATTAGGTCCCCACCCACCCTTATGACCTCATTTAACCTTCTTACCTCCTAAAAGCCCTATCTCCAAATATAGTTACATTAGGGATTAAGGCTTCAACATGTGAATGTGGGGGCAGGGTGTGTGGGCAGAGACAGTTCAGCCCATGACAGATGGTCATCTTAAACCCCTATAAAAAATCTGAATTGTGGCCACAAATGGGCCCGAAGATCCATGTCTCTCTCATGGTGTACGCTTGGCATGTAGAACAGTGTCACGTATATTTTAGGTGGTTAATAACTGTTTGCTGAAGAAGAAAAGATTCACTTGAGTTTAACATACAGTATTTATTAAGAAACCAACATGTTCTGGAAAGGAAGCTCTTTTTGGCTAATTTCCATGTAAAAAGAAAATCCTGCTGATGAGAGCCTCCTATTCTCTGTGCATTCTGATTATTTAAAACATCATGGTATAAAATTGCTTTAATTAAAGAAAGGCTGAACTTACACAGCATACACTGTATAATGCGTAAAACATATATGTATATTTCTGTGATATTAAAGAGTCGTTTCTTTGATCAGTGTTTCCCTCCCTCTCCGTTGTATGGAAGATCCATCCATTTTGCAACTGCCTTTTCATTTTGGAGATTGGATATGTGAACAATCCTCTTCAGAGGAATGAATTTTAAAGGCAGTGAACGGTGATCCAGGATGAAGGGATGAATTTTAAATCCTGTTAACTCTGATCCTACGTAGACAGTCTCAACTAAGTCAATATTTAAAGAAGATGAGAGACTAGACTGATATTAAACCTCCTCCTTGGGATTTAAAAGCAACTCTATTCCAGAGAGTTCGAAACACTGAAATGAGGTTCAGGCTTCTTTTTCTTTTTTTAAAATATGCTAAAGCGACAGGTCAAGGAAATGCACATTTTTTTCTTCGCTGAACTAAGCTTAAATGCTTTTCACCCTCTACAGGTTGCCTCAGTGAAAGTACAATGATAATGAGAATAAGAACGTCAGTTTAAGGAGCTCTTACTATGTGCCAGACATTGTACTGAGTGCTTTACGTACGTTATCTTAGGTACCAATTGGTTTGTGGGAGTGTGTGCCGTGACTGGAGCCATGTGCTTTTGTGCATCCTGCATTCTAAGCTCAATTCTATGTTGGAATTTTTCTCCTAATACGTCACAGGGGCCGTTAAGCATGAATACCTTGCTGCAGCTCGCGCCTCTCCTGGAGAATTGGGCTTCATGTGCTTGGGTCCCTCCTCCTTCCCGTGTGGGAGGGAGGGGTGCTTCCCATCCCTGCAAAGCTGCAGTCACCCTTTCTTTCCTGTATCTTCTATTTCACTACCCCATAGCTGCCCTCTCCTCATCTTAGATTTACTCACTTTTTCTTTTTGGCCTTGGAAGATTTCCTTTTCTTTCTTATGAGCTTAGTTATTTAAAAGTTTGCGGATTTTATCCATCATTGATAGGTATTTTTTTGGCGGGAGCCTGGGGGGTGGGGTGGGGTGGGGTGGGAGTTGCCATATTGTGAGAAGTGCAATTTCTTTTCTTTGGTGGCGTTTGGTCTTCGTTGCTGTGCACGGGCTTTCTCCAGTTGCAGCGAGCCGGGGCTACTCTTCATTGCTGTGCTCTGGCTTCTCACTGCGGTGGCTTCTCTTGTTGCGGAGCACGGGCTCTAGGCGTGCAGGCTTCAGGAGTTGTGGCACGCGGGCTCAGTAGCTGTGGCTCACGGGCTCTAGAGTGCAGGCTCAGTGGTTGCGGTACATGGGCTTAGTTGCTCCACGGCATGGGGGATCTTCCCGGACCAGGGCTCGAACCCGTGTCCCCTGCATTAGCAGGCGGAGTCTTAACCACTGCACCCGCAGAGAAGTCACAGAAGTGCAACTTCTTAATAAGAAGTTGATGAGTGATCAGTTTCAGTTGTGGTATACTGGCTCTGTGTTAATCTCTCTCTAGTAAGTTCCTAGCACCTTAAGACTTTGCTACTTACTCGGAAATATGGGGGCAATCTTTTTTTTTGCAATACATGGGCCTCTCACTGTTGTGGCCTCTCCCATCGCGGAGCACAGGCTACGGACGCGCAGGCTCAGTAGCCATGGCTCACGGGCCCAGCCTCTCCATAGCATGTGGGATCTTCCCGGACAAGGGCACGAACCCGTATCCCCTGCATCGGCAGGCGGACTCTCAACCACTGCGCCACCAGGGACGCCCTAGGGGCAATCTTTGAAAACTTAAAATTTCAGGAGGCTTTGCAACTTGGATCCGTCGAAGGGCTGGAGTCTTCGTTTTACTGACCTTTCACAGCAAAAGTTTCTGTCCCAATGTGCTCAGGATGCAACTCAAAAACTCCCCTGACACCCTCCCCTCCCCTCCCTCCCACACTTGAGGACCAGCTTGGGAGTTCCAGTGTGGTCCTAGGACCTGGGGCCTCAGTCAGTCTGTGCAGATTTAATTTTACTCTTTAAAACTCCCCTGACTAAAGCAGTTTATCTTTTCAGCTAGAGACCGGTCATCACACTGGGCTCCCCCCAGGTAGAATTAGTGCCTGAATATCTCTGATTACTGTCAAATTAAATTAGATGCCTCCCTTTGCTGATCATTGATCACTGCCTTTTCCTTAACTTCCAATTCAGTTTTTCCCTTTTCAGTTGTACAGATGAAGTTGATTAAATGGTTTTGTGTAATCAAGAACGGATTCCATTTTCAGTATTATCAATGCAGAGCTTATAAGTTTAGGGTCGCTTACAAGTAAGGGTGTTTAAAAATAGAGATGGGGGGCTTCCCTGGTGGCGCAGTGGTTGAGCGTCCGCCTGCCGATGCAGGGGACGCGGGTTCGTGCCCCGGTCCGGGAGGATCCCACGTGCCGTGGAGCGGCTGGGCCCGTGAGCCATGGCCGCTGGGCCTGCGTGTCCAGAGCCTGTGCTCCGCAACGGGAGAGGCCACAGCAGTGAGAGGCCCACGTACCGCAAAAAAAAAAAAAAAAAAAAGTAGAGAGGGGGCTTTATAGAAAACCTTCTCCAGGTGAGGCTGCCTAAGGGTTCTCGGTTTTCACTGAGGGACTCTCAGAATGAGTAGAACTTGGGAACCAAGATGTCACATGATGGTGGAGCAGACACCTGGTGTGTTAGTTTCCTGCTGTAATGCGTTATCACAAACTTGGTGGCTGAAAACAACAGAAATTCATTCTCTCACAGTTCTGGAGGCCAGAATTCCAAAATCGATTTCATTGGGCCAAAATCAAGGTGTCGACAGGGCTATGCTCCCTCTGATGGCTCTAGGGGGATCTGTCCTTTGCCTCTCCCAGCTTCTGGTGGCTGCATTATTCCTTGGCCTGTGGCTCATCCCTGCCATCTCTGCCCCGTTTGCCACTTCTCTGTGTATTTGTGTGAAATCTCCCAGTGCCTCTATTTTATAAGGACACTTGTGATGACATTTAGGGCCCACCCAGATAATCTAGGTTAATCTCATCTCAACATCCTTCACTTTTTCCAGATAAGGTCACTTTCACATGGTCCTTAACCATGTGAAATGGGGCCTTAACGTCTTTGGGTGACCATTATATAACCTACTCCAGGCAATTAAAGAGCTAAATAAATTATCCTAATAATAATTGTGTGCTCTGTTAAGAAAGGTAGATCGTTTTACTGCTGGGTTCTCAGACTGCTGTGTATTCAGAGTACATTTGAGAGTTTCACTGCCAAAGGGTGTAATTTTCAAAACATTGCAACATAGACTTGAGGAAAGAGAGAATCTAATTGTGCTTTCCAGCACTCCTCTCTCTCTCCACCTCTACAAGATGATGGATATATATTTGTATGTATATATATATGTATAGGTATGTGTTATACATATATACACACAAATGAGTACAGTTTTTAAAGCTTTTAGTTTCATATATACTGGACTCATAGGCCAAACTACAGCCCACTTCTGTGGGCTGACAACACCAGCCTCTCATGGCCCAGGGACAGTACAGGCCCCCAGCTTGTCTGGTCCAATGGCTGATTGTCCCCTCTTAGTCATATCTTTGGTTGAAGGGCCTGAAAATCTCCATTAATATGGGTGAAGGTGGTCCAAAGATACACACTTCTGGTTATAAGTCCTGAGGATGTAATGTACAGCCTGGTGACTGCAGTTGACAATACTGTGTTGTATATTTGAAAGTTGCTAATACTGAAGGTCTGGATAGTTCTCATCACACACACACACAAATTTGTAACTGTGGTGATGGATGTTAACTAAACTTATTGTGGTGACCATTTCCCAATATATACATATACCAAATCCTTATGTTGTACACCTAAAACTAATACAGTGTTATAGGTCAATTATATCGCAATTAAAAAAAAATTTTAAAAAGACTGTTCCCCAGAAGAGATCATAGATTAAGCTGTTACAGCTATTTTTGCTTCAATGGTTAAAAAAAAAGGTTCATTGATTTGCTCAATTAGTGACCTGTTGGTCACTCATTGTTTATGAAGTGCTGTGTGCGGTGACGGGGGAGCGGTCCCTATTTTAAGGGAGGGGTGGGAGCTTTAAATGGTACTGCAGACAGTGGGTGGGGTGAGAGCGTAAGGAAGGAGGGTTGAAGAGACTTCCTGGAAGGGAGGTGGGCCTGGAGTTAGCGTCTGCAGGACCAGGCGGATTTGAAGGGGTGAAGTGGGCTTGTGAGTGCAAGCTTGGAGAGTAGCAGAATGTGTGGTCTGGACAGTGAGGAGACCCGCCCTGGGGAAATGGGAGTCGGGGCTGGACAGTGGCAGGGCTGATGGAGAGGGAGCTTCAGGGCTGGGCTGAGGCTGTGGACCTTGCTCTGTGGGCAGCAGGGAGCCATCAAAGAGCTTTAAGCAAGAAATCAGAGTTCCAGACCCACTGATTTCGAGTATGAATTCAAGGGGCCAGGATGAGCATCAAGGAAAAGAGGTAGCATGCTGATGTCATAGTCCAGGCTAGTGGTGGATAGACTTTTATTTTATTTTATTACAAACTTCTCTCAAGAAAATAACGTTTGAGCCCCTTGCTGCAAACATGTATCTATCTATCTATCTATATCTATCATCTATCATCTATCAATCATTTGCTGATTGATCTATATCACACCTCAGCACATTGAGTGCATTATGAAGCCATTAAAAAATATAATTACAAAAAAGGAAATAGGGCTTCCCTGGTGGCACAGTGGTTGAGGGTCCGCCTGCTGATTCAGGGGACACGGGTTCGTGCCCTGGTCCGGGAAGATCCCACATGCCGCGGAGCGGCTGGGCCCGTGAGCCATGGCCGCTGAGCCTGCGCGTCCAGAGCCTGTGCTCCACAATGGGAGAGGCCACAACAGTGAGAAGCCCGCATACCACACACAAAAAAAGAAATATATATATATATATATAATTACAAAAAAGGAAATAAATAGAAATGGAAGGTCCACTGTTTTTGTCCTGCAGCCCAGTGGCTTGGTAGCCTTGTATGAGAATGTCCCTTGGGTTGCTGGAGTCTCACGTAGAGACAATGCGTCTGGGCGCTACGAAGCAAGGTCCTAAATGAACCCGACCTGGCATGGGAACAGAGAGGAAGGAACAGTGAGGAAGGCAGTTAGCAGAAGGCATCGACATGATGTCACTGGCTGGTCACATTAGAGAGGAGTGAAGACATAGTAAGAAAAGAAGAGGGCCAAACGGTGGTGTGTGGTAAGGCCAGGTGAGTGGATTGGTGACAGCCACTGAAGGAAGGGAGAGTGGGGAAGGGTGCAGACTCGGGCGGAAGGGACAATCTTCCCTTCCCCACCCTCGTGCCATCGTTACGTCCCTTCTCCTGTCCCTCCCTCCCCCTTCCCTCCCTTTATACAAAGCTGGAGGGTCCACACATGTGACATGTTGATTGTGGGGGAAGTGACCCAGGAGGAGCATCCAGTGGGCAGTTGAGATACCTCTCTGGACTTGGGGCCAAGAGATAACCTGTACAGTGATTCACAGGGAAAGAGGTAACCATTGGACAGAGGTGGCCTGGCCTGAGGTCCTGGTACAGGGCAGAGAAAGGGTGGGGAGGACGGACAGGGGTGCCCCATCACTGGGCGTTGCATCCCCCGGCTCCCGAAACACGCCCTGGAACTGAAGATCGGGCAGATTTGGCCATTTCAGAAATGGAGTCATGGGGGGACCCAACCTGGAGGGATGGTGGCGAGGCCAGAGAGGGAGCAGGGAGGGGCCCTTTGCTGGAGGAGAACTTGGTGTTTCACGCTGCGGAGAACCAAGTTCAACGAACGCTGACTCTTCACGGAGGCTTCCGGACCACTTTTTGAGTTTGCTTGAGTAAATTTCATTCTCTTCCTTCATAATTGAATCTTTTTTTTTTTTTGCAGTACGCGGGCCTCTCACTGTTGTGGCCTCTCCCGTTGCGGAGCACAGACTCCGGACGCACAGGCTCAGCGGCCATGGCTCACGGGCCCAGCCGCTCTGCGGCATGTGGGATCTTCCCGGACCGGGGCACGAACCCGTGTCCCCTGCATCGGCAGGTGGACTCTCAACCACTGCGCCCCCAGGGAAGCCCCATAACTGAATCTTTTGATCTTCTCTGATGTTACATCTTTCTTTTCTCCCTTGATGCTATTTCAGATAAAGTTTTTCTCCTGGTGAAGACGAGTAGCTATGTATTTTCCTAGGGTTTTGTGAATAGTCAGGGCATAAACTTTGCCTGCAGTGTCTGACAACAGCCATATTCTTGGTGTCTCCTTAGGTGGCCATAAAAGTCATCGACAAGAAGAGAGCCAAAAAAGACACCTATGTCACCAAAAACCTTCGGCGAGAGGGGCAGATCCAGCAGATGATCCGCCACCCTAACATTACCCAGCTCCTTGACATCTTAGAGACAGAAAACAGCTACTACCTGGTCATGGAGCTGTGTCCTGGGGGCAACCTGATGCACAAGATATATGAGAAGAAGCGGCTGGAGGAATCCGAAGCCCGCAGATACATCAGGCAGCTCATCTCTGCGGTGGAGCACCTGCACCGGGCCGGGGTGGTCCACAGGTAAGGGCCACTGGCTGATGGCCAGTTCTGTGCTGAATGGATGGCACTGTGTTTCAGCGTGCTCCAAGCAAGGTTGAATCCTTGCAGCATGTTTTACAGTTCTTCTGCAGTTTTGTTTCATGGACTTGTTTTGTGAGTCGGGTTAATGCTAACATGGGGTTAAAAGAATAATGTTTGAAGCCAGAGTTGCCTGGGTTTGCATCCTGGCTCTCTCCTTTCATTGTTGTGTGCCCCTGGGCTAGTTAGTTAACCTCTCTGGACCTCAGTTTCTTCTTCTGTAAAATGGGAATATTCATGATACTTATCTCGTGGTTGGTATAAGGGGAAATGAGTTAATATACAGAAAGAGGGACTTCCCTGGTGGTCCAGTGGTTAAAACTCCACTCTCCCAAGGGAGGGGTCCTGGGTTCGATCCCTGGTCGGGGAACTAGATCCTGCATGCCGCACGGCATGGCGAAAAAAAAAAAAAAAAAAGAAGAAAAACTATATATTTACAGAAAGAGCTTGGAACAGCGTTTGGTACATAGTAAGGGGCATGTTCAGTGTTGGCCGCTCTTATTATTATTATTTGCAAAGTAATGAGAACAGTTGCTCAGGTGCCTGAAAGAAGCATCAATGTTAAGATGGCGTGAGATTGTTTTTCAGCAAGTGATGGTGCTTTCATTGTATTTGCTTTACATATGGTAGTTGCTTAATAGCTGTTTCATTCAATGGAATTGAATCACCACGTGAAGTGTGAACTTGCCCTTGAAAGTTAGGCATGTTCTCCATAAGCCAAACCAACCTTGCAAATAATTATGAAAATCAAACTTTTTTTAAAAAAACAGCCTGTTCCTTCCTGTGGAGGAGATTTGCAAGCAAACTGAGCAGAAACAGGATTCTTAGCAGCGTTGCCGTTGGTGGTGGGTGCTGACTTTTAGTGCTAAACTAAATAAGGTCAATACGATACAATAAAATAAAAAAATGAAAGCGCCCTCTTTCCGTCCCAAGAAAGTGTTGACTTCACCAATAAATGCATAGTTTTTCCTTCATGGAATTATAATTCATAATTACTCTGGGTTGTTGAGAAAAATTAGGGCTCATGTTTGATGCTCATTTACAAAAGCAAGATCGAGGAATTATATATATATGCACACACATACGTTTAAAATTTTTTGTATTGAGATACAACTCACAAACCATAAAAGTCCCCATTTTAAAGTGTACAATTCAGTCATTTTCAGTATATTCGCAGAGTTGTGCCTCTATCACCACTGTCTAATTTTACAATATTTCCATCACCCCAAACAAGAAACCCTGTACCCATGGGCAGTCACCCCCCATTCCCAGCCCTCCCAGCAGCCCCTGGTAGTAACCATTAATCTGCTTTCTGTCTCTATGAACTTGCCTATTCTGGACCTTTCATATAAATGGAAACAATATGTGGTCTTTTATGAGTGGCTTCTTTCACTTAACTTTACCAATGTGATTGGCACCGGGGGATGCTCTGCCTTGTGTGCCTGAATCTGGGACACTGTGGGGAGGTCCTGGGCTTGGGTGGGGGGACACTGGGAGGAGGTCCCGGGCTCGGGAGGTCCCCTGTTGGGAGGTCCCGGGCTCAGGGGCAGAGGGGTGACACTGGGGGGAGGGAGCCAGCCAGGTCCCATTCAGGCACATCCTTTTCTCACTAAGGTAAGAAAACCTCTCCTTGTACATATTTTTAGTCACACACATTGTCACGAAATCACGATTCATTAGAAGTCTTTGAGTTTCGATCAGCAAGGAAGGGAACATTCAGAAATTTTAAGTGAATAACACTATTTTTGGCTCTTTCCAACAATACCCTTGTGTAACCTGCCGTGTCAGAGCTCTGCCGTTATTAGGAGAATGATGGTCGTAAGTGCTCCTGGTTCTGTCTTTGGTGATTGAGATGACAAAGGCAGAAACCTCACGAATGAATCAGCTTGGGTTACCCACTCGGCTGGTCACGGCAGAAAACAGAACCCGGGAAAGAGCTTTCCAAGAGACTCAAGGTGTTATTACAAGGGTTTCGTCCCGTCAAAAATCAGATGTGCACCGAGCTTGGAGCTTTGAGGACAACAAAGGGAAAGCCAGCAAAGGCTGTGCATCGCTCGCTGGTCCCTCCCACAGGAAATTCTCAACAACCCTTTTAAAGTAATTTTAACAAAATCCAATCCCTCTCAGTGCAATTACTGTCAGAATGTCAAAGGAATGAATTTAATAATGTTTTGATAGCAAAGACGGTGTGCTTTTTCTCTCTGATCTCCAGCATTCTACTTCTTCCCCCCTCCCTGGAAATATATTCACCAGCCAATAGTGGCAAAGGCTCAGATCTTTTAAAGTTAAGGAAGATTGCAAATACAGGTGTCGTTTTGAAGGAGTTCTTTATTTTCTTCTCTAGAACTCATGTTAATGAGTGTCACCTATGCACACATGGGCATAGGTGATTAGGTGATTGAAACAGCACAGGAAAATGTTTGTTTAGAATATATTCATGGGTGGCTGTACCTGGAATGTCTTGATTTTAAAAGGTTCTATACGTCTCATTTTTAGCAGCCGTAATCTGGCTGGTATCCTATATGCTGTAGCCTTTTTCAGTGGTGGAGAATCTTCTCCTTTATGCTACGGAGGTGGAGTGAATTTCATAAATTATCTTGAGGTTAGATTTTTCAAATGAGTAAGAGAGTTTAGATAGCATTTCAGAGATGTCCCGGAGTCCCTAGCGGGAAGAGTTCTGAGCAAACAGATTGGATCATCCAAAAGGATTTAGGATGAATTTTGGTGGCTGCATTATATGATTTAAAGGGCTTTTGGTTATGTGTTAGAGGATGCTTTAAAAAGCACAGTTCCTGATGAGGCTGGTACGACATCGTCATGTCATCATCATCAACTTAATGCCTAGCAGAGCCCTCATTTCCTGTGAAATTAAATCTAAATATTTAATTATCTCCAGAACTATTTAAATATCATTTAAAGGAAGCAAAGCTTTAAAAATCTTGTAACTATTACAAGTAGAAGGGAAAAAAGGAAACTAAACGTCTATAAAGCAGATTTCCTTAGCTGGCAGAGAACTTCATTTAAAATTGGACCTGCCGTAGCTTCTGTGTCTTCTACAACAGGGTTGTTGTTCACTTTTGCAAAGTTAGAATATGGTCTTAACTTCTTCATTACACCATTTGAGGATTGCCTGAGATGCTTTCGGTTTAAAATCTAATGAGAGTTTTTTTTTTCTTTTTTTCATTTTCTCTTCCGGGCTCACCCAGCAGGGTACCAAAATCTGACGATTTTCCTCTTGTACAAAGAGCGTTGACTCTTCACATCCATCATCAAGAATACTGATTCTGCCAAGAGGCTACTTTGAGATTCCTCTGTTCATTCAAAATAACAAAGTCCAATCAAACTGTACAGACAGAACATACCTGGGTAACACAGTACCGCCATCCCCTAAGCAGGAAGAGACAAGCCATAGGGGCCCGAGGACCGGGAGAGAGACACAGACGATCAAAGTGAACGGGAGCCTGTGTGTCAACACGGCTGCTCCCAGAGCCGTGTCTGTATTCACTCATCAGTATTGGGGAAGGACCTTCTGCACTTGGGAGGACTGTGGGGCAAGAGAGGGGACGCTTCTTTGTTCTCATGGGCCTGACAAGAAGCAAGCCCCTCCTGTACTGGTGGGGGGGGTTTAAGAAGTTGTTGTAACTTTTAAGTTTCCTTGGAGAGGGGAGAAAGGGCAAGGCAGAAGAGAAGGGAGTGACTTCTGCTCACATCGGGGGCTGTTGGAGATACCAGGGCCTGAGCACATATCGGGAGGTGCAGGTTATATAGATCAGAGGTTTTTTGTTTAATTGAGTTTGAAAAAAACGTGACAACTTTGTGGACTGGGATGCACGGTCGGCCATGTGGATTTTAAAGCCAGACCGCCTGCGTCCACGTGCGGGGTCTACCACTTAAAAGCTGCACGGTTGCTGGACTCCCCTGGTGGCACAGTGGTTGAGAATCTGCCTGCCAATGCAGGGGATATGGGTTTGAGCCCTGGTCCAGGAAGATCCCACATGCCACGGAGCATCTAAGCCCATGCGCCACAACTACAGAGCCTGTGCTCTAGAACCTGTGAGCCACAGCTACTGAGCCTGCGTGCCACAACTACTGAAGCCCGCGTGCCTAGAGCCCATGCTCCGCAACAAGAGAAGCCACCGCGATAAGAAGCCTGCGCACCACAACGAAGAGTAGCCCCTGCTCGCTGGAACTAGAGAAAGCCCGCGCACAGCAACAAAGACCCAACGCAGCCAAAAATAATTAATAAATAAAATAAATAAATTTATGAGAAAAAAAAAAGCTGCACTGGACAAATCACTTAGGCTTTTTTGCCTCGCTTTCCAGAGCTACACAACAGATATGAGGGATTATCCACTTCATGTTGTTGTTGTGAGGATTAAATGAGTCAGTTCATGTAAAGTGCTTGACACCGAGACGCTTAGGAAGTACTGAGTACGTGTTTGCTGTAACTACTACTGAGTCCACCCATTCATTTTATCCACAGACGCTGAGTTCTGTGTGCTCAAGGCCTCACAGCTGTTCTCTGCTTGTACAGCCCTTGCAATCTTTTTCTTTTTCTTTTTTTTTTTTTTGTGGTACGCAGGCCTCTCACTGTTGTGGCCTCTCCCATTGCGGAGCACAGGCTCCGGATGCGCAGGCTCAGCGGCCATGGCTCACGGACCCAGCTGATCCACGGCATGTGGGATTTTCCCGGACCGGGGCACGAACCCATGTCCCATGTCCCCTGCATCGGCAGGCGGACTCTCAACCACTGCGCCACCAGGGAAGCCCCTGCCCTTGCAACCTTTGGATGAACCGTATTCATCCTTCGGGTCCCAGCTAGGAAGCGCATGTCCTCCAGGCTACGGCCCCCGGTCATAGATTCCCCGGTATCTTCTACTTTGATTTCCAAACACTTTTCACAAGATAACTGGCTTGTTTGCTATCTGTCTTCTGCATAGGCCACCATATAGCCCAGCGCCCAGCCCAGTACTCACTCAGAGAGACTTTGTTGGCTAAATGAAGGGAAACTGAACGGATACAGTTAGTGTCAGAGTTAGCACTGGGATGAAAGCTTTTGGTCACCCATTCATGTTCTTTCTGGAATATTCCATATTCTCCCTGGAATTTTAAGGGAGTTTCTTCATTGACTTCATACCAATTTGTTTATTTTTCAGGTCACAGTTTGTAGAGTGGCATCTTTTTAGTGAATGACCAGCTCTTTCATTTTATAAAGAGAATTTGTTTCCGGAGCATTGTAGGAACTCAATAAAGGTTTCATTTTGAATAAATAAATCAGGTCCATGCTTAACAAATTGTTCTTATGTTTTACCAAATTGCCCATCTTGTAAAGAAATCAAAGATTAAAACATCATTTGGTTTTAATACAGTGCTTCTGAAGTTAAAACCTAATCAAAAACGAAAACGAAAACAGAAACACCTCTTGTTCACGGCAAAATGCTTATCGCCTTGGGGAGTTATGTGCTTTTCTTGAATGCTTTATTCTTAGCTTATGACTGAAATCCATCTTGTGGCCATCTCCACAGGTACAGTGTTCTCCCCTAGACCTAATCCTCTGTGGGTTTGGTCCAGGCTCCCCACCTCCTGCCCGGGCCCCTTCTCTCTGACCTTTCCTTCGAGGGCTCATGTCCCCCAGTACTGTTTGCTTATCACCAAGTGAACCACTTAAGTCTTGCCTGGAGTCTTAGAACCTTTAACTTCACATCCTCCCCTGGCCACACCAGCCTCTCACCTCTTACCTATTAGTGGTTGCTCAGCTGGGAGTGGCCCATTTTCTCATTTCCGCCATGAATGGCCCTGCCAGGTGGCCCTTCTCATGAAGCCATTTTCCAAAGAAGAATCAGAAGTTCAGAGAGTTTAAGTAACTTGCCCAGGGCGGCTCAGCGGGTCAGTGAGAGAGACCCAGCCTCCAGAGCCTGTCTCCTTCCCTCCCCAGGCTGCCGTGTTGGACCAGGCCTTGCTCAGCCCCTCTACCCTGGGCCTTCCCCAGCTCCCCCATGTCTCCCCCCGTCCTCTTCTCCCTTCCCTGGAAGCCTGGCAGCCTCCATTTTATGCCCCTCAGTTCCTCACTTTCATCTTGGGTCTCAGCCCTGAGTGGCCCCTGGAGGCTCTCGAGTTTCCTGCCCCTCAGTTTAGGCCCGGGGTTAGAGGCCCGACCTTCCACCTTCACTGCATGCCCAGGTGAGGCCCAGGGGAGAAACTCTTCCTTCATTCCCATCCCAGTATTCTGGAAGCGTGTGTGTGCAGGTGCACACAGACACACGTACACACGAACACGTGTGCTCGCACACACGTGGGTGTGCGTGCAACACATATGCACACACGTGCAGTCTCATACGAGTACCCATACAGGGATGTGTGCTTTCCCTGTAAGCATGCACACACACATTCCCACTCAGGCCTCTGCTCTGCAGGTCCTGGCGATCCTGGCCCTCCCCTCCCCCATGGCGCCCCAGGACCCTGTGTTTGTTATGGCAACAGGGCCCTCCCCTCCACCCCTCAGTCTGGGAGGGCAGAGTTCCTTGTGCCCAGTCTCCAAATCTTAGAGATTATCATCTTTAAAGAAATGCAAGGAACCTCTGGGTGGGTGGGTGGGGAGGGGGAGGGGTGCTTGGTAGCCTGTGGGTGAACCTGTAATTATTAGTTGCAGCCTGTTCGAGCTTGTTCTTTTGAAATAACCTAGAACAAAGGGCTGGTGATTGGGGCTGTCCCCTTGGGCCTTCTCTCAATGTCTGGAAAGATGCCTACCCACCCCCACTCCCCACTCCCAAACACTGTAGGGAACAGGACCCAATGTTTGGTCTGCCGAGGGCTGCCATGATGAGTCCCACTGGGCATTTTTCCTGGAACTGCCCAGTTACTAGAGATGGGTCCAGAAGCCTCTGGGCCTGCACTCTGGGCTTGGCTCCCTCATGCTTTGCCAAAGGCCACTTCACTGGCTACTTTCCTTTGTTCCTGAGACACACCATTGCCACTCCTGTCCCCCAGCACTGTCCTAGCCAGTGGATCCTCCACATGTGCCCCATCCCCTTTCTTGCTTGTCCTGACTCCTCTTGGAAGCCCCTCTGGCCAAGGAAAAGCTATTTCCTCTCCATCCAGGGACCGTTTTCTTTCCTTCCCTTTGGCTTTCAGTTGCAAGTTCACACCACCTCAAGTTTGCCAGCCGCAGAGAGGAACTTCTCACACTGCAAGACGGGAGGAAGAGCCCTCCACTTCTGTCTCGTCTGCACAAAGTGCTAAGTCCAATCAAGGACCATAAATATGAAATTGAGCATTGCCCCATCATCAAGTGCAAACCAGTCAGCTGTCAGAACCTTCCTTCCCATCTGACAGATCTGACACTTAACACAGACGAATATTTTGCTTTCGGGATGGAGCTAAAAACCATGCTTTTCACATGGACCATGGGGGAGGTTTTCTGGATTATAGAGGCCTGCCAGTATATATGTGTGTGTGTGTGTGTGTGTGTGTGTGTGTGTGTATTATATATTTAAGGTACATTGTGATACACTCACACTAAAACCTTGTGAATAAATTCATCCTTCTTTTATTACTCATGTAGTTATCTCTCAGTTTTTGGCCTTTTGGGTCATATGTTGAGTAGCTGGGCAGAGGGTCTGAGTGGCCCACTGTGCTGAATGGATTCATAATTAACTTCAGACGGTAAGGATGTTCCACAGTGAACATCCTGAATGAGGTACTTGGTGGTAGCCATAGCATTCCTAGTACTGATCTCTCAGGAAGGGGGAACATATCCAAGAGCGACTTAAAAAATTAATAGATTTTATTTTTAAAAGCAGTTTTAGGTTTACAGAAAAATTGTGCAGAACTGCAGAGTTCCCACCTCCCTTCTACATTGTTTTCCCTATTATTAGTATCTTATGAAAGTGTAGGACATTGGTTACAATTGGTGAACCAATATTGATACATTATTATTAAGTAACACCCACAGTTTACGTTAGGGTTCATTAGGGTACATAGTACATTAGGATACTCTTTGTGTTATACATTCTATGAGTTTTGACAAATGCATGATGTCATGTAGCCACCATTATAGTATACAGAATAATTTTACCACCCTAAAAAAATGTGTTCCACCTATTCATTCTAGCCCTCCTCCTGCAACCTCTGGCAACCAGTGGTTTTTTTCACTGTCTATAGTTTTGTCTTTTCCAGAATTTGGAATCATACAGTATGTAGTCTGTTCAGGCTACTTTCTTTCATTTAAAAACATGCATTTAGGGTTCCTCCATGACTTGATAACTCATTTCTTCTTACGGCTGAATAATATTCCATCGTCTGAGATGTCCCCCAATGTGTTTATCCATTCACCTACTGAAGGATATCTTGGTTGCTTCCAAGTTTTGACAATTACGAATGAAGCTGCTGTAAACATTCGTATCCATAAGTTTTCAACGCGTTTGGGTAAATACCTAGGCTAAAATGACTTTTTAAAATATGATTTTAGACCCTTTTTTCCTAAAGAGTCAGAAGGAAAGTCTTCTTCCCCTCTTTCTAGATAAATCTGCAAAGACAAAGCAGGAGGTGGAAATAAAGCCAAAAGAGGTTGAATGTTCCCTTCATTTGGGTAGATTAAGTACATTGATCTGGGCAGATACTGATGTAGCTACCTTTCCATTAACTAGTCATGGAGGCAGCTTGATTGGTTATCACTGAAATCCTTTAGAAACCTTGACAAAAGGGTATGGGTAAACAGCCCATTAACCAGGTTTGTCCTGAGCATTTTTCCCAGGGATTGGGGTGGGTGGCTATGAGATGCCATGGGTGAAAAGAAAAACTGATTTCATTTTTCTCATTTCGCCTAACAATTACATTTTAATGCTTTCTCCCCTGGTTTTATGACATTTTCCCGATTTTAAAAGTGGGCTTTTTTTCTTCTACATTTTTCTCTTAGTTTTAGCCTTCTATTTATATCATTCTTCTAATCACTGTGGTTGTTCTCTGGGCTTTTGTGGCCCCAGAATTATCCAGCTTAGTCTTATTATTCTTGACAATTGTATTCTTTTACCTCACCTCTTTAAGCTGTCTTTCTTTATAGTATTTGTTCTGAACCAAATTTCTCCTTTAATGCCTTAGTGTGGCTTCCATGCTTCCCAGGGAAAGAGGTTTAATTTTGCTGGAAACAAACTGTGGCTCTCCTTTAGATTAAAATAATGCTGCTGCTTTATAATCAGTTTTCACAGAATCACAGTTTGGGCTATTGCTGGCACACTGTTTTTCTGAGTCTGTGCAAGTGGCTGGGAATTACCGTATATGCTTGAATATAAGGGTGTTGTCTTCTGTCCCCATCCTCTTCAGGAAAGAGGAAGTGCCTTACAGAGTGCTTGCAAAGTCTCTGGTAGTATGGGGGCACAATCTCAATTACTTTATTTTCAACAGCAAAGGACCAGTTAACCTTGACCTGACTCACTGATGACTTCGGGAACTCTAGAAGTCACCTGAGGAAACCAACAGAAAGGGAGGCATTTTGCGTGGCTTTAATAATAACTTCTAAAGAGATATGACTCACAATTGTGATAGTTTGTGAGACCACTCTAAAATCGATTCACTCAGCAGATAATTTATAGAGATTTTAAATGGGCTCTTGTTATTTAAATGACTTGGGATAATATTTCCAGCAAGCACGTCACAGACAGATTCGAAAAGTGCTTTATCTCAAATATCCAATCAACTTAAAGATCATCTTACACTGGAAACAGCGGGCGATTATTCTGCTGAATCATCTGAAGCAGGATTCATCCTGCCCCTGCCTGCCACAAGTTTGAATGAAATTGTGTTATAAAATGTGAGGGTGTGGGAACAATATTTCTACAATTAATTATGTTAAGATGATAGTATATGCTCTTAAATGGGATGGTGCAGCTTCATAGGTAAATAGTATAAATAGTCATTTGATAATTTCATTGCATTTCTAAAAATTATATATTTGTGTTTTCCAAAAACCCTTCTGAGGGGCAGGGTCCTCCCACTGGGAAAGTGAGGAGGATCATCTCGTATTGGGGGTCACCCTGCATTTGGACACACGTGACATCTTTTAAAGCCTGGCACAGTTTTTCAAGTGTATCGTTTCATTTGAATTGAAGTGCAGGCATACAATTCTTCCCGTTGGTGGTGCATGTGGATTAGAGACTATCGATTTACCTTCCCCAGCTGCCAGGTTCAACGCGATCTCCCTTATTCAAGTGTCCAGCCTTAAGGCTACCGGCCACCTTCCAATTTTGAAAGCCACTGGTCACTGTTTAGAGCCCACCTTTTTCTGCACTTGACTCCTTAACTCTTCTTGTCTTGAAATGCTGCCCTTTGGTCGTCCTGTGCCAATACTTCCCCGACTCTTCCTTCCCAGCCAGCTCTGAATGTCGGTGTTCCCACCAGCATGTCCTCCTTGGTCTTTTCACCCTCATTCTCTACCCTCTCCCCGGGCATCTCATGTCCTTTCCAGGCTCAGCTTCTACCCACACTGAGGTTGAGAATTGGTAGTCTGTAGGCTGGATCTTGCCTGCAAGGTTGGCCCACGCACTGTGATTGTTATTGTTGTTTTAAATGTGAATTTGTTGCCAACCTTTAAAAAACTGGGATCGAATCTAGATTTCTGGCGTCTCTTGGGAAGCAGGATGAGGTGGCAGTGCTGGGACCAAGCTGTGAGCCACTGTCCCCGTTAACTGGGACACTTTTGCTCTCCTGGCTACCACGGTCCTAGCAACTGCTGCTCCCCTTGCCTCTGCACTTTGAAGAATTGCTATCAGTTGCCGTTTTTGTTTATCATGACCACACTATTCTAGTCCTAACAATAGAGATAAGAGGACAAAAATAATCCTATTGGCCATGTCTCTATTCAGAAGTGGGAAAATAAAAGCTGGACCAAGAATGCTGTGTTTCAAAACAATGGAAGAAATCATTTTGTGTGTGTATAGAAGGGAAGAACATTCTTACATATTTAATGTTCATGGTGTGTCTGAATTGACAGGCTGCAACTTAAGATGCCCATAGTCATTGACATAGCTGGTTTATACTTTTGCCCGTGTTTTTTCCTTCTGAAATCCCAAACGATCTCTTTGGTAATGTAGATTCATTGGTATTTGCTGAGTATGGAATGTGCAAAGGTACTGGGGCATAGTGGTAAGCGAGGCAGACATGTTTCCTGCCTTCAAGGGGCTTACAGTCAGCTTGTACAGATACCACAGGCCCCTCACACTCAGCATGACCCTGGGTGCATTTCTCCCTCCCACCTTCTGAATCATCTCAGTGTCCATGATCAAAGTCCCCAATCTGATTAGCGATCTTCATTCCATCTGCAAACTTAATTTCCTTTGGTCATGTAATGTTAACCTATCCTTGGGCATAATACCAAGGATTAGGACCCTGACATCTTTGGGGTCTACTTTTCTACCCACCATAATAGCTGCTTGCAAAATAGATTAATTTATTATCACTTGCCAATTTGTGGATTGGGCTCCAAGCATGGAGGTTGTAGGACTGATAATTACGTTAGCTTTCCATTTTTTTTTTTAAACTATTGCCCTGAATCTTCCTTACTCTGGCTGGTTTTGCTCACCGTGTCACAAACATGTGGCCACATTTGTATTGCCCTGACTGTTGTAACAGTGCCTGCCTTGAATGATGCTTCCACTGTCTCCTGGTCTTATTAACTTCCAAGTTTCAGCTTTGGTCCCATTTCTTTTGGAAACTTATTTGTTCTGCCCTTCTTGCTCCCCATCTTATCTGAAATCCTTTAGCTTTTTCAGTCTGCAGCAATTACTTATATCATGTTTTATAAATATTTACTTATTGATTGTGTGAGTTTTGGCAGAAAGCCTTATGGGTTGGTTCACAGTGGCTCTAAAACAGTTTGTTTCCCTTCAGAAGCAAAATGTTATTCCACTATTTCAAGTGCTTATCTGAAATGTTGTATGGTTTTGTTTATTTCAGAGACTTGAAGATAGAAAACTTGCTGCTAGATGAAGACAATAATATCAAGCTGATTGGTATGACTTTTTTTTTAAAGCAAGATTATCCTTTAAGTGCTGTGTTACCAATTCTCAGTTATTTGTTTCTGACTTTGAAAATTATCATGATCTATTTCTAATCCCCAGACAATACTTCTAGTTCACCTCCTTTTACCTGCAACATTTAACAATGGTTTTGAAAAAGAAAATTAATTTTAATAATTTAGACCTAAAACATGTTCTTAGGATTCTTCAAACTTCTGCTTCTCTGTTAATTCAGATGGAGCTGAACTTATTTATAGGGGTTCTTTTTATCTGAATTCACGAAAAAGCTTCTTAAAAATAGTGGAAAATAGTTTGGTTCAGAAATTCTGCCCTTAGCTTGGCCATGCCTTATTTTACTTTTCAGTGAATGTAGAGGCACTGAAATAAGGGGGAATGTGACCTACCTTCTCATTTTAATATCTTTAGCCAAGCCCTGTAGTACACTGATGGTCGTGCAAAGAGAAATCCCCACAGAGGGATCCTTTAGAGGTCTGTCCCAATCAGAAGGAGGTTCCAGAATGGAGTCAGTCATAATTGGTTCACAAGTCAGGGTCCAGAAGAGAATTCACTCCATGGCTTATTCTCTAGAATTCTGCTTTTGTTTGCCTGTTTTGTTGCTCTTGGCAAAATCTCAGGGCATCATTTTTCCACCCAGATATTAGCATCATCTTTTATTCCTTTCTTTCTTTTCCCATCTCAAGTGCAAGTAATTTCTTCCACCTCAATGGCTTGGAAAAACTTTATATTAGAAGAAAAGAGAAGGATCAACAGAACTTTGTGAATTTTAACTTTTGTACCCAAGAAGGAAATTTTGTTTTTCAAATACTGAAAACCATCTCAAGACTTTTTAAAACATATAATTCGGGCTTCCCTGGTGGCGCAGTGGTTGAGAGTCCGCCTGCCGATGCAGGGGACACGGGTTCGTGCCCCGGTCTGGGAAGATCCCACATGCCGCAGAGCGGCTAGGCCCGTGAGCCATGGCTGCTGAGCCTGAGCGTCCGGAGCCTGTGCTCTGCAAGGGGAGAGGCCACAACAGTGAGAGGCCCGCCTACCGCAAAAAAAAAAAACAAAAAAAAAAACAAAAAAAAAACATATAATTCAAGTGACCAATTATATTCTTTGGAAGCCCAGTTGGCTTCCAACCCAGTAACAGTCAAGAGGCTGCAAGGGACTCCAGACCCCTTGGCTGGGTGATTAGGCACCACTGACAGGTGTTGATAAATACACCCATTATTAGGAGATTAACAATTAAGAGGAAACCAGTTTTATTCCTCCAAAGATTTTATAGGAGGTATTGTTAAAAGATTCCTGAATGATTCAAAGACTTTTTTTTTTAATCAAATTGTTTTACTACTGCATTTGAGTTGTCCTGAGGGCCAAATGCAGCAGCACTAAACAAGGCAGACATTGAAATGCCTGCCGGATGTCTTTCTGGTCCTGGTTTCCGGGATGGGATCTGTGGCATTAAACAAAGCCATGTCCTGGTGAGGGGGCTGGTGAGGAACGGAGGAAAGGAGATTGTTTTTTAGGTTCCCTGGCAGGGTGACCTGGAACTTGTCTTTGGAAAGTGTGTAGGTGACAATCACAGAGTTGCCCTAAAGCTGCAGAGATTGTAACAGGTTGTGTGAAGGCTGGATGTCCATGACCATACGAGTTAGAATAATTCACTTCCCCTGCGCACTGTCTATACCGAGGCTGGTAATTCCAGCAAAGAGCAGGCCACCGGCAGGGGGTCTCCCTACCCACTCAGCATCCCCTACACTGTTTCTTCCCTTCACTTTGCCTCGCTGTCTGCCCCTGTGCTCGCTTTCCCTTCTCTCTCTTCAATTGTAGCCCTAGACGACCATTTGTGAGAGTATACAGTATTGAAAAGCACAGATCTTTTCATTGCTGGGAAGATCCTCGAAGAACCAATCTCTGTCAACAGCAGATGCATTTAATAAGTAGCTCACAGATTGGCTGCATAATAAACCCTCTTAGAGGAGACCTGTACAAATAAGATGAAGACAGGATGGACCTAAATTAGAGCCCACAGTTGCCTTGGGATGAGTGGTGGACCCTTTGGATACCAGGGACCATTTTACTCAGTCATCATCTCCCAGCTTGGCAACCGCTGGATTGGTACCCACGCAGGGATTTCAGCTCATCCAGACAAAATGGACCATGTCAGAAACCAGGTGTCAGAAACTGGAATTCCCAAAATTGCTGGAAAGGAGGCTCTGATAATTAGAGGTCCCTTTGTTAGAACTTTTCACTTGGCGCCTTCTTCTCTCATGATCCGCTAAAACCAAAGCGCGCTAACATACATCCTAATGGAAAGAGACATTATGCCATCCCAGAGGGCAGCTGGGAATTGCGTTTTGTTTAGCAGAATCTGCGTTTCTTCCTTTTTTTCATAAAGAGGAGGCCAAAGGAGGGGAGGGAAGATGCTGGAGGCAAGGAAGGCCCAGTGTCTTGTGGGTTTTCTTGCCCCTGGGTTGGGCAATTTGGATCAAATGTCTCTACAACTGTCCTTTTGCAACTTGAAAGGCCTTTGAACCTTTTCTTCAAAGGAATTACCTAGTTGTTTATTCAAAGGTTGATTATAGCTATTACCATTTTCTCTTAATAGTTTCTCTTTGAAATAATCTGATTTAAATAAATTTACTTAAGCCATGTAAGCCATGTTTCAAGTTAACTAGAATTAGCTGGAATGAGATTTGATTTAATCAGGATCCTTCCCCCGCACCCCCTTTAAAAAAAAAAAAAAGCAGTTTGATGTTTTTAGTTTAGTATAATCTTAAAATGTATCAGCCACAACTTAAAACGATTTTGCACTTCAGTTTTCCAAAACAGCGTTCACTTGGACGTCTTTTGAAATTCATTGTGTAGCTCCCAGAAAATTGAGTGATAATTGGCTTATGCGTTTACCAAATCTAATTGAGGCAGACCCATGTGACATTACTGGGAGGCGAACTTCTCCCCAGTTTCACAATTCTAATTATAGGCATATGTGTAAACTTTTAATAATTACAGTTATGAATGTGAAACACATTAGTTATTTCTCTACAATATATTTTAAATGAAACCCTTTCGGCTAGGTCAACATAAGTCACTTAAAATGTAGATTTTATCTTCTCCATTCCCCAGCTCCCCTGCTTATTTATCTTCTTGAAACTTAAGACAAGGCAAGACGCTGTGCGCACAAGCTTGCCTGGGAGCAAAGGGGGGTGATCTGGTCTCTTATCTCCCCTCCCCCGCCCTCTTTTAAGATCAAGCACTTTGTTGTAGACCCCAAGTCAGGAGGTGAGGGAGTAATTGAAGGAGTTAATGGAACCCCACGGAGATTCGAAAGGGAGGCTTTTAGTTTAGGGGCTCTCAGGAGATTGGGCCTCTAACATGACTGTTAAAGAAATGTTCCTTGAAATGTTGGCCCAGTTAATATGATGTGTATTCCATGGTGCTACCTCTCCATCTTACCGTACATAGTGGGTACTCTTTACACATCGGTTGTCTCCTTAAATTTCCTTTGGCAATTCTAAACGACCATTCAGTTTAAAGCTCAATATGATTTTTCTACTTATGTTCCCCCCACTTCTCCTACTTCAGTGATACTACAGGGTGAGACCTGAGAGCAGCGGCCCTCAGATCCTTTTGAACAGAGATCTCCCCCTAATCCAAGAGAGCCGTGGAGCCCCTGAAGGGCTTTTTTGGGCAGGTTATGTGCGGCCTGCTAGTGCAGGCTGGGCCGATGGGAAAAGAAATCGGGGCCTTTTTGTCCCCCTATTTGTCAGGGTGGGAGTGGCAGAGGAAGAGAGGAAGAGGGAGATTAAGAGAAAGGAATAAAATCATATTTTAAAAAACTCCCCCAAACAAAAGAAGAGTCAAGTATGTGAACAGGCAGCGTTCCTGGTTGGTTTCCTCACCCCACTTTTGGTTCTGATTCTTCATTCGAATCTTGAGCTGAAGAGTTTGGGTGATCTTCAGAGCCCTGATGTATTTTCAGAGCTCTGCTTGGATGGGGTTCTATTTATTTATTTTTTTAAATTTTATTTATTTATTTTTGGCTGCTTTGGGTCTTCGTTGCTGCACGTGGGCTTTTTCTAGTTGCGGTGAGCAGGGGCTACTCTTTGTTGCCGTGTGGGCCTCTCATCGTGGTGGCTTCTCTTGTTGCGGAGCACGGGCTCTAGGCACACAACAGTAGTTGTGGCTCGCGGGCTCAGTAGTTGTGGCTCGCGGGCTCTAGACTGCAGGCTCAGTGGTTGTGACGCATGGGCTTAGTTGCTCCGTGGCATGTGGGATCTTCCTGGACCAGGGCTCGAACCCATGTGCCCGGCATTGGCAGGCGGATTCCTAACCACTGAGCCACCAGGGAAGTCCTGGGGTTCTGTTCAGAAGCGCTCTTTCCTTACACGGCTTACACCAGCGACTGTGGGGAGAATTTTTGGTGGTGCATCTTGACCTGTGGTGTGTGAGTAACTTCGTGGACTCGCAGCACTGACCCACCCTGTGTCTCTCCTTTCCTGAGCTTTTCTACAGCTTTCACAAGAGCCGTGGCTTTGCAGGTAGAGACGTGTTAGCCTCAAGGAGAAAACAGTCAACGAAATTAGATGTATATCTTGCCAGTTGAGAAAGTGCAAGGGTTTTGTTCCCGATGTGGAGCCTGTCTCTGACCACAGCCCCTTTCTGACTGAGCCCGGGGGGGAGCTGAGCCTTCTGTTTGGGGACCAGAACCATAATATTTACATTGAAGTTCAAAGGGGGAGCCATGCTCTTAATTCTTCAATCAACAAAGATTGAGGAAAGATATCAGATGAGGACCTAACACTAACAGCCCTCTAATGACCTGTCAGTTGCAGGATCTGTAAGATCAAAAGTAAACACAGCACAAAAGGCACAATGGACCCAGTATGGCTTTAGATGCACTGGGTGCTTCTTTCTTCTTCCCCCCTGCCTTAATCATCCAGGAGCAAAGCAATGCTAGGAGGTCCTTTAGTCTAGTTCTCATTGCTATCTTTCTGGCGTTATTTTTCCGGCCAACACTCAGCGTTGTCTGAATTGTTGGGTGTATTTTTCCCCCCTCTTCAAATCACCATATGTTGCCTCTTGCATTGGGAGCATTTTTAAGAGACTTGCATGAAATGAAAGCATTCGGCCAAAAAAGTCAACTCTAACTGGGTGGGATCGCATGTCACCTGGGGTGACACCAACACCAGCCAGAGAAAATCAATCTTCCTTCGGCTTTTTCCCACGTGGCCACTTGGAAGCCAGCAGGCTGACTCCAAGGACTTCTGCTCGTTTTCTCCTTCTGCTTTAGTCCTAGAAAGCAAGCCTGTCTTTTTTCTGGATGACTCATTTCCAAGATTTCATGAAAATATGTTTTGGTTCAACATACTTTTTAGCTCTCGCTGGATTTGACTGTGAGGCCTGATAGAAAATGTTTCCAGTTCAGCAAGGGAACTTTTGTCTTGAGACCCATATCCAGAGGTTACGGTTCACAGCTGCTGGGTTTCCTTTTGGATGTGAAATGATGTGTTAGCCCGAGAGAATGTTTCCTTTCCTGCTGCTTCCCCCAACCCTCCCCCCTTTTTCATTTCCATGGTTTTCTAATTCAGGGCTGGTTTTGTCCTCCCCTCTTTGCAGACTTTGGTTTGAGCAACTGTGCCGGGATCCTGGGCCACTCCGACCCATTCAGCACACAGTGTGGCAGCCCCGCGTACGCCGCGCCCGAACTCCTTGCCAGGAAGAAATACGGCCCCAAAATCGATGTCTGGTCCATGTGAGTTACTGAGCTTCTCAGACTGAATGCGCCCTCCTGGTGTCTCCGCTGTTCCCTTCTTATGAAATAACCTTTGAGTAGTTGATGAGCATGAATTGTAATTATAGGCTCTGGGATATATATGCAGTGATTCTTTGGGGTCCTGATTTCCACCTCTGTTCTTTCTGTCTTTTCTCCACCAACTGCCCGAAAGGCCTTTATTAAAATTCATTAACGTGCTGGAAGGGAAGAAGACAGAGCCGTGCCCTCGCCGCGATCATGTTCTGATTTCACGAATCACTCATGTCCTTCCCCTGCTTGGAGTCTCCCAAAGCTTTCCATCAGCATCAGCATAAATCCCAGCCTTGGTGCCTGGCCCCCCACCTCATGGGTCTGCCCACCTCTCCTGCCTCTGCACCTATCACCCCCCCGCCTCTGCTCACGGTTCTTCACACATGTCGGCTTCTGTTTTGTCTTCCCCACCTCTGGGCTTTGCACTCGCTATTTCTTTTCTTTTATTGAAATATAGTTGGCGTATAATATCGTATTCGTTTCAGGTGTACAACATAGTGGTTCGACATTCGTGTGTATTACAAACTGGTCACCACAATAAGTCTAGCAACCATCTGTCACTGTACAGAGTTATTGCCATATTATTGACTCTATTCCCTATGCTGTAGGTTACATCGCAGTAACTTATTTATTTTATAACTGGAAGCTTGTGCCTCTTAATCCCCGTCACCTATTTTGCTCAGCCTCCCCCCTCCCCCTCCCCCCTGGCCAGCACTTGCTGTTGCTTTTGCCTGGAATGCCATTTCCCAGCTCTCTGAATGGCCCGTCCACTCCCACATTCCAGTGCTAATCCAGTGTCACCACTGCGGGCGTCCATCTCTTGTTCCAGGGATGCCTCAGCACCTGGCACAGAGCCTGGGCTGGAGAGGGATGGAGGGAGGGAGGAAGGAAGGTAGAAAAGAAGGAAGGAAGGAAGGAGGAAAAGGAGAGAAGGGAGGGAGGGAGGGAAAGAGGGAGGGAGGGACAGGCACTTCATCCAGGTGAACAGAAGCTAGAGGGTCAGGGGCTAAACCTGGCAGAGGAAGCAGACAAAGGAATGTGAGACAGTGAGGGGATTTCAGGAGGTTCTGGTTGGAGATTATTCAGAGGAGCCAGAGACGAGAATGTGATTCTGGGGGCACCAGAATTCCCTGAACTTTCCCAGAAAGGGCCAGCTCTCCCTGGAACCGCAGCTCTGTTTGTTCAGCCAGCGGGTGAGACCGTTAGTGGGGGATCAGCTTCCGTTGCTGAGGGCTCGGAGTTAACTGTCCCCTTTGCTCCTCAGGACACCCTGTGAGGCGTGCTCTTACCCTCTTTTACACAGACAGGAGGGCAGCTCTGTGGTTAGTGTGGCCCAGAGCCACCCAGCCTGTAGGTGTGGGAGCTGCGCTTTGCACTCAGGGCTCTTCACGCCTCAGCCTGAGCTCCCGGTTCCTTCCCTCTCTCCAGAGGATGTGTGAAGGCTGCAGGTGGAGAGGGTGCCGTGTGCTGCTGACTTGCTGGGGGCCACTGGGGTAGGGGGGAGTGGCAGCAGGAGGCAGAGGATATCTTCTCTTTGAGGTGCACTGGGTGGTGTGACTGGCAGGGCTAATCCCAGACTCTTTTTATCCTGTGCCCAGACGGGCCTCAGAATCCTTCTCAACACAGCCCTCCAGGCAGCCAACACCAATGGATCAGAGTCAATACACAGGTGAAAGCCATTCTTGGTGTCATAAGTGTCTGGCACGTAATCTGCCCTTAATAAGTATTTATTTATTAATGGGTGAATATGAAAGTTTGAGTCTATAATCATTCTCTCTCCTTAACAGTTAGGGAACGTATTTAGGCTAAATGGAAAGCTTTGAGAGGGATGATTTGTATACCAAAAAAAAAAAAAAAAAAGTGGAGAATGGGGAGTCTGAAAGACCAGGGGTTCAGGGTTGTCACCTAACTGTGGTGACAGGCAGTGGGGTGGGCGACATAGTGATCAAAGGGAAAGAGAGGTTGGAGAAGGAGTGACAGTCTGCTCCTGAGGGGACTGGACAATACAGTGTCATCCCTGGTTGTCATGGTGATGAAGCTCCGCCTGTGTGAGAGGGACCCTTCGTGGCCCATGACTAACAAAGCAGGCATCTCCGCAAAGTCTAGAACTGCTGCTAGAAGGCAGGAAGGAAGGAAGGAGCCAGCGGATTGTCAGAGCTGTAGGAGAGCGCCTGGCCTTATAACCAGCCTGGGGTCACGCGTCCCCTTGTGCTAACACTAAGATGGGGACAAATCATTTATCCTGTGTGGGGAAATACAAAGGAAAATGAACAGCACAGGCTGCAAAGGGCAGCACCATCCGAGGGTCAGTATTAAGCTCGGACTTTATTCCCACCTCTTCTTCCAAGTCCCTTGACGTGGGAAAGGAATCCACATTTAGTGACCACAGATGCTCCACTTCTTAGTTTTGGGGTCCCATGATTAAAATAAAGGGGGGCTTCCCTGGTGGTGCAGTGGTTGAGAGTCCGCCTGCTGATGCAGGGGACACGGGTTTGTGCCCCGATCCCGGAGGATCCCACATGCCGCGGAGCGGCTGGGCCCGTGAGCCATGGCGGCGGAGCCTGTGCGTCCGGAGCCTGTGCTCTGCAACGGGAGGGGCCACAGCAGTGAGAGGCCCGTGTACAGCAAAAAAAAAAAAATAATAATAATAATAAAATAAAATAAAATAAAATAATAAAATAAAGGGACTTGGGACTTCCCTGGGGGCACAGTGGTTGAGAATCCGCCTGCCAATGCAGGGCACACGGGTTCGAGCCCTGGTCCGGGAAGATCCCACATGCCATGGAGCAACTAAGCCCGTGTGCCACAACTACTGAACCTGAGCTCTAGAGCCCGCGAGCCACAACCACTGAGCCCGCGCGCCACAACTACTGAAGCCCGCATGCCTAGAGCCCGTGCTCCGCAACAAGAGAAGCCACCACAATAAGTCTGCGCACTGCAATGAAGAGTAGCCCCTGCTTGCCGCAACTAGAGAAAGCCCGCGCGCAGCAACGAAGACCCAACGCAACCAAAGATAAATAAATTAAAAAATAAATAAATAAAATAAAATAAAGGGACTTGGTCCATTGCCACCTGCTGCATCGCCATCCATCCAGTGACTCTACCCAGAAGTAATGGTGGCCTCGGAGGAGGACAAGTAAAGGGGAAGCTGCAGAAGGAATGGAGATGACCCGAGACCAGGATGCCCGGACTCTCGCCTCCCGCCTTCACCCTGGCTGCTGGCCTGGTGGGCTGTGTCTGGAGCAGCTGGACACTTCTTTGCTAACCTCCACTTAATCACATTTTCTTTCAAGAAGATGATGTGCAGCTGAAACTCTCCTGAAAGCTCTAATCGCGCCATATTCTTAGTCATGATACCATCAAGTAATGTATGTGAAAGCCTTTGATAAACGGTTATACACTTTACAGACACTGGGCTTCAGCTGATCACGGCAGAGCTCTGGAAGCCCGTGTGGGATGCGTCCAGGTAGACCAGAAACCGCAGCCCCTCGAGTCCCTGTTCTGGTGCCCTGAGGTGGGGAGTTGAGGTGGAGTAAATTCTTACCCTTGCTCAGCTACAAAGGGTCATGTTTGATTCCTTCTTAGAAATGAGGTTTCCCCAGAGCAGCTCTGTGTTAGCTGACTCTCTGGAACATTCCATAGGGGATGAGACCACATGACCCACACCTAATTCACAGGGTTGGTATAAATTCAGCCCTTTTTAGAAGCTGTTGATAAAGCTTGAAAAACAAAAGGAAGCTATGTGAGCCCTATATTGGCTTACTAGAGATTTGTTCATTCAGCAGATATTTGTGGAGTCAGGCCCTGTGCTGAGTTCCGAGTGCACAATGGTCCGTCCTGCTCCTGTAATGATCACTGTTAACCCTCACATACCTCCCGCCAAGTGACGAGCAGCGTTCCAAGGGCTCTGCGAGTTTTAGCTCATCTCATCTGCCTCACAACGCTTCAAGGGAATGCTTTGTTGTCCCACTTTACAGATGAGGACACTGAGGCATGAATTGCTGAAGGCACTTGCCCAGATAACACACACAGCTGGTGCGCGATCAAGCCAAGATGGCCTGAGGTGGTTTGACTCTGGAGTCTGCCTTTAATCGTCAGCCTCTACGGCTTCTACTATGTTGTACTTCCTCTTGTAGGGTTTACAAACTAGTGGGGCAGACGGACAATTTTTTAAAAAGCTGTAAACTCAGTGCAGTAATGGCTGTGGAAGAAGTGGGCGGGATGCTGGGAACAAGGGTGGGGGTGGCCTCTTGAGAAGACCTCAAAGCCAAATCCTAAGTATGAGAAGAATCAGCTATGGGAAGAAGAAGGTGTGGGAGAAGGCTGTAGGCAGACAGAACAGGATGTGTGAAAGCTGTAGAGTGGGAAGGGGTGGGAAGGGGTTTGACTTTGCCCTAAAGGTAGTGAGAGACTACTGGACAGTTATAAGCAGGTGGGTAACAAAAAGTTATGGATTGAATTGTGTCCCTCCAGAAAAAGGTATGTTGGAGTCCTAAACCCCAGGACCTCAGAATATGACCTTACTTAGAGATCGGGTCTTTAATGAGCTAAATGAGGTCATTAGGATGGGCTGTAGTCCAATATGATCGTGTCCTCACATAAAGGGGACATTTGGACACAGAGAGAAGACTATGTGACAATGAAAGCAGGGATCAGGGTGATGCATCTAGAAGCCAAGGAACCCCAGATGGCCAGCAAACCACCAGAGGCTCGGGGAGCAGCAAGGAACAGATGCTCATTCACTGCCCTCAGGAGACACTGACACTGCCAACACCTTCATCACAGACTCTGCACCTCCCGACTTGTGAGATTTCCTTTGTTTAAGCTCTGCAATCTCAGGAAAGGTGAAAGGTGAGTAAAAACTCACCACTCCAGATCCCAAGAGCCATTCTCCTTCCCAGTGAATCAAGTGCACTTACTGACGAGTGAAACGGACTAGGTGAAGTCTTGGTTACCCCTCACAGCCCCCCAGCAGAGGTCACCAAAAGGTCAGACCATATACCGAAGTCTCAGTCCTTGCTGTTCCCCATACATCATTGGCTGCATGAAAACCAGAAACAAAATAAAACCACCACCATGTAGCATTTCATTCACATAATGGTGGGAGAGTCCCTGGAGCAAGAGAGGACAAGCCTTGGTGCAGAAGGACTTCTCAAGAGGCCTCTGTGTCACCTTTTCTCATGTCTCTTTGGGCAAAGCAGAGTGCGTGGCCAAGCCCAGAGTCAAGAGGAGAGAGAGATTCCACCCCCTGATGGGGGAGTAGCAAGGAATTTGTGGCCTTTGTTTGTTTGTTTTGCAATTGAACATACTTATCTACTCCTATGGACAAGTGTGTTCCCCCCAAAATTCCTATTTTGTAGCCCTAAGCCCCAGTGTGATGGTATTTGGAGGTGGAGCCTTTGGGAGGTCATGAGGGTGGAGCCTTCATGATGGCATTGGTGTTCTTTTAAGAAGAGCTTGCTCACTCCCTGACATGTGAGGACATGGCGAGAAGGTGGCCGTCTACAAGCCAGGAAAAGAGACCTCCCCAGAACCTGTCCACGCTGGCACCCTGATCCAGACTTCCAGCCTCCAGAACTGTGAGAAAATACATTTCTGGTAGTTAAACTACCCTGTCGGTGGTATTTTGTTATGGCAGCCCAAGCTGACCAAGATACTTGCTTACAGGTGACCTAGAAGTCTCACCTAAAAACAAATAGAGCATGTCAGGAAGCACGGTGCTGAGAACAAATGAGGCTGCCCAGCTGGGTTAAATTCAAGAAGGCATCAGAGGAGCCTTTAATCTGCTTCTGAGGGATGATGTGGAGTTTGCCAGATGGAGAAAAGGAGGGGAAACTTTCCAGGCAGAGGGAACAGCCTATGCAAAGGCGGGAAGTTGTGAAGAGTCTGATTCCTCTTGCTCTTAATCTTGGAGAAAACAAAGCTTCAGAACCTTCTTTAAGAGATTAATTTTCCACTGCTTTGGGGTGTTGTGTCTGAGATACTGGTTAGGTTTCTGTTTGGTGCCCACGACTTTGCGGGCGGCATTGGAAATGGAAAACCCAAAGAGAATTTAATTTTAAAGGCTGTTTAAAAAGAGAGTGAAAGTGGGACCAATTTTCTCCCTGGGTCAGACACCAGTATTATAAAACATCCTTTTTATTGTTCTGAATCAATAAAATGAAGAGTTTGCTTCCAAAATCAAAGCAAACTCCCGTCTCCAGAGGTTTTTTTTTGGACCTTGACAGATGGATGGGGCCTTTCTTCCAGACTTCTGACACTGACTCGGGAAGAAAACCAGCTTGTCATTCAAGGAAACCTTGGGAGAGAAAGCTCTTCCCCACAAATGGAGCCCCCAGGATCCTCCTCCTCTAGTGAATCAGGAATTAACAATGGAAATGGAAAAAGACGTGTGCCATCTTGGGAGATTCCCGTTATTTTCAATGGTCATTGTTTTTGTGTTTGAACTGTATATGAATACCTTTAAAATCATTCACTTCTTTCCTTTAACCCCTATGAATGAAATATCTATATCTCTATCTCCAGTGAATTTTGAAATTTCAGACACAAAAATTAAATATTCATTCTGGTGCAGTGAACTTTTTTTTATTGCAACTGACTTTTCCTCAGAGTGGCATATATGCTAATTAAAAAAACGCTTTAATGCAGATGTACGTTTTAAATGAAAAGAATCCAAATTAACTTGATTTTCAAAATATTACAATGCTCTTGGGAGAACTTCGGTGAATCTCTAAGGGTAGGGAAAACGGAAATTGAGAGTTCTATCCCCAAAACATTGAGAATGCAACATTTTTTCACCAAAGCTGCTCTTTGCTCTCGTGGGGGCATCTGAGGTGAGGGAAGCATTTGTGTGAAGACCTGGTACTTAGTGGAGTGTCCTGCACAATACACCCAGACCACCTTCCCAGGCTCACTGAGTCTGTTTTCACTTAGTGGGAAATCTCTGTTCCAGTGCTGTCCCTTTGGGTAGACAAGTTGGCCGAGGGGTGCCATCTTGTTCCCAGCCCTACTATCCCCATATAGACCTAAGCATTCAGGAGGGAGAGCGGGAGAATTTGTTCCAGTCCTCAGACTCTGTTTTGTAAAAGTACTACCAGACACCATCAGCTACTTCCAGGGGTCAAATCTGGAAGGATAGCATTTTCTCTTCATTCAGGCCCCCTGAAAATGAAAGACGGCAGGAGAAGCAGGCAGAAAGAGGAGGCTGATGGCTTCTTTTGGGTAGTTTAGAGCTTTTGACTTTTAAAAGAGAAGGTTTCTTTAGCTTTTGAGCTTTTTCAGTTATAAAATACAAGACTTGTTTGTTTTTGTAGCCAGCATGTGCATTTAAAACAGAAGAGGAAAAGAAGAAAGGAAAAGTGTGTGTGTGTAGGGGGGGGAAGCCTTAAAATCCACAAGAAAGTAATTTCTTGCTGAACACAGACCATTTAATGGAGCCGTTGTGAACTTTGAGATTTACCAAATGGATGGATCTGTTCCCGCTCTACTTTTAAGACCTTAAATCAGAGGTTGTACTGAAAGCTGATACTGAAAGATGGAAGGCTCTTGCTTTTAGGTGAAGAGCTATTTTTAATTTTTCCAAGGCAGTTTCTTTCTTGAAGAGCCACACAGAAGCAAGGTGTGTCAGCTGAAGGTTCTCTCAGCTTCACTCTGGTATAAACTGGGCTGCCCACCGGCCCTGTGAGAACCCGTATCCACACCCTCCCCTGACACCATAACTCTGCCAATTGCTTTGTCCCTTGTGTCTTGTTAAAGTTGCTGGCTGACTTCTCCAGGGAGCTGTGACTCTATGTCTTTCCTTTCAGAGATGCCAGGTGATACCCCAACTTTTCCTCCAGGGAATATTTTTGTGTTTTGGATTAATATTAGGACCACCATTTGGCTCCTGATTTAATCCCAAAGACTCCACATTTACATTTCCCGGGGCCCCTCCCTCTCTTCTTCTAGCTGTTCTTCAGTGGCACTTTTTCCTTCTTTCTTTCTTTTTTTTTTTTTTTTTTTTTTTTGCGGTACGCGGGCCTCTCACTGCTGTGGCCTCTCCCGTTGCGGAGCACAGGCTCCGGACGCACAGGCTCAGCGGCCACAGCTCACGGGCCCAGCCGCTCCGCGGCATGTGGGATCTTCCCGGACCGGGACACGAACCCGTGTCCCCTGCGTCGGCAGGTGGACTCTCAACCACTGCGCCACCAGGGAAGCCCTCCTTCTTTCTTGGCATCAGAGTATTCCACCTGGCCAGTCTCTCTGGATTTGCTTCCATCCTTATTTCTTTCTGCTTGGTAAACCCTGAATTGTATTTGCTTGTTGCCCTCCTTCACCCCAGCATCTCATTACTTTCTTTCTTTAAAACTATCTGTGGTTCTTGGGGGCCCCATGTCTGCCATGGAGAAGCGAGAAAGCCCAAGGGCCATGTTTCAAAAGACACATCAGGAAATTCTGAACATGTTTTGAAACTCCTACTAATTCTATGGGATTACAGAGGTTTATAAACCGCATTCCACATTTTTCCCTTGGTATTCTCACATCCTTCCGAAATGTCAAAGGGACTGGATTTCTCTTTATCCAGATATTAAACGTGGATGAAAACTCTAGCAGAGGGGGATTAAGATGCTCAGTCTGGTTTCCCTTTTCAAATCTCCTGCGGCTGTAGGACTATTAATGTACATTTCCATTATTATTTGGCAGTGAGGTACAAATATAATGGTAGCTTTTTATCTCTCGTTTTTAAAAGTTTTGTGATGAAATGACAGGTCACATTTATCAAGCAGTAAACTTATGCCAGGCACAGCATTCAGCACTTTCTGTGGCTTAGTTCATTTGACCCTCATACAGCCTGAGAGGTAGGTACTATTATTATCCACATTTTTTTTTTTTTCCTGTATGCGGGCCTCTCACTGTTGTGGCCTCTCCTGTTGCGGAGCGCAGGCTCCGGACGCACAGGCCCAGCGGCCATGGCTCACGGGCCCAGCCGCTCCGCGGCATGTGGGATCTTCCTGGACGGGGGCACGAACCCGTGTCCCCTGCATCGGCAGGCAGTCTCTCAACCACTGCGCCACCAGGGAAGCCCTATCCACATTTTATAGATGAGAGACGCTGGATGAGAGAGCTGGGTCTTCTTTACAGATTTGTGACTGTTTTTTGTTGATGATAAACTCCTCCAAGAGAAATGGAAACCTGGAGTGAGTTTGGTGAAATAATCAGGTAGAATTACTATAAAAACCACTTGCTCAATCCTGGCCTGACCGCAGAGTTCACGGGCACCATTTTTAAGACAATCATCTGCTACCTTTATCTGTGGTCACTGCCAGATCATGTAGAGGGGCAGTGACTGGAGGAGATTTTGTGTGTGTGTGTGTGTGTGTGTGGCTGCTTTGGGTCTTTGTTGCTGCACGCGGGCTTCTCTAGTTATGGTGAGCGGGGCTACTCTTCGTTGTGCACAGGCTTCTCATTGCGGTGGCTTCTTTTGTTGCAGAGCACAGGCTCTAGGTGCGCGGGCTTCAGTAGTTGTCACACGCGGCCTCAGTTGTTGTGGCTCGCGGGCTCTAGAATGCAGGCTCTGTAGTTGTGGCACACAGGCTTAGTTGCTCCGCAGCATGTGGGATCTTCCTGGACCAGGGCTCGAACCCGTGTCCCCTGCATTGGCAGGCAGATTCTTAACCACTGCGCCACCAGGGAAGCCCTGGAGGAGATTTCTGTCATCTTTTGCAGCCAGGGGTGACAAGGAGACAAGCAGTTTGACGTCTTAAGAACTCCTTGAAGGAAGAAAGTTCATAAAGCTTTTAGAGTCAGTTCTCTGACCCCATATTACACTCACCAAACTTCTTCAGCTGGACCCCTGTCCCATTACCATAACATGCTACCTTATGTAGCATTCTGTACTATTCCACCTGTCGCAGGATGCTCTGTGTCCCTAAAGATAAAGGGAAATAGAAAAGGTCATAGGGCGATATTCATCAAACTTCAGTATCATTCACTCTTCTTATAAAGGAAGAACATTCTTGGTAACCCCTCGTGTTGACTCGTGATTTTTATTTAAGTTTTACTTATTGTGCATGCATGTAAAATTAAATTCCTTTTATTTAGGGTCCTGTGGAAATGAAAAACCAAAACTCATTTACAAGTTAAATCTAACCAAGACTAAAAGAACCCCCAAATATTCAAATTAGCAACATTCACTAAATGCCGAGGCTACTGTGGGTGGGAGCTGAATTGCTGTACGCAGTCTGAATGTGGTTCTCACCGCTGGGTGCAGGCTTTTTGAGCTGCTCAGTCCTGGCTTGTGATCCCTGCACTCGCTCACCACTTTTCACTCTTTGAGTGGCTTTTAACCTTGAGTGTGCACGGGAAGCACGTGGTGGGGGGGGTCCCCACCCCCAGAGTTTCTAACTCAGTAGGTCTGGCGCGGGGCCCAAGAATTTGCATTTCTAACAAGTTCCCAGGTGATGCTTCGGCTGCTGGTCTGAGGACCACACTTTGGGAACCACCACCCTCTTCAGATCATCCGGAGGCTTTCTTTCCCACAGATATAAGCATAGAGACATTACTGACAAATTAAGTCCACCTCCGCTCCTTTCTCATTGGCCTATGATAACAAAAGTGATATATTTTAGCACACACCTTAATAAAGGTGTGTATTGGTAAACACAGATGAAAAGCAGGCACTGCAGTCAAGTGTGTACAGTTGGAGGGTGAGTGGGTTCTATGGCGGCTGTCCCATGTCCCTCGTTGGGCTTTGTCAAATGTTTTAGTATTGTCACCACAAGCAAAGCAGAAGTAGGACTGCTGAGCCCGTGAAGTTGTGTCCCTGGGCCTCAGTTTGAGAATCACTGTATGAGTTGGGTACCATAAAACACCTGCGGGAAAAATGATATTGTTTAAGTACCAGGCTGTTCAGCTTTAGGTGTGAGTGTCAGAGCCAGGATTAAGGCACACAGAGGTGAGCGGGGACAGGATTGACTGGTCGTGTCCCACAGCCAATGGGTAGATGTTGTAGACTTTGGCTTAGTATTTGAAACCCCTCCCCATGCATTGCCCTGAATGGCCCGAGCTGCCTTAGGGAGGTTGGAAGCTGTTTGACTCTGAGGTTCTTCAGGGTTTTCCAACAACAACCTCGTGGAGTGTCCCATGGGGTTTCCATCCATAAGAGCCATGTGTCCCAAGACCCCTTTGAATGCAAAAACGATAAAATTTGGAGGCCCTCTTAGTTTTCCCCCTCATCAGTCTCCAAGCATCCGCCAAGCAAGGATGGTTGGTTCTGCCTCAAACAGACCCACAATGCAGCACTGCATCCCAGTTTCTCAGAGAGGTTACATCCCCTAACACCCCTTCCCTCTGCCCCCAGACTGGCTCTCCTCCCAGCTTCCTGTCTTCTATCACGATCATCACCACCATCCGCTTTCCATGTTTGCATCTTACATCCCCTTCAGACGTCTCTATTGCTAATTTGCCTTTCTCTTTCCACTGCACGCCGTCCCTCCTGTTCAGACTTTAATAATAGCATGACACAGTCTCCTGCTCATTCTGAGCCCTCATCCACTTAATGCCAGGTGACTACTCCCCAACTTATCTGGCCATAGAAGGTTTATTCACCCAACATCTATTCTTGTCCTGGGAAACGTGTTCCACTTAGCACACACGGGAAAACGCTGCTCGAAACGGCTCTGCATGTGCTTTGTTCATTCTTGTCTCCATTTCTTGGTCTACACAGTTTATCCTCATATCCAGCCGGCCAAGACAGATAAGCTCACACACATATACTTACCCCTGAGAGGCCGCCCATCTTCAAGTACTTATTACAGTCCTCTGTCTCCATTAATTCAACTCCTCTGGGGTCAAGAGCAGCAGAGTTCAGCATTTTCTTATCCCCTCTGCACTCACTATTTGAAAAAACTGTGCTTATTTATTTGTTGACTTGCTGGTTGTCAGCCATCACCCAATTCTAAGTCCAAGATGGCGGCTCCTTGTCTGGTTCCCCACCCACCCCAGAGCCAGCATCTATTCCACTGCCTGGGGCAGAGAGCCGACCTGCAAGCATTTGTGGATTGAATGTTGATGTATCAGTCTCCCTAACTCGACTGCGAGTTACAGAGCAGGAACTGGGTCTTGGCATATGCCTGCAATGCGAGAATGATCTCTAGCTGGAGCCTGTGGGCTCTGTACCTGTCCTTCTCCAGAGCTCTGTGATTCAGAGGCACCTTGGTGGAATGGGGCCCCAAGGGTCTTCATTTAAGTCAGTCTCATTGGATTTGTTTTGACTGGAGATCCTGATGCCTCTTTTTAAAACATTCCCTTGGGCGCTTTTGAACACTTCAGACCTCTTGGCAGGCAAGGCATTTCATCCCCATCAGGAAATCTCATCAAAATGATATTAGGATTTCACATCAGGAAAATAAAAATCCTCCAAGAGATGTTGCTGCTCTCTAGTTTGGCTTTGGATATAAGTAGAGTTAAGCCCATTCGGAAGGTATTCTGACCACATCTGAGATATTGGTCCAGAGCTGGGTGGCAGAATCTCACAATAAACAATAATATAGAAAATAAGAGTGGGAAAGAGACTTCCTTTCCCCTCCCCACCCCCAAAGGAATTTCTTCAGTGACAGACCAAAACAGAACTCAAGGGAGGAGCAAAACACCAGTTTGGGGTATGAGACTTTTGTCTCAAAGGGCTGAGTGGTAACCAGGCATGCTGGCTATGCTGTGACTTGGCCTCCTGTGCAGGGTCTTGCTATGTATTTTTTGGCCTGGCCTCCTCCAGGCTCCACCTTGTACACTGTACTTGGAAAACCACATCATGGCAGACCTACTTTTATTCGAGGTTCCTATTTATATGAGGTTCCCCAGGTATTTTTCACATCATTTGGTCTGGACTTCCTCCCAGAAGGAAGGGACATAGTTTCCCCTCCTTACTGGGATAGCTCTTGAAGCTCTTTATTTATTTATTTGTAATTAATTAATTAACTTTAATTTTACATTGGAGTATAGTTGATTTACAATACTGTGTTAGTGTCAGGTATACAGCAAAGTGATTCAGTTATACATATACATATATCCATTCTTTTTCTGATTCTTTTCCCATAACAGGTTATTACAGAATATTGAGTAGAGTTCCCTGTGCTATATACAGTAGGTCCTTGTCGTTTATCAATTTTATATATAGTAGTGGGTATCTGTTAACCCCAAACCCCTAATTTATCCCCCCCTTCCCCTTTTGGTAACCATAAGTTTCTATGTCTGTGAATCTGTTTCTGTTTTGTAAATAAGTTCATTTGTATCATCTTGAAGCTCTTTAACCTCTTCTTAGTGCCTGTCCAAATCGCCAGAGTTGTGCTTTCACCCACGCCTTTCACATTTGCTGTTTCAGAGCAGAGCTGAGTGTTCCAGAAAATGACCAAGAAGGAGCACCGAGGTGGACATGAAAGTGGCAGGACTGCAGCTTCCCCCAGCCCACGCCCTCTTTGGCATCCTCTCCCCGGGGTCTTCTTCTGGTCTCATGCTCTGGTGTCTCTCTTTTCAGAGGTGTGAACATGTATGCCATGCTGACTGGGACCCTGCCTTTCACGGTGGAGCCTTTTAGCCTGAGGGCTTTGTACCAGAAGATGGTGGACAAGGAAATGAACCCCCTTCCCACCCAGCTCTCCACAGGTAATGCACCTGCCACTCTGATTCAGGGTCCAGGGCTGCACTCTGACCACCAGAAGCAGTGTTTGTTTTGCAGCACTGGAGTTAGGACGACCCTCTGATTGTACTCGGTCTCTCCCTAGTATTAAAGCTAAGTCGCAAAAAATGGTTGGGTTTCCCATCTCTAAGGAGGCACTCTCCTCAATCCTTTCTTTTTCCGTTGTAATTCTGAACCCCTAACTTCCTCCTTCTGCACAAAATACACAGATCAAAAGGATCGTATAGTCTGCCTTGGAAAAATACTTTCAGGCTGGTTTGTTTTAAAACTCACCATATTATAATGTCGACTTTGAAAAGAATGTTGATCATCACATTTCTATTGTGTCTTCCTTAGTCAAGTTACTGTAAAGAAACATTAGTTTCATTCAACTTTGGCCTGGGATTTGTTTAGCAATGTGAGTTTTTGAGCCTGTTCAGGAGCTTTTAAATATATATAGGTTTGGTTACTTGATTAGACTGAATCATCAGGTGTGTTTGGAAAGTACACTCAACTTTACCTGGTTCACATTTCAGTAAACAGTTCGTATTAAGGTTTGGTTTCAGATCCAGCAGATTAGTACAGTGTGTTCTTTGGTTTGTTTCACAATTCACTTCAAGTTCCTGGCCTTGGCTTGGCCTTGACAGTCATTTAATTGGCCCCTTAGAATAAACTCAGCTTCACTAAGATAAGGCATGTGGCCACGAAAGAAAAAAGGAGTAATTATTTAATTTCAATGTATGAAACATGGTTAAAATATAACATTTTTGTTTGACTACTGTCAGGTATTTTTTTCTTGAGTTTATAAAGCATCCATGAGGCTGACCCGGAATTTAATGCTTGCCAAATGGCACCCAAGCTGAAATGCATTCTTATAGGTAATTATCTAATTCGGTTCATACTTTCACCTCTGCTGGGGAGGTTCGAATCTCTGGAGGCTGAAAGCAAAGCAGGCATTAGGTACTTAGAAAGATGAGTTACACAGTTCTGTCGCTGTGAAAGAAATAGTTCTGTACCAAGAGCCGTAACTCCTGGAATTAGAAAATGTGCAAAGTGTTGATTGAATTGTTATATTTATGTTTTAGAGCTTTCTGAAATGTTGAAAGTGCTGCAATGAAAGCACATTCATTCATTCATTCCATATTTCACATTCATTCACTTATTCCATGAATATGTCCTGGGCATCAACTCTGTGCTAGGAATGCTCTAGGCACCAGGAGAATAGAACAGTCTCTACCCATAGAGAGCATACATATCAGCAGGGGAGGCCAAAAAATAATATATAAACAAACACATGTGATGTTTAATAGTTTAAATGCTCTAAAGAAAATCAGATAAACCAGGATAAGGGGATAGAGAATAAAGATAGGTTTTTGTTGTTGTTGTTGTTTAACCAATTACAATTTTTAAACACCTTTTTGTTGTGGTGTAATTGTGGATTCACATGCAGCTGTGAGAAATCATACAGCGAGATATGTTTACCCTTCACCCAGTTTCCCCCATTGGTAGGATCTTAAGTAACTGTAGTTTAATATCACCACCAGGACCTTGTTAGAATCCATTGAGCTTATTGAAATATGCCTGCACCTGTGTGTATTGGTGTGTATTTAGTTCTATGCAGTTTCATCACATGTGCAGAGTCATGTGACAGTTACACAGTCAAGATAGGGAACAGTCCCATGACCAGCATTCCTCGTCCTACCCTTCTGTAGCCACAGCCACCTCCCTGCTTCCTGATTAACCCCTGGCAACCACTAACATGTTTCCCAACTCTATCATGTGTCCTTTCAAAAATGCTGTATATTTATATATATATATATCACTTTTTGTCACTCAGCATAATTCCTTTGGAGTCTGTCCAAGTTGTTGCACGTATCAATCCTTTGTACCTTTTTCTTGCTGAGTAGTAGTCCATGGTATAGATATACCACAATGTAAATATTCACCCATTGAAGGACATTGAGTTGTTTCCAGTTTCCAGCTACTATGAATAAATCTGCTGTCAACATTCATATACAGGTTTTTGTGTGAACATGTTTTCATTTCTCTGAGATGAATGCCTAGGAGTGAAATCGCTGGGTTGTATAGTGAGCACATATTTGGTTTGTAAGGAACTGTTAACACTCCTGTTCTGAGTGGCTGTACCACTTGGCATTCTCTCTAGCAATGTGTGAGTGAGTGATCCAGTTTCTCTGCATCCTTGCCAGCATCTGATACTCTCACTACTTTTTATTTTAGCCATTCTGATAGGGGTCTACTGATACTTCATTGTGGTAACAAAAAAGATTTAATGTTTATAAATAAATTCAATCTTTCAAGGTAGTCTCTTTAAGGGTTATATAGTCATAAGTACCGCCATCTTTCAGAGTGATTCTGAAATTCCTCTTATGATTCAGAGCCTGTTTTGTCCTAAGTGGCCCAATACAAAGAACAATAGGAGGTTGTTTGTATCCTCATGCCTGGAAAAGGCAGACAGTGTTCACTCTGAATCCCAGTGAGACCCTAAAGAGCTGGAGCTGCTTCTCACTGTATTAGTCAGGATAGCCCAGGTTATGCTGCAGTAACAAACAGTCCCCAGATCTCGGTGGCATAAGACAACAAAGATTCTCTTGGTTTTTTTTTTGGTCACGACATGTGGCATGTGGGATCTTAGCTCCCCGACCAGGGATTGAGCCTGTGCCCCCTGCATTGGAAGCACAGAGTCCTAACCACTGGACCACCAGGGAATTCAACAAAGATTCTTTTCTCATTCCTCTTTATGTCTATGGAGAGTTGGATCAAAGGTCAAAGGGTTCTGCTCATTCTAATTAGTCAGGGTCCCAGACCAATGGGGCAGCCACCATTTCAAATGTATCTGATCCGTGCAGAGGGAAAGAGAAATCTAGAAGGTCTCTTGTCAGCAGTGAAATCTTCCACCAACATTCCACTCATAACTCCTAACTTTCTAAAACATGTCACATGGCTTCACCAGCTAAAGAAACTGAGGAAGTGCAACCCTACCATATATCTGAAAGGCAGGAAGCCAGAAATATCCGTTGACCAAACAGCATTATTAGTGTGAGCCACAGGCTGTAGGAGGAGGAGTGGGGGTGGGGGGTGGGGGTGGGCAGTGGTCCCTGCCATCGTCACTGAGGAGGGTTGGGCAGCAGGGCAAGGAAAGGTAGAGTAAGAGCACGAGGAAACCAGTCTCATTACTTCTGAACCAAACTTGTTTTTACCCCAGTACTATTATCTGGCCTTAGCAGGCTAGGCTCTAAGTGTCTTCTGATTGTGACAATTAAATATACCCTTAAAGAAGTAAAAGTTGCACCCCTGAAAATGTTTTAAAAAAATCCAAAGGAAATTCCACAGAAGAAAAATTAGAAATGTTCCAAGCAATGTCAGCATCCCTGGAGTTGGTGTCCAACCTCACGTAGCTCCTGCGCTGAGCAGACAGTTTTGACTTTGGCCTTAAGCTCTGTGTGTGCTTGTTAAAGATCTTCACATTCCTACAGGATGTTGTGGTCTTGACTGGTCAGGCATGAACAAGCATGAAGTGCATTTCTATATCTGATTTTACGATTAAGGAATTTGGACATTGCCCTCCCCCTTTTATTCTTTTACCATTGGGATACGTGTATATCTACTCATCTTGGGCTTTAACCCTTTGTGCCATGTGCCAAACATAGCGTTGGCACATAGTCCTTGCTCAGGGAATCTAAGTCTCTGGCACTTGTGTTAAAGTGTGTGGTCTGGGAAGGCAGCCCATAGATTCATTTGACTACTCAGATATGGGATCGGGCTTGATGCGGTAGTGCCCAGAGCTGTGCCCCAGCTGCTGAGGAAGCTCAGGTCATCTTGTTTACAGAGGGAATGGCTTCAGTTTCGGGGATCAGCTACTGCCCTTCCATCAGCCCCCTGCTTCTCCAACCCTTTGTCCTTTGCACCCCGAGTTTACCACTTCTCCCTTCTACCGTGCCTGGCCCCCCTTCATTTGTGATACTGTATGATACTGCCTTGTTTACATCCCAGAATACTAGCTTACAGTAACAAGAGTAGCTGCCATTTACTGAATGGCCATTGGTAAGTGCTCTTCACAGTACCTCCTGTTCTCAAAACAACTCTGTAAGGTAAGTTCTATTATTCCCAATTTATTAAGGAGGAAACTGAGTCTCGGTGAGGTCATATAGCTTCTCTGGTTTTTAATTTGCATCTGCTTGACCCCCAAACCTGAACTTCCCTACTATACTCAGTTGCTTCCCTATCTTTCTTTATGTTATTCAGTATAAGATGCCTCCGCTCTCCTCCCCATCCCAGATTTGGTGGTTTTATCTGTTGTCCTCATGTTTTGAGTAATATCAAAATTGAAACATCCAAGGATGAGGATATGCCATTTTATTGTGTCTCACTAACACATCTTTATTAATTTGATGACTCTATCATTCATCTTTTTTTGAGAATATTTATTTGGTTGTGCTGGGTCTCAGTTGCGGCAGGTGGGCTCCTTAGTTGTGGCTCACCAGCTCCTTCGTTGTGGCACGTGGGCTCCTTAGTTACAGCATGTGAACTCTTAGGTGTGGCATGCATGTGGGATCTAGTTCTCTGACCAGGGATCAAACCCGGGCTCCCTGAATTGGGAGCACGGAGTCTTAACCACTGTGCCACCAGGGAAGTCCCCTATCATTCATGCTTGTAACGATCTTTCCACGTCTGTTGTATAATAGCACTCTTTTTTTAGGTTAAGTTGGAATAATTTTTGCCAAATTTGAGCTGAAAAAGAGCACAGTGTTATTGTCCTTGTGAGTCTGTTCTGCACACTTTTGAAGAATTGCCTCTCTTCTCCACCATGTAGTTTGAAAGCTTAAGCTGTTGGGATCTTGCCAATTCTGGCTTCTAGACAGTTTCTCTTTCTGCTTGTTGGTGCTTGTACATCACAGAGTTGTGAATGCCTTTCATGGCTTTCACATTTACCTTTTCATCACTACACGTCAATGATGGCACTTAGAATACATTCCATACACTCAGTTCAGATCTAGAGGGTTTTGCACCATGAAGTCACTGAAGTGATGCTGAAGGTGGAGTGTTAGCATTTGTGAGGGTTGAGCCAATGCCAGTTAAGATTTCTGAGATGGCCAACAGGCACATGAGAAGATGCTCAACATCGCTAATTTTTAGAGAAATGCAAATCAAAACTACAATGACATATCACCTCACACTGGTCAGAATGGCCACCATCAAAAAGCCTACAAATAATAAACGCTGGAGCGGGTGTGGAGAAAAAGGAACCCTCCTACATTGTTGGTGGGAATGTAAATTGGTGCAGCCACTATGGAAAACAGTATGGAGGTTTCTTAAAAAACTAAAATAGAATTACCATATGATCCAGCAATCCCACTCCTGGGCATATATCTGGAGAAAAGTCTAGTTCGAAAAGATATGTGCACCCCAATGTTTACAGCAGCACTATTTACAATAGCCAAGACATGGAAGCACCCTAAATGTCCAGCAACAGATGAATGGATAAAGAAGATGTAGTATACATGTACAATGGAATATTACTCAGTCATAAAAAAGAATGAAATAATGCCATTTGCAGCAACTTGGATGGACCTAGAGATTGTCATATTAAGTGAAGTTAGTCTGACAGAGAAGAACAAATATATGATATCACTTATATATGGAATCTAAAAAAATGATTTAAATGAACTTATTTACAAAACAGAAAGAGACTCACAGGCAGAGGAAACAAACTTATGGTTGCCAAAGGGGAAGGGCAGTGGTGGGGGGAGATAAATTTGGAATTTGGGATTAACAGATACATAGTACTATATATAAAATAGATAAACAACAAGGCCCTACTGTATAGCACAGGGAATTATATTCAGTACCTTGTATATAACCTATAATGAAAAAGTCTGAAAAAGAATACATATATTTTTATATATATGTGTGTGTGTGTGTATATATATAAATATATACACACACATACATATATATGAAAAAAAAGATTTCTGAGAAGCCTCGACAGTCCAATAATTGTTGTTGCTGCTTTCTCCTGGGAGGTGATGGGGAAGGAGCTTCAGGTGTGGGAGACCCCAGCTGGCGTCCCATGGGCTGCACTGGAGCAAAAAGTTTGATGGCTTCGTCTGTCCCCTGTGGCTCTTTCCCTAGGCACAGGGTCAGGAGCTCACACAAGCCAGTCCAGACTTTGGAAAGCTGAAGCTCATGGAGGTAACAGGTTTTGCACTGGTGGAGTGTGTACCTTCTGTGACATGGAGCACAGAGAGGGAGCGCGCCCCGTATGGGCCATCCCTACACTTGAGCCCTAGTGGAGACCCCAAGCGCTAGCTTAGAAGACGGGCTGGGACGCATGGCTGTTCCCCCCATGGCTTTCCAGGACACTGGAGAATATTTTAATCCCTTTTGCTCATGAGTCATAGGGATATTCAAGACCCTAACACAAACTGCAAAGAGCTCTAAGGATGTTTTCAAAGTCCTTTTTGGATAGTAAGGCAATATTTGTGATGTCCACAGAAAGAAAATTCACCAGTAGAGATCTGAACTAAAATTACTTGTGCTCATCAGCAATTTGTGAAGGCGCACAGCGCCTGTTCTGAAAATAGAACAAAAACACACATCCAGTCTGTTCTTAGCTCTTCTGGTTAATCATACTCTGAGAAAGCCTGGGTTGCTGTTCGGGTCCTTTGAGGGTAAGCAACAGAGATGTCTGTAAAAGAAACATCATTTACTGAATAGCATCCCCGTTTCAACTCATTAAGCTCACATCTTTTTTTCTTTGACCAATAGATGCCCCCTGATAAAGCAAATGTAAATGACCTTGCAATATAGGGGAGGTGAGAGAAGGGAGATAGAGGTTCCAACAAGAGGAAGCCCTCTTTTGGAGCCCCACTTGCTTTTCAGAGCATTGAAGAACATTTTAGAAAAGTTTGATTTGGAGACCCAGCTATAAAACTTAGCATAGTAAATGTATCTCATTGACTGTTCCGGCATCTACGCATATATTTTTACCCACAACGTTCTCAAAGGGAAATGACCTTCTGGTGACCTCATCAACTGTGTGGGAACGCACCTGGAGAGGTTACCTGGGGTCCTGAACTAGCAAAGGCTATTTCTTTGGGGTTGATTCTGGCATCAGAGTTAGCTCCTCTTTTGAAGGCTTCATTTTTACCCCGCAAAAAATGGTTGACAGTAACACCCATCATTCTGTAAAGGACAGTTTTTGAAAAGACAGCTAAAGCCTGTGAGAAAGTGAGAATTTTTATGACTTATCACTGAAAAGTTAGATTATCTTAGAAAACTGAAAAATAGCTTTGGAGAGAAGATAGAAAAGTTTCGTGACCAAGCAAATTAAGATTATTTTCCGGAATCTATTACTTGGTATATTGGAAATTGGCTATAATGTACAAAGCTACATAAAAGAGTATTTTTTTCTCTTGCAAGGATAATATCACAATGCTTCATAAAATGAGTACAAATAAGAAAATATCCTGGTCCCAAAACTCAAGCAAGACAGACCATCTTCATTTTGAAGGAATCCCTGGCATTCCTTGTCCATATGAGGACCTGCATATTCTCCTGCTGAGCAGTTTTGGAGCCTGTGACCTCCATGTGCATTATAAACGTATTTTCCCATGTTGTGTAGTTGTCCCCACTGTTATAATCTTAAAGGATGCATGTATAGCACAGGGAACGATACTCAGTATTTTGTAATAACCTATAAAGAGAAAAGAATCTGAAAAGAATTTGCATATATATAATACATAAATATATAATTATATTATATATATAATAATATATATATATTCCTCAAAACCTACCTTGAGATCAAGCACTGTCTTTTTCCTTTCTTTCGTCCCTCTTTGGCTCACCTTTAGCAGTGGACCAGAGAAAAAACCACAGCGGTGGACCATAAGATAAGACCACAGGTGGTTTGGGGAAGTACTGGATGTGGGGAGACCCGCACTGGTTCGTGCTCTACCGTGTTCCAGGTGCACCTCTTGGACAGATATCTTAAACTCTTGACTTATGACACCCAGAGATCCAGAAACTAGATCAGCAGTGGCTCGGGAGGTGTGGTGGGTCCCTTGCCCTGGGTCTTCCTTCAGCCTGTAACACACGTGTGTTCTCTGCTGAATGTCTTTGCAGGAGCCGTGAACTTCCTGCGTTCTCTCCTGGAACCAGATCCTGTGAAGAGGCCCAATATCCAGCAAGCACTGGCGAATCGCTGGCTTAATGAGAATTACATGGGCAAAGTGCCATGCAATGTCACCTATCCCAACAGGTAATCCAGTGCACACAGAGGGACTCCTCCTCGGGCAAGATGGGGCCTGTCTTACGAGCCCCTGAATAGTTCTGGACCGGAGGCTTCACGTGATTCGAGGAAAGGCCACGTCTTCTCGTGGCTGCTCTTCCCCACGGCGCACACAAGAGGAAGTGTAGGCGGGGCCGGCCCGTGTGGCTGTGCAGAGTGCGCCCTGCAGGGGGCGCCCGGCGGAGGGCGTGCGGGCGCTGAAATCAGGCCGCACTCCCCTTATCAAACCTGCCCCTGAGGGCCCGCGTTTTTCCAGAGCAGCACCTCTTTCTAATTCACACCAAGGGACCGTGTAGACTAGCTATGGCCTGAGTGAGTGTGTGTGTGCCTGTGTGTGTATGTTTGTGTCTGTGAGTGTTATCTGCGTTTGAGTCTGTGTGTGTGTGTGTGTGTTCCACCCAAGAGCTCTCCTGTCGGCATCGGGCGGGATCCAGTGCGATCGCCTCTCCCCCTTTTCAAACCATCCCCCGGGCTCCTCTTCCGCCACTTCTTTGCTCTGATGTTTGTTTCAGCCCTAAGTCCCCTGCCCTGAAATGTTGGGGACAGAAAGAAAAGTCAAGGGCAGGAGTCCTTTGCTTCAGGCCGTGTTTCCCTGTGCCATTTCTGTGAGGAGGACTCTTTAGGGAAGGCTTACAGACAGGAGTCCTCAGGTATCCCTGAGGGGCACCTCATGATGGCCCACGTGTCCCCATGCGCGGGTATGGAGTACAGATTTGAAAACAAGTACAGGAGAACATTTCCTTGTACTTTTCCCTACTCATGTGACATATTGTTAACTAGCCCGAGTGGAGGAATGAGGACTCTCCCCTTGGTGACTTTAGAGCCAACGTGAGGACCTGTGGGTCCAATACCCCCGGGACAGGGACCTACCTTGAGTCCCTTCTTCCTTCAGACCTGGAGTGGCCCGTGCATTCTAGATCTGAGGCTCAGGTGAAGACAAGAGAACCACTGATGAAGCGGGACAGGTTCAGCACTGACAGGGCAGGGAAGACGTGTCCTCTGTGATCCTATCTTCAAAATGCCCAGGAAGGTCTGGAAACATCCACCAAGACTTATGGAAGTTGCAGCACTGACTTCTCCAAATGAGATGGGCAGGCAGAGCTCCGTCTTGGGGAGGAAGTTCTAGAAGAACTTCAGGGGGTGTGGGTGGACAGTGCTGGGACCCGCCTCCTGGCTCCTGGGCCACATTTGCACTCGCCATGGCTATAGATAGCTGTTATCTACAGTGCTAGCATTTGACTTGTGGGAGGTAATGTAAACAAAGTCTAGGTTACTTAGGTTACCAAGGGAACCTGAAAATAGACTGCTGGTTTCCAGTGCTGGCTCGGTTTGGGCTGGTACCTGAAATAGACACCGGGAATATTAGCCCAGTGTGAGACGGAAAGCAAAGCTGAGGGGCCATGCCTCGTCACCAGGGCTCATGCTGCCTGGCACGCCCAGGTGTGCTCTCTGTAAAGGAGGAGGCGCTGGTGGCAGCCAAATGAGTCATTAACCTAATGTAATCACGGTCTAAATGAGCAGAATCAATCCACTCAATGCGGCAGCTGTTAAAGGAAGTGAAGCCGCTGTTAAAAATACAATCCCCCCTCCTTGCTGACCACGTCTTCATTCACAAAGATTCAGACCCAGGCATCTCATTTTGTAGCTTATAAACAGGCTTTCGTAGATTAAAACTTAAATTCTAGTAACCCATACTGGCTTTGCCAGATTGGTCATTTTTGCATTTGGACTTGGTCAAAAGCAATAAAGGCTGCACATGATCTAGTTGGGTAGATTGTAAAAATGGTTAAGAGCTTGTATATGAAGGAAAACAGCAGCTCAATATCTTCTGTTTAGCTAAGGTTCGTTACTCATTTTATACTAGAGGCAAATCAATGTCCAGTTTTTAAGTAATGAAACCAGAAATCTCAACTATTGGAAAAGACACAAGTTATTTACAGTCTTTATTATAAAAAATATATAATGCAAAAAAAATGTGCTTTTGATGATTATTCTTCTGCTTTTACCAGCACACAGATAAAGGGAGTAAGAACATGTGACCAGGGAAAGGAATATTTTCTTTACAAAGTCTATTTTATAGCTTCCCAACATTCATAGCCCCAGATTTAATTATTTTAGATGTTGTCAATGTTTTACTTCTGGGAAAGAGAGAAAATAAAGGTCCTGTGTTTTATATCACTCTTCTGTAAAGCCTTCTGTTAATTCATTTGGGCCTCCAAGTTGATAGCCCCAAGAGGCAAGAGGAAAATGTCTTTAAACTCTTTATAATAAATGTTCATGTCAGTCAGTCACAGATGTTTGCTGTGTGCCAGGCCCCCCTCCCTGTTCTGGGAACAGACATTTTTTTTAGAGCCGACCTTGGCTACCTCCTTCCTATCCTGCCTGGGCCTGGACACTCTCCCACACCTCCAGTTAGCTCTGGACATGAGTGGGAGGGAAAGCAGGTCATTGGTTCAGAGGACGGAATTAGACCAAAGTGGAATCAAATTGGATTTAATGCAAATTTACTCAAAATTATACCTAGAGTTCTTGAACATTTTTTACCATTGTCTATATCATCAAAACTTGGAGAGATACGTTTGTTCTCTACACCTGCGTCTCAATTTCTGCCCTGCAAACCAGTTCATCTGTACCATTTTTCTAGGTTCCACATATATGCGTTAATATACGATATTTGTTTCTCTCTTTCTGACTTACTTCACTCTGTATGACAGTCTCTAGATTCATCCACGTCTCTACAAATGACCCAATTTCATTTCCTTTTATGGCTGAGTAATATTCCATTGTATATATGTGCCACATCTTCTTTATCCACCAAGGGGGGAAAGCGGCGGGGTGGGGGGGTAGGGGTTGGTGGTGGGATGAACTGGGAGATTGGGATTGACATATATACACTAATATGTATCAAATGGATAACTAATAAGAACCTGCTGTATAAAAAAATAAGTAAAATTAAAAAAAAGAAAGAAACTTGGAGAGATAACACAGGTTCAACAACTGATACAGGAGAGCACTAAATACATGCATTGCTTATTGAAAATGTTTAAAATATTACTCTCAGTCAACAGCCAGTCCACAGTCTACGTTTGGCAGAGTTCACCTGTTTTGGAAGACAGCGGGGACAAAGGGCAGAGACGGGGCGTCTCCCCTGCTCACTTTCCTCCTCTCTCCTCCACCCCCACCCCCACCCCGGTGGCACCCCACACCCAGAGCACCCTCCCTTCCAGGGCCTGCTCCTGGTAGGGGGCAGGGCCATCCATGTGTAGCTGTGGGTGATTGGCCAGGGGTGGGGGGAAGGGTCACAAAACTCATGATCTGATTGGCTGGGAGGTGAGTCTATGAGGCAGTGGTCTGATTGGCCAATGTCAGTGATCTCATTGGCCAGGAGTGAGGTCAAGCAGCAGTGGTGTCATTGACCTAGGGCAGGGCTGCTGGCATGTGGTTGTTACCAGATAGTTTCAAACAGTTGTGCTTTCTGTGTTAAGTGCTTGTGTCAATCTTCACGTAATTGTATCCTTTTTAAACAAACATTATTTTTAACCATTAATCATACCAACCATACTCCAACCTGCTTTCTAGAATTTGTGATTTTGTAGCCAACAGGAGTGAGGAAGGCAGATTTTGTGGTTTCTTGGGCACCTTTTCTTTGGACAGCACTTAGCCACATAGAGGGAGAGCTGACCTAGGTTACAGTGGTCAAGAGACCCAGGTCTGCCCTTGCTGCCCCTACTAACGGGCCTGTGAACTTGGCAAGTCGGTTTCCTCTTCGGCACCATTATGGGGTTATACTGTGTGGTTTTTCCTAGTGTTATGGTTCTGAGGTTCCACCAGAAATGTCTTCAGACTCTTTGGCGGCGGTTACAGAGCTCTCTAGCCAGATGTGCTCGCCTTCTGCTCACAGAGTACTGTATTTGCATCTCTCTGAAGGACTGTAGGACCTCCTCTCTGATGACACACCTCCACTACCAACACACATACTCTCTATGCCCCTCAGCCTGTTTTTGTGTTCTCCATAGCTGCCACTTCTTGCCTATGTGTCCCTGGGCAATTTACTTCCCTGTTGTGGGCCTCAGTTTCTCCATCTGTAAAATGGGGATAATAATGGTACCTACTCATAAGACTGTCATGAAGAATAAATGAATTTATTTTCTCTCCACCCCACTGGAATGTAAACTCCATGAGGCAGAGACTTGTTGAATGAACGAATGAGTGAATGAGTGGTTAAATGAATGCCTGGCATTCATTTCTTTGGCATTTTATCCCAAGGAGTTTATCTTCATAATACTCCTGTGTAGAAGATTTAACCTGTCCTCTGAGAGCACTTTACTTTACAGCTGAGCCTCAAATCCCCTATTTGTGAACCTGTGAACTCATATTTGTTCCTTCAAACACTCTCTGGGCTGGCTCCTGAACACCCTCCTTCCCCAACTCAGCTTCCACCCAACCTAAGTGTGGGCTCCACCCCATTTCCAATAAATACATTTTAAGGAAAACATGTCAAATTGTAAAGAAATTTGGGACAATTGGGGAAATTTGAATATATTCTAGATATCAGAGAATATTAAGAGATTACTAAAATTTCGTTGGGTGTGTTGATGGTATTGTGGTTCTACAGGAGATGTCCTTGGTTTTTAAAGATGCAGGTCGAGGTGTTTAGGAAAAAAGATGTCATGATGTTTGTGATTTAAAATACTTTAGGAAAGAAAGGAAGGGAGGGAGAGATGGAGGAAGGAAGGAAGAAAGAAAGCAAGCCAAAGTGTTAACAACTGCTTCACCCAGGAATTGGGTACACACATAGGCTATTACACGATTCCCATTACTTTTCTGTATATGTAACTTTCCATAATAAAAAGTCAAGTGAATGAATGAGTGAATGAATGGACTGATTGTCCACGAGGGGGCCCATGTGTGTGTGTGGCGGGGGGGCGGTTTCTGTGCCGTCATGTCTGTGAGCATCGCTAAGGAGGTCCTGGAGCCTCAGCGACGGTGGAGAGGTGACTGGTTCTCTGTCCCTCTGCCCTGCAGGATTTCCCTGGAAGACCTGAGCCCGAGCGTGGTGCTGCACATGACGGAGAAGCTGGGCTACAAGAACAGCGACGTGATCAACACCGTGCTCTCCAACCGCGCCTGCCACATCCTTGCCATCTACTTCCTCTTAAACAAGAAGCTCGAGCGCTATTTGTCAGGGGTGAGTGGAGCCCCGCGGTGGTTTTCTCTGGTCTCTGTGGAAAAACGAGCTCTGACACTGGAAGTGTTTCCCAGTTACTGACACTTGATCTGAGCTGTTAATTGAAACTAATGTGAGGCCGAGTTTCCTGAAGGTGGGATAAAATAGTAGCAAAACCTGCTTCTCAGGGAGCGCTTTTTATCTGAGGTGTTTTAAAAATATTCTCCCACAGGGTTAAGCTCTGGGCAGACTCGTGAGAGATTCAAGCCTCTTTTCCTTTCAGCTTCTTGTTGCCTTTTTGGCTCCGTTTCTCTTGGCTCCTTGGGGTCCCCACTTAGATGCACTGGGGCTTGTGTAATCATAAAAGTTGGGGAGCTGAGCCCCTCAAGCATTCACCTGTAAAGCATGGTAGATGAGAAAGCCACTATTTACATTTACTTCTCTAGAAAGCAAAAGTGAAACCTTGGCCCCTTCACTCAGTCTGGGCATCAGATGGTCCAGGTGTCGCGTGTGTTGAAGATGAAGGACGTAGAGCTGGGAGCCTGGGTCGGACCACGGTACCCTCAGGCTTTGGTCACCTTCATTCTTCTGCCTCATGAAGTTCATACATGCCTGGGTGAGGGAACTTACAGGCTTCAGTATCTAGATTTGACTAGATCAAGTCTTTCCAAATGGACAATGGTTAAAAAGGAATTCTGCAAAGAAAACTGGATCACAGGCAGTATGGATTCCTCATATCACTCCTTCTGTTTCTCCTACTCAGAATGGTGACGACTGACCAGATCTAACAGGAAGTCAGCCAGAGAAATTTGGAATGGTCAGGAAGCCCATCTGAAATTTGATTTCATACCCATTCCTGAAGGATGATCGTCACCTTGCCTATATGGCGCCTTGAGATCAGGTTGTATGGGGTCATCACTGTTAGGAAGACATTGAGAATCCAGAACGTAAAGAGGAACTTCTAGAGTTTTTCGGTGCTATTTAAAGTCATGTGATAGCCCAATATCCCACAAAATTCCACTCAACAATAGACTTACAAGCCTTTTATGAGGTTTCTACATTAAAGCTAAAGATGAAAATTCACCGATAGTTGGGGAAATGATATTCTCCCTGATGAGGGAGAAAATGACCAAAATGATGTCCAGAGGACAGCACGATCAGAATGTATCTCTTATTAGCAAATGGATTTGGGAGACATCTAGAAAACATTGCCGAATAGATGAAGAAGCTTGATGGGAGATTTGTCAAACAATGGAACAAAAGTATCGATGTTTCTAAGCTGATTCAGCTTAGGGTATTTCCTAGATTTGGCTTCAACAGGAAATTATCCACAGAACAACTTTTTTTTTTTTTTGGTGAGCCACAAAAGGAATGATGTACATGAGAAGAAACATTATAGTAAAAGGCATTTAAAAATAAGAGCAATGTTTTATGGGGGAAAAAAACGTGCTCCAGAAGCAGTGATGGGACGAAATTTCAGAAGGGAACAGATATGCAGCTGGATTTCAGAGCCAGTGTCACGGTCATGGGAAAGCTACTGCAGGAGAGAAGTGGAGTTCAGAAAGACTGGACCTTTGATACATAGTATGTTACTTATATCATTTTATTATGTGATAAGAGGGATTAAGAAATTCTCTCACACCAGAGAACAGAGGTCCTCTGTTCACCTATGATGATGAGCTTAAAAGACATGTTAGACTTGAAGCCATTTCTCATTTCTCTTTTATGAGAAGACCATATGTCCTATATTTCTTTCTTTTCTTATCCTTTTAAATTCCTATTTTATTGCCTATTTTATAATGTACGTGATATGTTAGTACAGTACATGCTTATAATTTATAAATAAATGTGCACATATTGTAGATGCCTGCTAACAACTTTTTTCACTCATATGGGCTCAGGATCACACCATTTAGGAACCACCATGCTAGGGACAAGTAGTTCTCAAGTAAAGGAACAGAGGAGGGTCACACGCTGATTTTCTTTTTGAAATGATGAATGTTGTTCAAAAATTAGTTTTAGGGCTTCCCTGGTGGCGCAGTGGTTGAGAGTCCGCCTGCCGATGCAGGGGACACGGGTTCGTGCCCTGGTCCGGGAAGATCCCACGTGCCATGGAGCGGCTGGGCCCGTGAATCATGGCCGCTGAGGCTGCTCATCCAGAGCCTGTGCTCCACAACAGGAGAGGCCACAACAGTGAGAGGCCCGCGTACCGCAAAACAAAAAATTAGTTTAAAAAAATGTTTCCATGAAACTGACTATAAAGTTTATGATTTCACATATTTAAAGGATGACATTGCTACTTTCCTGAGTAAGCTAGCAGATTGAAACATTCTTCTTTTGAAAGGACCAGTTTTCTGGATACTGATCAATAAGATAGATGGGCTTTTGTTTTTAAAATAGTTTCTTTCCTTATTTAAATTATATTTTTAATTTTTGTCTGTGTTGGGTCTTTGTTGCTACGCACGGGCTTTCTCTAGTTGCAGTGAGTGGGGGCTACTCTTCGTTGCGGTGTGAGGGCTTCTCTTATTGCGGAACACGGGCTCTAGGCATGCGGGCTTCCATAGTTGCAGCACGCAGGCTCAGTAGTTGTGACTCGTAGGCTCTAGAGCGCAGGCTCAGTAGTTGTAGTGCATGGGCTTAGTTGCTCCGCGGCACGTGGGATCTTCCCGGACCAGGGCTCAAACCCACGTCCCCTGCATTGGCAGGCGGATTCCTAACCACTGCACCACCAGGGAAGCCCTAGTTTCTTTCTTATGTCTACCTCCACATCTACAGATGCAAACTTTGGTTACTCACGCTCTTAATCACACGGCTCATCCCAAGTAAGAGACATTTGTGTGAAGCTCTTAGGGTACGTCTTGCCTTCTCTGGATGTCTTGCCATCTGCTGTGTTTGCCCAGCATCAGGGTTACAAATGGTGCAGTGTTGCAAAGCTCTGTGGTTTTGTTTACTGAGAAGTTCCCTGGAAACTCTACTAACTTAGTTCTAACTGGAGAAGGTTCTTTCTTATTTTATTGTCTGTTTCACACTTAAACCTTAAATCATAGGACATAGCTGTTCTGAGAACCACTGTCTAGGTGGGTGGCTGCTTTTAAGAATGAATTATTCCCCAGAGACAGCCATAGCTGGTCCACTCAGTAATTTCCACACAAGGCTAATTTAATTGCACCTATGCACTGTGCCAGTTATGGATATCATTAACCGATTACTAACAACCGTGTATAATTTTGAAAGCAAAATGAGTGAACTAAAAAGTAAAATATTGTATTGGGCGATTGGGATGGACATGTATACACTGATGTGTATAAAATTGATGACTAATAACCTGCAAAAAAAAAGTAAAATATTGTAACTTAATTATTTGTCATTTCTCCCCTTATCCCTTGATTCTTGTTTCCTCTTTCTAAAACCTAGAAGCGTGGATTTTAATTTGGAGAGCCTGTAAAGGCATTCTGTGAATATTTGTTGGCTGAAAAACTAATCAGTCATTTCATTTCACCTGTCGCCAGAGAGGATTGCACCTAAACAGTGCCCCTAGATCATCTTAGGTGTGGTTATCTGTCTTCTTCTTTAAGCTATATTATGAATTGCTGTGACATTTATTGGGGCGGGGGGCAGGAACTAGGGCTTTTTTTTTAAATTGAAGTATAGTTGATGTACAGTGTTGTGTTAGTTTCAGGTATACAGCAAAGTGATTCTGTTATACCTATATATATATATATATATATATATTCTTTTTCAGATTATTTTCCATTATAGGTTATTACAAGATATTAAATCTAGCTCCCTGTGCTGTACAGTAGGTCCTTGTTATTTATCCATTTTAGGGCTGTTTTTAAATAAGCAACATCTGTATCCCATTCAGTAATTCAGTAAAATAAGGTATTCTCCCCAGCTCACATACTTGGTCTCTGCTTCCATGTCTTAGAGTGGTCTTCATCGCACAGATGAAAGGACTGAGGCCCAGCAAGGAGCAGTGATGTGCCCAGGGTCACCTGGCCGTTTCCTGGCAGAGCCAGGAACAGAAATAGGTCACCCGATTCTGGGTCCCGTGCTCTCCCCACACTCCATCCTTGGATGAGGCTTTGCACTGCAATTAAGTGCCTTGACAACCCCTTTCTGCCCTTTCTCAGCCAAGCGCTGAGTTTAAAAATTAATGAATGCTTAATGGACATTTCTATTTCCTGGGAGTTAAGCCAGGCTTTTTTTCTCTTCTCCTCTGGTAGAAATCCGACATCCAGGACAGCGTCTGTTACAAGACCCAGCTCTACCAGATAGAAAAGTGCAGGCCCACCAAGGAGCCCTATGAGGTGAGTGGCCCCCAGAGCAAAACCCCCAGGATCTCTTAGGAAGAGTGGATTTCTATTCTGCGGGGAAGAGGGGAAAGGAAACCAATTATTGTGGGACACAGAAGTAGCCAAAGACAAATACTTAACTGAGCCTCTGAGAAACGGTTTACAGCGGGGCCACCATCGTTGAGTCTCTAGACTATGGTTCTCAGCTGTGGCCACATGGTGGAATCGCTGAGGAGCATTTTAACATCCGGATGCCTAGGCCGTACCTCAGACTGATTCCACTGATCCACTCTCCATCTCCAACGAGATCAGGGGTCACTATTTTGTAAAGCTCCCTGGATGGGTCCCAGTGGCATCAAGGTTGTCAGGTCTCCAAGAGGTAAAGACGAGGTGCTGAAAAGTACGTGTATGTAAAACTTGGCGTCAGGAGAACAAAGTACAGTGAGGAACAGGAAGAAGTGTCTGCAGCAAAGCCTTTCCAGTCAGCTGTCCCTGGTGACCTGATGCTACCTAGAACGCACCTGAGAGAAAATAACCAAGATTCTTTGATTTCAGAGTAAAAACTGGCATCATATCGTCCCAAATTTGGACCCCAAATACATGCTTGTTAAGAGACTGTGCCTGGACTTCCCTGGTGGCGCAGTGGTTGAGACTCCGCCTGCCGATGCAGGGGACGCGGGTTCGTGCCCCGGTCCGGGAAGATCCCACATGCCGCGGAGCGGCTGGGCCCGTGAGCCATGGCCGCTGAGCCTGCGCGTCCGGAGCCTGTGCTCCGGCAACGGGAGAGGCCACAGCAGTGAGAGGCCCGTGTACCGCAAAAAAAAAAAAAAAAAAAAAAGAGGGAGACTGTGCCTGGGGACTCGAGATCCAAGACCAGGAGCACAGGGTAAGGGTCCCCCCACCAGGACTCCTCATTCGCTGTTTTGTCCAGTGGGGGTCGCCTGTCTTCTCAGTGCTTTTCCATGGAATCTGGAACGAGCTGGGCTGCGCTCCATGGCGGCAGCAGAAATCAAGTGGGACACGGCCCAGGCCAGCCCAGTGACGCCGGTGACGGGGCTGCTGAACTGCCGGCACCACGGGTCAATGCGGCCACCCCTGAGCATCGAGGCTGGGGTAGGCTTCGGTAGCTGCAGGAGGAGGGCGAGGCTGGTCAATCTACACAGCCTGGGGGATGGCACCATTTAAGAAGGCAGAGAAAAGGAGACGCTGATGACAGAGAAGCTAGCGAAGATAACGGGGCAGCCGGAGACCCTGGAGGGAAGGATGCCAGGGAGGACATGGGAAAGGTCAAGTGTAAAGCAGCCAGTGGTGACAGCTGAGCCGTTTCTCGTCCTGGAGGAGGTGGAGAAGCAGAAAGGAGATTGCGTGGATTTGGGGGAGTGAGGACCGTGAGCAGAGATCTCTCCGGCGATGCCGCTGGCAGTGAAGAGGGGCTGGGGAGCAGGCGGGCTGGGAGGCAGAGGAAGGAACTCCAGTGATGGGGGGTGGGGGGAGGGCATGCATTCAGAGCAGCCAGGGTGGGCCCTAGCCTTGACCCCAGGCTGCAGGCCTCCTTCCTCTGCGACTGGCTGTGAGGCCCCAGCATGATGAAGACGGAGATAAGCTTTTGGAGCGCCAGCAAGGGGGCGCGGACTGGGGCTGGGCGGGGAGCATGGCTTCTAGGGCTGGGAGAGAGAGAGCGGAGATGGTGGAGGGCCAGACTTCCCTGAGCTCCACGCCCCTCCAGCCAGTTGCTTACTGAACCTTCTGTGGTGTGAACGAAGGTGTCTCAAATCCAGCACGCCTGGAACCAACCCCACCTCTCCTTCCCCATCCCCCCCCACCCCTGGCCCCTATTTTCTGTCTGCAAATGGCAGCCCCACCCTCAGTACAGGGCAGAAACCTGGAAGACCTTTGCATTCATCTCCCTCACCCCTAGAGCCAGTCTGTCGCCAAGTTCTGCTGGTTTGACTCCTGAACCTCTCCAACCCCTCCACTCTCCATCCGCCCCATCCTCGCCACCATCACCTCTTGCGTGGACCTCAGCTGCAGCCTCCTTCCTAACTGGTCCCGCTCCTTCCCCGTGACTACCTGGCGCTCCATCCACACACCGGCCAGAGCGAGCGATTCACACTCAAATCAGACCACATCACTTCCCCGCTTGAAACCTTCAAAGCCTTCCTTAACCTGGAAGGCAAACTCTGTGACATGGCCACTGCGTCCCGGATTGAACCGGCTTTGCCAGCAACTCCAGCCTTGTCTCCCAGGCCCCGCACACAGCCCTGCTTCTTGCTTTGTGCTCAGTCCCGTGGGCCTTGAGACTCTGTGCTCTCTTGGCTGCCAGGGCTGGGCACACCCTGTTCTCTCTTCCAGAATGTTCTCCCCACCCCTCTCTGCTGAGTTAATGTGTATCTTCAGCTCCCACGGCAGGGTCATGTCCTCGTGGACCCCTGACATCCTCTGACCTCTGCCATTGGGTTGCCTCCCTCCAGAACACACCGTCACACACATTCTGCTTCCTGGGGCTTGTCGCATTGGCAGGGTTCTCTTTGTTCAGGGATTATTTGATTATCATGTCTTCCCCACTCTGGTCTGTGAGTCCCTTGAGAGCAGGGACTGTGTCATTTTTGCTCCTCATCGTGTCCCTAGAGCCTACACAATGCCTGGCACCCAGTAGAGGCTCAATAAATATTTGTAGATGAACAAATGAAATAATCAAGTGGACCTTGGCCCTAGTCTCAGAAAATAGAATTGGGCCAGCATCTGGGGAAGGTCGAACATTCCAGGTGGGACACCTAGCTTGATTAAAGTAGGGGACCACCTGCACCATAGCGTGCAAGTCGAATGATCATCACCTGATGGCCATGCCCTGTGGCAGGGAGGGACCTCTTACAGTCACTTGCAGGGAGGGTGGCCACCTCGGCCGGGGTCCAGGGGATACTGAATTCACTGTTAGGCTCCCCTGCCTCTTGGTTTGACTGTTTAGGGCCGCAGGTAATAACACAAACTTAGACGTACCGCATGCCCCTATGTGTGTGCCCTAGGCAGCCTCTAAGCCACCTGGCTGACACCCATGTCCTTGGTTGCCCTCGTACCCTGCCCTGCTTGTGTGTTAAGTGTCAGAACCGCGATGGGAAAGGGGCCTCTTCTTTTCATCCAGGTTATTATTCTCAGCTGATTATTTCATTTGGCCCGGAAAACACATAGTAAGCATTTTAAACCATTTGTCGAAATATTTAATGGTTAGGGTTTCAATGGGAACGCTAATGGGAAGACAGCATTTCAATTTTCTGTGATCCATTTGTTTTCTCCAAACTGCAGCAGTCCTTGTGCTAATTAAATTACAGGCTCTGACTAGATGACGCAACTCCTCTCTGTTGGAACCTAGAAAGTGGAATGGGGCCAGTTAGAAAAAGTGGTGAGAAAGTCTGAAAGAAGCCAGATTTTCCAGGTAAAGCCCACTCAGAGCCTCCGTGGGGTTCTTCCCAGTTACCATCAGCTGGTCCAGGAGGAGAAGCGGCCAAGGGGCAGGGGTGGGAGGTGTTGTGAGCAGGAACCGTGGAATGAAGTTCAAGGTTGTACACAAGCCGTGGGGAGCGGCTCCGGGGCCATGTCCGGGCCTTGAGGGCACGTGGTGGTCTCTTTCTTCTTCTCGATCCTGCTTCTTTTTCTCCAAGGAGACGGAGGAGCTGAATTAAGTGGAAAGACCTTCCCTCTTGGGACTACAGTGCCGTCGTTTTATGACTTCACCACTTTCTCCCCCTCTTCTTCCTGTAACAGGCAGAGATTATGTCTGGAAAAGTGGGACACTTGTCTCACCTTAGGCGTGTGCCCCAGAGATTCCTTTTCCTAAGACAGAGGCCCTGGGGGACCATGGGGGTTGTAGCAGAGCAGTCATCATTTCTAAACTGGCTTATTAAAGCTGTAGAGAGCCAGGGGCCAAGTTTGTTTAGTCTTGAAGAATAATGCTAATTTGTAGCAAAATGGAAGTTAGAATTGGAGGGCTTCTCTGTAGTGTCAAAGTAACATTGCAGTTTTGGAAGAAAAGTTGTGCAGCGGTGCAGAGGGACTGTATTAGTTTGCTAGGGCTGCCATAACCAAGTCCCACACACTGAGTGGCTTAAACAACAGAAGTGTATTGTCTCCCAGTTCTGGAGGCCAGAAGTCCAAGGTCGAGGTGTCTGCAGGACTGGTTCCCTCTGAGGGCTGTGAGGGAGAATCTTTCATGCCTCCTAGCTTCTGGTGGCTGCTGGCAATCTTTGGCATTCTTTGGCTTGTAAAAGCATCACCCCGATCTCTGCCTTCATCTTCACATGGCGTTCTGTGTGTGTGTGTGTGTGTGTGTGACCAATTTCCCCCTATTAGAATACCAGTCACATTGCACTAGAACGCACCCTGATGACCTCATCTTAACTTGCTTACCTCTGTCAAAGTAACACCAACACTCTTCTTTTTTTCTTTTTTGTGGTGCGCGGGCCTCTCACTGTGTGGCCTCTCCCGTTGCGGAGCACAGGCTCCGGACGCGCAGGCTCAGCAGCCATGGCTCACGGGCCCAGCCGCTCCGCGGCATGTGGGATCTTCCCAGACCGGGGCATGAACCCGTGTCCCCTGCATCGGCAGGCGGACCCTTAACCACTGCGCCACCAGGGAAGCCCCAACACTCCTTCTCAAAGGCAAAGGAGAGCAAACTTTCACACTCCCCCCTCGCCCAAGCTTCAAAGAGGATGTGATGATGGGCCTGTCCTGACCCTGTCTTCAAGTAAGGCCACATTCTGAGGTCTGGGGGTTAGGACTCCAACATATGAATTTGGGGGGAATAAAGTTAAACCCATAATGGGGACTGTTAAGTTTAAAGGTAAAATATTACAATGATTTTTCTTTGTGTCATTTAAAAATGTGTACAAATTTTTTAAATCAAGTATGGAATCAGGTCAAGCTGAATTGTTAGAAATCAGAACAGTGGTTACCTTTGGGGACAGGGAGAGGATGCTGGGAATGAGGGACTTCCAGGTGCCAGCTGGGTTCTGTGTCTTGATCAGGGTGCCATTTCGATGTGTTTTTGCTGTTTGAGGAAACGTATGGAACTCCTTACTCATCATCAGAGCACCCTGTGTTATGTGTCCTAGATTTTAATAAAAATCTTACCTAGAAAATCTAGCCAGGGCAGGCATTAGGACATCTGCTTTCTGCTTCCACGACGGTTTGGTTTCTTGTCTACGAACTCTGAAATGGAGAATCCTCAACCGGAGCTGCAAGTGGGAGGGAGTACAGTTTAGGAAATAAACAGCAAGTGCAGCTTCTTGAATTGTTGAAAAATGCTGCTTTTTACAGGCCTCCCTGGGCACCTGGACAAGAGACCTCGAATTTCACGCTGTGCAGGTAAGAACTTGGGGGGTTATGTTGGATTAGTCAGGTCTCCAGAGAAACGGAACCAATAGTGTGTGTGTCTCTGTGTGTGTGTGTGTGTGTGTGTGTGTGTGTGTGTGTGTGTGTGATGCTTGGACACCCAGGGAAGGGCTGATGTTTCAGCTTCATCCCCATGTCTTCTGGAGGCAGAATCCCTTCTTCCTCAGGACACCTCAGTCTTTTTCTCTTAAGGCCTTTAACTGATTGCATGAGGCCCACCCAGACTGTAGAGGCTAATCTGCTTTACTCAGAGCCTACCAATTTAAATGTCAGTCACATGTACCATATACCTTCACCGCAGCGTCTAGACTGGTGTTTGACTAGACACGGGGTACCCTGGCCTAGCCAACGTGACACATGAAAGTAACCATCACATATGACCCTGAAGGTTGGCAGATCTCTGCCCAGGGCTCTGGACCCTGCACTCCTCCATCCTGTCCTGAATTGCACCACGCAGAATCCTGCTGTAAGTGGATTTGTCAGAACCCCTCAGATCAGATCAGTGCTGTCTATGCGTAGTTGACCAGTTTTTTATTGTCTTGCTAAAACTACACGCTTGGCTATGCGTTCGTGTTTCTACCTGTAAAGAAGTGGGGTTTGGCGCAGTGGTTGAGAATCTGCCTGCCAATGCAGGGGACACGGGTTCGAGCCCTGGTCTGGGAAGATCCCACATGCCGCGGAGCAACTGGGCCCTCACTCACCGGTTTCTCCCTCTCCTCCATCAAACAATCCATGACATCCAAAGAGTCTTGGGTAGATAATCCTTTAAGGGGTCACATTTTCAAAGTGTCCAGCTTTGTAAATGTCCACACACATGTGTGGTGGTTGGAACATGGTTGAAAGAAAGCAAGAAGCTGTTTTGTGTGGGGCTTGCTTGTGGCCTCCTCTTGGATTTGCCTTGGGGGTGCGGACTGAGCCTAAGGGGGCAGAGAAGACCCCTGAAGCTTCAGCTCCATCGCCCACCCTTAGGCGCACACGGGGGTGGGGCGCACAGCCCTCCCGTGAGAATCAGAGGGAAACCAAAGAGGCCTGAAGGCAGCCAGCGATGCTGGGTGGGGTGCGCGGGAATGGGTGCAGGCATGTCAAAGGGGGAACGTAATTAGTCCTTCTGAAGACCTGTTTCTGTTACATAAGGCAATTTAGCATCCTGCTCCCTGGGAAATCTCTTTTGGAGAAAATAGGCCATGCAAATGAAAAGGTAGAATTGGATGATCAGTTGCACTTGTTATCTGTGTTTGGAAGGCATGAGGATGGCTGCTTGTAAACAAACTCGTTTCCTGGGGGCTGGTGACCCTTCCACCGGGACTGACTGACCCGGATTGTCCCGCACAGGGAGCGGTCCGGTGATGAACTCTTGGTATCTCCCAAGAAACCAGTCACTGTGAAGTCACCCAGTCTTTCTGGCTGGAGAAAGGTGCTCTGGGGGTCATGGAGGAAGCACCAGGGTTCAGGACCCTGGGATTAAGTTCAACAGCGAGGCCTGAGCAGGGTTCCCCACAGTCCTTAGTCCTAAGTCCATGTCCCCTTTCTTCTGCCTCCATCGCAGGCTTTCTGCTCATTGCCAAACACCCCTTAGTTGGTTGTTGGAGAGATTTCTAGAGCCAACCTTGGTCTCTTCCTACAGAAAACTCTCACACCTTGTACACCTCTTGGTTCATGAACTCTATCTGGGTGGTGATACTGGCCCCCCGAAAGTTTGCATCTTGATCCTTTAGCTTTGAGAACCCACGGACAGTTAGAAAAGGGCTGAGCTGGACCCAGGAAGCCATCAGCAGGAAGCCCTCTGAGTGTAGGGAACGCAGGGCAGCCCAAAGGAAGGTGTGCTCATCATTCTTAAAAAAGTCCTTGGGCTTCTCTGGTGGCGCAGTGGTTGAGAGTCCGCCTGCCAATGCAGGGGACACGGGTTCGTGCCCCGGTCCGGGAAGATCCCACATGCCGCCGAGAGGCTGGGCCCGTTAGCCATGGCCGCTGAGCCTGCGCATCCGGAGCCTGTGCTCCACAACGGGAGAGGCCACAACAGTGACAGGTCCGCGTACTGCAAAAAAAAAAAAAATCCTTAAAAAGGGGCCGGGGGTGGGGGGTGGGACTCCAAATACTGTTGTTTTACAATGTAGCACGAAAGCGTGTTTGATTTCTTTTTTCCTGTTTAAGGTGTTATCAGGTAGAACTTACGAGTTTTCTCGTAAAAACAGAGATAGAACAGAGCAAAAGGATGGAATTCTGCCAGACTTTTTGGGACAGGTCCTTCGATGCTTGGGGGAGGCTGGGGAGCGTGAAAGCTCACTCTCCTTTGCCGTAGAGACGGGGGCCTGTTGCTGTTTGATAGAAACGGGGAGAGGGGGCAGTGGAGAATTGTGTTTGGCCTTGACCTGGAGTGGATGCCCCCTTCCCCCTCCGTAGTGTCCTGCCCACGGCCTCCTCTGTAGCATTCCAGATGCTGACCCGGAGCCCTGGGACTACAGTGTGGTCCCTGATCCTGCAGTCGCTGTGCCCAGCCTTTCTCTATGCCACTGGAAACGCCTGGCCCTGCCCCAGGCTTCCAGAGGGCAGTGTGGAGTCAAGGGTTAAGAACACTGACTTTCAGGGCGGGCTGTAGAAAACTTAGTTGCCGTCCGGCTCCTGGATGAATTTTTCTTTTTTTTAATTTTTACTGAAGTATAGTTGATTTACAATGTTGTGCCAGTCTCTGCTGTACAACACAGTGACTCGGTTATACACATGTAGACATTCTTTTTTTATATTCTTTTCCATTATGGTTTATCACAGGATATTGAATATATTTTTGTGTACTATACAATAGGACCTTGTTGTTTACCCATTCTAAATGTAATAGTTTGCATCTGCCAACCCCAAATCCCAGGCCATCCCTCTTCCTCCTCACCCCCAGCCTTGGCAACCACCAGTCTGATCTCTATGTCCGTGAGTCTGTTTCTGTTTCGTAGATAGGTTCATTTGTGCCATATTTTAGATTCCACGTATAAGTGATACCACATGGTATTTGTCTTTCTCTTTCTGACTCACTTCACTTAGTCTGATCATCTCTAGTTGCATCCATGTTGCTGCAAAGGGCATGATTTCATTCTTTTTTATGGCTGAGTAGTATTCCGTTGCATATATGTACCACATCTTCTTTATCCATTCCTCTGTCAGATATTTAGGTTCTTTCCATGTCTCGGCTATGGTGAATAGTGCTGCTAGGAACATAGGGGTGCATGTCTCTTTTTGAATTATAGTTTTGTCCAAGTATATTCTGGGTGAATTCTTTAACCACCGCAGGCTCCTCTGAAAGAGGGGATAACAGTATTGGCCTCAGCATGGGTCATGCTCTTAGAGTAATGTCTTGCATTCCAGGCATCTTCAGTAAAGGTGGCAGTGGCTGTCCAGAAGCTGGGGAGGGTGTTTGCAGAAGTTTCACCTCTGCTTTCATCCCACTTCGCCCCTTCCCAGGTGACAAGCCACCTCAGCCAAGGCGTAAGCCCCAGGGAGCTATTGTCCTCATGGTGACACTCAAGACGGGGCTGGGCGTCCCCATTTTCCATCTCTTCCCAGTCGTCCTTTCCCAGTCAAAACCTGGACATAATGAACCCCAGTTCGTAAAGGCTCTGAAAATCCTCATTAAAAAGGGCCACCTGAGTGCAAGGGGATGTTTCCTTGAGAAGCTTTTCAGCAACGTCAATGAAAAATAGATGAGCTCTGTTGAATTGCAAATGCTCTGAAGGTTTTAAGGCAAAACATGTGAAAATCGGTCTCTTTTTCCCCCCTCCCTTGTGGTGAGGTCCGGTTTCAGTTGCCTCTGTTTAACAGTAAACATCAAACATAGTCTTTAGGGCCAGAAAAAAAGCTTCCTCTTAGCAGCATCACCCTTCCCAGAAGCTTGAACCCAATTAATTTTAATTCAGTTCCGTTTCCACTGGCTTTTTTGTTTTTGCTTTTTAATATTTCAATAACTATTTATTAAGCTTTCTCTCTCTGCCTGGCTTCATGCCCGAGGCTGTGGGGTGGAAGATATATAAAACAGTCAACTTCACTCCTAGCAGAGGGATTCTAATTGAGTTAAATAAAGGCAAGGCTGACAGCACAAGTGGCTGAATCGGGCCAGTTTAAGGACACAAGGAAGAGCCCACGTGCCCGGAGCCGGTAAAGGGGTCAGAAGCTCACCTAGACTGGCTCAGGGCTCCGTGGGCGGGTCGTCCACCTCCTCGGCTTGACTGAACACACAGGCGCTGGGGAAGCAGTTACGTTTCCTCTGCAGAATTGCCTTTGCAAAACCACTGCTGTGGACAGAATCGTAGGGCTCTGCTATAAATAAGACACCAGGTTTCCGGGAGTCCTCATCTGCTTTGCCTCAGTTTGTTCAGCTTGTTCTAGAATAATGGACTACCCAGGGATGACCTTGCCCTTGTTGGAACACGTCAAAACAGCATAAGGCAGGGAGCTGGGGACCACCGAAGCCTGCTGTGGCCCAGGCGGAGGGAGGGAGGTTCCCTGGAGCATCCGCTGGGCCTCAGCGCCTCCATGGTTCAACACGTAGCTGAGAGCCTAGAGTTTTGGAAAACTGGCGTTTCTTAACTTTACTTCGGTAACTCTTCAGGGAGGGACTCCGTTGTGTATTCTTGTGTGCATCTGAGTACCTATGTTTGCTTCTGATTGGAAGGATAAAAAGCCCAAAGAACAAGAAAAAAAAGGGGATTTTCTTCATCGGCCGTTTTCCAAGAAGTTGGATAAGAACCTGCCGTCGCACAAACAGCCCTCAGCCTCGCTCATCACGCAGATTCAGAGCACCAGGGCCCTGCTGAAGGACCGGAAGGCCGCCAAGCCTGGCTTCCCCGACAAAGGTGGGTCAGCTCGGGGGGGCTCTCCAGGCCATTTGTGTTCAGCTGCGTGGCCGCTGTGTACCCCATGCTGGTGGCTGTGTAGGCCCCTGGGACAGACATGACTCTCGTGCCCATGGGAAAGCAGGATTAATGCATGCAAGACAACCTGAGAACAAGCAAGTCCAGACTGCCTGGTGTTGTCCACCGGTGTGGGCAGGATTTGAGAAAGCAGAGATGGGGTGCACGGGATTGTGGGAGCAGAGATCAGGGTGTCAGGTATTACAGGAGTAGAGATTTTGGTGCAGAAAAAGAGATCAGGATGAAGGAGCAGAGATTGGAGGAATGGGTTTGCAGGAGCAGATGTCAGGGTGCGTGGCATTGTGGGAACAGATCTGGGGTGCATGGTATCATGGAACCAGGAATGGGTGTTCAGTACTGGGGGGGCAGAGATCGTGGTGCGGGAGCAGCGATGGGGGCGTGCTCTTGTGGGAGCCTTCACCAGGAAAGTGCACCCTGAGAGACAGTGATGTGGGCTTCGGGGTGGAGGTAGGGGGCTCTCCAGGTCATTTGTGTTCAGCTGCGTGTCCGCTGTGTACCCCATGCTGGTGGCTGTGTAGGCCCCTGGGACAGACACGACTCTTGTGCCCAGGGGAAAGCAGGATTAACGCATGCAAGGCAACCTGAGAGTAAGCAAGTCCAGACTGCCTGGTGTTGTCCACCGGTGTGGTCAGGATTTGAGAAAGCAGAGATGGGGTGCATGGGATGGTGGGAGCAGAGATCAGGGTGTCAGGTATTACAAGAGTAGAGATTTTGGTGCAGAAAAAGAGATCAGGATGAAGGAGCAGAGATTGGAGGAATGGTTTTGCAGGAGCAGATGTCAGGGTGCGTGGCATTGCGGGAACAGATCTGGGGTGCACGGTATCATGGAACCAGGAATGGGTGTTCAGTACTGGGGGGGCAGAGATCGTGGTGCGGGAGCAGCAATGGGGGCGTGCTTCTGTGGGAGCCTTCACCAGGAAAGTGCACCCTGAGAGGCAGTGATGTGGGCTTTGGGGTGGAGGTAGGGGGCTCAAACCCAGCTCTATAGCTGGTTGTGGCCCAAGTTCCTTCCCCTCTGAGGATCTTAATTGGTTCCCTCACTTGTGAGGAAATCTACCCGTCAGAGCTATTGGGTGGATCGAATGAGATACGTGTGTGGGCTACGCTGCCTCATTCATCATCCAGCACGTGAGATAACTGATCCATACGGGTCTCCTTCCTCGGGGGCAAGCATCCAGCGATGCAGAAGGGAGGCTGAACTCACTCTGAGAGCCGGGAGGCGGGCACAGGGAGCCGGGGAGCATCCTGAAGCCAACCGCAGGGTAGAGGAGAGGCTCTCCTTACAGAGGGCGGATGGGAGAGATTGTGGAGTCCAGCCTTTGATCTTTGTTTTAAATATGAAGAGACTGAGGTTCCAGGAGGGCCCTGGCTGTCTGAGATCAACCAGTGGTCCCCTGGGGAAGCAGGAAAGTATCAGAGAGATTCAAACAGCACCAAGCAGCACGGTCCATTGGACTCTGAGACCGGTTCTCACCCAGAGAAGAACAATTCCATGTAGTTCAGTTTCATTCTGCAGGTTTCAGGAAGGCGGTGACCCCACTAGAGGGACTGTGCTTGTCCCTCCTTGGGGGATCCTTCTTTCTGGCTTGGGAACAGGCAGCAAATCCGGTTAGGACCCTTGGCAGTGGCGTCCTATGGATTCCCCAAGGAAAGTCTAGGTCAGGGCTGCATATTTGGGGGTAACTTTGCAGCCCCAGAGGTGGAGTGCATTCCTTGACACTTTTCTGGACCAACTGTCCTCTGTTTCTTTGCATTTTTCCTTCCTCCTGGGATTGGAGAGCCTGTTGCTGAGAAGCACCCCTGAGCCTCTATAATTGCTAGCACTGACCACTCACTGTGTGGTAGGCACTGTTTCAACTCTTACCTCAACCCAGTGAAATCATTCTCACCCCCTTTTCTAGAGATGAGGAAATAGCCCAGAGAGTTGTCCAAAGTCAGAGAGCTGGTGAGTGACGGTATCCAGATTTCCAACCAGGCAGCCTGGCTCTAGAGCTTTCTCTCCTGACCAGCATAGCTTACTTCCTCCCGGGCAGGATGGGATGAAGACGAGCTGGCAGTCATGCTCAAGGGTCGGGGCTGGTGACTGTGCCCTTCTTGTGGGGACAATGCAGTGTCTGGCTCTATGCCCCGGGGCTGACTCTGAGCTGGGGATCAGTAGGGCAAGGGTGAGGGGCGTCCTCCCAGGATCTGCACCTCTGGGGAAGTGAAGGAAGCAGGACGGCACAGAGGGAGAAGCCGGGCTACAAGTTGGGAGCATGCAGCCATCTCAGGGAGGGACAGGGACCTCACATGCCAGCTGGAACACTGTGGAGACATTAGGCATCGATGAAACTTTCCTTCTCTCTGCCGGTGAATCTCAGGCATCTGTGCTGGCCTGAGGAGGAGGTTTATTTCAGGATCTGTGTATTTATTTATGTAAGGTGAAGAGGATTCCCAGTGCCCTGGGCTGCCCCCGAAATCACTGCCGGGGGCAGCAGCTTGCTCCTGCCTCTGGGCCCCGACGGGGCCTATAAAATATGATGGTAGGAAAAGGCAGCTAAGACAGGGCCTGTTCCACAGGAACTTGGCTTTACTTCCCTCACCTCCAAACTCGTGAAGGTTTTCCCTTTCTTTTCTGGCAGAGTCTGCAAAGCTGGATTCTAGTCTGTGCCAACTTGAAATGGAAACCGTGCGGGTCAGCTGGTTGCCTTAAATATACAGAGGAAGAGCGTTTCACCCCTAGTCAGAATTAGGTGAGGCTCCGGTGAGACCAAAAAACATGAGGGGGCCTTAAAAAGGAAGGGAATTCTGACCCGCGCTCCGCGGACACGGAGGAAGCTTGAGGACATTGTGCTCAGTGAAACAAGCCATTCACAAAAGGACAAATATTGTGGATTCCACTTATACAAGGGACCTAGAGTAGTCAGATTCATAGACCGGTTGCCCCTGGCAACCACTGTTAGATTTGCAAGGTGAAGGGTTCTATTTCACAGCAGTGTGAATGTACTGAACACTACTGAACTGTACACTTAAAAGTGGTTCAGTAATAAATAAACACTTTAAAATTCATGTTATGTAATTTTTACCATCATTTTTTTTTTTAAAGTCACGAGGGAAACACTCCTTCCAGCTTTGATTATCTGAGGACCAAATTTGCAAGTCCTCTGAGAGCTGGTATCCATGTGCTTCCCCAGTTTTGTGGTCGTTCTGTTGAGCCGTGGACCTTTTTATTCAAAGGCTCTTCGGCAGGGTCCAGAATTTTAAGCAACCGAAAGGAGAACAGATGTTAAGCTGGCGCCATGAGGCAAATCAGAATCCAGGAGGCCTCCCATCACCAGCCCTCTCTCCCCTCCATTCTAGGAAGACCGTCTGATTCCCCATGGGGAGAATGGGAGGTTGAGGCCATTCACTTCTTGGTTCCAACTGACCGCCCTGGATAATGCACGGTCTCAGTGAAGCTGGAGGTCAGAGCAGGCGGGAGTGGGCCATTGGCACTGTCTGTGTGGCCGTCTTCATGTTTCCTTTGCTTTCTTGGTGTGCAGATTCCTTCGGCTGCCGCAATATTTTTCGCAAAACCTCGGACTCCAATTGTGTGGCTTCCTCCTCCATGGAGTTCATCCCTGTGCCGCCCCCCAGGACACCCAGGATTGTCAAGAAACCAGAGCCCCCTCAGCAGGGGCCTGGGAGCGCTGGCATCCCTGCCAAGGAAGACCCCCCGATGCTGGATATGGTGCGCTCCTTTGAGTCTGTGGATCGCGACGACCAGACGGAACTGCTGTCCCCGTCCCATCACTATAGGATTCTGAACTCCCCTGGGGGCCTGGCTCGAGGGAATCCCGGTGAGCGGACGCTCTCTCCCGTCCTGCTGCCTGGAAGCCCGTCACCTCTCCAAACGCCTTTGCACCCCACTCTGGTCTCCTTTGCCCACGAAGATAAGAACAGCCCCCCCAAAGAGGAGGGCATGTGTCCCCCAGCCCCGGGGCCCGGCAACGGCACCACACAGCCCCTGGGGAGCCCGAACTGTGTGAAGAGCCGAGGCAGGTTCCCCATGATGGGCATCGGACAGATGCTGAGGAAGCGGCATCAGAGCCTGCAGCCCTCCGCAGACAGGCCCCTGGAGGCCAGCATGCCCCCACTGCAGCCCCTGGCCCCCGTGAGCCTCTCCTTCGATGTGGCTGACGGGGTCAAAGGCCAGTGTTAACCTGGGCCAGCAGTGGGGTTCTTGGCATTTCTAAGGAAAGCAATGGAGCAGCTCCATACATCTGTCAGGGCATGAAGACTCAAAGGCCTCTCACAGAGCATCCTTCACGGTCTCACCTCCTCCTGAGATGCGATGTCCCCACAGCTGAAACCCACAGACCCAGAGCCTGTAGAGCCCAGTCCCGAGTAGGGCCCCCTGGAGATGCTGGGATCCCCCAGGAGGGTTGCCTGTCTGTGCGACCAGCTCCAATCATGCACGGCCTCCTCCCACCCACTCACGAGCCCTCCACCCACCTCCCTCAACTGCGCTAGGGGTGAGAAGCCAGCCTCGGGCTCTGGGCCACTCAGATGACAGACCCTTCCGAGCTGTTTCTCCACTTCGTGCTCTGTGTGTGCCTCTCAACGGACTGTTCTCTTTTCAGCAGTCAGATGGCGGCGTCACAAACTGGTTCACCCAGGCACGGTTTCCCCTCTTTTCATAGAGGTGGATCCCTGCAGGGGTGACAAGAGTTGGCGACCTGGAGCACCCAGCCCCATGAACCCCTGGGGAGGACAGGCAGGAACCTCCGAAACCAGCACCATCCCCTCTGAGCAAAAAGGGGCATCTGGGCAAAGACTGATCTGAACAGTGGGGACGCCAATGAAAGGAAAGGGCCGATGGGGACACTCATTTGCCAAGCGGGGTCTTGACAGATTTCTTTTCTCTTTTGGTTGAAACTGGCTAATGGTTGAATTATCTTCTCCGAAGATGATTTTTCTTTATGTGATGTCATTAGACCGAAACAACATAATTTTTAAAAACCTGGATGGAGAGATGAGAATTGATTTCACCAAACTCCTGTTCTCACAGGAGGGTAAGCGTGGAGGGCATCAAAGCTCACCCAGGTGATGTTTTGAGTGGCTGGTGGCCTACGCTGGCCTGCAGGAGGGGCGAGATCATAGCCGGCCATGTGTTCCTCCCATCGGATCAACAGAGCCCTGATCCTGCTGGAAAGTGTAACACATAGTTACAGGTGGTTATTTGGAAAGAGAGAAGAGAATTAAGGTTGGATATGGATGTACTCAGAAGGCACCATTAGCTCTGTGCAATGCGGTTTTCAAGCTGCCAAGGAAACAGGCGTGATTTAGAATTCAGCCAGTTTGCCGTGGGCTGTGAAAGGCTCGTCTGGAGGGCATCACATTCAAAATACAGTACCGTATCTTCTTTGAGGACAGCAGCATTCCTCACGCAGGCTTTGAGTCCATGTTCTGTTTTCACACCTTTTGCCAAGGATGGAACCAAAGATGCATCTCTGGGTCTGTGTCTGTGCCGTCCCTCTGTACGTGTTTTGTGGACCCCAGCGTTGTCTGACCGTGTGTAGCATGGAGCCCACTGAGGGCTGTCTCCACTGGGGCCTGGGCCCTGGCACTTGGTGGGGACCACTTGGTGGTGAGCAGAACTGGCAAAAGAAGAAGAATCAGCACAGGTTGGATAGAGGTCAGTTCAGAGACAGGTTACACTGCAGCCTGGAGCCTTCAACTGTTGGCTGGTGCAGATGCGGCCAGAAACCACTAATGTGGCCACCCCAGGGCTAGTCCTCCCAGCCCACTGATCCTGAAAAAAGGCCACGGCCTTTGAGCATTTGCAAAGCCTGCCTTCCCTTCCACCGGCAGCCAGCCTGTGCCAGAGAGTAGTGGGGATGGTCCTTCATTTCTTCTCATTCAGCACTGGTGACCTTCTCTGCCCCAAACGTCTCTGACTGAGCAAGGAGAGAGCGGATACCTGGCTGTCCCCAGAAGCCACTGCCGTGCCCAGTCTTGGCTGACATTGACAAGACCTGGGGTTGCTGCTTCCCCCTTGATGGGATCACCCCAGCCCTAGGGCTAGGGAATAAGTCAGCCTCCCCGCTGTTGGTGGCACTCCTTTGGATGGCTCCAGACCGGGTTGCGGAACTTTCCGTTGAAAATAGAGCTTTTTAAGTCGAGAGAAGAAAAGCATCTGAAAAAGTCCCTCTCTCCATTTGACATGAAGTGTTTGGTGTTTGATCGCCGTAGAAGCCTTTTTGAAGATGGTTTCCAGCTGCAAGTGCCGGCTCTGCAGGCTTGCAGGCTACGTGCCTGTGAACCTGGTCTAGCTCTTTATGTCTCTCTCTTGTGTTTTACTTGCCTCGAGAACGTGAGCATTTCTGTGTCGCTGTTAGCTTGCTGGGACGTGTTCCCCGATCCTCGTATGCTTCCAGAACAGCTGCAGGCGCTCCTACAGCTGACCAAGTGCATCGCCACTGGCAACTTGAACTGTGAACTCAGGTTTATTCCAAACCCAGTGAGAGGTGAGGGGGCAGTGAGGAATGGGGGAAACTGTATTTTGTGTGTGTGTGAGCACCTGACAAATCTATGGAATCGAGTGAGAGAAGAAATGTTAATTCTTTATTATTTTATTATATTTATATGGAGACCTTGATTATCCCTTTGGTAAGTAAGAAGCGTGTTGTCTCTTTGACCCATGACTGTCTCTCAGTAGTAGTCCGCACCTGTGAGCTGAGTCAGCCTATAGTTAACTGCCGGAAGTGACAATTATCTTCCTGTGACATCCGGGAGGAAAAGTCGGTTTTCATTGTACCATCTGGTCATAAGTAAGGACTGTATTTATGTCACCATTATTAAATATATGTACTTTTATAACGACTGTGAAATACACTTTTCCCTCACTATGACTGCTTCATTTATTGGCTGATACATCTTAAAACTAAGAGCACGTTGCAAAATAGTGGTATCGTCTTCTACGTAAAGTTCTTGGCCCAGGAACTGACAGGATACAAGAGGGGATCGAGGTGTGGGTATCTGAGGGCATTTTTGGCTTCGTTTCACTTGCCACAGGGTGTCTGCCAACATCTATCTTCCTGACGTCCGGCAAATGGCAGTTCAAGATGAATTAGCATTTTTCTTTTTTGGGGGGGAGGGGAGGTCAGGATCTTCCTTGTAGACTCTGAAAATGGCACATGAAGAGTGCCATCTGTGAACAGTACCTCTAGCTTTTGCCCTTGTTTGAGGGTTGGGGGAAGAGGAGTGATGAGTAGAATGGAAGGGGGGTCCAGATGGGGTGTTTGGATTGGCCCAGTTCTGACTTCATTCATAACTGTTCACAAAACATTTTTCATATCTACAGACTTGCTTAAGCCCTGTGTCCCCCTTACAGTGTGGCTCCCCTGTACGGTGTAGCATGGTAGAAAGTGAGAGGCCCACAGTTTCCACTATGCAAAGCTTGCTCTGAAGTTTGATGGGGTGGGGATGGGGGAGGCAAGAAGGTGTGTCTAGTTTTGATGATGATGTTTTCTTTTAGGAATCAGAACAATTTAGAACAGAAGGGACCTGAGATCATGGGGCTCAACCCAAGCTTTTTTGAAGAAGAGAAAACTGGGGCCCCAAAGGGTTTAAGGACTCTCCAGGGTCCCTGAGTGGGTCTGGGGGGCAGGGCACCTTCCTCAAAGAACACAGAGGAATCAGAGAGCATGGCCACCGTGGGCAGAGGGGAAAGTCAACAGCAGATTGAGCTGTCCTTACAGCACGTATCTTTGGTGTTTCCACGTGGGCCAGGTCTTTGCTGTTTTAAGTCGTTCTCAAAATTGTGCAGCTTCTTGAGATCCTGAGCATCACCCGCTTTCCGTCTACCATCAACTCTTTTTTTTTAACTCTTTATTTTATATTGGAGTACAGTTGATTAATGATGTGTTTCAGGTGTACAGCAAAGTGGTTCAGTTATACATATATATGTATCTATTGTTTTTCAAATTCTTTTCCCATTTAGCGTTACATAATATTGAGCAGAGTTCCCTGTGCTGTACAGGAGGTCCTCGTTGGTTGTCTATTTTATTTTATTTTATTTATTTATTTATTTTTTATTTTTTAAGATGTTAGGGGTAGGAGTTTATTAATTAATTTATTTATTTTTGCTGTGTTGGGTCTTCGTTTCTGTGCGAGGGCTTTCTCTAGTTGTGGCAAGCAGGGGCCACTCTTCAGGTTGTCTATTTTAAATACAGCCGTGTGTACATGTCAATCCCAAACTCCATGACTATCCCTCTCTCCTCCCTTTCCCCCCAGTAACCATAAGTCCATTCTCTAAATCTATGAGTCTGTTTCTGTTTTGTAAATAAGTTCATTTGTGTCATTTTATTTTAGATTCACATATAAGTGATATCATACCGTATTTCTCTTTCTCTTACTTCACTCAGTATGACAACTCTTGAAGCTGGACAAAGACTCTTTCATTCTCAACAGATCTCCCAAGTAAGCAGCCACTCTGGATAGCCTTGTTATCTAGGTTAGCTATTAAAAGGCTACTGGGTTTTACTAGATTAAGTCAATAAAATACTTTCTATATAGCCATGTCATAATGTGAGACCAATTCAGAAAGAATGTGAGACTGATATTTTTAGGGGGTCTGGAAGCATCTCGATTATTGTATTTGTTTTCTTTGTGAGACCCTCTAAGTGTTACAGGCACAGTTAGAATAATTCAGAGCAGTACTGGGAGCTGGTTCAATTTAATGTCATCACTTTTCAGTGAAAGGAGCATATTTCCTGAGTTGTAAATGAGTGTACTATTTGTAGCAGGTTTTTTTTTTTTTTTTTGGTCAAGGGTGCTTTTCAGACACCTAGTTCCAAAGACAAATGGAGTCTGTATTTGCACTTCGTTTCTGTGGACCTGTTTTCAGGACACACAGTTATCTCTGAGAGCTGATGTCTGTGGCACCAAGGGCCTGGGGGTGGGAAAGGGTGGGGAGCATCTCAGCCTTTGCAATTTCCTTCTACATGTATATCCACGTTTGAGCTGGTGTGCAGATAAGGAGGTCTTTGGGGGCATGAGCTCTGGGAGCGTAGGGTAGACTGATGTGCGGCAAACTCAGGGACTAACCAATGACACATCACAGAGGGGACAATGCCAGGACGCTGCATTATTTAATAAATGGCTCCAATTTAAGGGCCTGAGTTAGTTACACAACATATTCCTTGTTCAGAAGATGGCCCATAGCTGTTCTTTTTTTAATTTTTTTACTTTATTTATTTATTTTTGGCTGCATTGGGTCTTCGTTGCTGTGTGTGGGCTTTCTCTAGTTGTGGCAAGGGGGGGCTACTCTTCGTTGTGGTGCAAGGGCTTCTCATTGCGGTGGCTTCTCCTGCTGCGGAGCATGGGATCTAGGTGCGTGGGCTTCAGTAGTTGTGGCTTGCAGGCTCAGTAGTTGTGGCTCACGGGCTCTAGAGCACAGGCTCAGTAGTTGTGGCGCATGGGCTTAGTTGCTCCATGGCATGTGGGATCTTCCCGGACCAGGGGTTGAACCCACGTCCCCTGCATTGGCAGGCGGATTCTTAACCACTGTGCCACCAGGGAAGTACCCCCATAGCCTTTTTTTTTTTTTTTTTTTTTTTGCGGTACGCGGGCCTCTCACTGTTGTGGCCTCTCCCATTGCGGAGCACAGGCTCCGGACGCTCAGGCTCAGCAGCCATGGCTCACGGGCCCAGCCGCTCTGCGGCATGTGGGATCTTCCCGGACCGGGGCACGAACCTGTGTCCCCTGCATTGGCAGGCGGACCCTTAACCACTGCACCACCAGGGAAGCCCCCCACCGTAGCTATTTTGAAAGGAAAGTCTTTGGCTGATATTATATATAAACCCTCAGGAATAACAAAATTTATTTTTTCTAGGCCTTGTTACCACAGCCAGCTAACAAAGGGCAGAGTGCAAGCCTGTGTCAGGAGTAAGGCTTCTTGTCCAAGGTTAGGTAGTGAATTCACGGCAGGTCTGAAATGAGCGTGCCTTCTGCGATCCTTCACCAGTGTTTAGCTCTTCTCTGACAACCAGTGTGTGAGATAGATCAGGCTTTGCTATGATAAATTAAACCCCAAATCTCTGTGATTTGTGCAATAAAGCTTTATTTCTTACTTACACAAACATTTATGCACTTTGGCTGACTCCAGAGTAGCTGTCCTCTATGTGGTGACTCAGGGATCCAGGCTGCTTCCAGCTTCCAGTTCTGTCCACTCAAAATGAAGCTTCTCGGGCTTCTCTGGTGGCGCAGTGGTTGAGAGTCCACCTGCTGATGCAGGGGACACGGGTTCGTGCCCAGGTCTGGGAAGATCCCACATGCCACGGAGCTGCTGGGCCCGTGAGCCATGGCCGCTGAGCCTGCGCATCCGGAGCCTGTGCTCCGCAACGGGAGAGGCCACAACAGTGAGAGGCCCACATACTGCAAAAAAAAAAAAAAAAAAAAATGAAGCTTCTCTAGCTGCTACAGCCAAGAAGGGCGAGCTGGAGGGCTTCCACTGGCCCTTGAGAGCTTCATGAGAGCTGGCACTAGTCCTATGGCCCTGCCTGTGAGCAAGAGGCTGAGAAATGTGTGGGACCATATGGATATTTTGGGTGCAGTGAATGTTTCTGCCACAGGGGAAGTACAGATGCCTCTCACTTAAAGGTTCCCTAAAATTGGATTGGCCTTTCCCATTGTTACACAATTATGGCACCTCTTCATGTGTAAGGACTACTTGTTCTAAATAAAGGGATAAGCCTTGTTAATTATAGATACTTCCTTTAACTTAAGAAGAGTGTTATAAGCTGAATTGTATGCCCTCAAAAATTCATATATTGAAGGCCTAACCCCCAGTACCTCAGAATGTGGCTGTGTGTGGATATAGGGCCTTTAAAGAGGTGAGTTTAAAAAAGGCCACCATTAGGGTGGGCCCTAATTCAATCTGACTGGTGTCCTTATAAGAAGAGGAAATTTGGATACACAGAGGGGACACCAGACAGAGGAAAGACCATGTGAAAACACAATAAGAAGGCAGCATCTGTCAGCCAAGGAGAGAGGCCTCAGGAGAAACCCAACATGCTGACACCTGGATCTTGGACTTCTGGCCTCCAGAACTGTGAGGAAATAAATGTCTGTTGTTTAAGCCGCATGGTCTGTGGTATTTTGTTATGGCAGCCCCAGCAGACTAACACGGTGGGGAGGCCAAATAGAAATATTTATATATTCTACAAATCCTACAGATTTTGTCCCATATGTTGAATCTCATTTACCCTTTTCTTGCAACTAAATTACTCCCGGAAAGTTGTCCTTTTTTTGGAGTGAAATTCCACCTTTTCCAAGTGTCCCCGATATGCTAGACCCATGTGCCAGTTGTTTTCAAGTATATTTCTTCCTTCAATCCAGAGACCCACAGACTTTTCTGTAAAGGGCCAGATAGAAAATACTTTATGCTTAGCGGATTATCATGCAGTCTGTGGTATATTCTTCTTTGTGTTTTGTTTTCGTTTTTCTACAACCCTTTAAAAATGTCTGGTGGGCAGACAAAAACAGGCCACGGAGACTTTGGCCCTCAGGCCTCCCGCTTTAATCCTCACAAGAACCCTGTGGAGTGGTCAGATTGTCTCTATTTCACAGGTAAGTTGAGGTAGCTTTGCCCAGTTCACTCAACCAGCACTAATGCAGTCACAGACCACAGATGTTCAAAATGTCCCACCACCTGAAAAGAAGAGAAAGAGAACTCCTTCCTGTATTGCTTTTGGTAGATTTCTAGCGCTGGTTCCATCCACAGGCGCAGCGATATTTCAGGAGAACGTCCTGGTCAGCAGTCTGCCACTGCCATTATTAGTCCCCATTCTCGGATTCATCCTGCTTCATCCACGCAGAACAGAGCATGGCCCTGGTGCTCAAATCACATTCCATTCAAGCCGTTTCCCATTCTCTTTGTGAATGGCCTCTCCAAAATGGACTCTTGCTTGCTCATAAAAAGAGAGAGCTTAGTCAACATTTGAGCGAATAAGCCTAAATCTAGAGCAGGTGTGTAGCTGCGTGATGTCTTGTAGATGAATCATGACCATTACTCAAACCTGAATGACATGGTGTCACCACTGGCTGGACCAGCGTCCCCTCCACTGAAAGATGAATCGTGCCCTCTGAGTCAGAGAGCCCCAGAGAGCCCATTCAGAGCCCTTCCCACCATGGCCACTTCAATTACGTGAGCCATTCTCACTTTCAGAGCCTTTGGGTCCAAGTCACAGAATCACAAAGACCTTGGGGTCACCTAGCTCCTGGGCTTAGTCCCCCCCAGGCGTTTGGGGCCTTCCACAAAGAGCAACAGGAAACATGGGTTCTCAAGATAAGCACGAAGCAGCTTCTTGGAGCAGAGCTTTTATAACTCACTGCTACTTAAAACAATTTTATTTTTTAACTTAAAACTAACGTATGTCATGTATTCAGATGCAAAATTAGTGTGAATATTGTGAATCCACCCCTGATTGTCCTCTCTGCTTTGGCTATTTCAGGGGATAATTTTAAGAGGCAGAGTCAGGGTCAACCTCCCTCATTTACAGATGATGCATTTGAGGCCAGAATGGAGAAATAAGGCATGAGGAACTCAAATTGGTCATTGGCAACATCTGCCTCCATGGTCAGTTCTCTTCCCACCACCCTGTCTGAAGAGCTCAGAATTAAAGGAGGGGCTGGGGATGCTTAGGAGTGTCACGATGTCTGGGGTCTACTCGTTCCCTCTTGCACATTTTGGGCCACAGAGAGGGTGGATAATAGAAAGAAGGAAATTGATTTGTGAGGAGTATTTGAAGGAAGATGGTATGTGTAACTGCTCTCTCCACCTTCCCAAGCATGGTTTGTCTTGCCCTTCTCTGGGTACTCCTGGTCCTCCACGAGTACATCCAACACAGGCATGGATGGGTGGGTGGATGGGTGAGTGGCTGATGGATGGATGGGTGGGTGGTGGATGGATGCGTGGGTGGTGGATGGATGCGTGGGTAGTGGATGGATGCGTGGGTGGTTGAACTGATGCATGAATAGTATTAAGAGTAAATGTGGGGCTTCCCTGGTGGCGCAGTGGTTGAGAGTCTGCCTGCCGGTACAGGGGACACGGGTTCGTGCCGCGGTCCGGGAAGATCCCACATGCCGCGGAGCGGCTGGGCCCATGAGCCATGGCGCGTCCGGAGCCTGTGCTCCGCAACGGGAGAGGCCACAACAGTGAGAGGCCCGCGTACCGCAAAAAATAATAATAATAATTATAAAGAGTAAATGTGGAGAGGAGTTAGATGACTTCGATTAGTGGATGGCGGAAGGGCACTTAAGGGAAAGGAAAATACTGTTCTAACCCAGAGTATAAGCCTGCAGATATATCATAAACATTCAAGCAGAGGGCCTGGGAAGTAAATAGGGCTCTCAGTTTGGGTACCAACATCCTACACAGAAGACGGCCAGAGTACTGCCTCCTCCTAAAATTGGTCCATTCACCATCCTGGAAACAAGTAATCATGGGCCTTGGTTGTGTGGTGAAGCCATTGTCCCCATTTCTTAAAGGCATGTATGTCCACTTGACTGTTTTACTTTGGTGACTATAGAGATTTGGCAAGAAGGTGAGGCAATTAGGAGAGAAGCTGGGACAGTTACCTGGCCTCCTCCTCCCCCCACATGGTTGCTTACTAGCCCAGTTTACTGAGGCCCAAACTCTTCTCTGTATCCTAATACTGACTCTGAAATGCTCCTTCTTATTTACTTTCATATCTTGTCACCCCAATCTTTCAGCTCTGTAGCACACAAATCATCTAAAAGCTACAAACAGATAAAGCATTTTTACAAGGGAGATAGAATGTCTCACCCCAGCTGACGTGGTCTATTCCCCTCTGCTATGGGCTGAATTGTGTCCTCCCATAATTCATATATTGAAGCCCTAATTTCCAGTATCTCAGGATATGAATATTTGGAAGTAGGGCTTTTTAAGAGGTAATTAAGTTAAAATGAGGCTGCTGTTAGGGTGCACCCTAATCCAATGTGACTGATGTCCTTATAAGAAGAGGGAATTTGGACTTCCCTGGTGGCGCAGTGGTTGAGAGTCCGCCTGCCGAGGCAGGGGACACGGGTTCGTGCCCCAGTCCAGGAAGAGGAAGATCCCACATGCCGCGGAGCGGCTGGGCCCGTGAGCCATGGCCGCTGAGCCTGCGCATCCGGAGCCTGTGCTCCGCAACGGGAGAGGCCACAACAGTGAGAGGCCCACACGCCGCAAAAAAAAAAAAAAAAAAAAAAAAAAAAGAAGAGGGAATTTGATCACACAGAGAAACACCAGGGATACACAAGCACAGAGGCATGACCGTGTGAGGACACAGGGAGAAGGCGGCCGTCTGCAAGCCATGGAGAGAGAGGCCTCGGGAGAAACCAACCTGCCAGCCCCGTGATCTTGAACTTCCAGCCTCCAGAGCTATGAGAAAATAAATTTCTGTTGCTTAAGCTGCCCAGTCTGTGGTATTTTGTTATGGTAACCCTTGCAAACTAATACACCCACATATTCCGGGTGCGGAAACAATGAAGACTACCCAGTGAGAACAGACAGAGGCTATTTCTCAGAGCTCGCTCTAGCAAGGGAATCAGAACCATCTCAACAGCAGGCAGGGGAGTGGGAAAGCTTCGTAGTGGGATCAAGGGAAGTCTTCAGGTGTGCCCCGATTGGAGGCGGTTGTCATGGAGAAGCTGGAGGCAGACTAACTAGAAGAAGGGCATCCTACGTGATTGGTTAGGGGAACACAGCTGGCTTCTTCTGGTTGGTTTGGAGTTGGAAGCAGAGACAAAACTAGGGAAATAGGCAATCGCTGACCAATTCCTAACCTGCTGGGCTGATTGTTGCCGAGGGTGTAGTTTGGCTGTGCAGGCTGGTTACAGCAGAGGTTGAAACTCAGAGTTCCTCTGAGAGCTTTATAGTGTCCCACTCCTGGGCATATACCCAGAGAAAACCATAATTTAAAAAGACACATGCACCCCAATGTTCATTGCAGCACTTTTTACAGTAGCCAGGACATGGAAGAAACTTAAGTGTCCATCAACAGAGGAATGGATAAAGAAGATGTGGCACATATATACAATGGAATATTACTCAGCCATAAAAAGGAATGAAATTAGGTCATTTGTAGGAACGTGGATGGACCTAGAGACTGTCATACAGAGTGAAGTAAGTCAGAAAGAGAAAAACAAATATTGTATATTAATGCATGTATGTGGAATCTAAAATAAATGGTATGGGTGATCTTATTTGCAAAGCAGAAATAGAGACACAGACGTAGAGAACAAATGTATGGATACTAAGGGGGAAGGAGGGGTGGAATGAACTGGGAGATGAAGATTGACATATATACACTACAGATACTATGTATAAAACAGATAACTAATGAGAACCTACTGTATAGCACAGGGAATTCTACTCGTTGCTCTGCAGTGACCTAAATGGGAAGGAAATCCAAAAAAGAGGGGCTATATGTATACCTAGAGCTGATTCACTTTGCTATACAGTAGAAACTAACACAACACTGTAAAGCAACTATACTCCAATAAATTAAAATAAATAAAGGATTGACTGAATTCAAAAAAAGGAAAAAGAAAATCAGAGTTCCATTTTCCATTTGTACAATATATCCTTTATCTCACTGGTCTTCTCATTCCATTTATCTGGCTGTGTTAGTCTCCGAGGACTGCTGTAAGAAATTACCACAAGCTTGGTGGCTTAAAACAACAGAAATGTATTCCCTCACAGTGCTCGAGAAGACAGTTTGAAATCAAGGTGTCAGCAGGGCTGTGCTCTCTCTGAATGTTCTAGGGGAGGACCCTTCCTTGCCTCTTCCAGCTCCAGGTGGTTCTTGGCAATCCTTGGCATGCTTGGGCTATAGATTCATGACTCCAATGTCTGTCTCCATCGTCACTTTGTCATTATTCCCTGTGTGTCTCTACATGGCCTTCTTACAAAGACACCAGTCATTGGGTTGGGGCCCTCTCTAACACAGTATCAACTCATTTTTAATTATATCTGCAGTAATCCTATTTCTAAATCAGGTCACATTCTAAGGCTCCAGGTGGACGTGAATTTTAGGGGAGACACTATACAACATACTATACTGGTTAAGGACTCTCTTCTGCTGTCACCAGGGCCAGAGGCCTGGCAAGTCTGGACCTGACACAGGGCCTTGGGCACCACGGGGAAGTCAACTCTGTGAAGTCTCGAGATGTTCAGAATTGAGTATGTTAGGAAGTGATGCTTTGGGTGGAAACTTTGGGATGCTCAGAGGTGGGGAGGAGAGGAAACCACATCTGATCATGTGGAGTGATTGGCAGGTCCATTCCAAGGAAGGCAGACACTGGGACCAAGTTGATGATCTGGTCACCTCCTGACATAGACTTTCACAAAGAGAGAGACAACCCTGGGGGGGAGGGGGGATGCTGAATTGTGGGAATGCTGTGTCCAGGGGTTTATGAAGTCTTGATTCTCCACAAAATCCATGGATCAACATACTGTTTGTCCTAAAACTCTATCTTCACATCAGAATATTCTCTGGAGTTTCAGGTATGTTTATCAAGCCCCAGAGAAGGACCACATTCAACTCAGTGTATCCAAAACAAATTATCTCATTCTTCAGACCAAATTCTCCTGGTCTCCCTTTGTAGTGAAGGGCACCACAGATGCCTCCTTGCCCGAGCCCCATCCTGAGCATCATCCTGGACCACATTCTCCCCTCACCTCCCACTTCTAGTCCATTCACAAATCCTGTTAGTTCCACCCTCCAAAGACGAAGGGCTACCAAGGGCTAGTATGAACTCCACATGGAGGTATGAAATCCACTCTCCTCTCATGCCACTTAGCATGGGGCAGTGGAAGATACATCAAATCCAGAATCATCTGCAAAATAAGAATTTGGGGTAATAAGGTAAATGAGGATTAAATAGTTAATATATGCAAGACACTTAGAAGAGTCTGATACGAAGCAAGTGCTATAGGTGTGTAAGCTATCTTGTGGCAGTTTGCTGTGCTGTTGTACAGAGTACCAGAGTCGAGGTGCCTGCATCCTCAGCCTCGATCTGCATTAAGGAGCTATGGACAAGTTGCCCCACTCTCTAGGGAGAGATTCCTCACTGAAATAAAACAAAAACAGTTGAATTCAGCCCCTTGAGAAACTGAACTCGTGTTCTAGCATTGCTGCCAGTTTTCAGAATGCTTCTGAGGAATTCTGTTTTAGTATTTCTCTTGGAATTCAAAGTATTCTTTTTTCTAATTGACTTTTTATTTTGGAAAAATGTTAGATTTACAGAAAAATTACAAAGATAGTACAGAGAGTTCCCCTTACCTGGATATTCCTTACCCAGTTTCCCCCATTGTTAACATCTTACTTTATTAGAGTATATTTGCCACAACTAAGAAACTGACATTGGTGCATTACTATTAACTAATCTCCAGACTTTATTTGGGTCTCATCAGTTTTCCCATTAATAGGACATCTTCTGTCCCAGGATCCAATCCCGGACACCACATTGCATTTAACTGTCATGACTCCCCAGTCTCCTCTGGCCTGTGGCAGTTTCTCAATCTTTTGTTGTTTTTCATGACCTTGTGGGTCTCAAGGAATACTGGCCAGGTGTCCTGTAGAATGTCTCCTAATCTGGGTTTTTCCATTGGTTTCCTCATGATTAGACTAGAGCATGGGTCTTTGTAAGGAATTCCATGGAGGAGAAGTACCCTTGTATCAGGGCGTACCTGGGAGCCACATGGCAACATGATGATATGAACCTCAATCATTTGGTAAAGGTAGAGTTGTCAGGTTTCTCCGTTGTCAATTCCTGTTTTTCCCTTTCTCTAGTTTTTGGAAGCCAGTGACTAAGTGAGAAGAGGGGAAACCAAGCTCTACCTCCGGGAAGAGGGAGTATTACATACATTAATTGAATTTCTTCTTTAAGAAAGATATGTCTCTTTTTGCCCATTTGTTTGTTTATTCAGTCACTTATTAATATCAGTATGGACTCGTGGTTTATAAGTTTATACTTTAGGTTATAATCCAATATACATTATTTATTTTGTTGCCCAAATTGTTCCAGTTTTGGGCATTGGGAACCCTTTCAGGTTGGTTTCTGCATCCCTTTGACATGTTTCCTCCCTTCTGTTTTTTTAACACTCCCTTACTTTCTGGCATTCTAAGATGCTTCAGGCTCATCTTGTATTAATACTTTCCCTGCCTCTGTCCTAGAAGCAGCCATTTTCCCAAGGAGCCCTGATTCATTCTATTCTTTTGAGTGTCACCAACTGTGCCAAGTCCAATTCCTTTGTGAGTGGATTTAAAAAATATTTTAATAACCAAACATCATTTGGAATCTTATCTGGTGACATAGACTGGTAATCAAGTGAGTTAAATAATATCATTCATCAAAAACTCTGTGACAGGGGCTTCCCTGGTGGCGCAGTGGTTGACAGTCTGCCTGCCGAGGCAGGGGATCCCACATGCCGCGCAGCGGCTAGGCCCCGTAAGCCATGGCCGCTGAGCCTGCGCGTCCAGAGCCTGTGCTCCGCAACTGGAAAGGCCACAACAGTGAGAGGCCCGAGTACCGCAAAAAAAAGAAAAAAACAAAACCTATCTGACAGAAAGTAAGTGGTGAACCAAAGCAATGGCATGGTTGAGAAGCAAATCATAGCCAGTCTGTTTTTTAAAAGTATTTAACATTTTTCAATGACTTCTGTGTTTATGCATTTAAAAAATCTGATCAACTCTCGGCTTTTGTGGGATGAATTAAGCATGAACAATGTCACTGATGCAAAAGAAACAAATGAACACTTCCTTCCCTTTTGCTTTTGAAAGGGGTGTTTTTCTTAAGTCTTAGGGATGTTGAAGTTTTCCACCATAAATGTTGAAACTTAGCTTCTGGATCATAATAGAAACACCACGTTCCATGATTAGTTACTATTTTTCTCAAAACCGTGTGCTTGTTCATTTCTTCAAACCCCCCTTGAAAAATCAGATCAAATGCCAAGGCTTTTTAGCTTTAAGTTCATGAATTAAAATTCTTGGCAAGTTTTCACAGAAATCTCTCTAGTGTTCAAGCCCTCTTCCATCTGACTGTAACACTTCAGCCATCATGCTCACAATCAATTGTCCAGCGTGCCAATCTTTCAGCATTTCCACTGCTCTTTTGAGTGAGAAGGCAACTCCCCGTTCTCCATCGCTGAACCAGCTCCCTCCTTTCTTAAGCCTTCCGTGACAATCAAGAACTCTCTCCTTTGCCATGTGTTCTTGGCTTTTTCTCCCAATGCTTTCTTTTGAAAAAAAAATCAGATGTCTAGCTTACCCATTGTTTTATTTTATATAGAATTGGAGACTCTTTGCTCTTAAAACTGCCATCATTTTTACTCAGGCATGAAGCAACATGCACATCCTCTTCAACCCCCTGGCGCAGACCTGTCTGCTTGGTGTGGGAAATCCTGCAGCCGTCAGGCAAAGGCGGGTTATAGCAAGTCCCTTTTAAGATCAGTCTTTGACTTTCCCAAGTCTCACGGGCCACCCCTTTGGATACACAGAAATCCACTGCAGTGGATGGACTGATATTCGTGGTGAAAAGAGTGAAAAATGTTTGTCTTGTCTACTATGATGAATTTTACCTGTCAACTTCTCTGGCCATGGAGTGCCCAGATTCAACATTATTTTGGGTGTGTCTGTGAGGCAGTTTCCAGAAGAGAGTCGTATTTGAATGGGTGGACTCAGTAAAGCGGATGGTCCTCCACAAGGTGGGTGAGCATCATCCAATCCATCGAGGGCCTGAATAGAACAAAAGGCGGAGGAAAGAGAGATTCTCCCCTTTTATTCCTGCCTCACTGCTGGAGCTGGGACATCTCATCTCATCTCTGGCCTTTGAACTGGGGTTTATACTAGATGCTCCCCTGGATCTCATGTCTTTGGACTTGGACTAAATTACATCACCAGCTTTCCTGGGTCTCCCGCTTGCAGAGGGCGGACTGTGGGATTTCTCAGTCCCCAATTCCTCATGATAAATCTCTCTCTCTCTCTCTCTCCCCATATGTGTGTGTATGTGTGTGTGTCTCCCCATATGTGTGTGTGTGTGTGTGCATGTGTGTGTACACCTCTATAGGTATATATGTTCTATTGGTTCTCTTTCTCTGGAGAACCCGACTAATACACTCTCCTTAGAAGGATCACATGTCATCTGGCTAGGAACCACCGCCAGAAGTTCCCCACCAAGCTGTCTTCTGTAGAGCCTCATATACCACAGCGAGCCCCTCCAGTACCTTGACCCAAGCCCAAGCCCCTCTACCTTGACCCAACACAATTCCAACTTGGATCTGTTTCCTTTCTTCCCCTTCTCATCCCAACATATCCAAACTTTTTGAAGATGTTCTCACATTTGCTGCTTCCGTTTCTTCACGCTGTTCCATCCACCAGGCACCACTGCCTTCTGGTATCTCCCACTGTGTCATTGAAATTGTTCTCCAGCATCATTACGAACTTCCTCATTGCCAAATATAATGACTATTTTTCATTTATTTCACTGGACTGTCTCTGTTATGGACTGAATTGTGTCCCCCTGCCAAATTCATGCATTGATGCCCTAACCCCAATGTGACTATATTTGGAGATAGGATCTTTAAGGTGGTAATTAAGGGTAAACGGGGTCATAAGGGTGGACCCTAGTAGGATAGAACTGGGGGAACTTATAAGAAGAGGAAGACACATCAGGGATGTACAAACACAGAGGAGAGAGCATGTAAGGACACAGTGAGAAGACTGCCATCTATACAAGCCATGGAGAGAGGCCTCAGGAGAAACCAACCTTGCTGACACCTTGATCTTGGACTTCCAGCGGTATTTTGTTATGGCAGCCCTAGCTGACTCATACACTTTTTTTTCCTAGAAACGCTCCACTCTCCCAGTTCCGTGATTCTCCTCTCATCTCTTTGACTCTTCCTTCTTTGTCTTCTTCTGGATTTCCTCTCCCCTCACCGCTTTCTAAATGCTGGTGTCCCCACCTCCCATCCCCAGCCACCTCACTCACTGTCATTATTTCAGCTCCTCCCTCCAAGCCAAAGTTGTTAACATCTATATCTCCCTGAACTTCAGACATGAGCGTTCAGTCTCTGGTTGGAAATCTCAGCAATCTCATAGGCGCCTCAAAGTCAACATGTGCAAAGCCAGACTTACCAGTGTCCCCTCTGAATCTGCTCTCTTTCCTCCATTCTGTTTTCTTCTGCCCTGAGGCCCCCAGGCCAGAATCCTAGCTCTCATGCTTGATTCTTCTCCTTTAGCTCCCACGTTCAACCAACCTCAGGATCTTGCTTCTTCCACACCTTCATTGAAGCCACTTCCCTTCAATAGCCTTTACACCAGTCTTTATCATCTTGGGTCAAGCCTATTGCAACAACCATCTAACTGGTCTCCTGAAATCCACCCTTCATCCACTTGCACTGATCTTCCTAATATTAAACTCTGACCATGTCACTTCCCTACTTACAGACCTTCATTGGCTCCCTAATAGCCACAGGCTACAACCCCCACTGCTTAGCAAGAACACAGTGCTCTGTGCAACCTGGTCCCTGCTTATCTTCCAAGCTCAACTGTCACCATTCCTTGTCTGTAACTGTGCTTTAGCCATGCTCAGCTGCTCGTATTTCCACACACATATCTGCTGTCTTCTCTGCTGGGCCCCTCTCTCCCACTTTTCCTGCCCATTTTGTAAGACTATGTCCAATGTTCTCTTATCAAGGAGACATCATTGTCCCCACTCTTACCATCCTGGAGTGGGTCATCATATGCCTGTATTAGTTTCCTATTGCTGCTATAACAAATCACCACAAACTTAATGGCTTAAATAATACAAATGTATTCTCTTACACCTCTAGAGGTCAGAAGTCTGAAATGAGTCTTACGGGGCTAAAATCAAGGTGTTGTCAGGACTGGTTTCTTCTGGAGGTGCTGTTTTCCTGCCTTTTCAGCTTCTAGCAGCTGCCTGGATTCCTTGGCTTGTGGCCACTTCAAAGTTATATCACTCTTATCTCTGCTTCCTTCATCATACCTCTTTTTTCTGACTCTGGACCCTCCCTTCCATTTTGTAAGGACCTCTGTGATTAGATAGGGCCCACCTAGATAATCCAGGACACCATCCCCCTCCCCCACATGGTAACATCTTTATATCCTTAAGTTAATCACATCTGCAAAGTTCTTTTTGCCATAAAAAGTAATACTTATAGGTTCTGTGGATTAGGATGTGGATATTTGGTGGGGGGCCTTATTCAGTCAACCACAATGCCCCTCTCTGATTCTCCCATAACTATTGATGCATACCCTGATCGCTTCACTTATTACGTTAGTCTGTAGTTATCTATTTCTTCATCCATCTTGCCCCTTTTACCCCCAACTGCTCTTCAACCTTCGGAATCATATCTTTCTCATCTTGTATTCCCAGTAACAGCTGTGCCTGGAGCATAATGGGTACTTAGCAAACATTTGTTGAATAATGAAATGAATAGAGATCTCATCCTGGTTTTAAGATATGACCTTTGGCTGGACTTGATGTATGCTGAGATTGCCCAAGAATTTAGTAGTTCAGAGACTAAAGAACATGGCAAGTTGTTTGCCCCCCTTGAACCTAGCGCCCCTCCGTGCACCAAGCCAGGAGAAGCGACATGCACCACTTTCAAGGAGCTGGGGGTCAGTAGTGCACAGGCAGAGCAGCCCTGCAGAATTTGGATGGGGAAGGCTCCCTGAGGGTCCTTTCTCCACACACAGGGGGGGTTTGAGGTTTGGAGATATTAGTATTACCAGTTTTTCATGCTGTCAAGCCACACAGAGTTGAAGCTCGTGATCCCATTTGGACCCACCAACCACCCTCCCCATTGTAGTGTGTGGGATGTGAATTCCCTTGATTCTGGGCCAAGCCACAAGCTGTGGGATTGGGGCCACCATCCAATCCTCCCATGGTGGGAACCTGGCGCCCTGATCTGTGGCTGTGGCCATGCACCCACTGACCTGGGAAATGCAAGGCTGTATAATGGCTGTTTAGCAAGGTTACCACAGGGCCACATGTCCTGCCTTTAGCCTTCCAGTGTGGCTGGCATCTTGGGTCCTGAAGGTCATCAGGTCCTGTGGTCCTTGCTCTGGGCTGTGGCAAGGTAGAATTGGGGGAGGTCTTCCAGTTGGGTATTAGTGTTATGAGTCAGTTTTTTTGGTGAGCAATTTACCAGACTGGAAAATAACAAGGTAAAAGGGCTGGAGGGACACAGAAGACAAATTTGTGTCTTTGAGGTACCCAGGGGAAAACAGCCATTTCAGATTTGGGTCTGGGAAAGAGAGTTTAACAACAGCTGATCCAAAGGCATAGCCTACCCTTCGGTGGCCTGATGTGGGCTTGTCAGGCAAGAACCTGGCTTGGAAGATGAAATGAAGGCCAGTGTGTTAGTTTCCAAGGGCTCCTGTGACAAAGTACCACAGGCTGGGAGGCTTAAACAACAGAAAAATATTGTCTTACAATTCTGGAGGCTACAAGTCTGAGATCATGGTGTCAGCAGGTTTAGTTTCTTTTGAGGGCTCTGAGGGAGAATCTGCTCCAGGCCTCTCTCCTAGCTTCTGGTGGTCTCGGGCTCTCCTTGACTTGTAGGTGACTGTCTTCTCCCTGCATCTTCACATCATCTTCCCTCTGTTCATGTCTGTCTCTGTATCCAAATTTCCCCTTTTTCTAAGGAAACCAGTCATTTTGGATTACGGCCCATCCTAATGACCTCATCTTAACTTATTTGTCTCTATAGAGACCCTATCTCCAAATAAGGTCACATTCTGAGGTACTGGGGATTAGGACTCCAACTTATCCTTTTCGAGGGGGATACAATTTAACCTATAACAGCCAGTCAGCTAGGAAATGAGAATTTTTGCTCAAATTGATATTTTTTCTTGAGAAGAACTTTCTCTGCAGTTTGTGGGGTGGGTTATGATGGGAGAAGGGGTTAGAAAGGGATGGGGAGTCTGATGAAAGACACCAAAGCCCCCAGGTTGGAGTGAACTTCATAGAAAAGCTTCCTGATCATCAATGACAAGGCCACTAGTCTGTTTGTGACAATAACATTCTTTCCTGTTCAGAATAGAGCATCCCATCTTTAGCCTGGGCAGAGACGGATGCCTTTGTTGTCTTTTCAGCAATTGCTCTTCTGGTTTTCATCTCACCATTCATTATAGGGATGGTTATTATAATTCCTTCAATAAAAATTTATTTGTGTTTATAAATATAGATTTATAAATCTATAAATATTTGTCTATGAATAACTTTTTGTGAGTCTTTGGGGGATCTAAAAATGAGACTTTGTTTTGGCCCTTGAATATCAAGAGACTCGTGTTTCTATATTTGACTAGAAAATAGCAGAGGGTTTTTTAAAAGTGAGGGATCTTTTTCCCTTAATTGTAATAATACTGTTGCATTTTAGCAAATCTAGAAGGTTAGGAAAAAAGGAAAAACCGTTTACCCCAAACGCCATGCCTAAAAACATTTGTAATTCCTTCCCATGCATTTATAAATACAGTTTTACCCTTCATAGGGTTTGCTCATTTTACTATTATTTTTTAACTTTTTATTTAGAAATAATTTTAGGCTCATACAAGTTGCAAAACTAGTATGGAGAGTTCCCATGTACCCTCCCCCAGTGATTATTTTATTTTATTTTATTTTAATTTTTGGCTGCACCACGCAGCTTGCAGGATCTTAGTTCCCCAAACAAGGATTGACCCGGGGCCACGGCAGTGAAGGTGCCGAGTCCTCACCACTGGACCACCAGGGAATTCCCTTATTTTTTTAAATTGTGGTAAAATATACAAAACATAAAATTCAAGTGTCCCATTCAGCGTCAATAAGTACATTCACATTGTTGCGCAACCGTTACTACCATCCGTCTCTAGAACTTTTTTCATCTTGCAAAACTAAAACACCTGACCCATTAAACAAGAATGCCCCGTCTTCCTTCCCCCAAGCCCCTGACCACCTCCATTCTACTTTCTGTCTCTGAATTTGACTGTGCTAGGCACCTCACATAAGTGGAAGCATACAGTATTTGTCCTTTCAAGGCTGGCTTATTTCACTTAGCATAAAGGCTTCAAGGTGCATCCATGTTGTAGCATGTCTCAGAATTTCCTTCCTTTCTGAGGCTGAAGAATAGTCCATTGTATGACTATACAATGTATACTGTGTATAATACATTTTCTTTATCTATTCATTCGTTGATGGATACTTGAGTTCCTTTCACCTCTTGGCTATTGTGAATGACGCTGCCATTAACATGGGTGTACAAATATCTCTTCAAGATCCGGCTGTCACTTTTGTGGGGTCTATACCCAGAAGTGGAATTGCTGGATCACGTGGTAATTCTATGTTTAGTTCTTTGAGGAACTGCCATAGTGTTTGCCACAGTGGCTGCACCATTTTACATTCCCACCAGTGAAGCACAAGTGTTCTAATTTCTCCACATCCTTGACAACACTTGCTATATTCTTTCTTTTTGATAATAACCATCCTAATGGCTGTGCCTAGTGACAATATCTTCTATAACCATGGTGCACTTGTCAACATATATAATTTTTTAAACCTTATTTTTCTTTTTAATTGCATATGCAATCTTTGTGGCCACCAGCTTTATTTACTTAACAAAATACAGATACATAACAAAAGCACTTGGCCCTGTCACTAAAACCTCTCCATAAATACCATTTTATTTGGCAGTCTCCTGCTCCACTGCGGCGCTATGGCTTCCCAGCCATGAGTGGACTTGTAAAGAGAAGGGAGGGTAGTGCTTACTCTTCCCAGGCTGCGAGGCCAGCAGGTCACAGGGTCTCCTGTGTCCTGGGTGACTCCCTGAACCTGATGACCTGGAGTGGGGACACCGAGTGGGAGAAAGAGACTTGGTGAGTGATGCTCCTTTTCAGCGTATTGGTGCACTAAGCCACCAGACTTAGAAATATCGCGATAGCAGGTCCATAGGGAACCCTGATTTCTAACACGTGTTCTTGAGGCTCAGAAGGGAAAACAAAAGTTTGGGGGTTGCTTCGGTCCGATGAGCGTCAAGCTAGCAATGGCTGATTGCAGAGGCAGAGCTGCTCCAGTAGCAACTGTGTGGCCTGGACATCAAATCCAGGGCCCTTGGACCTCAGGACCTTAGCAGCTGCCCTGGCTGTCCCCACTGGATAAAACACCCTTCAACTGTCCAGGGCCCTTACAACTGTTCCCCTGAGTCCATAATTACAGAGCCCTCCTGGCTTAGTTTCCTGTAGCTGCCATAACAAAGTACCACAAACAGAGTGCCTTAGAACAGCAAAAATTTATCCTCCTACAGCTCTGGAGGCCAGAAGTCTGACAAGGCGTCTCAAACAAAAGCTCGCTGGTCTTGGGCAAATTACTTAATCTCCCTGTACCTCAATTTGCTCATCTGTAAAATGGGAGGATATTAGCACCAGGGGACACTCTTGATGTCCAGGTGTCCAGGAATCCCTTTTACCCATTCTGCGCGTGCATCCCCCAGCTTCCACGTGCTTTGCTCCTATATGCTTGCACCTGTGTCCTTCAGATGCCTGCCACTGGATCTGCTTCACCTGCAAGGGCATGGAGTGGAAGTGCCAGGGAGTTGACATCCCTGGGGATGGCTGGTAGCCCAGCCCTGGCTTGTGCTCCTTGGTGATGAGGCAAAGAGCAATGACCCCCCTGTGGTGGGAGCGGGGCTTGCAGTATATACACTTGTGGCTTTCCAGGAAGGGTAATGAGGGCATGGGGACCTCTAGGTAGGGTAAGGGCCTTGTCTTGGTTTTCTCTGGACTTGCCCAGTTTTCATACAAAGTCTATTGTATTAGTCTACTCAGGCTGCCATAACAAAGCACCACAGAGTGGGTGGGTTGAACAACAGACATGTATTTTCTCACAGTTCTGGAGGCTGGAAAGTCCAAGATCAAGGTACTGTCAGGGTTGGTTTCTGGTGACACCTCTCTTGCTGGTTTGTAGATGGTTGATTTCTAGCTGTGTCCTCACATGGCCTTTTCTCTGTTCAAGTGCAGAGAGAGAATCACTGGAGTCTCTTCTTCTTATAATGGCACCAGGCCTATAGGATTGGGGCCCCACCCTTATGACCTCATTTAACCTTAATTACCTCCTATAGGGCCTATCTCCAAATACAGCCACATGGGAGTTAGGGCTTCAACATAAGAAATTGGGGGTGGGGGTGGGGAACACAAGTCAGTCTATAGCATCCTCAACAAAGGCTGGTCACCACTACATTAGCAAGACACACAAGCCTAAAAGACAGCCTACTGCCTCTGGCCTCCACTTGATGCTTCTGTGCTTACGTGGATGATGTGGGACCCTTGCCTTGGCTGCCACAGATGCACCTGGCACTGCTGCCAGGGGCATGGGGTTTTCCAGGGCCCCCTATGTATTTCCCCCAGCCTGACCTTTCTTTTTGGCAGCTGACTGCAGCCTCAGAGAGTCTGAGCCAGGAGTATGAGTGGCAGGGACAGCCCAGGCGTTGCCCCCTTTCAGCATGATGGGTGGGGCGGTTCCCAGAGGAGTTCATGTTGGCAAAGGGCAGGGAAACTGTGGATGAAAGGCAGCCTCTCAGATATCCTCATCCGCTGCCTGGAATAGGCAGACAGATCTGGCACCCAGCCTGTCGCCATCCGTGTGATGCCAAATAGCTCTTGGGTGGACACAGACAGGAATTTCAAGGCAAGGCCTGTGTCAGTGGTCCTCCCTGACAGCCAGAAACCCCAGCTTGATAGTTTCAAAGGCTTGGGGCAAAACATACCACCGTAGTGAGTTAGACAAGTTTATAAAAGAAGCTCCAAGTAGGAGGTTTTGTCCGCATTTCTGTTTTGTGTCATCCTGCTATTTGATTTAACTGTTCTGGTGAACTTTCCTGATGGTCACGATGGTGGTGGCCAGGGAAATGTTATCAAATCTTCTTGCATTCATTCTGGAAAATGGTTCTTAATGATCCCAGTGCAAGCGTTTCCATCTCTTCATCTCATTTGGAATGACTGCAGAACTTTCCAAGGGATCTGCCGGATTCCCTGCAGAAGGTGGCCCGCACTCATCCTGTATCCCTGACATTTTGTAGAGCTGTAACTTTTGGAGGTAGGCTATGGACAGACCAATTCACAGCAGAAAGAAACGCCTTATGGCGTTTCTGCAATGCTGGAAGTTTCAAGTTCACTTCTGAACTTTCCTCTTTCCTGATGGAATAGGAGAAAACCGAGAAGGGAAGGAGATAGGAGATAGGAGATAGGCATTTGGTGTACGGAATAAAAATCTGTCCTTCTACAGGAGAAGGAGGGAGGGGACACGCAGACATTCCATCTTGTAAATGTCTGTTCACAGGTGATGCTAGGTGCTTTCAGTTTCATTTCAGAGGGGAACCCAGCCAGAAAGCTCTTTGCTGAACTTCCAAATCTCAATTTTCTCTGGGCAGGGAAGAAAGAAGATCTGCTAATGAAGAAGGTACCCAGGTTTCGACAGCTTATTAGTTCTATAGTTCTATTGTTCAGAATCCAGTGCACATGTGAACAGGCAGGACTGGGTCAGGGCATAGATGGGAGAGTCTTTTAGGAGGAAGAAAGAGAAGGGTCTGGGTAACACAGAGGTGGGATAATTTCCTCTTGCAAAACTCAGTGCTGGTTATAGGCTCTGATTTCTCCAAATGAAATGTCCACAAGACCAATGACAAAGAAGAAAATGACTGTCATCTCTCAAGACTGCCATGAGTTATGATTTCAATAAACCCTGGATACCACGCTTTTATTAAATCCCCAAATGCCTGCCACTTTTGTCGGTATAATGGTAGTAGTTCACTATCATTAAAACAAAAAAACCCTCCAAAATCAGAATCATGTCCATCTTGAGGCAGACCTAGGGAGTTATAAGCTTAAAGGTCTCCTTACTTGGAAAGAGTGGAGGCCACTTCTCTCAGTTGTTCTAAACCCTCCTAAGGAATTGTATTGTTGCTTTTAATTCCTATTGGAGTTAAATTAATTAATTTAATTAATTCCTATTGGAACCTATTGGTCATTTATAGTTTTCCCAGAGCGTTTGGCCCACATCTCTCTCCTTAACTCTCTCGGAGTCATTTCAGAATTAATGGGGATTATTAAGGAGTAGGGGATGATGTTGGGGGAGAGGAAGGAAAGATGAGAAGAGGAAGATTCTCAAACCCAATCCCCTGCCCCAGTAGCAAATCACCTCCCGCTCCTCAGGGCTACATTCCCTCCACTTTATTCCCACTTTTTCCTCCAAGGCCAAGTCCAGTCTCTTAGGGAAGATCTCTCTTCTAAGACAATTTATTTTTCCAAGGCCCTTCTTTCTCAATCATTCCACTTGGAGAGAGAAAAACTTTAGTCCTAGATCCTGACCTCCTCTCGGGTAGAATGCCTCTGAGGACAAAATCGTAGATGGTCATGGTGATCCTCTTTCATTTAAAAAGTAAAATGCTAGTATTTTAATTGGCATGAAGCAAAAGAAATACTCAAATCCTGGCTTCATGACTTTTCCTCCCCACAAGGGAATCAGTAAGGCACAGGGTTGTCTGATTCAACATTTGTATGAAAATTCAGGCTCCTCCCCAGGGATGCGAGGGAGCAGATGCTGCCCCTGGAGCCTCAGAGAGCCCTGCCTCTGCCTTCCTCTTCCCTTCCTTAAAGGTCTGTGATATGCTGGGTCCACCCCTGAGCTGTATGTCCTTTTGTAATAGTTTGTAATATTTAATCCTTGCTGTCGTGTAGGAAATCACCTTGATCTAGTGGTAGCCTCCAAAGAGACCACCCTGAAAACAATTCCAGTGGTCCCTGAACACACAGCACACAGACCAAATGAAGATGCTTGAATCTCATGGTTTGTTAAGTCAACTTAAAACACACAGCAAGAAGCAAAGGGGCTGGGATGGGGTAGTTACCATAGTTAGCATAGCGGGCAGCCCACGTGAATCCTGGGTTACATGGCATACACACACCATGTCTCTACAGCTGCATCAACCTTCTGCAGTGATGGTTTGGTGCCAAGGTTGAGCAGGGGTCAGCAGGCAGAAAGCGCCTGGGGTCAACATACACTTGTTCTGCTGGAGAGATGCAGGGGCAGTTATGTCCAGTCATAGCTGGAGTTTGCCAACTAGCTTACTGAACAGCTGTGGGTTTTATCAGCATTCCTTGGGCAGAGCACATGGGGATTCAGAATGGGACATACTGAGTGCCACAGATGGGTGGCCAATCCAGGGGTGACAAAACAATCAGCTTAGAGGTGGCATGACCCATATATCATGACTTGGTCTTTCCATCCCTTTCTGTCTGTAAGCAGCACTCTGCTAGTCCATCCATTTTTTAAAAAATCATACAACATCACTTACAGGCTACTAATTTATTATCTATACTTGACATTTCTTACAAATTCTGCTTATGTCTTACAAGCTACTTGCTTATTCATTCTTTGTACTTCACCTTATTTCATCCAACTCATCTCATTTCCTATCCTCCATCACAGAATTAAATATCCTCAGATAATATGACAGATTCATGTTATACCTGCTCGTGACCTGCATTTTAGATGACAAAATCCCAAGATTACCTTTAAAAAAAGTGAATCAGATTTGTCTTATACTTAAGGCATGTAGACATCACCTACATGGAAGGTTTCAGGGAGCTGCATCAACCTTATTCTCACCAACCTCCACTCCCATCACTGGCGGACCCCAAGGACTCAGGACTTATCTAGATTAGGGTTTGGAGATGACATCTGACCTAGAAAAGACAAACAGGATGAGGCACTGAGTCTGTCCAGATTGATGAGGCCCAGTGAAGAAAAGCAAATGCGATGCATGGCAGGATTCCTTTGAGGGAGAAAGAAGTCTCGTCTTTTGTGTGGAAAGAATTCAACCTTGCCCAAAGAGAGTCTGGCCTTTGTCCTCAGCTTCTAGGAGGGGACGTCCAAGCCCTTGGGATGTCATGCTTGATGGGAGTGTCTTTGTTTGCCTGGAGGTTTTGAGCCACATCAGCAATGTGACTTAGGGTGGGTGCTTTGGGTTATGTGGTATCAGCTGACATCTGGAGGAGCTGGAGACTGAGGTCAACCACGTGGGGGCCTGACCAGGTTTAAACGATGGAGCGCTAATAAAAGCTCTGGACTCCAAGGCTTGCTGAGCTTTCCTGGTTGGAAGGACCCTGTGTGGATTGTCACACACCTGTGCTGGGAGAGTGGTGCTGGCCTGACTCTACTGGGAGAGAACAACTGGAACTCTGCACTTGGACCTTGCTTGGCCTCCACCCTATGCTTCTCTTCTCTTGGCTGATTTTAATCTGTATCCTTTTACTCTAATAAACTGCAACCATGAGTAGAAAGCTTTCAGTAAGTTCCGTGAGTCCTTCTAATGAATCATCAAACCTCAGCGTGGGGAAATGTGCCCCCCTGAACTTAGCAGTTGGTGCCAGAGGCAAGGGCTATGTGTGCACAGCTCCCAGCCTTCACATCTTCCCAAGCAAAGACCAGCAGTAGAGGGAGGAAAAAGGATGGAAGCTTCATTTTTCCCTTGTGACTAATCGTGCGTCTTGCCTCCTCCATCATCCCCTTCCCTTCCTTCCACTGGTCCTGCACTGGTCCCCACTGGGACCAGATCTCCAGTTATCAATGAAGAAGTGGAAGCGATTGCAGGGCACTTACCTTCATGGATTTCTGAGCATTTCATACATGAATCCAGCTAAGCCTTTCCTACATTACAGGGTGAATTAGAAAAGCAGGCTCAGATTAGCGTCTTTTATTTGCTCTTAGGTGCAGAATAAGTTCATTATTTGGCCCAAATGGAAGAGCAAGCCTCTCATAGCTTCCATGCAGTCATCATCCGTGTAGGGTTTCTGCACCCTCTCTGAGCCAGGACCAGCCTGTCTTTAGATATATCTCATTCAGTGTCCCAAAGCAGGACTGCCTGGGCTTCATTTGAGCTGAGGTGCTTTTACCTCTGACAACCAAGCATAGACATGAATAAAAGAGAAGCAAAGCCAACTCTTCAAGTGAAATGTCAAGTTCAACCGTATGAATTTTCCTGTTTTGTAGGCCAATTTTACATCAGCTTAATACCTACAAGTTCACTAACAGCTAAAGCACTGGTTCAGTTTGACTGCACATTACACTGGGGAGCTTTAAAAACAAAACAAAACAAGAACAATGCCCAGACCATACCCTAGACCAATTAAATTGGAATCTCCAGGGTTGGAACCCAAATGAAAAGACTTTATTTCAAAAATCCCCAGGAGATTTCAATGGGCAGCTGAGGCCAAGAGTTTCTAAAACAAACTAAAATGTGTGGTTTCCATGAAATCATCAGTAGACCTTCCTCGTTGGAAACAGTCGTTTAACACGTTTGCTGAGAGCTCACCATGAGTCAGGCACTGAGTCGACCCTAGGACAGCAGGGAGCCCCTGCCTTGACTCATGGCAACTCTGCTTCCATCTCTCTGCACACCTGTACCTGGGGTTATGTCAGCAGTCCTGCTTCAGGTGTTCTCTAGGCTGGGTTGTTTCTTCCGGTGGGCTCACCTGTAGGCACCTCTTAGGGCTCTTTTCAATGACTTGGAAGGTTACAATTTTTCTATGGCCTCCTCCAGGAATAACAATCTTCTCTGTCCTCTGGGGCCATGTTTCTCAAAATATGGTCCAGGGACCACCTGCCTCAGAACCACAAAGCGATGTTTGTTTAAATGAAGGTTTTGGAGTCAATATTTTAAACAAGCCCCCCTTCCCAACCAAGATGATTTTAATGCACCTAGAGTTTGAGAACCAGCTGAAGGACTTGACCTGGTGGCCTGGCCACAAGGTCTGTGTCTTACTTCTTCCAGCCATGTCGGCCACCCTCGCCACTGACCAGAGGCCACACAGGGTGGGCTGGCCTCCCAGGCCACAGCCCTTGGAGTTTCATCTCTGGGGTTTGCCCTGACTCTCACGTCTTAGTAAGATGCTGGGGCCCTGAAGTACCCCATACCTCCCCTCAGCTTAAGGGAGAGGTCTGTGTTCATGTATTATTTATCTATTATCTATCTGTCTGTTTGTCTATCTATATATCTATCCATCAATCATTTATCACCTATCTATCTATCTATCTCCATGATCTATCCATCCCTTTCTTTCCTCCCCTTTTCCTTTCCTTCCTTCTTCCTGTCATTGAACCCACTATGTGCCAGGCACTGTTCTAATCACGTGGGATGTATAAATGAACAACACAGTCTAAAATCACTACTGTTATGGAGCTTGCATGCTGGTGGGGGAAGAAAGACCATGTCTTCTGGGGCAGCAATGACTTCAGGGCACAGACCTCTTGGGAAGATACCCACCCTGGGAGTGAAATATAATTTCACTTTTTTTGGACTTTTTTTCCCCTCTGTAACACTCTTTTCCCTTCCTCTACAAACTTTTGCTTCTACAAAGCAAAAAACATTCTTGCTTTACATGTGAGAAGTTGGAGCTCTATTTCCACCCACTACAGAGAGAGTACACACCAGGGCTGTTTCTTAAATGAGTGTGGATTGTCAGTTTGGGGGGAGAAAACAGAATTGCAGGGTGGGGGGCTTTGCTGGCCAATTCAACATCAGATGATGAGTGGAAAAGAGCTAGAAACCTGAAAATATCGCATCATTTTCATCACAGGGATGGTTCACACCAGACTCCATGGAGCCAGTCTGAATCCCAGTGGCTCATTTCCTCTTTATCTGCTGGGTCTGGATCCTGGTAGGAAACAGGTATTCTTAAGCTGGGTAATTGAGGGATGTTTCCCAAAAGGACTATTTACAAAGGTGTGGGCTTATTTAGAGAAAGAACAGGGATGGTGCATTACCCTGGGGGATAACATCAGCGGGAGCCGTTACCTCCCCGTTCCTGGAGGGGAGGGACAGCGAGCGGTTACGTCCGGGTGAAGAGGGCAGTGGAGCGGCGAGGACCGCCAACAGAGCAGTGACCTTTGCTAGATGGACACAGCCAACTGGGAGCCTCTCAGCGGAAAGGGACCCTGGAGAATAAGCAGCCCAAGCGCACGCTCCGCCCCTCCATCTCCCTCCTATGCTGCCTCCCACTGGCGACCCCAGGTGGAGGGAGGCTGGCGATGCAGTGAATGCAGGCCAGCCCCGCAGGGCGCAGAGCCGAGCTGCGAAGGACAGAGGCAAACGAAAAGCATCGGGCATGCCCACCTGTCACGGCATATTCCAGAGGACCATACTCCCAGGGGAAGGGTTTGCAAGCCCAGGCCTCCATGCCCTCCCTCGGCGCCTTCACCCCACAGGCAAACCAGCTGCACAACCAAACCTCTTGTAGCTACAGAGAACCTTCCCCTGCTCGTCCCTTGTCTGGTCAGCCAGAGCTATGCCTGGGCTGAGAGAAGGCTACGAAACAGCGTGAGGTTCTTCTGAATCGTTAATTCAGATTACCCGTTTCTCCCCACCCTGCTGTGTTGCCTGTAGTTCCAGCTTTGTGGGGTGCGCGTGTGCACACGTGCGTGCGTGTGTGTGTCCTTGGTCCACAGTCCCTGAGTGAGAGCCACAAACGTCTCACTAAGGGGTCCTTCCAGAGCTCAGTGCCAAGTGTAGCCAAAGCCTTGCTTTCCTTTCTCCTCCAGAGGTGTAAAAGTAAGACCTTCACCCATCGGACCCTACAATCGTTGGAGTTCTCAATCTGGTGTTTGGGGAACTCAGGTTGTCTGAAGAGGGAAGCTGCTAGTTGGTTGAACAGAGAACTCAGTGAGAGGAAAAGTTAAGGAATGTTTCCCAGGACCTAAAACACGAAGTCTCCACTCTGACCTCAGACTCTCGAATTTCCTTCTTAGAGGCCCCGTGCTGCTGTTTAAATCTCTGAGAAGACAGCGTGACATCGTGAACGCCAAGGTAAAAATGAGTTTATCAGGTTCCTGTCTTCCAGGGGGCAGGGTTTGCAGCAGGAGAGCTGGGGACCAGCCTGGGAGAGGAGGTACTCAGGGGGTTCTCCGATATTCTAGGCTTTCACCCAATCCCAGAAGCGGTCCCTGAAATCCTAAATTAGAGCACGAACTCTTCAGAGGGCCCAGGCGCCCCTGGGGACCTTCTCTAGAAAGAATGTGAATTCGCCTGCATTTCCGTCTCCGCATGGGGTAGAGTGGGAACTCCGGCACCCTCTCCCTCCCAGGCCTCCTATTCTCCTGGGGGGATCCTGGAGCTTAGCTGGGAAAATGACAATCTCAGAAATCACCTTCGCCAGCCAAAGTGTTCCTGGAACTAAACGTGAGGGCTTCGCACGCGGAAGAGATAGCCCCTCTGTACCCCACTTGTGAGCCAAACCGCTGCTGGTTGAGCAGTGGGAAGGGACGGAGGCTACAGACAGAAACAGGGCTTTCGGGAGAAGTTCTGTTTGTATTGTACAGGCCAGGTTTGCAATTTCTGGAAGGGCCAGTGTGGTAGCTTGACAATCAACTACACAGTGAAATCAGGGGAAAGAGACGGCAAGGGCGGTTTTCCTGGAAGTGAAACAAACAAACAAACAAAACAAGCCACCATACAAGGTGGTGGGGAGACCCGATCAGACCTGGCATCTTCAGGCCCCCAGAGGATTCTGTCCACTGCCTGGCTTTGGGCCTTGGGTCTGGCTCAGCACGAGCCAGCCACACCACCTACTGATCTACGGCAACCAGCCCCCAAGTCACTGTCCTACCTGGCTGGAGATCCCACAAGCTTGGGACAGTCACCCCAGTTTGTTCTTCTGGACCCTCTTTGTCTCACAGGCCATGTGAGGGGAGTTTCTTACAAGCTGTGCTTTGTCAGTTGAGAGATCTTTTCTCTGAGAAATGAAGGAAAGGATCTGAGTTGCCACCATCCACTTCAGTGACTAACCCACCCCGTGGACCAGAAGCCTGGCTCCACTACTCACCTCACCTTGATGCTACAGAACATGGCCTTGAGGTGAGGAGACCCCAGTCACACTGGCCTCTTTATCAAAGAATAACCTTGGAAATGGCATTTTTCATTCTTTTTTACAGCTGAGTAATATTCCATACATATAGAGATTGTCATACTTAGTGAAGTAAGTCAGACAGAGAAAGACAAATATCATATGATATCGCTTATATGTGGAATCTAAAAAAATGGTACAAATGAACTTATTTACAAAACAAAGATAGAATCACAGATGTAGAAAACAAACTTATGGTTACCAGGGAGAAAAGGTAGTGGGAGAGATAAATTGGGAGAGTGGGATTGACATATACACACTACTATATATAAAATAGATAACTAATAAGGACCTACTGTATAGCACAGGGAACACTGCTCAATACTCTGTAATGACCTATATAGGACAAGAATCTAAAACAGAGTGGATATATGTATATGTATAACTGATACACTTCGTTGTACACCTGAAAGTAAGACAACATTGTAAATCAACTATACTCCAATAAAAATTTTTTAAAAAAAGGAATAACTTTGCCCTTCTCACTGTGTGATGCTGCTGGCCTGTTGAGGAGCCGTAGACTAATTGTGAAGTATGAACAGGGTCTCCCTACTGACAGCGAACTGTTCATGCAGGTTTGTTCGTTAATCAGTGAAGATAATCTGGAGTCTAGTGTCTTAAGATTCCACCCTTTAAGAATATGACTCAGCCATAAAAAGGATGAAATATTGCCATTTGCAGCATCATGGATGGACCTAGAGATTATCATACTAAGTGAAGTGAGTCAGACAGAGAAAGACAAATATCATATGATATCAGTTGTATGTGGAATCTGAAAAATAGTACAAATGACTTATTTACAAAGCAGAAACAGGCTCACAGACATAGAAACAAACTTATGGTTATCAAAGGGGAAGGTAGGGGAGAGGGATAAATTAAGAGTATGGGATGGACAGGTACACACTACTGTATATAAAACAGATAAACAACAAGAATTTACGGTTTAGCACAGGGAACTATATTCAACATCTTGTAATAAAATATAGTGGGAAAGAATTGGGAAAAAAGAATATCTATATCTGTATATCTGAATTACTTTGCTGTATACTTGAACCTAACACAGTATAGTAAATCAAATATACTTCAAAAAAAAAAGATTCTACTCTTTAAAAAAATTTTTGTTTTCAAACATTTATTTCATCTTGACTGAAGAGAATCAAGAGGAAGCCTCCCTAGTTGGTTGTCTACAGAGCAGAGTTTCTCAGAGTCGGCTCTCTTGAGTCCTGACCAGATCATTCTTTGTTATGGGGGACCATCCTGTGCATTGCAGGGTGTTTAGCAGCATCCCTGGCCTCTCCTCACTAGACGCCAGTAGCAGCCCTCCCCTTGGCCAGTCATGACAACCAAAAATGTCTCCAGACATTGCCAAGTGTCTCCTGGCGCTGGGAGTGAGGGTGGAGGAGCAAGATCATCCCCAACTGAAGACCATGGCTGTAGAATGACTTTATTCAAAGAGCAGACATGGGTTGCACATGTCTGTGATAACTCATTAAACATCTCGCCTGAATCAGTAACTGGAAGGGTAAAGCTATGACTAAGACATCATCCTTGTTCTCTGGAAGCTTGCCACGTGGAACTGGAGATGTCTCACAAAGGACTGGAGGTAAGAGAGAAGGTGAGCGCCTCAAAATAGAAGAGGGCCCCTCACTTTTGATCAGGGCGGAAATAACCTTCCCCAAAAGTCCCCAACAGGTCCCTCCTTACGTCTCATTGGCCAGTATTAGGTCACATGTTCACTCCTAGACCAATCACTGGTCAAGGGGAAGGTGATTGAAAGACAGGCTGGGCCAATCGTGACTCATCCTCTAGGGTGGGCGTTCTTACATGCCCACCCCCACCCCCACTCACCCCAGAACACTTTCTGTTTTTTTTTTTTTTCTTTTTGCGGTATGCGGGCCTCTCACTGCTGTGGCCTCTCCCGTTGCGGAGCACAGGCTCCGGACGCGCAGGCCCAGCGGCCATGGCTCACGGGCCCAGCCGCTCCGCGGCATATGGGATCCTCCCAGACCAGGGCACGAACCCGTATCCCCTGCATCAGCAGGCGGACTCTCAACCACTGCGCCACCAGGGAGGCCCTTTTTTTTTTTTTTTTTTGCGGTACGCGGGCCTCTCACCGTTGTGGCCTCTCCCGTTGCGGGGCACAGGCTCCGGACGCGCAGGCCCAGCGGCCATGGCTCACGGGCCCAGCCGCTCTGCGGCATGTGGGATCTTCCCGGACCGGGGCACGAACCCATGTCCCCTGCATCGACAGGCGGACTCTCAACCACTGCGCCACCAGGGAAGCCCCACTTTCTGTTTTTTAATCGAGGAAGTAAATGGACAGAATGCTGATGATTCAGCCGGCCGGTTCTGCCACACCATGTCCCAGGATTGGGTCCTCCTGACCTTCTTTTATTCTTTGATTACCACCCACAGAATATACTCTGCTCTTTGCGGTCACAGACACTGCTTTTTATTTTATTTTTTTGGCTTTGCTTTTTATGAGAAAGCTACGTTTGGGCTGCCTTTAGATAATGTCACAGTAGAGTTAAGTGCCTCATGTCAAGAACAGACATTGACAAAGAGTTGAGCTGGTTCTGCCCCAGAATGTGAGCAGTTCATCGTGGTTGCTAAGAGTTGATTCATCCTCTGGCTGAAAGGGTTTGGCAAAGCCCAGCGGCCACCATCTACTTTATTAATGAACTCACAACCAGGCCATATAAAGAAACCACTGGCTATGCTTGTAATGCATGGATGCTTGCATTGAAGAACTGTCAGATATTGCCCTGTGTCTGGTTGGTTGCGTGTCAGTCTTTCCTGCCCACACTTGGTGTATGTCTGGGCGTGTACCATGACAGCTGCCACTTGCTGCACACTTACTATCTGTCCCTTTATATACATGATTTCATTTAACCCTAACAGCACTCCTGGGAGGCAGCTATCATGATCACTGATTTACTCATGAGAGAAATAGTACCTTCCTGAGGTCACCCAGCCAGGACTGGTGCCCACCCAGTCTGCCTAATGCTTGTCTGCATGTCAGACCATCTCTCCAGAGGCAGAGCAGGCTTGTGAAAAGAAACGATGGGCCCTCTGTTCCAGTAAGGGGTAGAGAAAAGAAAGTAGCCACGGAAGGAAGATTCTGGGGGCTGTTAGACCCACCTTGGAGGGTGTGACACATAAGAATTGCTGTGCCCTTTTGGGCCACCAAGCCTGCCCTACTTCAAACACCCCCCTGCATTGCCTGATGGTTTTCATCATTTCAACCTCCCACACCCAACAGTGTAGGAGTGTTCCCTTTTCTCCACACCCTCTCCAGCACTTATTGTTTGTAGACTTTTTGATGATGGACATTCTGACCAGTGTGAGGTGATACCTCATTGAAGTTTTGGTTTGCATTGCTCTAATAATTAGCGATTTTGAGCATCTTTTCATGTTCTTTTTGGCCATCTGTATGTCTTCTTTGGAGAAATGTCTACAGTAAGTCCTTCATACGAATGAGTTCCTTTCTGAGAGTGTGTTGGTAAGTGCAATTTGTTCATAAGTCCAACAAAGTTAGCCTAGGTACCCAAATAACACAATCGGCTATAATGTACTGTAATAGGTTTATAATACTTTTCACAGAAATAATACATAAAAAACAAACACAAAAAATAAAGAAAACATTTTAAATCTTACAGTACAGTACCTTGAAGAGTACAGTAGTACAGTACAACAGCTGGCATACAGGGGCTGGCATCGAGTGAACAGGCAAGAAGACTTACTGACTGGAGGAGGGAGAAGAGGTGGGAGATGGTAGAGCTGAAGGGTCGTCAGCAACAGGAGATGGAGGGCAAGCTGCAATGTCACTCACACAAGATGTTGATGACACAGGTTCTGGTTCCTTGCTGGAACCAGATGCACATTTGCGTCTTTGAAAGTTCGAAAATTGAAGGCTCGTATGTAGGGCACTTGCTGTATTTAGATCTTCTGCCCATTTTTTAATTGGGTTATTTGTTTTTTTGATATTGAGCCACCTGAGCTGTTTGTATATTTTGGAGATTAATCCCTTGTTGCTCGCTTCATTTACAGAGAGTGATCCTTTTAAATGCACGAGGCTCCAGCTGTCCCTGGAGTTCCCATCCCAGCAGGGGTAAATCGCTAGGAATATCCCATCCCAACTCACACTTTATGTTCCCTCTGCACTTTATGTTTCTTTATAGCATTTACATTGACATTTCTTTTATTTACATCTGGCCCCCTCCACCCCAACCCCAGAACTGGAATACGCACCCCATGAGAGCAAAGCTCCTCTCTGTTTTGTTCACTGTCGGATTCTCAGCGCCCGGAGCACAGCCTCTCTCGTAGGAGGCACTCAATCGATGAGCGTTTATTTACTGAACGAAGACAGGAATGAATGAGTAGGGAACGATAATAATTTGTCCTCCGGGATCTCCCAAATAGTAGAAAGCCACCTCTGAGAGGCAGGGCGGAGCCCCAGCGCAGGAAAGGTGTGAAGAAGTCTGGGGTCCCCAGGATCAGGGCTTTGGAGGAAATGATCGGATCATCTGGGTGACAGTAACCAAGAGAGAAGCGGAGGACCAAGGCTGCAGCAGGAGGGAGGCTGCCCTAGAAAATACCCCTTCACACCGGCTTCCTCGGGCCAGTAGCAAACCAGGCAGAGCGCTCCCACCATCCAGAGGAGCACTGGCACTCAGCAGCCCCGCCAGCCATACGCACGCACACACACACACACACACACACACACACAGGGGCCTCCTTCAGGGGGGGGGTCTCATCTGATCTGTACTCCGTGAATTTGTCAACTGTCTACTGCATCCTGCCGGGTGGAGGGGCAAAGTTGACCCACAGAGCTTTGTCCAAGGCTGGTCAGTACCTCTTTAGATGCAGGGGAGGAAGGGGTGTGTGTGAGAGTGTGTGAGTGAGTGTGTGCATGTGTGTGAATGAGTAAACGAGTGTGTCTGAGAGTGTGAGCGTGTGCATGAGGGAATATGAGAGAGTGCCTGTGAGTAAGAGTGTGTGAGTGTGTGAGTTTGAGCAGGCACACGTGTGTAAAAGTGGCTGAGTGTCCGGGAGTGTGACTGTGTACCTGTGAGTGAGCATGAGAGTGTGCATGTACCTGTAAGTAAGAACGTGTGTGTGTATGTGACTGTGGGGTATGCACATGTGTGCACGTGTGCATGTATTTGAGTGATATGTATGTGGGTGTGTGAGAGTGTTTCTATGTGTGAGTGCTCACACACACACAGCTCTCCATGCACGTGGAGAAGTCCAGCAGATGAAGGAAGGGTTATCAGCTCACCTCCCTCTGACTGGCTAGTCATGGACTTTGTTCTACCCAGGATTCCCCGGGGGATGGAGCCATTGTTCCACGGGGCAGCCTGAAGGGACCTTCTGCCAATGTTCAAAGGACACTGTTAAGGACAAGCCTTCCAGATATTAAAATGAACGCCTGGGAGTGTCTGGCCTTGTCTAGGAGCACTTCAAGCCCCTCACAGAATGACTGGTAAATGCCAACTCCATCCTGAGAGGGCCCCAGACCCATTTCATGCAGCGGGAGACAGAAGGGGTGAGACACAGGGACCTCCACCGTGGGAGGGAGGCAAAGACAAAGGCACCCTGGGTGGAAGCCAGTCACGTGGACAGGGGCCACTATAAGGTCAGATGATCTCTGGTATCTTCCATGGGTCACAGGTGTGACCCATGTCACTGTTTGGACACCCACACATGTGGTTCCGTCAGAACATGGCTGGGACCAGGGTGGTTTTGTCCTCACCCATCCCTGTGCTGCAGACACTTGGGTTGAACTTCACATACTTTCCCCTGAATGATGGTTCATGTTCACACATGAACTTGCTTCCTAACCCACCCCCATTAGTCCAGCTAGAGGTTTCAGTGCCCCACCCCATCCCTGAGTTCAGAGACTCAGGATTATCATCCTCACCCTTCACCCTAACTCTTTGCACTGCACACAGGTACCACAACTGGGCCTTTCTTTGTGTGATCATCGTTCCTTCTCTGTATGCTTTTCCCTTGAGAAGCATATGCTCATGCACATCTTTAGTTTTGGGTTTCAACTTTCCACTGAAACCCAAAATACCACATAATTCAAGGTGTTTATTTGCCAGGCTGAGAGATAGACAGGATGGCTGTGAGTCACCTTGCTCATGTTTCCGGGATGCTGTAAAACATGGTCTAGGAACTTGTTCACGTAAAATGTAAGATTTATAGATTCTGAGGCACCCTCCTATTTTCTTGATTTAGAATTTCTTGACATGGTTTGGTGTGTGTGTGTGTGTGTGTGTGTGTGTGTGTGTGTCTGCAAGGGGAATTCCCCACTTTAATTCTGTGGGAACACAGTGATCGTAAAGCAGCATGCACATGGTAGTAACACAACACCCAAGCATATCCTATTCAAACTGCAGAAAATCAGAGACAGAGAGAAAATCTTGAAAGAAGCTGGGGGAGGGAGGGGAAACACTTACCTATAGAGGAACAAGGATAAGAAGTACATTGGATTTCTGTTCAGAAACCATGGAAGCAAAAAGATACTGGAATGAAATATTTATAGTGTTGAAAGAAAAAACCTACCAACTTAGAATTTTGTACTCTGCAAAATTATCCTTTGAAAGTGAAGAGGAAACAAAGAGCCTCTCAGACAAACAAAAAAATCAAGAGAATTTGATTTTTGAATCAAATAGACCTGTCTTGCAAGAATTAAAAGAATTTCTTCAGAGGGAAGGAAAATGATATAGGTTAGAAACCTAGATCCACATGAAAAAGGAAGAGAATTAGAGATGAAATAAATGAAGGTAAAATAAAATATATTTTTTAAAATTCTTGATTGATCTAACAGATAATAGTTTGTTCAAAATTATAATAGCAATGATGTATTTTGTTATTATAGCTTATGGATAAGTGATATGAATGAGAGTAGTGTTATAAGAGATGGAAAAGAGGAATTGGAAATACTCTGTTACTAAGGTGTTTGTACTACACATAAAGTGGTATGATGTTATTTGAAAGTGGACCTGGATTAGTTGTAAGTGCATACTGCAAGTCAAGAGCAACTGCTAAATATCTTTTTAGAAGAAGTATAATTGATATGCTAAAAGGGGGGATAAAATGGCATCATGTAAAATGCTCAGCTAAAATCAGAGGAGGCAAAAAAGAGTGGAAGACCAAAAAAGTAGTAAAAGACAATGAACAGAAAACAGTAACAAATATATTAGTCCAAATATAGCAATGATCATTTTAAAATCAAAGATCTAATTACATGAATTGAATGACAGACACCATCAGTATGAATCAAAAAACAACACCCAACTCTATGTTGTCTACAACGAACCTACTTTAAAGACACAATTAGACGAAAAGTAAAGGGATGAAGGAAGATATACCATGCTAACACTAATTGAAAGAAAGTGAGAGTAGCTATATTAATATCAGACAAAGCGGACCTCAGAACAAGGAAGTCATCAGTGGTTTCCAGCAGTTCCAGAGGAGAAAGGGAGGGATGAATAGGTGGGGGACAGTGGATTTTTAGGGCTGTGACACGATTATGTATGATACATGACATTACTCATTTGTCAAAACTTATAGAACTGTACAGGACAAAGAGTGAGCCCTCAGGTAAGTGATAGACTTTAGTCAATATAATGCATCAGTTTGGTTCACTAGTCACAAATGCACCACACTAATACAAGATAGTAATAGTAGGAGACATTTTGCAGGGAGACAAAGGCATATATGTAAAATGTCTGTACTTTCTGCTCAATTTTTCTTTGACCCTAAATCTGCTCTTTAAAATAGTCTGATTAAAAATTTTTAAAAAACGGTTTCCCTGGTGGCGCAGTGGTTGAGAGTCCGCCTGCCAATGCAGGGGACACGGGTTAGTGCCCCGGTCCGGGAAGATCCCACATGCCGCAGAGCGGCTAGGCCCGTGAGCCATGGCCACTGAGCCTGTGCGTCTGAGCCTGTGCTCTGCAACGGGAGAGGCCACAACAGTGAGAGGCTCGCGTACTGCAAAAATAAAATAAAATAAAATAAAAAAAGAAACAATGCTCACTGTGGGCACCTGGCCCCCTCTGCCCCTCACTACAAGACCTGGTCAGAGCCTCAGCTCTCTCCATCCATACAGACCCTGCAGCCTGAGCCCTGACACCCCTCAGGACCCCCAGACTGGCATCTGCTGACAATTCTCTTGTTTCCTTCTCAGGTAGACAGACTGGGGATAAGAGGCTCATGGCGGAGTCCCAGAGGATGGGCAAGGGGGCTCTGAGCCTGGTCTACCAAAGAGATACTAGGAGAGTGAGATGTGGTTTAATGAAGTAAAAGGGGGCAATTCAGCCGGAAGAAGGACCCGCTCCCTCCCCAGAGGCCCACTTCTGAAGAGGTCTCAGTGGATTTGAGACCCTCCGAGGGCCACCTTGGGAGGCATGGGCTGAAGATGGAGGAAGAACATGAAGGAACAACTCCAGTCACTGTGTCACTCCTGGAGCTGAGTCACCCCCTCCTAGGAATCCTTGGATTGAACAAAACTTGTTCCGCAGAAAATCCTTGAAATTATAAGACCTTGCCAGTTCCAAATGATTTCTCCTGAGTTGTTAGGATTGGAATCTTTGTCTCTTAGTTAATAACTTCGGGGATACCTTTCAGTCTGGTGCCCCTGCCTGCCTGTCCACAGTGACCACACACAAAGAAGAGAGGGAGCCACAGAGAAGGGAGATCCCCAGGGCCTTTGAGGGCAAGACCAGGCTTCCCTGCAGCAGAAGGAAACTTTAAATCAGGAGAATGGGTCTCACCTGGGAACAGAGCCCCACCAATCTGCCCCAATGGGCTCTTATATATGTAAAAGGACATAGCCTGGGCCTGCTTTCATCCCCTAGGTTGGCTGCAGGACCAGGTGGGGCCTAGAGTGGCTGAGCTCCAGGCTGTGACCAGCACTTTCCACCTCCCCAAGGGTCTGTACAAGTGAGATCACTTTCTGTTTCAGAGCAGTTAAGGAGAACTGTTTCCTAGAACCTGGCTGGCCCCTCCCCCTCCCCCAGCCCAACTGATCTACCCTGGTTACAAAGCAATTGTTTACCTTGGAGACGGAACACTCCGCAGGGTTCTGAGCCGTTAGCTGTGGCCAACAGGACACTGGCTCTCAGAGGCAGAGATGTGGAGCCCTCACAGCCATGGAGAGCCTGCTGCCTGCCTCTGGACCCACTTTCCAGTTGATCCTGGAGCATCTGCGGGGTGCTCTTGTGGTGGTTTCTGAAAGTTTGACAAACGTCCCAGGTCTCCCTGCCTTTCCCTGGGAGATCCTGGTATGTGCTGTGATGCTACTTGTGATAGTAAAGAAACAGCACACTTTTAGAAGCGTGAAGTTGCTAGACAAAAGGAGATCTGCCCATGATGAAACCTGTAGTGAGAATGAGAATGTTGGACCAAGGCACAAGCTGATGAAGTCCTCAGGTACTTCGGGGAAATGATGACTTTCTGGAAAAGGCACGGGAGAGCCAGCCTCCTTGACTTTCCCAAGTCACTGATGGAAAACCCATCTTAAAAGCATCATTGAAGGGTGGAGAACAACCTCAGAAGAAAGTGGATGATTTGAATAAGACCACTCATTTTCCAGAAGGTTCAGAACTGCTTGCCCAAGAAATTGCCAGGTGGAAGCAGAGAGTCCAGAAAATGAAGGAGAAAGAAAGGCTGAAGCAGTCAAAGCCACAAACAGAGCACATCCTGAACGGTAAAATCAGCCAACTGACATCAATGTTTGAGCACATGCTGAAGACCATTCCCATACCTGACCTCCTTGGAGAATCATGTGGATGATGGGAACCCGAAAGTCCCACAAATGAAGGAAGCAGAAAACAGCCCTCAATCCATCCATTGGTCAGATCTGATCTGAAGGGTGTCATTGGCGATGCTGACTTCGATGTGTCCCTTTGGAGTCCTAAAGAAATAGCCCGACCACTGTGGGAAGAAAAGCAAATGAATGAAGAGCTTCCAGGACAAATACCAAGTCTTGAAGTGGAAGAAGCATCTCTGCGGTACAAGAATTCACAGCTGGAAAGAGAGATTCAGCAGCTGAAGCTGCAGCTTCAAATTCTGCCTGAAATGTTTGAAGATCATTTAACACAACTTCAGAAAAAATTTCTTGAGGAGGAACTGCGCTGCTTAGAAATAGAGGAGAAACTTCCCAGCGTGTGTAAAAACATGAAATCCACAATTGAGGATCATGACCTCTATAAGAAGATGGTGGAAGACATGGGCAAAGAACTGAAGAGAACCAATTCCTACCATCGAAAGATCTGCGTCCATGAGAAAAGAGCTCAAGCATGTGGGATGGCAGCTTTGTCAACTGAGAGAAAGCTCAAGGAGCTAAAGAAAGAAAATTAGCACAACAGGAAGATGCTGGCCAAGGTCGAGCCAAGTTCCAGCCTTTCCCAAGGGGCCCTGGTGCTCCTGCTGCACCACTCACAGCCCACAAGGGCCCCAAAGTGTCAGGGGATGCCCTGGGTCATCAGGCTTCCCAGGAAGCAGGAGAGTCACGGTTTAAGGGCTCAGGGATCTGAGGTCACCTGCAGGTTTGACTCAGTTTCCCCAGCAGCTGAGTTCTGAATACTCACAACCACAGCACAACATCTGCATATATTTTGTCTTTAAAGTTATTCTGATTTATTTCTTTTTAGTTTAGCTACTGTTTGTTGTTTAACCGATGCCACAATTATTCAAGTAGATGTAACATTATTGTTTTAGGATAGTATTTTTAAATAAAGATTTATTTAATATGTCTTATGAATGTTTATTCTTAATATATTCTTAATATAATCCTTATGAATACATTATTTTCACACCATCTGACCCTCTAGAATTAGATAATATAAGCATTGTTGTAGTATTTTGATTTAAATAAAAGGTCAATTATTACTCTGACCATCACTGAAGTTTAACATGGATACAGACAGTTAAAACAATAAAGACCGTTTTTGTATGCCATGAGCTGTTATTAGAAGTCTGTACAAGTAACATTTACCTGAATAAATTTGATTAATTTTTTAAAAACAATTGGAAAAAAACCCTAAACAACAACACTCCATTCATACTTAACAATATTTTTATTAGATTAGTCCTAAATTCATAGGTTAATTTAGGGGAGTTAAAATTTTGCGACCATTTTTTTCTTATTTTGTAATTTTTAAACCTTTCCCGTTTTGTTTCAGATATTGTTTGTCCTTTAAATGGTTCGAAATTTTATACAGTTATAAGAAAACTTTTCCCTTGATGGCAAACACACACACACACACACACAACCACAGTGCAGATACAAGGCACTTTTAGTTTGTATGTCAGTAACAGAATGGTCTAAAAATAGAGTCGCAAAATTTTAAAAAAATGTTTAAAGAAAAAAGAAAGATAATTCATGCCCACACTATTTTGTATATACATAGAAAAGGAGAGTTGCAGCAGAGGATTGCAGAGAGGATTCCAGCAAGAAACACTTCATCCCAAATGGTGCAGATAGAGAGAGTGAGATGACGGCTCAGCTGTGGAGGGAGGAGGAAAGGACCAAGGATGGAGGGCTCCCAGGTGCTAACAAGAGGGGATGCTGTTCCCACCCCTGGGCCTGGGGGGAGGGGAGGAAGTGTTGTCTTCTGGGTCCCAAGAGGACCTGTCAAGGGCACGGGGAAAACTGTTCTCACCCTCTTCCCTCCCGTGCTCCCATTTACTGCTGGAGCAGCAGCAGCCATCCAGAGGGCCTGGGTAACACAGGCAGGGACTCAGCCTCCCGGCACAGAGCAGGCCAGAAAAGGGCACAATGAATTTGGAGAATGACCTGCAGGCCTGGGTCTATTCAATCGAAAGTCTGTGTGTATTCGTCGCATTTATTTATTCCCACTCATTTATTGAATAAACATCTACTGAGCTTCTACGATTCCTTCAGCACCGTTCTAGGTGCTCAGGATGCAGCGACGAAAAAACCACGCGAGGAGACCCGTGGACCCACAGAGCTAACTAACATTCCAGCGAGAGGCAAGGTCAGATAATAGAAAGGAAGCAGAAGGGGTGATGTGGGAAAGGAGGAGGAGGATGAGAAGATGACGAGATCACCGGCTTGAAGCTGTAGCTGGGCTGGGTCCCTCCGCCTTCTGCAGGGACCTTCGGGCTGTGGCCTCCGCAGCACCTGACCCACCGCAGAGCCTTCCGGGGCAGCAGCTTCAGAGCCCAGCATGCGGCCTGTTGGTTCTGGGGCTGAGGCTGCATTTCTTCTTCCCCACTGGGGGCTGGAGCCCCAGCCTGGTGCAGAGAGGCTGTGCTCCTGTCATCTGGCAGCAGTGGCCAGAGTGGAAGCATACACCAGCTTCACCTTTGGGGGTCCTTTGTCATTCTTGCCGTATGTGATCCCTCCCACCTTGAAGGTGTTATTTTGTGACTGGACCCGGCCTCCTCATTGCCCGACTCAGCATAGCATGGCGGTTAAGAGACTGATTCTTGGTACCATCACATGACAGCTGTGTGTCCTTGGCCAAGTCTCCTAACCTCTCTGTGCCTCAGCTTCTCATCTGCAAAATAAGAATGCTAACAAATAGTACCTATGGTTGTCGTGAGGTCACATGAGAACACCACTAAAGTGCGTAGAACGATGCTTGGCACACAGCAGAACCTATGTACGTATTCGCCAGCGACAACAGCAACGGCAATATTCCCCTGGACCAAGTGGAGCTCCGGGGTGGTGGGCTGAGCCAGGCCTGGACATCAAACAGGCCATCCATGGTGAGGCAGGTGAGTGGGGATCCAGCAGCTGGTGGGGATGCAGGAGGTGCAGCCAGCCTGGTGTGGGCTGGCTGAGCAGAGCGTGATGGTAGTGGGTAGGCTGGGTGCCCAGGGTGCTTGGAGGGCAGGTCTACAAGAGAGTAAGGTGGCCGCAGGGAAGCAGCTGTGCGGCCCCAGGCCACCATGATCCGCTGAGCCTTGGGACCCCTGCTCTTCCAATAATCTTCCCTCAGGCCCTCAAGGGTAGGGCAGGGCTGAGGCTGTAGGTTAAATCCATCTCTGGGGCAGAGCTGGGCTGGGCATCACGCGGGTCACCTGTAGAGGGGGGTACCTCCAGCGCATTGTGAATGAAGTTTATTCTCTAATGACCATCATGGGGGGCGGGGGGGGCCAGGAAGGGTAAGCCTGAGACACAGGTGGGCAGACACTTGGCACGACGGCGAAGCTGGTGGGTTCTCCTTTCTGAGCTCTTGAATGGCTCTTTTCCTTTGTCCCCGTGTGCCTGGGTCTTCCCCGCTGCCCTCTGGCTGGCTTCTAACCATCATCCATCTAAGCCTGACCTTTCCCCACTGGCCTATTTAAAAATCTCACTTTCTTCTCTTTCTTCCACTCAAATGGCCCCATTCCTGAATACTCATCAGCTGGGCACAAGATGAGGCTTCACTGATGGATCCATACTGTACAGCTAGAGTCTGACGACCCACACCCCCCGCCCGCAAGAACATTTGTATTTTTCAAAATGCTGCCGGGTAGCCAAAGGGCTGGGATTTGAGGAGGTGTCAGGCAGTGTTTCTTTCTGACCCCAGTACCTCCTGCTTATTTTTTCTCCCCATCTTTGCTTTCTCTCCCGCCCTCCCACCCCTCCTCTCTCCCCATTGGAGGGGTTTCTGCTCCCTAAAGGTGTGCAGCAAGAGGGAAACGAGGAAGAAAGTGGTGGATTCGGAGCACTTCATTTAAAAAATCGTACTGCCCTTTCATTTCTACGTCTTCCAGCGGGAACGTTTTTTGCCAAGCCTCTGAGATTTGTTTTGTTTTGCTTTGAATGCCTGAGTTTTTCTGGTCTTTTCTAAAGTTTTTAAAAAGAAAATGTTAATTGCTCTCTGAGGGACATACATGAAAGTGTACCTTACACACATAAACATCAGAAATGTACAAGGGACATACATGAAAGTGTACCTTACACACATAAACATCAGAAATGTACAATCCAATGAATGAGCACAAATGGACACACGAATGTAACCCCACCCCAGGTCAAACAAGGGGCCCTTAGCAGGACCTTCAGGTTTCCTCCCGAGCCCCACATCCTTCCCTCTACTCTGAACTCTACCACCATAGGTTAGTGTTTAAGCATTTTATATTTGTCTTCTTTTAAGGTGGGCTTCTTTCCCTCCGCATTTTTTTTTTTTTTTTTGCGGTACGCGGGCCTCTCACTGTTGTGGCCTCTCCCGCTGCGGAGCACAGGCTCCGGACACACAGGCTCAGCGGCCATGGCTCACAGGCCCAGCCGCTCCGCGGCACGTGGGATCTTCCCGGACCGGGGCACGAACCCGTGTCCCCAGCATCGACAGGAGGACTCTCAACCACTGCGCCACCAGGGAAGCCCCGCATTTTGTTTTTGCTTGTAGCTGTGCCGCCTTCGTTTCATTGTTACTTAGTGCCATTGTATGAAGATATAATTTCTTTATCCATTCTCTTGTTAATGGACTTCTGGGTGGTTTCATTTTTGAGTGATTACTAATAATGAGGCTATGAATATTCTTGTTCATGTCTTTGGGTAAACATAGTACATATAGGTACAACGTTAGTAAATGCTGCCAACGTTTTCCAGAAACTGTGCAGTTTTACCTTCTACTTAGCAGTGTATTAAAAGTTCCACTTGCTCTGTATCTTTGCCACCAAATGGTTTGCTTCATTGCTTTAGCTTTTCTGATGAGTGTGTATGGTTTTTCTTTTGGCTTTAATCTGTGTTTCCCTGATGACTAATGAGACTGAGCACCTTTTCATTTATTTTCACTTATTTTATTTTTTGATCTAATTGAAAACCTTCTGGCTATGGCCTCAGCAGGATCCGATCCATGGCAGACCGGTGGCAGGGAATTTCAGATCTAAACTCATTTCCAAAATGTCTTGGGCATCTGTGTTAATTTCCCAGGGTTGCCATAACAAATTACCACAAACTTGTTTTTTTATTGATTTTATTTTCACTGCTCATTAGGATAGGCTCTTCTATGAGGTTTTTCCTTTCCACTTTCTTAATAGTGTCTTTTGATGAACAGAAGTTCTCCGTTTTGGTGAAATACAGTAAATCAATATTTTCCACTATGGTTATTGTTTTGTATGTCTTGAAGAAACCTTTGGTGACTCTAAAGTCATGAAGACATTCCCCTGTTGTATTTCTAGAATTGTTATTGTTTTGCTGTTCACATTTAAACCTATAACTGATCTGAAATTGATTTCTATATATGGTGTGGGGAGGTTGATAAGAGAAATATTTTTCCCTACAGATAGCCAATTGACCCAGAGAAATATTTTTCCCTACAGACAGCCAACTGACCCAGAATCGTTTATTGAAAAGCCCCCACTTCCCCTCCGTTCTGCAGTACAAATCTTTTGTTATAAATCAAAAACCAAAGTGTTCCTTTGTATGTAGTTCTGTTCCTGGGTGCTTTATTCTGTTCCATTGGTCTATTTTTCTGACTTTTTGCCGATAACACACTATTTCAATGACTAGCTTAGTAATAAGTCTTGCTTTCCAGGAAGGGTAAGTGTTCTAGCTTGCTTGTCGGATGTTTTGGCTGTTCCTGAACTTTTGGACTTTCACACACATTTTAGAATCAGCTTATCAATTTTCACAAATATCTACCTAGATTTTGATTGTGGTTGCATTTCATCTACCTTGTGACTGCATTAATCCATTTGGAGAGAGCTGATACCTTTACATTCCTGAACCTTCCAATCCATTAACTTAATATATACCTTCATTTATCAAACCTTTACTTTTTCTTAATAATATTTTATTTTTTGTGTGCAGAGGTCCTGCAGATCTTTTGTTATAAATTTATTCCTAGGTATTTAGCATGGTTGATCCTATTATAAATGGTAGAGTTTAAATCTTTTATTTTCTAATTATTTGTTGATTATTGATTTTTTTTCATACTGACCTTGTATTCAATAAAGTCTAAGTTAACTTCCAAAACTATTCTTATCAGTTAGCATCAGTATTTATTTCCTAGGGCTGCTGTAACAGATGACCACAAACTTGGTGGCTTAAAACAATGCAAATTTAGTCTCTCACAGTTCTGGAGGCCAGAAGTCCAAATACAAGGTGTCAGTAGGGCTCTGTTCCCTCTGAAATGTCTAGGGGAGAATCCTTCCTTGCCTCTTCCAGCGTCTGACAGCCCCAGGTGTTCTTTGGTTTGTGGCAACATAATTGTAAACTCTGCCTCCATTTTCATACATTTTTTCTCTATGTGTCTGAAAGCTCCCTCTCCAGGAATTCCCTGGTGGTCCAGCGGTTAGGACTCTGTGCTTTCACTGCCAATGACCTGGGTTCAATCCCTGGTCAGGGAACTAAGATTTAGGGCCCATCCTGAATCCAGGATGATGTTATCTCAAGATCCCTAACTTGATAACATCTGCAAAGATCCTATTTCCAAATAAGTCACATCCACAGATACTGGGGGTTAGGACTTGGACATATCTTTGGGGGGATACAATTCAATCCACTAAAGCATCCAAGCAAATACATATGTTTCATCCTTTCTCCACCCGAGTGAGTTTCCACACTTGGCTTTTTTTCACTTTGCAGTGTGTCTTGAAGACACACTTGAAGACACAAGTGTGTCTCAGTCCTTTGAGAGTAGCCTCATTCTCTCGAAGGCTGCATAGTTCTCCACTGTGGGGAAATACCACCATTTATGGGACCCGCCCACTATTGCAGCGTGTTTGGGAGAAAGCAGAACCTTAGCGCGCACTCAACCCCATTCTAGCAGGTGACCCTCCCTGGGCAGGTGGTTTCCATCGCTGGCCTCAGGCACCTCCTCCATAGGGTGGACGTTGGAGAGAGAGTCTCAGCCTGCCCTCCAGCTGCCAGGCATCGAGATCTGATACTCCCCAGTGCTTCCCCCTGTGCAATCTCCAGTCGGGGTCTGGGGGTCCCTGCTTCCTTCCTCGGGCACAGATGGATGGTGGTTTGCACACGTGGGAGGGAAGTGCAGGAAGAGGCATAGGGTTCTGACTTAGGCGGATGGAACTTCCTGAATGAGGCCCGTCCATCATGTCCAAACCAGGGGCTTGGGATGTTGGATGGAGTAATATTGCCAGCTAGATGACCTTGGCCTGCAGCACTGCTCCCACTCAGAAGCACAAGCAGGACTGTCCCCACGCTCTGTAGGGTCTGGGCCACTTGTCAATTTCTTGCCTTTGTTTTATAATCCTCTTGGCGACTTCCATGCCTTATTAAGGTTTGGGTTTCTGAAATAAAAACCAGATGCTTGATGTCTCAGGGCCGTGAATGCTTTTCTAAAACTCCTTTTGAGCTGCTTGTCTCAGAGAGTACATGGCTGCTGCAAGCAGTGTGGCTGCCCGTGGCTCCGAGGTGCTCAAGAATCTGCTGCAAAAATCATGTGTCATAATATTATTCTTTAGCATGGGTTAATTATAGTAATTTTTCTCAGCTTGCAGCAGTTAGAAAATCCTCTGTGACAGGCAAGGATCCGGGTTCCTGGGATCTGGGTGCATCTTGTGTTTATGTTCCCATTTCCCTCAGCTCATCCAGCCTCGGTGAGCCTTTAGGTCACCTTGGTCTGAGTTTGCGCAGAGGCCTGTCACACGCTGTAAGGCAGTGTGCCCTCACCCACTGGCACAGCTAGTGAATTCCAGAGCTTTAATAGCGCCGCAACACATGTCTAAAATGTCTTCCCCCGTTTATCCTTTTCACCAGAAATGGTTCCTGTTTATTTGTAAGAGCAAAGTCTTCAGATATCTAAACCGACAGTTGAGGCTCGGGGGTCGACATGGCAAAGTGAGGGTAGAGGGCTTGGGATTAGGACAGGTGGGTCTTCTGGCTCTGGCTGTACCATGAAAATCCTTGATCTTGGGCTCTCCCATTATGGACGCCGAATGTCTGAGCATCAGTTTACCAATTTCTGCGTTCAACCATGTGCTGAGGCTACAGAGAGGAATCAGGCACGACCCAAGTTCTCAGGGGGCTTACAATCTAGGATGGGAGACAAACATGAAAATCAGGGCTTGAAGGCATTTTAGGGGGTTTGACGGAAGTATGTAGGATTGACCATGAGGATGCAGTGGAGGAAAAGCTCAAATCTCCCCACGATGTCAAGATGCATAAGACTGGGTAGCACCAAATGTTGAACCACAAGTCGGCATTTACCTCACTGGGCAGGAGGACAGGGCATTTGTGCAGGCAGTGGAGGGGGGAAAAGCCTGGTGTGCCTGGGGAACTACAAGTGGCCCAGCGTGGCTAGAGCATAGGCAGCAAACAAGGAAGGGCCGAGTCGGGGAGGACCTTGTGTGCTCTGCAGGGAGCTCAGGCTTTACTCCCAGGGCCAGGGTTCTCAACAGAGGCCGTTTCCCAGTATCTGAAGACATTTATGATTGTCACCACCAGGGAGGTAAGGATGCTACTAGCAACTGCTGGGTAGAGGCCAGGGATATGCTGATCATCCTGAATGCACAAGACAGCACCTCCCTCCCCCGCCCACGAAAGAATTATCCAGTCCCAAATATCAATAATGCCAAAGTTGAGAAACCCTACTCTTAGGTTAATGGGGAGCTGTTGGAGAGTTTAGAGCTGGAGAGTGGCGCGCCCAGCTTCCTTCTTGAGAAGATCGCTGTAGGAACACCGTGGGAAGCAGATCTGAGGAAGGAATCCTGGAGAAAGAAAGATTGTTTCGGGAAAGAGATGTGATGTCTTAAGCTAGGAGTTGACAAACTATGGCCCATGGTCCAAATCTGGCTTGCCATCTGTTTTTGTGTGGCCCAGGAGCTAAGAATGGATTTTACATTTTTAAATGGTTGAGAAAAATCAAAAGATGAATAATATGTTGTCACATGTAAAAATTATATAAAATGCAAGCTTCAGTGTCCAAGAGTAGCTCTGTTGGGACACAGCACATTTATTTATTTCCTGATTATCTAGGACTGCCTTTGAGCTACAAGGAGAGAGTTGAGTAGTTGTGACAGAGACCACACAGCCCACAAAGCCTAAAATGTTTACTATTTGGCCCCTTATAGAAAAAGTTTATCAACTCCTGACTTAAACCAAGGCAATAAGGTGGAGATGGCAGAAAGATATAGGCCCAGTAATGATGTAAAAGGAATAGAATTAATGGGCTTGGCCACTGATTGAATATGGGGTCAGGAAAAGAGATTATTTTCTAGCTTGGGAGCTTTGGTAAGAGGGAAAAAGGATCCAGGTTTCAGGGGAAGATAATAAATTCAGTTTTGGATATATTGAGTTTGATCTGAGTGACATAAGAATAATTGTGAGACATCTAGGTTGAACACACATGACTGGGGCTTAAGAAAGATGTAGAGGCTGGACATGAAGATTCACAAATCTTCACCCTTCGGGGGATGGAGGAAGTCAGGACAGCAGGTGAAATGGCCTAAGACAACGGGTTTCCCCCTTTAATGGGTCACAGCTCTCTTGCGGAATCTACTAAAAGCTTTAGTCTCCCTGCCAGAAAAAGAACACACTCAAAAATCTTCACAGCATTTCTGGTTCCAGAATCACAATGAAGTCCCGGACTCAAGATTAAGAACCTCTGGTCTGGAACAAACTTAAGGGCAAAAAGAGAGTCAAGCATAGCCTTTAGGGGCACATCAACATTCACGGTGTGGGCAAAGAAAAAGGAGCCTGCAAAGGAGGCTGGTCTGAGAGATGGGAAGAGAACCAAGATGCTCTAAGAACTAAGCCAAGGAAGAGACTATCCCAAGAAGAGCAGATTGAAGGATCAAAGTGTTCTGTGCTGTGGAGAAGTTCAGCCACATGGTTGAAGAAAATCTATCAGGGATTTGGTGGCAGTGGTGATGGGTGAGCTTTGTCTGGACCTCTCGGGAAAGTGGAGCCTGGGTGAGGGCTGGAGGTGGGGAAGGCCAGACAGCAGGTATAGGCTCTTCTGTCAGAGGTTGGGTATGAGAAAAGAAGAAAGCCACAACAATAGTTTTGGTTGGATACAAGGAGCTGAGGGACATTTAGTGTGTGTTGCTTGTATAGTCTTCATCTGAGATGACTTGAGTTTTACAGTATTTTGGCAATGAACCAGAAGACAAGGAGAGTTTGAGAACTACAGAAGAGAGCAGAGGAAGCTGAGGAGCAAGATTCTGGTCCCTGGGGGAGGTGGTGCAGACCAGTGGGGTGGGGAGGTCAAGAGATCTCGTGGCTGACCCTCCAGGTCTCCATGCTCCCCTCCACCCACCAGACAGCACCTCCCTGCTCACCACAGCTAGAGTGACTTCAGCTGAATGTCTGTAGCCTCCCTTAGTCCTTCCTGAAAATCTGTGAGAAACATGGATCTGGGTGGAAAAGTTTTTGGAACGCGCATCCAACATACTTAGCTTAACTTGAATCTCAACAAAAAAGTCTGGAGCCTAAGCAATATGTGAGCTCAAATGTACTGATGTCATTCACTGCTTTTAAGGAAATGATAAGTAGATGTTGATATCTTAAGGACAGTTATCTTGTTGAGTGCATAAATAAAAGTAGTCAGTTTAAGATGTTTGAACGGATCAAATACACACTATGTCAAATCAGAGGTGCAAATTAGTAGTAAGATATATAACGAATCTTCCTTTCACAGTATTGCTGAGTTTAAGAATTTCTATATACAGAAATATAAATCATATTATTAATCAACCAGTGTACATTTCCAGAGAACTTGCTAAAATATTCCTATAAATGCTGAGTGTGGGAGATTGCTTCTTTGGTGGTCTCCAGTGAAGACAGGCCCCTCCCAGTGTTCCCTTCCCCTGAATCTGGGTTGACCTGGACCTTCTTTAAAGAATAAAGTGTGTCAGGAGTGATGCTGAGCCAGTTCTGTGTCTATACTTTTTAAAGGTCCAATAACTTCACCTTTTGTGCTCTGGGGAAGCCAGCTGCCATGGAAGAAGTCCAATCACCCAGAGATGAATATGCCAGAAGAAGCCCAAGCTAACTGTGTAAAGAAGCCATGTGGAGAATAGTTGACAGGCCCCCACCCCCAGTAGTGATAGCCGAGGCCCCAGACACATGAGCCAAGCAGAACCATGTCAGAAAGCCCCAGATGCTCAAGCTACCAAGTTGGTACCATGTGGAGCAGAGATAAGCTCTCCCCACCAAACTATCCAATTTGCAACATCTTGACCACATAATAAAATGGTGGCTCTTTTAAGCCACTAAATTTTGGGTATATTATATTGCAGCAAAAGCCAATAGAAACATGGACCTTTCTGGTACAGTTAAGATACACAGAATGGGAGGAATATGTGCACATTAAACGTTTACAAAGGATCAGATCAGCTGGTTGGCCTTGGGTGGCGAGGAGAGGGATAAAGTTAGATCCTTCACTTCAACCTAGATGAAAATTAATTCCAAATAGTATTTGTACAACATTGCTGTAAGATGTTATAGGACATGTCAGTAAGATTCTATTGTTACTGAACCAAACTTGGGTCTGCTTACCTGCATGCAGTAAAGCCAGTCTACTGACACTGGGTTGTGCTGAAGGAAAGTGCAGCATTTATTGCTGGGTGCCAAGCAAGGAGTCCAGGCAGCTAGTGCTTAGAAGGCCTGAACTCCCTGATGGCTTTCAGGGAAAGGTTTTTAAAGACAGGGTGAGGGAGGGGGGTTGTGGGGTGTGTGATCAGCTCATGGACATTCTTCTGATTGGTTGGTGGTGAGGTAATCAGGAGTCAACATTATCAACCTTCTGGTTCCAACTGGTCTGGGGTCTACATGCTTGTGAGCAGCATGCCATTAACTTCTTCCCCCTGGTGGGGGCTTCAGTATCTGCAAAGCAGCTCAAAGGACATGGCTCAGACTATTATCTATAGTCCTTGAGGAGGAACTAAAAGTCCTTGACTTTGTTTAGTGGCTAAACTATTATTATTTTGTCTTGCTTGACTGTTTTCCTTTCCTTCTGCATTTTCTCACTTCTCTGATTAAATTTACTCTTTGGAACTCGGGAAAGGCCTAGGAAGCTAAAGTTTTTCTACAGACAAGAGGCAGGTAGAGGACACGGTGGGTAGGTTGGGGCGAGGGTCGGGTCTGTTCCAGGAAAGCCCTATAAGGTCCTGCTTGGTTACAGTATGTTTATGAGCTTTTGGTCTACTTTGTCAGGTTGTGTGGGTGGGAAGGGAACAGAGGCAAAAATAATCTATGTTCCTTGTATAAAAGTCCTAAAGGCCAGAGAAACAGAAAAGGCGAAAATAAAAATTATCCACAATCCCATCCCACAGAGACATCCACTGCTGGCATTTTTGTTTATATTTTTCTAGAGGATTTTCTATGCATGCTAATGATCATATTGTATAATTGTTATAATCTATTTTGTTTTACTGTACTCTTTATCATGAACATATGTTCATGTCTATCAATAATGTTAGTATTAGGGCCACATAATATTACATCGATGGAGGTCCAACAAGTTTCTGGTTGCTGGACATTGAGGCTGGTTGCAATTTTTCAATTCCACAGTGAACACTGGTATAGCTAGATCTTTGTGCACATATATAACATTTCTTAGAATAAGTTCTGAAAAGTGGAATTGCTAAGTAAATAAGTTTGCATTAATGAAGCCCTTTTGATATGTAATTTCAAATTGCAAAGAAATTTTGATATGAAATTTCAATTGCAAAGGAAGAGATGAAAATGGTCCACCCTTCCCAGCAGTACCAGAGAATAAGTTTCCTTGCATATATGTTCTCCCAAACCATAGCTAATATCACCATTGTTAGTTTTCAAAAAAGGCACTACTTTTTGAAAATTGTTACTAGTATTTGAGTGATGTGCACACACATTCCAACTGAAAATAAGCCAAACACCAAGGTGGAGGTGAGGGTGTGGGGAAAAGCCAGCTAGTGAATATTTTAGGCTTTGTGTTCCAAGAGTCAAACTCAAGGACGTTACGGAGGTAATTACAGAATCATGGAAAAATATAAAGATGGTTCTTAGCTTGAGGATATACCAAACATGAGGTGGGCTGGATTTGGCCCTTGGGCCAGAGTTTGCTAACTGCTGCTCTAAACTGTCGCCCCCTCCCCCCGAGCCTGAGGCACTTCCTCTGACCGTTTTTTTTCAGAAGTTGGGGAGGTGAGTCCACATTGGGTAACTCTCAGGGTGGAATTTTCCACAAAAGTCCCCTGTGGAAGAATTTACTAGAATCCTAGGTTGTCATCATTTTCTGTGGTCTATTAAAATATCCCAACCACAGCTCCAGTATCTGGGTGGCCATGGCTACAGTCGTGTGAGTGTGTACTCAACCAGCTAGCAGAGCTCATGTCATGAACCCACTGCTATGATATGGGGCTCGTTCTCACTGTGTAATTTATAATATGAATGTGGGTTTATTTTTCTGGTCATAGAAGTACTATATACTTGTTTTAAAAAGTACAAAAAATATTAATATACTCACCTATCAGAGATAACCTCTATTAATATTTTGGTTAATTTCCTTGTAGTTGTGTGTGTGTGCATCTCTCTGTGTGTGAGAGAGAAACAGAGAGACAGGGAGATAAAAAGAGAGGTAGAGAGAGAGATAGAGGCAGAGAGAGGAATGGGGGAGAGAGAGACAGAAAGAAAGAGAAAGAGAGATTGAGAGGGGAAGAGAGACAGAGACAAAGAGAGAAATGAGGGAGAAGAGAGAGACACTCCAAAACTGGGATTATATTTGTGTATAGTTTTCTAGTGTTATAGTCTTAGTCATTTAGCATTGAGCTATGGGTGTCATAGGTTAGTTGATACAGCATCACATGGATGTATCTTTTTCAAATGAATTCCCAGCTGATGGACATTTGGGCTTTTCCCAGTTTTCCAATGTTATAAATAATGCTGCATGAAATGTCTTTAAATGTAAGTCTTCACCCATGTCTTTATGTCTTTTATTATTTCCTTAGAATCAATTCCAAAAGGAGGAATTGCCTTTCAAAGAGTGGGAATGTATTTAATATCTTTTATACTTATTGTCACTTGCTTTTCCAGAAAAGTTGCACTAATTTATAACAATGTACTCATGTGATTAGAATCACATACTTAGAATGACAGAATTTTCCAAATTTTTGCTAATTTTGATAAGTAAAATACAATTTTTTGTGGGCTTAAATATTTATTTTTTTCCAGCTGTTTTTACCATCTTCTTATGTACGTTATCCATTTGTATTTATTTTATGAAATATATTTGCATTTCTTATCCATTTTGCTAATTTTTCCATTTTTAATTGTTTTGTAAGAATTCTTTAAATATTAACAACATTAACTCTATTGTATATGTTGCAAATACTTTGTGACTTGCCCTTTAATTTTTTTACGGTGTCTTTTTGCTGTGGAGAAGCTTTGTATCTCTACGTATCCATATCTAACAAGCTTTCTTTGTGACTCCTTCCCTTGCTTTTATGTTTGGGAGATTCATCTGTGGGATCATCCTCTAACCCGCTGCACCTTTGAAGTTTTTTTTTTTTTGATGGCTCCTTGTTTTATATGTAATTCTTTAAGCCATCTGGAATTAATTTTAGTCTAGGTTAAAGTGAAGGATCTAACTTCATCCTCCTCCCCCCTCCCCAAAGCTAACCATCTGATCTGGCTTTATGGACTAATCCTTTCCAAGCATTTAATGCATGACTTTCTCCCCATGTAGTCGGGGTTGGGGGAGCGGGAAGGGGAAGGGAGAAGGGAGAGAAAGAGATGGAGATTCTCTGAGCTACCCTTCAGAGCTGCCCAATAAGACCTGGGGTGGAGGTGGGGAGCTTTTGTTCCCAGCAGCCTGTGATCCTCTGCAATGCACTGAAAGTTCCTGTGCACAGAGCAGCAATCCTCAGCAAGGAGTAACAGAGGCCATCTCCAACCCTGGCCCCAAATCGGAGGGCTCTGACACAACTTTGTTGCTGAAGTTATCAGCCCGAGTCTGGGGGGTGGTATCTCCACCTCAGGCACTCATGTGGGCGCAGCGTGCTTTGCTGAAGCATCGCACTGACTGTCCAGGTGAAGATCTCCCTCCAGGCTCCTCTCCCACGTGTGTAGATATGTGTCCCATTACTCAGGGATTTTCAGAGATTCCTCTGTCTGGTCATCTGTCTCCTGGAGACCACATCCTTGGCCACACTTTTAGCTAGTCCTGAGCTCCTCTTGCTGGTTTCTGCTCTGTCATGTTATTTGTCTACATATTTACCAGGTGGACAATGCGGGGTGTCAACCAGGACATTGTTCACCTTCCCTGCCCTCTAGGAACTCACAGTCTGAATAGCATGTGATCAAGAAATGTTTCACTACCACCTGATCCAGAGGATGACTGGCTGGGGGCTTCCTGCTTGGGACTGTGACCCTAAATCAACACTAAACCTACCAACATTTACTCAACCAGTGTTTGCAAAGTGCCTCCAATGTACCTGGACACTAGGCATTGGAGGAAAGCAGTGCAGATGCATTTTAAGTAAACATATTCATATAGGTACAAACATCATTATAATTACAAATACATTTATTTATATTTTGAGTACATATAAACATGATACAGTTGACCCTTGAACAACATGAGGGTCAGGGTCACAGCCGAAATTCCACATATAACTTTTTACTCCCCCCAAACTTAACTACTAATGGCATTCTGCTGAATGGAAGACTTATCAATAGCATAGTCAATTATGTACGAACATAATTTGTACAGTATATACATTATATAATGTATTCTTACAATAAAGTAAGCTAGAGAAAAGAAAATGTTGTTCAGAAAATCATAAGAGAATAGATATCTAACAAGGACCTACTGTATAGCACAGGGAACTCTACTCAATACTCTGTAATGGCCTATATGGAAAAAGAATCTAAAACAGAGTGGATATACGTACATGTGTGACTGATTCACTTTGCTGTACACCTGAAACTAACACAACATTGTAAATCAACTATACTCTAAAAAAAGACTTTTTTCAAAGTGAAAAAAAAAGAAAATCATAAGGAAGATAAAATACATTTACAATCATGTACTGTATTTATCCATATCGTAAATTTACATCATTTGCTTATAAGATGAATTGTCTGTCAGTACCCACAACAATATTATCTTATATGATACAAAACAATGTAGATGTCATATATATTACTAACACTAGACATCAAAAATGAAAAGATAATGTGAAAAAGAAATTCATATTTATTTACAAGTATAATGATTCATGCATTGATAACAAAGAAGCAGCAATATGATTGTTTTATGCTCGCCTAATGTAATCATTACAATTGCTTCACAGTAGCCAAGCCAAGCCACTAATGAATGAATCGTTATAAAATTTTCATGGCACACAGAGTTACAGTCATCTTCATAATATAATATTGGAAACATTATTACATTTTTAAAAAACCACTTACCTGTGATGATAGGCTGATATGCAGTTTCTCCAAGAAACTGCATACGGTACAGTAATGTAATTCTTTGAAAGCAAAGTTGCGAAACAGTAAGAAAACTAACACATTATTAATTTTATATCCAATATCACTTCATGCCTATGTAAGGATAGATTCATATCTATATTTTATGCATATATTTTATTATATATACATATATACAAATATTTTAAAATAAATAAAATACATATATTTTAATAAATATATGTATTTTAAATAAATAATATACATATATTTATAAATAAATAAACAAATAAATATATACATATATTTTATTCATGACATTCTTAACTTTTTCTTCCTTTTTTTGCTATTTCTTTCTAGGCTATGCAGTTCATCTGAGAGTTTTTTCAATTGACATAAATCTCAAAAAATGTTTCCAATATATTAATTGAAAAAATTCCACATATAAGTGGACCCACACAGTTCAAACCCATGTTGTTCAAGGGTCAGCTGCAGCTCATGAAGTCTTTCCCGGCTAGCTTCCCGCTACCATGGCTGGGATAACCAGACCCTGGATCAGGATCCCCCCCCAGGAAATGGCAGCCCTGGGAGTCAACCCCGAGGCAACCTGTTCAGGTCCTGCCTCAGTTTCCCCTCTCAGGTTCATGGCCCTGGATCATGATGGGTCAGTGCATCACCACCCATCATTTTTCCCCCTTTTGCCCCATCCCCAAACGTATCCGTCTCCATGCACCTCGTCTTGGCCTTTTCCCATCCTAACTCTAGGGGTCCATCTGGGTTACTTCTCTTTCCTTTCAATTCCCTTGCTTCCTGCTTGCATCCACCAGCATATCTGCCTGTCCCCGTGCCCAGATGGCTCCTACTCTTTCTACAGCTACATTTGCAAAACGAAGACCTTTGTATAGGATGCTTTTGGCCCTCAGCCCAGAAGGGTGCAAGCATAGTACGTGTAAAATTGGGTGTGGTGGCTTTTATCCTAAAGCTCGATCAACGTGTGCAGACGACATGCCAGGCGAGAGAGGTCGCATGTGCAAAGATTTGCACATTAGTATCATAATAAGCCTTGAAGGATTTTGCTTTTATTTCTCCCTTATTTTCCTCCCTCCCTCAATATAAATATTATTGACATTCCTAATGGATGATTTTTTTTTTTTAACCAGAGAAAGACCTTTGTCTTCGGCAGACAGTCTTTCTGCAAGAATATCTGAGGAAAATTTGGGTGCTTCTACTGCGTGGTTTGACGTCTGCATTTCCAAGGTCATGTGGAAAGTGGTTTGTGGTCGGTTCATATGTCTCTAAAGTGTGTGCGGGGGAAACAGATGTAAAGCACACTTTAAAAAGCCTGTTCTTTTTTAGGTAGACCCAGATCCCTTTGTTCAAGGAGTGTCAATCTGCCTACCTGCCTACTTCTTCCTCCCCTGATGCAGCCACGTGAGCACAGCTCACAGAGCCCACCTAAAAAAGAATAATAATAACAGCAGTAACATTGTGACATCAGCTGCCATTTCAGTCCCTGGGTGCCAGGCACTTTGCTTGGTACTTTATGTGGGTCATTCCACTTAACCTCACAGCAGCTCACTGAAGAAGGAGCTCTTTGTGTCGTACCCATTTACAGATTGGGAAACAGAGGATCAGAGAAATTAAGAAATTAGTTCAAAGCCACATAGCTAGTCGGTGGCAGACTGGGGTTTGAACCAGGCTTCCTGGCTCCAGAGTCCCCACTCCTGACTTTTGGAGCCTCTAACACTAAGGCTTAGTTTACAGGGCTGTGGTAGAGCATCCCCATGCATGCCTGGCCCCTACAAAGGGCACTGAATTGTAGCAGTGGTGGTGGCTGGTTGGGATTTGTGACATTGTATGGCTGTCCCCAGGCCATGTCCCGATGGGGTCCTGGTGCCTCCCCCTCACAGCTGGAGTGACTTGATGTCCGCCTGTGGAATTGGGCCCTGTTTTCAAGAGCAAGGCTGAGCTGTGGGCAGGCCCTCCAGAAGGACAAAGACTTCCATTTTTCACCTTTGAGTTAATCTGACATGGGCCCCTTCCAGTTGGGTGCCACCTTGGGCCCAGTTCTCCAACTCCCACCCTGTCACCACCTGGTGCAGGGGCTTCCAGGACTTGGTGCCACACTCTTGCCAGACCGGGCACTGAAGTGCTTCTTGTGGACTTAGGCCCCTGCTGCCAACACTTCTGTGCATCATTTGGGTGACTGGGCTTGGGTCTGGCTGATTTGTCTGGATGCAACACCTGCCTACACCTGCATAACCAGAGCTGAGGCCGTCGGCTTCTAGGGTAATTGGGAATCTAAATGCCCCCTGGGTCCTCTGTAACTTTGGCAGAGAAGGGGGGACCACAGTGTAAAGCGAAAGAGAGAGAAAGCATGGCCAGAGAGAGAAGTTGGGGAGCAGAGGGCGGGAGAGGGCTTCTGGGGAAGGTGTCTTTGAACAGGTGAGAAGGTGGGCGCTGCCATGTCGATGGCTCCCGTGTGGGCTTGGGTGGGGCTGGAGGGAACCACTGGCTGTGCTCCGTGCCTTCGTTGGGATGCTCTGCACATCATCTTGGTTGCCTCCCAGTTGCCAGGAAACATTTGGGTTGCATCTGGCATCACCGCAGCCCCTGGGTCCAGGAGCAGCCTCTGCAGCTATAACAGGCACCTGTCACACCTCCCCAGCCGAGAGGGACCGTCTGAGCCAGGGCCGTGCCCAGCTGGTTCACCAGCCAGCACTGGCACTAGGGCTCAGAAGCTCACCAGGTATTCCTGTGCATCCTGAGCAGTGATTTGCCAAACAGGGCCTGCACTGTGAATAGGCACATTCAGTTTAGTCCCGTGTCCACAGCGAACTGTGCCTGCAAACAGAATCTCCAGGGGAGCTTGTTAAAAAGGTTGATTCCTGGGCCGACCCCAGGTACCCAGAAGCTTGATCAAATCCAACCCTTACTCTGTGCCAAGAACTACCCTATGCCCTTTACACATGTTAATTCACTTAGACTTCACAGCCCTATGAGGTGGATGCTGCTATTATTGTTCCCATCTTACACATGACGAAACTGGCACAGAGAAGGTGGGTCACTTGCCCAGTCAGGCAGCTCCTAAGTGGCAGAGTCGAACCCAGCTCTGAACCCAGATTGCATAGCTCCAGAACCCTCTGTCCAGTCAGTATGAGAATGTGCTGTCTCAAACAGAGAAGCCTTTCCACTCTCAGGACTGGCTTTTCAATCTGCTGGGCTGATTAGTGGTCAAGTCATAAGATTAAAGAAAACCTCATTGATCTATAAAATTCATATTAATCCAACAATTGCACTCCTTTCACCCACAGGAGTTGAAAGGTTATGTCTATACAAAAACGTGCACATGGATGTTGAGAGCAGCTTCGTTCATAATTGCCAAAACTTGGAAGCAACCAAGATGTCCCTCAATAGGTGAATGAATAAATAAACTGTGGTACATCAGACCACGGAATATTATCCAGCACTAGAGAGAAATGAGCTATCAAGCCATGAAAAGACATGAAGGAAACTTAAAGGCATGTTACTAAGTGAAAGAAGCCAATCTGGAAAGGCTACGTACTGTAAGATTCCAACTGTATGACGTTGTGAAAGAGGCAAAACTATAGAGACAGTAAAAAGATCAGTGGGTACTGGAGGTTAGAAGGGAAGGAGCGATGAACCGGCAGAGCACAGGATTCTTAGAGCAATGAAACTACTCTGGATGATACTGTAATGGTGGATACATGTCCTACATGTGTCCAAATGGGCTTTGGGTGATAATCATTTGTCAATGTAGGTTCATCGATTGTAACAAATGTACCACAGTGCTGGGGCATGTTGATAATGGGAGATGCTGTGTATTCATGGGGGTGGGGAGTATATGGGGGGAGTATATGGGAAATCTCTGTACCTGCCACTCAATTTTGTGGTGAACATAAAACTGCTCTAAAAAATAAAGTTTATTTTTTAAAAAAACATCACAGTATGTGGTTCTTGGTTCTTGGTTGATCAGCCGCCACACTGTCCTCTAAATGGGATGGAATTATCGTTCCAAACTCTGTAACAAGGTTCTGAACCTATCTGGGAATCATTTACCATTTTGAGAATCTGATGAAAGTATGGATTCTCTCCTCATAAAAAGGCACTTACACAAACACACATGCACATTTTATATGTAATAGCAAGGATCCCCAGAAAACCTACGAACCCCATGTTAAGAACCCCAACCTAGAAAAACATGTTAATCTTCCCCTCAGCCCTGCCCCCCTGCTCCTACCTTTATGCTCGTCTCTTTTAAAATTCTTGGTAAGAAAGAAAGAATATTTAGGAAAATTATTTGGTTGGAGGCAAAGTAATTAAGGCATAATTTTACTTTTCCTTGATACTTATAAACATTCATCTCAGTTAAAGTGCTCATGATGAGACCAGAACTTGGGGCTGCCAGGAGACAGGATGAGACAGGGATTATGAAAGGTCATTGCTTGCTGAACCCGGGCTGCTTAGTACTGAAGTGACCCTCTGCCTTGAGTAGCTTAAAAAGATTCTCTCGGGCAGCAGATGTGGGGTGCTTTTTTTTTTTTCCTTTGAAATCAGTTTTTGCCATAAACTGTGGAGTTATATTACTGTGTGTTATTCAACAAATGTTCTTTTCCTCCAGTTCTACCTTGGGTAAGTATAAATAAATTAAGAAATACCCTGTGATGGTTAGTTTTATATGTCAACTTGGCCAGGCTATAGTGCCCAGTTATTTAATCAAACACTAGTCTAGGTGTTTCTGGGAAGGTATTTGTAGAAGCGGTTAACATTTACATATGTTGACTTTAAGTAAAGGAGATTACCCTCGATAAGGTGGATGAGCCCCATCCAGTGAGTTGAAAGGCCTTGGGAGCAAAGAACTGAGGTTTCCCGGAGAAGAAATTCTGCCTCGAGACTGTAGCCTCAACTCTTACCAGAATATTCAACCTCCCAGCCCGACCTATAAATTTGGGACTTGACAGGCCTCACAACTGCATGAGCCTATTTTTCAAAATAAATCCCTTAGATGGATAGATGGATGGATGGATAGATCCATTGATCAATTGATAGATAGATATAGATCTAGATCTATCTCCCTGTCGATCTATTGATCCATCCATCTCTCACCTAATCTATCCATCCGTCCATTTGCCTGCATCTCCTATTGGTTCTATTCCTCCGGAGAACCCTGACTGATGCACGACCCCAAAACCCAGCGATCCATGTGGATGACAATTGCTCCCTAACAAGTGAAAGACCTCTATGTTATCAAATGCCACCTGCTTATCCACATGGCAGGCTCAGAGCTCCTGGCCCCTGGGAGGAGAGACGTGAACTCAGAATGGTCAGCTGGGAGGCAGGCAGTCACCTCGGTGCTCCTGCAGCTTTCCCGTGCAGTGGTATCACTGAGGCCAGTGTAGGAGGTGAGGGGTGAGGTGGGGTTTGTTTAAAATACAAACTCTCAGCATCCCACCTCCCAAAGTGCTAAATCTATGCGTCTGGGATCAGACCTCTACATTTTAACAGTCCCTCAGATTGATTCTACCACAGGTAAGCCTTTGAGAAACAGAGCTTACAGGATAGCCTCCAAGCCCCAGACCAGACTGAAGCCTGCTCTCCACCCCCAGGACTTCCCCGTCAGTCCCTCAAGTTCCAATGCTGGGAGCAGGGGGTCCAGTTTTTACCCTCTGGGACTCTTGACAAGATTAGTGGCCTGGCTGTGCCTGTTGACACCCAAAGGCTTAATACCAGGGAAGGCAGATGCCAGGCGCTGTGGTTTCCATGGTGTAGCAGTTGAGCTTATGGACTCTTAGACGAGACTGCCTAGGATTCAGATCCCAACTTGGTCTCTTACAGATTCTTCTTCTTCTCCTTCTTCTTCTCCCTCTCCCCCACCCCCTCCTCTTTCTTCTTCTTTTTGACTGACTATTTTTATAACTGCATGTCACACGATTTCTCTTCCCCTGCAGCTGCGATACTGGCATACAGTGGACTTGCTGCCCTTGCCAACCCAATGGCACTTCTGGTTTTCCCGCCACAATCCAAAGTTTAAACAGTAAAATATGAATGTTTTGGTCTTGATACCCTGGTGGTTTCACAGTTGGATACTCATCTGCAGCCTCATTTTATGTTGCAAACCTTACTGAGTCAGGCAGAAAGGAAGCCAGGACTCACACCAGGCACGAGCCTTACAACAACCGCCAGCCTGGGGGCTTCCCTTCCCCGGGTGCCTGTGGCGGAGCCTTGTCCCTCCTCCAGCCCATCCCTGCCCAACCTCAGGATGTGTGTTCTCAGCAGAGGATGGGAATGTTGTTGGCCTGCATTTGCAAGTGATGAATGGGGCTGACCTAACGTTGCCCTGGTCTTTCCTGGGAGGAGGGCAGTCAGGATGCAGGGTGGGTTTCTGAGGCAGAAGGAGGAGGATGGGGGTAGGGGTGGTCATAAAACAAGAAGATAAGGAGGCACAGTGTTTGTTCAGGCGATGCAGCTCTCCTGGCCCTCGGATGGTACTGAGGCCCCTCATCCTTCCAGCACTTGCTTTCTCCCGGCACTCCTTACCTCTGGGCTCTCCTAGAAATGGGCTGGGAAAACATCTGGAAAAACAGTACTGTGGGCTGTGCTGGCCAGTGAAAGAGGCCTTGTGGAGTCTGTTTAGTTTTTAGGTTCTGATTTTATCTTGTTTATAAAATCCATCTGCAGAGAGGAGGGAAAGGGGAGTGGGTGCTGGGGAACAAATAACTTCAGGCTGCTACGAGATTGGGTGTGTTTCTGGCAGACGTGGCATCTCTCCTGGGTCTGGGGCTTGCTTTGCCCATCACACTGCTCCCAGCATCTCCTCGGGGCAGCCTGTCGGCTTATCTGGGAGCAACCCATAGGAAGCCTTTATTCAAAGAAGAAGCTGGAACTCAAGGCTTAAACTCCAGTGCTGGGATCACTACCAAGTTCATCATCCAGCTCTCATCAACTGAGGAGACCTCGGGTGTATCTAACCTGGGCTGGGCTCGTCTCGGAAGACCTGGTCCAGATCACTGCCACCTGCTAGTGTGTGAGTTCATTAGCCTCTCTAAGTCTCAGTTTTCTCATCTGGAAAGTAGAGGTGATGCCTTAAGGTTTGCTTGTGAGAGCCTGGCATATAGTGAGGGCTCAAAAGATGCTAGCCGATGGCATTATGTGTGACTCTGAACAAGTGCTCATTTCCTTTCCTGGCATCACCCTCCCAACCATACAGGGTTGCTGGAAAATTGATTGTGACAAAAGCTGTGAACACACCTTGCAAATATGATTCGAACTCCACTCTAACGCAAGGATTACGATTATTACCTGCCTAACCCACACCATGCTGTTGCTCACCTTTGCCTCTCTATCTGGAATGCCCTCCCCCTCCCCCATTTTCTGCTTAACGAATCCCTGCTCAACTCAATGTCATTCCCTCCAAGAAGCTCTCTCCTGCCTCCTCAGGTTTTTGACTATTTCCCTCACTGAGTACGAAGAGTTGTAGTTACAGGTTTACAACATGACTCCACCACTAGAATCTAAGCTCTTCTGAGGGCAGGAACGAAGTTTTTACTTTTGTAAATCCTAAGGTCTAGCAGAATACTTTTCACAGAGTAAGGGACAGTGAATAAATGGATGATTGGATAGACAGATGGATGGATAAACGGACAGATGAATAGGTGGATGGATGGATGTGTGGATGGATGGAGGAATGGATGGGTGGATAGATGGAGGGATGGATGGATGGACGGAAAAGTGGTTGAATGGATGGAAAATGTGGTAGACGTGCCTCAAGAACTACCAACAGTTGATCTCTCTCTCAGCTGTCTCAGAATATTGTGCTAAAATTATTCCCTTGTCTTCAGCTAACATTAATCAGGGATCTGTACAATAAGCTTAGGAGGACCGATGGACTTTTAGCAAAAGGTTAGTTCACTCAACTTCTCACCTAAAACATGGTCCTGGGAGATTCCAGCCTGCCTTTGCTCCCCCTCAGGGGAGTCTGCCTACAGCAGGGTGGGTACCTGTCCCAGTTGGGAGTTACGGTATCTGCCCCATTTTTTAAAAATTTATTTATTTATTTTTGGATGCTTTGGGTCTTCGTTGCTGTGTGCAGCCTTTGTCTAGTTGCGGTGCACGGGCTTCTCATTGCGGTGGCTTCTCTTGTTGCAGAGCACAGGCTCCAGACGCATGGGCTTCAGTCATTGTGGCACGTGCGGGCTTAGTTGCTCCACAGCATGTGAGATCTTCCTGGACCAGGGCTCAAACCTGTGTCCCCTGCATTGGCAGGTGGATTCTTAACCACTGCACCACCAGAGAAGTCCCCCTGCCCCATTTTTTAAACTCCCATGGAAGATCTACCATGGAAAACCTGACCAGATACATCATGGCCTTGGGGATCAGAAAGGGTTTCTCAGCATCCTTTATGAATCTCTCAGGCGGCGGAAGAAAATTACCCCCTCTTGCTAAGATGGAACATGGTATTTAACAACGGTTGCTGGATTGGAAACCAGGACCTCTGCTCTCAGCCTGGTTCTGCCACTAATTTGCTCTGGGATTTGGAGCCAGTCACTTCACCTCACTAGACCTCAGCCTCTTTGTGAAAAAAATGAGGACTGTATGAATGTCAAGGTCCCGTTCAGCTCTACAAGGGGTGATTTTACATTCAGCAGGGCCAGCAGGCTCCGGAGGGAGACACAGTGCCTGGGCCAGGCCCTCAACCTTGTCCTTCACGACTTTGGGGGCTCTATCAGCCCTCCTGGCCTGCCCACGGTCTGCCCGAGGACGCCCCCAGCGGGGAGGACACCGCCAAGGTGGACACTGTTTAGCACAGTGGTTACTAGTACAGAGCTCAGCTCCACCATCTACAGCGCTGAAGCTTCGGGCAAGTTTCTTTTTTTTCTTTTTTAAATTAATTAATTAATTTATTTTTGCCCGTGTTGGGTCTTCGTTTCTGTGCGAGAGCTTTCTCTAGTTGTGGCAAGTGGGGGCCACTCTTCATTGCAGTGCATGGGCCTCTCACTATCGTGGCGTCTCTTGTTGCGGAGCACAGGCTCCAGACGCGCAGGCTCAGTAGTTGCGGCTCATGGGCTTAGTTGCTCCGCGGCATGTGGGCTCCTCCCAGACCAGGGCTCGAACCCGTGTCCCCTGCATTAGCAGGCAGACTCTCAACCACTGCACCACCAGGGAAGCCCCGGGCAAGTTTCTTAATCCATCCGTGCCTCACTTTCCTCGTGTGTGAGATGGGCTAATGAAAGGACCCCACCCCACTCCCAAAGCAGGTAGAGGATGAAAGACGCAACACACGTGAAGTGCCTCACACAGAGTGAGGGCTGGAGGGATGCGAGCTGTGACCATGGAGTCTCTGGGAGATGGGGGTGGAAGCCATGGCTCCTGGCCTTCCATCCTCGGTCCTCCCTGAGGGCTCAACCCCAGGATGCTGAGGTCCGTGGATTCTGGTTTCTAAATGTACATTCACCTACGCACTGCTGGCGTGAAATTGGGCCGAGGATGGAACCCTACTGACTTGAACGAAACCCTTGTCTGGATAAAGGGAGACCAGCTCTGGAAGCCGGTCATTAGGACGTGGCAGAGCCGGGCTTCTGGCTGCCCAGGCGCCTCTTTCTCTATTTCCTCCCTCTGTCCTTGTAGCCCTGTGGATGCTTCTATCTGAACAGAGGGGTTCTGACCACTGACCGGGAGATGGCCGCCCTCTCCCTGCCTGGGGATCATTCAAAAGTGCAGCACAGGGCTTCCCTGGTGGCGCAGTGGTTGAGAGTCTGCCTGCCGATGCAGGGGACGTGGGTTCGTGCCCCGGTCCGGGAAGATCCCACGTGCCGCGGAGCGGCTGGGACCGTGAGCCATGGCCACTGAGCCTGTGCGTCCGGAGCCTGTGCTCCGCAACGGGAGAGGCCACAACAGTGAGAGGCCCACGTACTGCAAAAAAAAAAAAAAAAAAAAAAAGGAAAAGTGCAGCAGAGGTAGTACTTCCTGGTCCCAGGAGGTTGCCCCACGCCTGATCATTTCAAGAATAGCTTTGTCTCCCACCAGCAACCTTTCAGCTGCCAGGCCCTTGCATGCACCCGAGTAACAGGGCAGCAAAGTGGGCCATCGCCCACAGAGAAGGTAACAAACGTGGCTGTCCCTGGTGGGCCAGAAAAGGAGCCCTGAGTTGGAATTGCAGTCTGTTCGGGTACCACACACTGGGGGCTGAGACAATACACACGTGTTGTCCCACAGGTCTGGAGGCTGGGAGGCTGAGGTCAAGGTGTCAGCAGGGTTGGTGCCTCCGGATGGCTGTGAGTGACAAGTTGTTCCAGGCCTCTGCTTTAGCTTCTGGTGCTTTCCAGGCACTCTTCACTGTTCCTTGCCTTGGAGATGCATAAGCCCCATCCCTGCCTTCATCTTGACATGGCCTTCTCGCCGTGTGCGTGTCCGCATCATAATTTCCCCCTTTTATAAAGACACAGTCATTGGATTTGGGGCCACTTCACTGCAGTGCGACCTCGTCGTAACTAATTACATCTGCAGTGACCCTGTGTCCAAGTGTTGGTCACATTCTGAGGTACTGGCGGTTAGGACTTCAACATGTGAATTTTGGGGGGACAGAAACAATTTAACCCATAACAGCTGGTTTTTCCATAGGGAGAGGGCAGTATTGGGTCCACACATGCCTGTGTTTCAAAGCTCGTGGGAGACCATCAGGGAGTGTTTCCTAGGCCTCTGTATAGAAAGGAGCTTGGAGGTCAATATGATCTAGCCTCTGCTGATGGGTCACCGCTCTGACACCCATGCTGGTGACTGTTCATTCTGAGTGTGAACACCTCTAGCAAGGGGAACTCACTCCTACCTTCCCCCTCCTTGGGCCGCTCTTAAATAGAGCTGAAATCTTTCTCCGTAGCTCCATCCAATTTATCTCTTGTCTACAGCTAACCTTAATCAGTGATCAGTACAATAAACACAGGAGGACTGATGGACTTTTAGCTACCGTCACTGTAACCCAGACCAAGCCGAGTGTGGCACCAGGCCCCGTGGGTGGGAAAGGTGCCCTGGGCTGGCACTGGAAGATCCCAAAGGGATCCTGTCTTTGTGATCCACTCCAAGAACTTGATGGATGAGCTTGGACCAGTCATCTGGCCTTGACAAACTGGGACATTGTAAGTAGTCAATCAAATAAGACATGTGAGGGAGGAGGGGCCCGTAGTGGACTCTCAGAGGAGTGAGGTGAGCAGGGTCAGAGCCTGGAGGGAGGGCTCACAGGCTCCCACCACCCAGCTGGGTGACCATGGGGAGGTTACTCACCCACTCTGGGCTCCCGAGTCCTGGGTGTAGGCATAACAGCACCTGCCCGAGGGGTTCCTGAGGATGATGTATGGTGTGGCCAGCACTGGAAGGGGCCTGGGCAGGAAGTAGGAGGCCCAAGTCGGTGTCCTCTCCCAGACGCTGGGCACCCTGACCTGGGCCCAGTCACCAGATCCGCTTGTGTCCCTCTTTTCTCCTCAAAGTGGAGTTGATGAGAGCTGGGTCTGAATCGAGCAAACACTTGTGATGTGATCTGAAAACGAGAAACTGCTATTCAATGCGTTATTATCCCATTGGATTCCACACCTCGGGAGGTGGAAGTCCTTCTCCATGCTCTGTGCGTTGGATCCCCAGCCCACTGTATCCCCACTGAAGAGGGGGGATGGGCAGGCGGAGGTCAAGGGTCATGAGGGAAGGACGGGAAGGCAGTCAGGCGAGTCCCTTGCATTCTGCTCTCCCAGCCTGAGCTCCCAGGGTGAACCCATCGCCCAGCTCACTGGTCTCTGTGGGGCTCTGTCCTGCTCTGGCTCCACACGCTCCAAGCTCAGAGAGCCCTGGACCAGAGCCTTCCCCCAGGCTCTCCAGCCTCTCCCCATCCACCTCCACGGGGAAACTGCCTCCCGACGGCTGCTTCCCGCTTGGCCGGCCGTGAATGCACCACCATGTAACACTGGACCTGAAAGACCAGTGTCTCACTTGAGATCTCTGCAGCTGGGCAGAGTTGGACCAAAAAAAATTTTTTTTGTTTTAAATCAGTATTAGCTTTGCCACTTTCTTACAGTAAATTTGCTTTAAACTAAGATATTAAATCATTGACAAGGTCCCTTCAGAAATGATATACTATCTATTCTTCCATGGAAGGCAAGCAGTTTGAAAGACTTTTTTTAAAAGAAAGGATAAAAGAACAATATAATAGGCCAGAAGAGAAGGCTAAAAAACATATTTTTCTAGAAAAATGAGATATTCTCGTTATAGTGTCTGGCTAATGGATATCAAAACCTTTTCAGGAAAATCTATGGCGATGACGAGCCATCCCTTCGTTTGAGAGCTGTTAACTCTGGGAGGAGGGTGGCTCACAGAGAGCGGAGAGGGCTGGGACCATCAAGTCTGCCCCACCAACTCTTGCATTTTTCCTGAAGAAGACACTGCGGTCCAAGTGGTAACTGATGTATGTTTATTGAGCACCTCCTATCTCCCAGGTCTTTTACCTGAATTAACTCGGTTCTCTAATAGTTCTGCATGGAGACATTAGTATCCCCACTCTAGAGAGACAGAAGCCGCGACACTGAGCACAACACAGATACTGTAGGGCTCCCCGGGCCTTGCCCCTTCCGTACCAGCAATGCACGCATCACATACAGAGCTTAGGGCGGGCTTTCTCCCAAGCTTGTGCTCCGGTGCTCCAGGAGGCTTGGGCCAAGCCTGCCTCCATCTGGAAGGCAACAAGAGCTTGGGCGTGAGCCAGTGGTTGGAGCACAAAAGAAAAGGCAAAGAGGGGGCCGACAGCAGGGCCAGGGTCAGCCTCTGGGAGTGCCCCCCCGCCCTTGCTGTGATCACAGGAGAGAGGCTTGAGGACAGTCTTTGTGAGGCCTCCCTGAGAGGCCGGCAAGGCTCCAGGGAAGCATCGGGCTCCACTGACCAAAGGCATTATTCTCCTCAGCTGTCAACCCTCTTTGAAACTCTGTGGCTCCCCAAGGGTGATGGTCACTCTCACGGGCTATATTTAGGCCTCCACCACCTCCTTTGGAGACAGCATTATAATTTGATCATGTTCTCTCTCTCCCACGGACTGTGGCCTCTTCACAGTGCCCCACAAATGTTGACCTAATAAGGGACCCCTGCCCCCATCCACCCTACCCCAATAAAGGAGGAAGGAAAAGGCCCCGAATCTATTGCAAAAGGAGGTGCCTGGACAGAAGGCACAGCAAGGACTGGCAAAATACCTTGAACGTTTCAGCCGTGGGGCAGAAAGCAGCAGCCCCAGGGCCCTGTCTAGTCCCCGTGAGGATCCTGCCTTTCTTCGTGACACTGGGCAGGTCACTTCCCCTCTTTAGGGTTCGCCCTCTCGTCTTTAACAAGGGCTGAGCACCTCCAGGCACTTTCAGGGTAGCCAAGAAAACCAAGAGGACAAATGCCTGAAGATCAAATATTTTAGAATCTACAGCATTCTTACAAATATACGGCATTGTCAACGGTACCCAGTTATTTGGAGATGGGACCAGGCATATGGACTGACTGCTCTATATTTTTAAAAAATTAAATAATTAATTTCCACTCTGCCTTGTTCCAGAAAGTATTACAACTGGGAGGCTAAAAACTTCCGTTAACTTCTTTTCTGTATCCCCAAAGTAACTCATTTTTATTGTAGAAGATTTAGAAATCACAGATTTTAAAAATGCTAACCATCATCTGCCCCCATCCTCATACTCACTGTATCCATTTTAGTATTTATTCTTCTGGACTTTTACTCTGTGCATCCAGACACTTTTAAATATTTACTTAACGAAAACAGGATCTTACTAGATGATTGTTTTTGAACTTGTTTTGAACTTTCTCCTAAATTGGGAATATCTAACCATGTCAATAAATAGAAATTTGCAATTATGATTTTGAGTGGCTCCTAGTATTCCATTATAAGACTGTGCATACATTTGAAACAAATCATTGATGGTTTTACCTACTATTTCTTCTAGTTTTTCATTACTATAAGTATTAATAGTAGATTAAATATCTTTATGCAGAGTGTGGCTCAAGATCTAAAGATAAGAAGCATGGTTCCCTTGGCCTGGTGGAGGGCCCTGTGGATGGGAGTTGAACTAAGAATTTTTGAGAGACGCTCTTCCCAAAAGAACCACATAGACCGATGAGGTACTGCAGCAAGGGTGCTAACCTTCCAGAAGGACCAACCAGTGTCTTCATCCCCAAGCAAGTTGGTCACCACTCACTACTGACAGGTGGTAAAATATATTGCTTCTGCTGTACTAGTGGGAAATGTCTAGCCAAATCTTTTTTTTTCCAGACAAAGGGATTTAGAATGTAATTTTGGCTATAATTTGACAAATTTGTGGATTTTTTTCATCTTGTAGCAGTTTTTATTTTTTATTTTTATTTTTTTTTATCTTTTGATTCCCTTGCTGGCTCCTGGTTCAGCCCTCTCCCACCACAGAACACTCTAGCGATGACCTTCACCTTTATACTGCTAAGGATGAGTCTGATAGCCTCTCCTTCCCTGACATCCCAAGGACTAAGGTCCGTCTCCTGCATGGATCTTTTAACATATTTTCTCTTGGCTTGAGGGAGGTGTCTGACAATTCTCTCATAAGAAATGCAGCCTCTCAAAAAAAAAAAAAAAAAAGATCTAAAGATAAATGAAATAGTGAAAAGAAATCGTGGTTTCTCCCACTGCATTCCCTTGTCTAGTTCAGATTAGAAAATAAAAGTAGTAAAATCATAAAAAAGGCTCAGCAAGATTCTAGTTTATCTAAGATGATACTCCTCCGGTCCTTTGTTGAATATCAAATATCTAAGTCTTTTCTTTTTTATTTTTATTGAAGTAAAGTTGATGTATAATATTACATAAGTTACAGGTGTACAATATAGTGATTCACAATTTTTAAAGGTTTTACTCCTTTTACAGTTATTATAAAATACTGGTTGTATTCCCCATGTTGTACAATATATCCTTGTAGCTTATTTTATACATAATAGTTTGTACCTCTTTACTGCCTATCCCTATATTGCCCCTCCCCACTTCCCTCTCTCCTACCCCTACAATTCTTTTATTTTAAAAGAAAAAGCTTTCTTTGCTCTGCTGATGCTTAACACGTGCTTAACTTTCTCTCTTTGTGCTTTTACACCAGCAGTTCTTAGAATGACTTCCCCACAGGAGATGAATCTTTGCAAGACTGTGAAGATTTAATACCTAATTGTCTTCCAGAAACATGTTACCAGTTTATATTTTTTGGAGATGAACCTATTTCTCCACACCTTCTTTGCTAATCTTTTAGGCCAAAAGTGGCTTTGTTTTCGTGTGCATTCTATTGACTAAGGAGATTGAATGCTTTTTTTCATATCGGCTGTGTGCACTTATTGTAAGAATGGTTAGTTCTTATTTTATCTCATCTATTTTATACTGAACTATTTGCTCTTTCTTTTGTCTGTCAGGATAGCTTTGTATTTTAAGATCTTAAATCCTATGTATGTCACATATGTCATAGCTATTTTCCCAGATGTAATTTGCCTTTCATGTTTCTTCATTTTTTGGATTTATAAGACTAAAACATTTTTTATAATCATTTCTCCGAGCATGTTACTTTATTGATATTTCCTTTGGTGTTATGCTTAGAATGCTTTTCCTACTACAAGTTTACATAAAATTTTACCTCTTTTTCCTTCTGGTACCTTTCCATTTTAAAAACTATATATAAGCCATGTGCAAGTTATTACCATGGATGTTATGAGGAGGAAATCCAGCTTGATTTTTTCCAAATGGTCAGCCAGTTATTCCAAAATGATGTATTGACTTGTTCATTCTTCCTCACTTAATTGTAATTCCATCTTTATCATATCTGATTACTTATTATAAGTAGAGCTCTTTCTTTACTTTTCATTCTGTTCCTTATCTGTTTGTTCCTAAGATGGTATCATTCTGTTTATATTTTAGTCACTTAAAAAAATATGTTTTAATATCCGGTAAAATCAATGCTCCTCCTTTTTAGAAAAAAAAAAAAAAAAACTCGACCGGTTTCACACATTCTGCCAGTTCAACTTTAAAATCACTGTCAAGTTCCAAAAATAATTTCATTGGGATAGAGACCAGAATTCTAATGAATGTATATAGTTAGTTTGGGATGAATAAATGTGTTTACGATGTTAAGCTTTCCCAATTCTCTTTTTTCTAGTAAGTTTTTAAAAACTTATTCAGTAAAGTTTGTAGTTTTCTGACTTCAGATCCTATATATCACTTGTTTCCTCAGTATTTTATATTTTTGTTGCTACTGTGAGCAACCTTTCTCTCTCTCTCTCTTCCTTCATGTTTTCTTAACAACCACACAATGTTGTTAGTCGGGTCTCCAAGAAGGCAGGGGCTCAGGGCCCGCAGGCCATCTGAGATCATCTTTTCCCTCATTAATGTCAAAGCTGAGAGTTCTGGTGGAAGGTTCTTCATGGACTTAAATTGGTTGGGAGCTTCCGGGAATTCATAGAGCACTCTTTCAGAATCTCTCACTACCCCTAGATGTGATAAAGCAAAACACAGCTCTCCTGGACATTTTCATTTGCTCCTGTCTCCAGGCAGTGTGCATTCAATTTTCTCTTCAGATGCTTCTGAAAGGGAAATCCAGACACCCCAACCTCACTCTGAGATGTCCAGACTGAGGGGTCCTTGCTGGTCTGTTTCACCCTTCCGTGCATCTGTCACTCCTAGAACAGTGATGGGCACAAAATTAGGACTCATCACATGAATAGTTGACTTGGACCACTTGGAAACCAGACTATGTTCAATGGTCCTCAAGTCTGGCTGAATATTAGAATAATCTAGGGAATTTTAAAAACTACTGATGCCTAAGCCCTAGCCTTGGAAAGGCTGGTTCAACATCAGGGATTGGCCATCAGTATATTTTAACTCCCTCCTCCTGCCCCAGGGGACTCTAATGTACAGCAGGGCTTAAAACCACTGCTTTAAATTATGCCCAAATTATTCATCAAATTCTCATTTACAAGCAGCAGAAACAAACTATGGATAATTTATGCAAAAAAGGAATTTATTTAAACAATATTTAAATAAATATCTTTGGCCTTTGGGTAGGTCAAAGAACAGTACATATGTCCCATAGCATATTATAGACTGGTACCATGATAACACTATTGCCCATGGCTGCACACGTATACCCAGGGGGCAGATATGGATTTTTAGGGGCTGTTGTTTAACAAAAAATCAGGAACAGAAAATTAGGCACAAAAGTAAATATTTAGAATGAGAGAAAATAAATCACAAAAATTAAATATTTTAAAAACTGATAAATACTATAAACATCACAAAATCTAGAATATTACATAATAGTTTAATTATTTGCCTGACACACTTCACATTACATTTTTCCATTTCATTTTTGGGCTACGTAAGAATAGGGTTATAAAATGTAATTTATAATATTTTCTATAGAGAGAATAGATAATTCAGTCTTTCTTTTAGCATGGTTGATCCAAATTTCTTTTCTAAGCAACTTTTAAAATGAGATTAGATTTACAGAAAATGTGAGGATAGTGAAAAGAGTTCCTGTATACTCCTCATCCATTTTTCTCTATCATCTATTTGTTATGAATGAATCAATACTGAAACATCATTATTAAATAACTCCACACTTTATTTGAATTTCATTAGTTCTTCCCTAAGCTCTCTTTTCTGTTCCAGGATAACACATCACATTCGTTTAGTCACCATGTCTCCTTAGGCTCCTCTGGGCTACGACAGTTTCTCAGACTCTCCTTCTTTTTGGTAACCTGGACAGTTTTGAGTTTTATAGGTGTTTTGTAGAATGTCCCTCAATTTGGGTTTGTCTGTTTTTCTCATGGTTTGATAGAGATTCTAGGTTTGGGAGAGGAAGACCACACAGACAAAGAACCACCTTCATCCCATCTCAGCCCACCTGGCTGAGATCCAAATATGTTTCATATTTTTTATAATTTAGAAAAGTTTCTTTCAGCTTCATACTCATTATTGGCAACCTCGTGTAAAGTTGTTGGACTGTGGTCAGATTTGGGAAAACCTCTGTCAAGTTTCATTTGTGATCCTGAAGGTTTAGAAGGATTTCCCATAGACGAGCTTCTGGCTCTGTGCATTTGTATCTTATTTCTCCTCTGCTTTCCACATAGTTCAGGACCTTGCACTAAGGACATATCCTTTTGCAACACAAATTCTAGCCCTGCATCTTCATGACCAGAGGCTGGGTGAATTGGCACAGTGAGAGGTTGAAATGTTCCTGGCAGCCATTCTGACCTCAGGATGGATAGCAAAGACTAGGGAAATAATCATGAGCCACATAAACGTGTCACACTAAGCCCAAACTAACTGTACCCTAACTCAGCTTCCCCCTAATTAACTTGTTCCCCCAAAATGCTGCAGCCACACCAACACCACATAGTCCAAAAGGAAGTGTGACAAAGGGTTAGTTGGAGAGGAAAGAGTCTTAACCAATTGCAGTTAAAATATCTGGCTTCTGCAGATTTTACAAAAATGTGTCAACACGTTGCTGGAACCCGCTTCCAGGCTTTGGAAGGAGCTCATTCAAGTGAGGAGGCCTGAAGGTAACGAGTCACTGGATTCGCTGTTAATCTGGCTTTGCAAATGCCCCAGTGGACACTGCTGACCCCGTTGGCCATGGACCCCAAACACAGCAGTTTGAACCACTAGCCTCACTGTCTCTGAAAATGAGATGAGAAGATTCTCCCCTGTGCTTGCTCTGGGATGTCACCTCCTTCCAAGTCACACTTTGGGCAGGTGTTTTTGACTGGCTGAGCCTAGATCATATGACTTCACCCCGGCTGTGGGGAAGGCTGGGGATGTATCTGTTAATTTGAGCTTATAGAGGTGGTGACAAGCTCTTCTGGTGTGGGATTCCCCCAAACTAAAGAGGAAGTTTCATCACTTGTATTTGCATAAAGAAACATAAAATGATACAAACATAGTTACCTCTGGGGGCAGGGTATATACAGGAAGATGAGGAGCATGACTTCTCAATGTGTACATTTGCATGTCATTTTGAGTTTTAAAACACTTGCATGTATTATCTAGTCAAAAATAAAAATTTTTAAAGGGTAATATAATCATATTACCAAATGTCACAAATCTAGGTAACTTCTTTCTTTAATCAACATTCTCAGCAAGGATTAAAAACACAACTCTACAAAGTGCACCACATTTAAATCTGTGTGATTTAATGCCATCAAATCCATCAGTCTGATCTGTTACCTCCTTTCTTGGCCTGTTTTGGATCCCCTCCAAATAACTCATTTTCACAAAAGCATCATGAATTGGCAGTGATTACCCTCACTAGGGAGGGGGAGAATTGTGTGGATTTCCCATACAGTGCAGTATAATATGACTTGGTTCTTGTTAGCAGATTTCAGAAGAGTTTCTCACACACAAAGAAACCCTATCAGAATCAAATACCACACTGGGTCCTGAGATAGAATGAAACAGTGAAATGACTCTGAAGATTTGCTTATTGCCCAGAGATGAATCCTTAGGGCTTATGAAGTTGGGGGTGGGGTGGGGGGAAACCACCATTCAAGGAGAAAAGTGGAAGTTTCCAGAAAGTGCCCTCTAAGGCAATCTTTGTCCATCTGATCAGGATTCCTCTTGGAGAAGAGAAAGCCTTTGATAGGGAGGAGCCCTGGAAGGAGAGGACACAGCCAAGGTGATATTCAGAATTAGCAGCTTGTATGGGACAAACCTGACCAATCAGAATGTACTCCAGCCATTACTTCAGTACCAGGTGTACAGCTGATTTCCTCAGCCTTTCCCCTAATCATTCACACCAGTAGTTTCCTTCTCTTGGTCACCAGGGATTCTAGAGCTTCTCCAAAGCTCAGAAACCCATGGGTATTCAGGAAGAGGAGGTAGAGAGACAAGTAGATCCTAACTACTACCTTTCATGGAGCAGTAAGATGTCACCATCACATAATCTATGCAGACCCTGGACCAATAAGAGAATTCACACTTTACACTCAGTGGGCGTTCAATAAATGTTTGACTTAAGGTGGAACATAAGCTCCTTTTGAGTGAGCTTTATGGTGATATCCCTGGAACTGAATCCATTGACAGGTACATAGGAGGTGTTCAATAAATATTAAGGATAAGTTGATTAAGTGAATGCGTTGGCTACAGGCTCTGCCAAAGTCTTTCTATAAGGATCCTCCATCTGATTTTTAGAAATGCTTCATGCTTGGTAATCCCATTCCAGTCCAACATGACCTAGTCTAAGAAATGGTGGAGAAGTTTGGTTTTAGATTGTCTCTTCACCTGGCAGGACAGGCATGGGAACAGATTCTACTATTCATGAGCTTGTGAAGAATCTTCTTCAGGAAGCTTGTATTCACCTGGGATCACTGCTGCTTCCCACCCCAAGGAGAAGGGAAGCTTGCCCTCTTTGGATGTCATTTGGAGCCTCACATCTACTCCCATACCCAGGCCTCATGCCTGTCCATCAGCACAATTGGAGTGTCAGTTATTCTGCTTATAATTATCTGCTCTACAACCAGGTCAAGCTATAGAGAGATGGAAAATTTCAGGTGTCCAGATTAGTCATCACAACCAATGTGATTTGGTTGGTTTTCTTTTTTAAGTTTTTCAGTTGGACCACTCCAGTCCTAGATTTTTTAATGAGAGACCCACCCAAACATTATAGGATATAAGCACCCAATAAGAACAAGATCCTGGTATCTCAGCCCTGGGTATGACTCCCTTATTCATGTCTGCTCATCTTCCCTGTCCAGACTTTGGGGCTTTATTTTCTGTGATAACTCTGACGTTGCCCCTTGGATACAAGGACAGTTACGTTTCTATCTGATGCTCTGCCACAGATTTGATCTTTTGATCTGCCCTGGGCATAGGGTCACTAATCAAGAATGACCCTTGTGTGCAGTACAGGATTTACCTTCCCAAAGAAAAGTTTGGCCTTTGCCTCAGCTCCTGAAGTAGCTTCTAAGCCCTTGGAATGCCCTGCGTGATAAGAGTGACTTTGTTTATCTGGAGGCCTTGGGCCATGACAGAAAGTCTATGCTAACAGAGTGATTTATGGTGGGGGAACTTGGACCACATGGTATCAACTTGACTTTTGGAGAAGCTGGAGACAAAGGTCCACCATGCAGATCACCAACCCTGTCTACATGACTGACCCCCAATAAAAATTCTGGACACCAAGGCTTGAGCTCCCCTGCTTAGTAATACTCCATGCATGTTGCTACACATCATATTATATCATGGAGAAGTAGGTGTTCTTGGGACAACTTGTATCTGGTGACTCTTGGACCCTGCCCTATACTCTCTTTCCTTGGCTGATTTTAATCAGAATCCGTTTATCAATACTTTAATGAACTGTAGCCATGAGTATAATGACTTTTCTGAGCTCTGTGAGCCCTTCTAACAAATTATTGAACCCAAAGGTGGTCTTTTTAAAAAAATTTATTTTATTGAAGTATAGATTTACAATGTTGTGTTAACGCTGAAGGTGGTCTTGTAAGTAGACAGGTTAGGTAGGGTCCCTGGAGGAAGAGAACCAGGCATGGCTTTCTTGACATGAGAGAAGCTATTTTTAGCCTAAGCCATTTTGTGATCTAAGCCTGGCCACAATGCTTGTCCTTGAATAGGTCTCAGTAATTAATAATCTTAAGGGATTGGGATTGACATATATACACTAATGTGTATAAAATGGATAACTAATAAGAACCTGCTGTGTAAAAAAATAAATAAAATAAAATAAAAAATAATAATCTTAAGGGAACAAAAAATTCAGGAACAAACAATTGTCCTCAGGCAAGATAATTAACAATAGCAAAGATAATAAATCAGTTGTAAAGACTCCCAGTTCTGTTTCAATGGTAAGGATTAGCCTGAAACTCAACCACCACATCAACTGGAACCTAAGGGAGGATGATGATGACCTTTTCTGACCCTTGTGACTTCCATCAAGTAAAGCTAGGACTCTGTCAACAGCCCAACCCCCTTCATGAATATGCAGTGTACCCGTAGCTTAAAACTTCCCCAATTTTGCTGTTTGGGGAGATACTGCTTTGGGAAAGATCCCTGGTGTTCTCCTTACTTGCTGCAAGTAATAAATCCTTCCTTCTCCTGATCTTTGACTTGGTTGTTTCTTTTAGCTCAACACCCACCAAGAGGTGAACCTAGTTTTTGGGTAACAGTCTTGGCTCAAACTTGCAATTTGTGTCAGAATGAAAGTGGTCTTGAAGACCCCCAACTTACCTGTGACAAAACTGATGGTGGTCCTGAAATTTGTAACCCTAAAAGTGGAACTCCACCTGGCCAAATTCCCATGAGAAGTAATCAGTATCTTCATCTTAGACCTTGGAGACATTCTAGTCTTACTTATGTCCAGGTTGACAGGTCTCTTCTCAGTCATGCCAGGCTGCTCACAGCAGCCGCTTTCCACCACTTTTGACCTCCTAGTTGCCCTCTGCAGCTTTCACTGCTTCATCCCCAAGCCAGGGTAAGCCATCCTCTTTCTGCTTATCCTCTTGTAGAAAACTCTCCCTTTTCCATATCACTGCTTTCTCTTACCAGGCACAAACCCAGGCTCATACCTATCCAAACAAGGTTCTTCTTCTGACAGTCAATTCCTGAACCATCCAAATTCACTGTATCTTCTGGGCTAGCATATGCATATCATACCAGCTTGCTGAAAATAATTTCCAATATACAGACAGAGGAGATCTAGTTAAAATAACCTGGAAAAGTCAATATTTACAACAAAGGTATATGTGGAGATCTTGATGTGAATGCAGAAAAGCAGGAGGTCCCTGAATTGAACAGAAAGAAACGACATGAGAATTGGAAAAGACAGTTCTGTATCTTGTATAAGGCAAACCCATCAAAATCGAGAAAGAAAATTAGATTTCCTATTCTATTTTTTCAATAGTGATCCAATTAATACTTGAGCTAAATGCCATCTATTATAGTATCATGTTTCTTTAAATCTCAGGTTAAATGTTGGAGAAGTGCGGTAAAAGCACAATAATTTGGATCAGTTGGCAAAGAATTCAATATGAGTTAATGAACGTTAGAATTACAGAATATAATGGAAGAAACACATATTACTTCTAAGCACCTACATAGATATATTTTTTAAATAGTAACCAAGTAGAAGTCTTATGGGTCGATTGTAATAAGTAGACAATTTTCATATGCCATTTCACATTATTTTAATACAAACTGGTGTTACTCAAGTGCTTTAATAACATGGAAAGGAGTTTCCATTCTTAATCATGTTAAATATTTTTCTTCCAAGGCATGTAAGTTGTTTGGTAAACTCTGTAAAAGAGTAATTCTTATCCCTCATGAAGATAAAAATGAGGAAAGAGGAGAGATTGGAAAGAGGCCTAAATTAATAAAGAATTACTTGATTTGAATGAGTTCGGATATTATAGATCTACAATATCAAGAGATGGCTTGCTTTCCACAAATCAAAGTAGATACATACTGAGAAATGTATGGTCCAAAAAGTACTATTAATTCTTCATTTCATTAATTTATGCATTTTTATTTTCATGCACTAATTCATTTAGCAAACATTTCTTCAACACCTTTCTCATTTCAGGCCTCATGTTCAGTTTTGATTGGTGTTTGATTCCTAGATGTGCAAAACACTGTTTCTTCCTGTAAGGAGTTTGCAGGTTTCAAATGACTACAGTTTGATAAATGGCTGTCTGGTGTTTTCTCAGAGAGCACAGGGTAGGGGATACTCTCCTCTTCCTAAGCACGGTGCTACTTATTTCCCAGCCTTCTCTGTGGTCACATGTGGCCATATGATCAGTTCTTGCAATGGAGTGTTGACGGAAGTCATGCTGTCTACAGCTGGGTCCAGGCCTTGAGAGATGGGCATGCCTCCTGCAGTCTTTCTTTCTCTTGGGACTGGGACAGAGTGGTCCAGCTTTGGCCACAGATGAGGACAATATCCTTGGGTCTAAAGGATAATGGAGCAATGACTTGATAACTTGGAAAAAAATTGAGTCCCTGCCCACAAGCCTGGCACCCCTAAATGAACAGATGGAACAGAACTGCCCACAAACCTGGCACACTCACTTTGGAACTGTTACTTGAGGGAGAATAAAAAACTAAACATTTAAAACCACTTTGTGATGGGGTCCTCTTCTTTATTTTTATTATGAAAAATATCAAACTTATAGCAAAGTTTTAAAAAATTGTACAGTGGACAGCCGTATGCCCAGAGCTTGAATCTACCATTCACATTTTACTACACTTAAAAAAAAATTACAAACCTATCCATCTTTCCACCCAACTATCCATCCATCAGACTTTCTCACTTGCTTGGATACAATTCAAAGTATATTGCAGATATCTGTATACTTTTCCTTAGTACACTGAAGACTGAGTTCACCTGAAGGACAAAGCAGAGATGGGCCTTCCAGGCAAGAGAAACATCATATACAAGGGCAATGGAACACTGCATACAAGTGGGGGGTTGTAGCAGTTTTAGAATGGCTATTGTCTCCATCTGCCTACAGCTTAGGGTGAGGATGTGAAGGCAGCCGAAGATGAGCACTAAACGTTGGCCAGCGTTCCAGTGCTTTGCTAAGCACGTCGGACTTGGTCCTCTAGACGGTGGGGAGCCATGAGAAGTCTTTAAGCAGGGAACTGACATAATTAGATTTGAATTTTAGAATGCACTTTAGAATATGTGTGGTGATGTAGAAAATTATATGGGAAAGAAACAGGAACTCAAAAGACCAATTACGAAACAGGTGAAATAGTACAGAGGCTTGAGGACCCAAACTAGGGCAGTCATTGTGCAGACCAAGACCACACATTGGGGAAACAGATCAGAGAGTCCCGATTCCGGTTATTCCCACTTCCTGGACAAACTTCCGTCTCTTCTGTATGTGCTCTGGTTAAGGAAATCTCCTCTATTAATTTTGTGATAGGGACTGCCATTGTCTTCTACAATAACCTTGATTCCCTTCCATAGGAATAGAAGTTTCAGCTTGGTTAATCCAGCTAAAAAGATGATGTTTCCCAACCTCCCTTGCAGCGAAATATGACCAAATGTATGGTCAGATTCAGGCCACTGGGATGTGAGCAGGAACAGAGTGCACAACTTCTGGGGTGTTCCTGTAAAAGAAAACACACCTGTGCTCCCTTCCTTCCTTGTCTCTTTGTCATGGGCTGGAATGTGGAGGTGATGGAGAGCTATCTCTGACAATTTGTTCAAGAAGAAGACTCTATGGATGGGAAAACCAGGAGGTGGAAAGGTCCTGGGTCCACACACAGTTGAGCTGTATGACCCTGCACTACTTGTCTGGACTGTTTCATGAGACAGAAATAAATCTTTATCTCACTTGAGCCACTGTATTTGGGGGAATATTATTACTGGAATCCAGTGCGTAACAATGAGATAGTCCAGAGTAGCTAAAGAGATGGATTCTCCCCATGTAAGTTCTAATCTTGATGACTCCTTAAGTGCAAAATGCGATTATGAGAATTGGTGGCAAGGGGGTTCCCTGGCGGTCCAGTGGTTAGGACTTGGCACTTTCACTGCCGTGGGCCTGGGTTTAATCCCTGGTCGGGGAACTAAGATCCTGAGAGCCACGTGGCACAGCCAAAAGAAAAAGGAGGGAGAGAGAATTGGTTCAAAGAATACAATCACACAATCCTTGGACTTAGAAAGACTTGGGTCTGAATACAAGCATGCCATTGGCTGGGTGGCCTCAAAAAAGCTATTTAACTTCTCTGGAACTTGCTTTATTGTCGTTACCTAATTGTTTTCTTCGGTAGAAGGGGAGAAATGGTCACGTTACTGTGAAAAGTAGTAAGTCTCTTTTCACTTGTCTTGTAAAAAGTCTGTGCCCAGTGCCTGGCACGTGGTGGGCCTCCCACATGATGGTTATTGTCGTTATGAATAACTGGGGGGAAGAATGCAGAGACAGTGCCAACGTTTGCTTTTCTCGCTGGCCTGCACCATACCTGCTTTCTGATTTTTAACAATACTTAGTTTTTTAAAGAGAAGTTTTAGGTTTACAACAAAATTGAGAAAGCGGTACAGAGATTTTCAGTACACCCCTACTTCCACACATGCATATCCTCCTGCATTTTAACATCAGTCATCAAAAAAAAATTTTTTTTTAACCATGGATGAACATACGTTGAAACATCATAATCACCCAGAGTCTGTAGCTTCCTTTAGGGTTAACTCTTGGTATTGTACATTCTATGGTTTAGACAAATGTATAATGTCATGTATCCATCATTATAATATCATACAAAGCATTTTCACTGCCCTAAAACTCATCGGTGCTTTGTCTAGTCGCTCCCCGTTCCCCCACACCAAGGGCCACTACTGATCTTTTTAAATTTTCTCCATAATTTTGCCTTTACTAAATGTCATATAGGTGAAATCACACAGTACGTATTTCAGATTGGTTTCTCCAATATGACCTCATCTTAACTAATTTCATCTGCAATGACCCTATTTCCGAATAAGGTCAAATTTTGAGGTCAACACATCTTTTGGGTGGCGGAAGGGGTAGGGGTGGAGGCGGAGGGAGGAATTCAGTTCAGTTTGTTTTTTTTTTGCTTTATAACAAATTTAATCAGTTATACATATACATATGTTCCCATATCCCCTCCCTTTTGCGTCTCCCTCCCACCCTCCCTATCCCACCCCTCCAGGCAGTCACAAAGCACTGAGCTGATCTCCCTGTGCTATGCGGCTGCTTCCCACTAGCTATCTACCTTACGTTTGGTAGTGTATATATGTCCATGCCGCTCTTTCACTTTGTCACAGCTTACCCTTCCCCCTCCCCATATCCTCAAGTCCGTTCTCTAGTAGGTCTGTGTCTTTATTCCTGTCTTACCCCTATGTTCTTCATGACATTTTTTTTCTTAAATTCCATATGTATGTGTCAGCATACAGTATTTGTCTTTCTCTTTCTGACTTACTTCACTCTGTATGACACACTCTAGGTCCATCCACCTCATTACAAATAGCTCAATTTCATTTCTTTTTATGGCTGAGTAATATTCCATTGTATATATGTGCCACATCTTCTTTACCCATTCATCCGATGATGGACACTTAGGTTGTTTCCATCTCTGGGCTATTGTAAATAGGGCTGCTATGAACATTTTGGTACATGTCTCTTTTTGAATTATGGTTTTCTCAGGGTATATGCCCAGTAGTGGGATTGCTGGGTCATATGGTAGTTCTATTTTTTGCACAGCAAAGGAAACCATAAACAAGACCAAAAGACAACCCTCAGAATGGGAGAAAATATTTACAAATGAAGCAACTGACAAAGGATTAATCTCCAAAATTTATAAGCAGCTCATGCAGCTCAATAACAAAAAAACAAACAACCCAATCCAAAAATGGGCAGAAGACCTAAATAGACATTTCTCCACAGAACATATACAGACTGCCAACAAACACATGAAAGGATGCTCAACATCTTTACTCATTAGAGAAATGCAAATCAAAACTACAATGAGATATCATCTCACACCAGTCAGAATGGCCATCATCAAAAAATCTAGAAACAATAAATGCTGGAGAGGGTGTGGAAAAAAGGGAACACTCTTGCACTGCTGGTGGGAATGTGAATTGGTACAGCCACTATGGAGAACGGTATGGAGGTTCCTTAAAAAACTACAAATAGAACTACCATATGACCCAGCAATCTCAGTTCAGTTTAACACCTGGGATGAGGACGGGCTGGAATGAGAAATGCCTGGGCCCCTAAGCTGAGCTGCGGGAGCTTCCTTCCTCCCTCCCTCCCTCCCTCCTTCTTTCCTCCCTTTCCCTCCCCTCCCACACCTTCTCTTGCTGCTTCCCCTCCCTCTCTCCTGTCCCCTCTTCCCATTCCCCTCCCCCCACCCCTCCCCTCCTCCATCTTTCCATCTGTCCATCTCCTTAAGAGGCCCCAGTGAGATGCACAGATCAGGAATGTCAGGCTGCCCACCATGGCAGCAACCCGAAGCAGCTTCCAGACAGCTCCCCAGCCCTAGGGAAGGGGAGGGGGCCAGGCTCATCCACATGTCCTTCTGCTTTGCAAACCTTGTCTCTGCTGCCATTTTTAGCAGCGGCTTAACTCGCAGGGACACTGCCCCGGCCCTCACGCTGTCATCCCAGACCTGCAGGCGATGTCGAGCTCTCCCTCCCGGCTGTCACGGGACACCCGCTGCCCTGCTGACAGCCAGCCCGCTTTCCTGACATTGTGAGGCTTCTGCCTGGACAGCCGGGGAGAGTGCTGCAGTTTCCATGGAAACCTGAGTGCCTGTGGGGACTCTAATGGGACTCTGACCACTGGAAAGGCCCTGAACGAGATGCCAAGAGTTTAGGGACAGCGGTCAGCCAGCTTGCTTCTCTGGCGAAGAATGACAAAACCTGGCTACCTGCTTGAAGTGAGGATGAGGGGCTATGTAAGAAGAACATTTAAATACAAACTAGCCTTTAAATGGATTAGCTTGCCAGTTGCACGAGGCTTTGGTTTGGCTATCCGTGGGGGCTTGGGGTTATACCTGAAGGAAGAGAGGGATGGAGAAAGACACGAAGGAGAGGAAGGTCCCTTGTTCCTCTGTAGAGAGAGAGGGGCAGGAAAGAAGCAGGAGGCTCGGTTTTGGTGAGAGACATGTTGAATCCGGCAGCCCCAGCAGTACCACCCGGAGTCCAGGAGATGCAGTGGAGGAGGGGGTCCCATCTCCAGTTCTTCCTTCCCCTCAGTTTTTCCCGGGATCATGGCGCAGCTCAGGACCTCTGAAAGCTTAGCTGTCCTCAACGGAGGACTTTGGGACCAGACAACATGTGGCCAATGGGCCAGTTCTCCCTTCTGGATCTGCTACACTAGTGCGTGGCTGTGCAACCCTTGGAGGTGCCAAAGAGAGGTCCCAAGGCTGAAGACGATGAATGAAGTCTTACTCTGAGAAATATTCACAATTGTAGTTATTAGCTATAGCATCCTATTCAGAGATTTTTGACAACATACAATTTTTGTTTATTGACTCATAAGGGTGTATATCATTTACTGTTTACTGAGCATGGTTTCCCAGGATCCACCCTTCCTTCCTCTTGGTAGGTACAGAACTGTCCAGCTGGACTATGTTTCCCATCTTCCCCTGCAGCCAGTCATGCCCACGTGACTAAGTTCCAGCAAATGGGATGCTGTGGAAGTGAGATGTGCCCTCCCAGGGTCCTGCCCTTCAGGGAAGTTGCTTGCCCTCCAAACCTCTTACCTGGCCTAGAAGGCAGACTTAGGGATAGTGAACCAGGTCCAATGAGGGTGAGACCACAGGTAGCAGTGGAGCAGCAAGAAGGAAGGAAGCTGGATCCCTGGCAGACCCAGTGGATCAGAACTGCTGCACTCTCCACCCCTTGGACTGCCCTGGATAGCTCGAACCTCAAATGAGAGGAAAATGAGCCTTCTCTCTTATCTAAGTTGTTCCTACTTTCATCTCTGTTAAAGCAGCTGAACAAATACATCCTAACTGCATCAATAAGTAATTTGCTTTTCATCAGGCACACTTACTGGTGTTCGGAAAACATGAGAGTTAAACTTGAACCTACTCTTTCCTGTTGAAATGACTGCTCACACATCACCTGTTTTTGCCTGTTAATCAACACAAGCCACCACTTTCACCCAGAGGGCTTCTTATCTCCGGAAGTTGGCCCAGAACCCTTTAGAAAATATTCAGGTTCTCAAAAAGCCAATGGAAAGGTCAAATCATATGGTTCCACTCCAGAGAGGGAACCTTGGTTTTAGGAGTTATAGGAAACCCCGGGGGTCCCCATGACCTTATATTCCAGATCTTGATGACAATTTTAATTTAAAAGATTCTGGGCCAGTTCACATAAATGTATTTGTAAGTGTGTGTGCTGTGGGTTTTGTGAAGAAATGTGATCATAATCCCTTCAGGCCCCTCAGCTGAATGCCATCCCTTTATGCTATTTTGCCTTCTCACCCTCTGACTGTCAACCCCAGAGGGTATGAACTCAGAAGACTCAGTCACCCTGACCTACTGTCCTCTCTGATTTACTTTTTCTATTCTGACTTGAACTGAACTGTACTTATCTGTAGAGAAGTGCTTTTTTTTTTTTTTTTTTTTTTAAAGAAATTAAGCTCCTTTAGAGATTAAAGTTTGGCTCCCTCAGCTTCCTTACAAACTCACAGTATTAAAACTGGGTCATAGAAAAATAGTTGTTCCATTTTCTAACCAGATAATAGCTTCGGGCAGTGCCAGATTCTCCTCCTCTGGGCCCGCCTTCTTCATGGGCCTCTTTGCAACCTCCCCTCCTCCCTGGGCCAAGGGCACTCACCCTTGTCACTTACCAGCTGATGCTGCACTGTACCCTTTTCCTTGTCATCACTAATTGATGCTATTGGCCTTCAGGGGACCCTCTCTGCTCCCCCTTCCCTTTCACACACCTCCTCCCCCCAGGATGCATTTTGATCAGGGGCAAGGACACTTTACTGGGTCATGGTGCTAAGAGTAGAATTTTTGGTCTGTCCTCAGGGGTTTAATGCTCTGAGACTGTCGTAGATGGTGTTATTATTCAAAAATATGTACTGGCCCTTCCTGAAGGAGATGATACTCTGCTGTCCCCCTCCCAATCCCCAGCATCAGGCTTGACCATGTGACTTGCTCTCGCTAACAAAGTCATGTGACATGCATCCTGTCCAGGCAAAAGCTTTAAGAACCAGACCATGGTTTGCTGTGTGTTTTTTTCCTCTTCCAAAAGCTGGACAAATGGGCCAGAAAAAGGCTGCTTCATCAGCCTAGATCCCAAAGAAGATGACATGAAGCTGGATGTAGTCTACCCATGATGGACATGTAACTTATGCAAGAAATAAACTTCTGTGGCTGTAAGTCATTGTGGGTTGGGGACTGTTGTTACCACAGCACACCTAGCCTTTTCTGAGTGTTCCAGAACATATGTGGAAATGGGCTTAGACCTCTTTCTGTGAAGCTGTGGTTGGGCTTGGACTGGGCATGCCAGGACACTGCTTCATCAGGAGAGGATGTTGTGGAGAGATTAAATCTACCTCTGCTGGAGGCCTTAGAAAGAATTTTTCTTTCCCCTTATTCAAGACTTGTTGTGACCTTGATGTCATCTGTTCCCATACGTGCCCTCATTTTCATCCCTGGTCCATCTCAAGGCAGGATATAACCTCTCTTCCTGAGCCTCAGCAAGAGACCATTACACAAAAAGAACTAGAGAGCGATGTTGATTTTACTGAAGATTTCATAGGGAGGATAGAGAGGTTTTCATCCCACATTTTAATGCTAGCTGCCTGTTCATGCTCTACGTGATACAGTGTATTCTGGAGCCAAAACTGTTGAGTTAAAATACTGGCTCTTCCACTTACTGCGTGACCTTGGGCAAGTTACTTAAATTCTATGAATTTTCTCTTCTGTAAACTGTGGACAAAACATTCCCGTGTACTAGGGTTTGTGAAATAAAGTTCATATTTTACGGCAAGACAAGAAAAATTTAAACATAAGTTCTTCTCTGCCCTTTGGCCTCCTCTCTCTTCCCTACTGTGCATTGTGTATCTGTCTTATGCATTGACCAGACCGCCCCCATTGGCAGAAATACCTGCTCAACCAGAAAGAGCAACATTCTCCTAGCGTCAAAAAGACAGCTCCTTAAAAGATAACATTCCTTCTTGATCTCGTAAGGGGTCACGATGGTGCTTAGATCTGGATTGTATAAACTGTCAATTATACGGCATTGAATGTACAGCCCTCCATCTCAAAAAAATCTTTGGAAGCTCTGAGAACTGTTCTGCCTGTTAGAAGTCAAAACACAGTTATCTGAGATGCTCTTCCCGGGTTGTAATCCTCAAATTTGGCTCGAATAAAATTTTCCACTTCTTTCATAGATTGACTATTGATTAATTTTCATCGACAGGTTGCTATAATCAGTCTCTGAAAAGTATGAACGTTTGACTTGACCTGACCTCTTCCTGTTGACAGCCTGTTCATCCTTTACCTGTTTTTTCCTGGTAATCTGCGATATCTATATAAAATGAGGCTGGAAGGGAATACAATGCCTGACACAATAAACGCACAACATTGTTAGTTATTACTAGTGTTCTTTCTGTTACTTAAGTCTTCATCACTATGCTTGCTTTCCTGAGTCACTTCCTCCCACCCTGTCTTTCCTTCGATCTTCCCCTGCAGAACACCCAGCCTCGTGGACTCCAGTCTCCTCCCTGCTAGACTTCAGCTCTTCCACCTTAATTGACTCCCTTGTGTATTTGGGATCCTGGCCTTTGTGCTTCCTTTCTCTCACTCTCTCTCTCTCTTCCTCTCATTTCCCATTTTCTCCTCCCGCCCTCCACGCTTCTATCACCTGTTCCACCTTGGAGAAATGACTTGCAGGAACAGCCTAGAACTTAACACTGAGCCTCTTGAGGGATTACACCCCACAGCCCTAGGCACCAAGGATGGAAGCTGGACCCCCTCAAAACCCCCAACCTCCCAAGCTGGGTCTTCTCACCTCATCTGCCATTGCAGGCAGTCAGACGAGGACCACTCTGCAGAGGGAAGGATGCTGGCAATTTGTCCCCAGTATCAGTGAGCTTCAGTTAAGGTACTATCCAGACCTAGAGTGTTTGCATTTCAAAGATTATCTCTACTTGAAGACAACTCCCCTTAAAGGCATTCCAAGACAATGGAAATTTCTAGTTAAATCAGGCCAACCGAACGTGGCTGTATTTGAACATCCAGAGCCAGGCCCGGGTAGGGCAGATGGCAATGAGATGACGATGAGAACAGGCCCAGAAATGTCTGTCTGATCACATTGTGTGAAATGAGCATGTTTGCTTTTTCTTTAGTAGCTAGGGCACAGTTTTGGCTCATTGAGTCTTGTGTTCCAATAAGACCCTCAGATTTTCCTCATGGGTCCCTTAGGTTCTGCTGAAATTTTGTCTTTAGTGGCTCCAAGACCGTGTGCCTGGTCGTTCAGAGCGTGGGTGTGGGGTGGGCAGACATCCTTTCCAATCCGAGTTTTACTGTGTGAACAAGTTAAGCGGAGGCTCACTTTCTTCATCTGTAAAATGATAATGATGATGATCATCACTATCCTCATCCCCGCCTCACAGACTTTTTACGGTTCAACAGGATAAAGTATGTGAAGTGTTTGGTCCAGGGCCTGGGACACAGTAAATTACTGCTGCTGCTGCTGCTGTTGCTGTTGTTACTGTTACTATTACTGCAGGTCATCTGGCCCTCCAGGCCCCGCCTTGCAGCTCTTAAAAAATGATCTCTGACTCCCTGAGCTTGTTTTTATTGGAATCTTTCTGGGAAATAGTATCATGAAGCCAAGTATTCACTCTTGCTTGTCCTCAGCATCTTGCTTACTAACCAGTGTTGGTGACAGATGCCGGGGCCCCACTTAGTTTACACACGCTGCCCTGCATGGCCCTATGGAGTTGGCATTACCATTCCCATTTCATGGGTGGAAAAGAGGCCCAGGGAGTTTGAGACACTTTCTTGATGTCACGTAGCCGGAAAGCAGCAGAACCAAGGTATGAACCAGAGACTATACAACCTTAATTTTTTTTTTTAAGCAACCACTTTTTTTTAGCACTCTCTATGCTCCTGGCACTGTTTTAACTGCTTTACAAGTACTACCTCATTTCATCCTAACAGTTCTACGGAGTAGGTACCATTACTGCCTCCATTGTGTGGATGAGGAAACTGAGGCACAAAGAGGCTAAGTCACTTGCCTGAGTTCATAGGTGTGAGTAGCAGAGATGGAACTCAGACCCAGGCAACCTGGTCCCAGCCACCTCATGAAGAAGTTCTTTCCCATACGCCTCACTGCCTCTCTTGAGGTTCTGGTTTTCTCAGTGGGCAAATTGGCTGCCTTCCTGGTACATTCATGGCCCCCCCTTCCCTCATCTCCTCAGCCACTTAGAGGAGATGCACAGATGCACTCTGTGTGCATCTCACCAGGACCACAGAGGACAACCAAGCCCCTCTACCTTTCCCTCCTTCTCGGAAGCCCATGGGCTTGGGTAGCACACTGGTAGAGCCAGAGGCAGCTGGTGGTTGGGTAGGCTGCCAGTGTGGACAGCTCGTCTGCAAGTTCCCCAAGAGAACCAACTTGTCAGAGCCGTCCCAGGTCCTGGACCAGAGCCAGAGCCCTGTGGCCTGTCTCCCTGCCAATCCCACCGCAGGGAGGTCCATCCTTAGCAGGACTCCCTAGGACATCATTTGACAGCATGCAAACAAACAAACAAACAAACAAGAATTCTTAGAAAGACAACCTGCTCTGCCAATCAGTGTAAAATCCAACTCCTATAGGCCTGGATCCTGTAGGTAGATGCGTACCATCTCTGCCTAAAGAAATTCCCTGAGCATCTGCCAGAGCTCGCCAGCAGGAAAAGGGGGTGCTTACTCCATTTTTTACCAATTTGAGTTGTTAGGAAGTGTCTCATTCTGAGTCAAATCTACTCCCTTAAAAATTCCTCCCATTCTCCTAGTGCATCTTCTGGAGTAACAAGATCAAGACTGCTTCCTCCTCCACATGACAACCCTTTAATATTTAAAAGCAGCTGTTCTTTTTTTTTTTTCTTTTTTTAAATCTCCAGTTCCCTGGGCTAAATATAACCAATTGTTCCATCCAGTATTCCTGCAGGATGGTTCCAAATTCCTCACTAATAGGAATGCCTTGCTTGGAGTGCTCTCAAATCGTCAATGCCCCCTTAAAATGAGGCCCCAGGAACTGACCTCACAGCTAGAATTGGAGCAAGCAGCAGGCACCCCTGGGATTGGACATCCCTAACTCTGGTCTGCTCTTCCACATGTGGGCTGCATGCACTTTCCTTAGGAGCTGGGTTGCCCTGTGGTTTACTTTGATCTTGACTTTGCACATAAGTTGCTGCCACTTATGTTTTCCCCACCTTCTAAACTTGGACAAGAGGAATTTTTAACCTCAATGCATGCTTTTGCATTAATTTCTATTTCAACTCATCTGAATCCCTTCAAACCAAAATTGTAGTCAACTTCAACATGTTCCCTTTTATCAAAGAACACTGTCTTACATTTTGCATTCACATCATCTTCAAAACTGAAAAAAAAAAAACTTTCTTAATACATTTGTCCAAGAAAAATACTGACAAGACATTCTGCCAGAGGCACAAAAAAAAAAAAAAAAAAAAAAAAAAAAAAAAAAAAACATTGGTGGGACTTCCCTGCCAATCCAGTGGTTAAGATGCTGCGCTTCAAATGCAGGGGGCGTGGGTTCGATCCCTGGTCAGGGAACTAAAATCCCACATGCCACGCAACACAGCCAAAAAAAATAAGCATTGGGTTACCCGTTAAAGAGAATTCTCCAGAAGAATGTCAATTGAAGAGACATCCTGTCACACTGATAGTCAACAAATTTTAAGCAGATGGCTTGGAAATTAGTTAGAAAAAGGATGACGTGATCATCGTCACTCAACCAGCTGGTTAACTCAACCAGCTATAAATGCACTGAGTAAGATTCTGTCTCATCCACCACAAAGATATCACAATAGACTGTCAAGTACTTAATGGAAATCAAATCTTGTGAAGGAGAAGCCTCTTCAGTTAAAAAACAAAACAAAAACAAAAATAAATGAGGTTGTTTTTTTTGTTTGTTTGTTTTTGCAGTACGCGGGCCTCTCACCGTTGTGGCCTTTTCCGTTGCGGAGCACAGGCTCCGGATGCGCAGGCTCAGCGGCTATGGCTCACAGACCCAGCCGCTCCGCGGCATGTGGGATCTTCCCAGACCGGGGCACGAACCCGCGTCCCCCCCATCGGCAGGCGGACTCCCAACCACTGCGCCACCAGGGAAGCCCGGTTGGTTTGTTTTTTAAGAGTACATGCTGATTCCTAGTGAACAAATTTTAAAATGTCCACAAATCATCTGTTTCATATTCAAATCCAGTTGGATTCCAAAGGCCACGTTGATTGGTTTGGAGGTGGGCATGTGACCCAAGCCTGACGAATCAGAGTCAACGGAGAAACCTTTGCTGGAGCTATTTAGAACTATTTACTCCTCTTTTCACTGAACTATCCTCCTGCTCAACTTGGAAGATATAAACCTGGGGTGTCTTCATCATCACATGAACAGAACCTACCTGAGAAAAAAGTCAACACGGAGGCAAGCAGGGAAACAGGGTAGGCAGCTACTAACTCATGATATTTTTTGACACCTTGATTTAGATGTGTCTGAAAAACAGAAATTCACTTGGACTTCTCAGTTACAGGAGCCAATAATTCCTTCATTTTGGCTAAGCCCCTAACTTTCTTTTATTTTTGTCATTGTTTTGCTTTCCGGTTTTTGTTTTTCCACTCTTTTTTTTTCACTGAAGTATAGTTGCTATACAATATTATATAAGTTACAGTTGTACAATATAGTGATTCACAGTTTTAAAGGTTATACTTCACTTATTGTAAAATATTGGATATATTCCCTGTGTTGTACAATATATCCTTATAGCTTATTTTATATATACCTAATAGTTTGTACCTCTTAATCCCCTGCCCCTAAATTGCCCCTCTCCCATTCTCTCTCCCCACTGGTAACCACTAGTTTGTTTTTTATATTTGTGAGCTTCTTTTTTGTTATATTCACTAGTTTGTAGTTTGTTGTATTTTTTAGGGCCCACATATAAGTGAGATCATACAGTATTTGTCTTTCTCTGTCTGACTTATTTCACTCAGCATAATGCACTCCAAGTCTGTCCATGTTGCTGCAACTGGCAAAATTTCACTCTTTTATATGGCTGAGTTGTATTTCTTTGTGTGTGTGTGCTTTATCCATTCATCTGTTGTTGGACACTTAGGTTGCTTCCTTATCTTGTAAGCCCCTAACTTTTTGAAATTTATGTCTATCTCATCTTTTCAGCTCCCTCAACCCCAACTAATATAAGCATTTAAGTCTATAAATGTCCCTCTAAGTATGGCATTAGCTGCATTCTTACAGGCTTTAGTATGTCACAGCTTACTTAGCATTCAGTTCAAAATATTTTTTAATGTCCATTATGACTTCTTACTGGACCCATAGGTTATTTAGAAGTGTGTTAATATTCAAACATTTGGGGCATTTCTGGGAACCTCTTGTCATTATTTCTGGGTCCCACCAGCCTGTAAATATATACACAGGCTCTCATTTCCTATAAAATTTTCTTCAACAAGTATTTTGAGGTCTCCATATTGGCATCTTTCTTACATGGGGTCACAAGTAAGTTGTCCCCCTTCAGGTGCCACCCCGTTTCCACCATTTCCTGATGCATATTTGCAATGTAATGTGTTATCTGCTGACTTTGTCTCATGGAAGCAAGGGCCTGGAGCCCTCTAGATGTAAAGTTATGCTTCCTTCAAGTAGTGGAGGGGGGAAAGAATGTCCTGTAGTAGACATATTTAGTTTGCCTATCCACCATCACTTCCTTGCAGGAAGTATGCTTCCAGTCTTCCATGTCGTTCTAGTGGGTTTGTCAATCATTGTAAAGTCCCTCCTGCCACACTTCCTTCTGTAGAAATGGACATGTGACTCAGGATGGTCAATCAGAGTCTTCCTTAGGAACTTTCTATAGTACTATCAACAGCTACCCCAGTCTTCTTCAACTGCAAGGTTATGAGTACAGGGCTTCCAGGGACTATGTTCCTAGTCCCATGGAAAAGGCCTGCAGAAAGAATAAAGTCAAGCTGAGACAAGTAGAGCTGAGAAATGGAACAAAAGATAGAAAAGAACCCTGTACCATCATTTTAACCCTTAGAGCTACTGAAAGCTAGAACCTCCCCTATACTTTCCATTTTCATAAACCCACAGATTTCCTTTAGCTTATTGTAATTTGGGTAGTTCTGCTGTCATATGAAACCAAAAAAGCCCTATATTGCTTATAGTGGGTTGAATGGTGACTTCCCAAAAGGCACGTTTATATCCTAATCCTCAGAACCTGTGCATGTGACCTTATTTGGAGAAAAGGCCTTTGCAGATATAATTAACTTAAGGATCTCAAGATGAGATCATCCTGAATTATATGGGTTGGTCCCCAATTCAATAGCAAGTATCCTTATACGAGACATACCAGAGAGAGGAGAAGATGGCCACATGAAGATGGAGACAGTGATTGGAAGTAGTGCAGGCACGAGCCTAGGAATGCTGGCAGCCACCAGAAGCTGGAACAGGCACTAGAATCTCCCCTAGAGCTTCTGGGGGGAATGCAGCTCTGGCAACACCTTGATTTTGGACTTCTGGCCTCCAAAACTGTGAGAATAAATTTCTATTAAGTCATCCAATTTTTTCCACTTCTATATCAACTCAGAGAGGTAGCCAAAGAGTGTTATTTGGGCCCTGATGTCTTATAATGTTTCAGACAACAGGGACTGAGCCAACAGATGCCATGCTATATTCCAGACTGTTCATTCCCTCTGACCACCAAAATCTTTTCAATGGCTTAGTCTGGGCGTACCTGCCTCATTCTTCACTGAGAATGAGTTGTCTCCCAGGACTCTCCTTAAAAATAGGTTTCTGGTAAATCTGTCTTCCCTTCCCCCTACTTTACATAGGGAAGTGTTAATAGTTCAAGCATTAGAGTTGGCTAGAACAAGATTTTAATTCCCTATTTCTATGAGCCCATGGACAAATTGCTTTACATTTCAGAGCTCCAATTCCCTCAGTTGCAAAAAGGAGATCTCTAACTCACTGTGTATTATAAAGATTAGACAATACATGCAAAGCAAAGAGCAAGTAACCTGGCCCATGGTCCATGGTTCATTTACTCAGTAAATATAAACTATGTGTATTTGTCGGTTTGGGCCGCTGCAAGAAAAATATCCAAGGCTAAGGGGCTTAATGACAGAAACTTATTTCTCATGGTTCTGGAGGCTGGAAGTCTGAGATCAGGGTGCCAGCATGGTCAGGTTTTTGCTGAGGGCCCTCTTCCTGGCTTGCAGACAGCTGCCTTCTGCTGTGTGCTCATATGGCAGAGAGAATGAGAGAGTCCTCTGACCTCTTCTTACCACAGCACTAATCCCGTGATGAGGGCTCTACCTTTATGACCCAAAGGCCCCATTTCCTAATACCATCACATTGGGGTTTAGGGCTTCAACATATGAATTGGGGGAGAGGAAGACACATTCTGTCTATAGAGCTATGGCATGTTGCTAGATATATTTGAAACCCAGCTGAGGGCTCTGTACAGATATTGAGCAGCAGTGTACTCAGAGATGGTACACCCAACGTTATGGAGGTAATTCATAATTTGCCAGGGATGGTTTAGGAATAGGCATGCGACCCAGTTTTGGCCAATGAGATGAGAAGAGTAGGTCTGCTATGGGTTGTTTGGGAAAGATTTCTTCCTTTATCAAAATTGGCACACAAAAATGTATCCAGTCACACTTTGTGCTTTTTGACACTGTGATGTAAAACTACAGTGCGTAGAGTGCTAGCAGCCATCTTGTGGCCAAAAGGCAAAAGTCCAGAAAAATCTCAGTGAGCAGACATAGAGCCGTGATGTCAACAAGCTGTTGAGCTTACCAACTCTGCACATGCCAACCTCCAACCTCTTGATATGTGAGATAATAAGACCCTGAATGTCAAAGCCACTTGGAGTTGAAAACCTCCTTAATGTTACCCAAGGATTTTGCATGTTGGTATAGTTGTTCTTGTTGGTGACACACTACTTTTAGGCTTAACAGGCAACACCTTAAAGCAGTTCTATGGCAGCTATTACTATCTATGACCCTCTCCTCAACGCCAAAACCAAATAGTGCTCTGTGTTCTATTGAAACATTTTCCCATCACTTGGGGGGAAAAAAACCTTTCTCCACCGAAATCAATGACCCTATAAATCTCAACACATGGTGATCAATGTATGTGGTGAAAATATTTCTCCCATTAAAATCTAATCATAGCATGCACTTCATCTGGGGACTGGATGTGCAGGACAGCAACTTTCTAAAACTGTGTGCCGAATTAGACACAGTTAGGAGCTGTGCTGTCTGAATGCTGAATTTTATTTGACGGTAAGCTTTGTCTTGTTTCTTTTCTGTCTTCCCTACATTCGTTCTCTTGAATGGAGGCCAGATTCTTCCCTCCTCCCCTGAGCAACGGACAGGCCTCCCTGAAAGGGGCTCAAGAGTTCAGGCTGCTGGGTGACTGATGGTGACTAATTTAAGGGAGGCTGAGGGGAAGCCCCTGCTCTTCCGCACGTAAATCCTCTCCACTCTGCCTGATACAGGCACCACTGGGTCATTCGCCTGCCTTCTAGGAAAGCCCAAGAGAATGCCTTCTAATAGAATAAGAGTTAACCCTTAACTGCCAGGTTTAGTATTAAGAGGGACTGCGTGCTACGGGACCAAGTCTCAGCTCTTCTGCCTCACCTTTTTCCCCTTCCATCGTCATCTCCTTCTCACCTTCCCCCTCCCCCTCCCCATCCTATTACTTAGACTACTGCCATGGCCTCCCAACTCGTGTCCATCTTTCTCCTTTTGTTTTCTACAGGCCACTTACGCATTTAAAGCACAGAAAGCCTTTAAAACCAGAAATTACCTGAAATAATCTTGTCACCCTCTTGCTCAAAATGTTCCAGTGCTTCCTCTCTTGCTTGTGATAAAATTCAAAGTCCTCACTACAGTGCACATGGCCCTGGCCAGCTCCCCTTCCAGCCCCCTTTTGCCATCTCGCTCCTCCCCTAGCCCCACATCTGTGGTAGAGTGTCAGGAGACCAGCAGGGCACACTTCTGCTCTCCTGTGGAAGAAGGGGGCCAGGAGACAAAAGAGGGAGGCGATGATGATTCCCAGGCTCAGGGACACTCTATAGGAATGCTTGGGTTTCTCAGGTGAAAGCTGAAGCAGAGAGGGACTTCCCTTGTGGTCCAGTGGCTAAGAATCCGCCTACCAATGCAGGGGACATGGGTTCGAGCCCTGGTCCGGGAAGATCCCACATGCTGTGGAGCAACTAAGCCTGTGAGCCACAACTACTAAAACCCGCATGCCTAGAGCCCATGCTCCACAACAAAAGAAGCCACCGCAATGAGAAGCCTGTGCATCGCAACAAAGAGTAGCCCCTGTTGGCTGCAACTAGAGGAAGCCCGTGCGCAGCAATGAAGACCCAACGCAGCCAAAAATTAATTAATTAATTAATTTAAAGAAATAATATAAAACACACACACACACACACACACACACACACACAAAAGCTGAAACAGAGGAAGTTGGAAACTAGGAAATTCAAGCCAAGTATTGGGTCATAGTTACACTTCAAGTCCCGACTGAAGTCAAATGCCTACGAGAGAAACCTGGATCAAGGGCAATACAAGAACATTATTCCATCCTGGCATCCAGAATGTGTGTGAAGGAGGACATGTGTTATGGAGAGAGAGTGCAGGAGATAGAAAATCCACAAGTGCCCCTGCAGGATTCTGTGAAATGCTATATATGGCTCCTTGATGCTATGGCTCCTGAAGCTCCAGAGCCCAGGCTAAGGTCCTGTGACACCATGCTGTGCTGCCACCAGCTATCACAGGGGCAGTCCATCCTGGCCCTTCCCCTCATTGCTCTTGGCCTTGGCCCCTGTGCCAGAGCACGCACTTCTTTGCCATGATCCCTATCGATACAAGTAAAGACCAACTCTAGCACAGAATGTCAGGTGGTCATGGCACTTTTTGGTTTGATGGAAACTTCGAAATGACTTCTCTGAACAAATTTGGCTGTAAGGTAAGTAACAACTATTGTACTTTCCCAAAAGTACAACTAAAAGTCAACATCACACTAGGTCCTTTTAATTTCAGAAGGTGTCTATTTTCCCTCCGAGGCCAAGCAGTATTTTTTTTTTATTTTGTTTTATTATGTACACATGAGGAAAAATAAGAAACTAGAGGTAACCTGAGGTTTCTGTAAGCGACAGGGCTTTCTCCCATCTAAAAGGTGGATTGTATTCCTGGCTGGACTTATTCTGTTCTCTGAGTGTGAAATGAGAACCTTGGGAGATTATTGTCCATTTGAGGGTAAACCAGTATTCAGCTGGGTCTGCTGGAACGGTCAGACTCACTGTTCATTCACGGATGATACTGGAGCTGCCCTGCCCCTTGGATAAGAAAGGCCATGCACCCTGACTCACTCTCATCTCTGATGCATGTGTATGTTCGACTGGGCTCCTGGGTCCCATCCCATCCCAACTTTGTCCAAGTAAGATGTGTCTTGCCTTGTGTCATGTACAACTTTGCCTCTTCAATAATTTCTGACTGTGTACAGGGATGTTTGACACTTTGACTTGTACAGAGGAGACTATACATAAGGCTATTGAAAAAAAAAGGATTTTGAAGGGTCATATGTGGTTTAGTCATTTTTCCCCTTATGTTTTAATATTATATTACGTTCATCACATCTCAGACGATCACCTTAAATAATTTCCCATTATCTTTGGCAATACTTTCCAGATCTTTTGTATATAAGCAGTGGAATTTGTTTTTCTCAAGTGAAATTTTACACAGATCTGCAATTTATAAGACAGATAAAAGTACAGCTTCAACTAAGCTCTTCACCGAGGAGAGACTTGTTCCTTGACCGATTCAAACCTTGCTGACAACTCTGCTAGGGCTAGAACTGAATATATGTAGACATGGGCCCCCTGAGTTGAGTGTGGTGGCTTCCGTGTTTAAATGATTAGAAGGCCAGCGGGCAAGGAGGAAGGGGGTGTTGAGAGAAAGGCCAATGTATTTCCTGCTGCAGAGTCCCTTCCCCACCCTGTGCTGAGGGACCCCCCCGGCACCCAAGACACCAAAGAGCCTTCACAAAGCCACAGACGCCCTTCCAGGCTTTGTCACCCTGTGGTGAGACGGAGGGGCCCAGACACATCTGGTTCTGATGACTGAACCCAGCCATGTGGGAGTGGGTTGAGTTTCTCATAACAGCAGCAGCCCCCCTTTCTTCCTTCTCCTCCTCTTTCTCCTCTTCCTTCTCTTCCCAAGAGGAAGGGAAGAGGTCTGTTCTCCATAGGAGACGTGCTCTCAAAAATGTTCGCCATCAAATGAAAACATGACCATCCCCTTGTTCAGGAGAATAGGAACCAGTAGCAGTGTAGTTGAGATTCTGTTGAAACACAGTATTTCCTTCCCCACTTGGCCAGAGCCAATGATCATTTTGGAACCCATGGTTGTCTCTAAGAAAGATAAGATGTGTCACTAGGCAAGGGTTTGGCCACACGTTCATGGTGGGGCCTCTACAGCGTAGGATAAGCTCTCTGTGTCTGTGTTCTCTCAGCTGTAAAGCTGGGAACAGAGTTGGGCTCAAACATTCTAGAATTTCTGGGACTTCCCTGGCAGTCCAGTGGCTAGGACTCCACGCTTCCACTGCAGGGGGCACGGATTCGATTCCTGATCAGGAAACTAAGATCCTGCATGCTGCGAGGTGTGGCTAAAAACAACAACAAAAAATTCTAAGACTTTCCTGGCTGTCCAGTGGTTAAGACTCCACAATTCCACTCCAGGGAGTGCGGGTTCAATCCCTGATTGGGGAACTAAGATCCCACATGCTGCAAGGTGTGGCCAAAAAAAAAAAAAAAAAAAAAATTCTGGAATTTCTGATAAAAGAGCACAAGCCTCAGGCTGCAAATTCTATTCTCCTTAAGGCATTTGACTTTAACACTGTCAGAGAATGAGCTTACCTTCAAGGAGCTGCAGGACTTACAGGAACTGAGGCTGCCACAAGTCCAAATCCCTGCACATCAGGTGTGATGGTCACCCTTATGTGTCCACCTGGCTGGGCTGTAGCACCAGTGAGTTAGTCACATTCTAATCTAGGTGTTGCCCTGAAGGCATTTTATAGATGTGGTTAACAGCTACAATCAGCTGACTTTAAGTAAGGAACTTAATGTGGGTGGGCCTCATCTAATCAGTAGAAGGCCTTAAGAGCAAAAGCTGAGATTTCCCAAAGAAGAAGAAATTCTTCCTCAAGACTGTAACACAGCAACCCTGCCTGAGTTTCCAGCCTCGTGACCTTCCCTACAGATTGCAGACTTGCTGACCCTCACAGCTGTATGAGCCAATCCCGTAAAATAAATCTCTTTACATCAGGTAAGTGGTCCTAGATCACGTCATTACTAAAAAAGACTGAAGCCCAAATCTCCTTGGACTCATAATTCACTCCTGTTCTTTCCATCAGGACACACAGCTCTTCAATTTTCTCCACTACAACCTAAACCCTTATTTAAAAATGAACCTCCCTTTCTGAAAGAATTTATGGATTGTTCCAGCTGAGCAGTATTTTTCACTGTGGCCCTAGAAACAAAGACCTCTTATGTTACAACCCAGTACATACATATGCACACAGACACAATTAGCAAGGAACAAAACAAAAAATTCCCGAAATGCTATTTTTCAGATGCCATCCCATTTGAGCATTTTTATTTTATTTTGCTTCATTTTAAAAATGTCATATCTGAAAAGGGAACCCTCCTGCACTGTTGGTGGGAATGTAAATTGGTACAACCACTGTGGACAACAGTATGAAGGTTCCTTAAAAAACTAAAAATAGAATTACCACATGACCCAGCAATCCCACTCTTAGACACATATCTGGAGAAAACCATAATCTGAAAGGATTATTGCACACCAAAGTTCATTACAGCACTATTTACAATAGCCAAGACATGGAAGCAACCTAAATGTCCACTGACAGAGGAATGGATAAAGAAGATGTGGTACATATATACAGTGGAATGTTGCTCAGACATTAAAAAAAACACCAAAATAATGTCATTTGCAGTAACATGGATGGACCTAGAAATTATCACACTAAGTGAAGTAAGTCAGACAGAGAAAGACAAATATCATATGATATCACTTATATGTGGGGTCTAGAAACATGATACAAATGAACTTATTTACAAAACAGAAACAGATTTACAGACATAGAAAACAAACTTATGGTTACCAAATGGGAAACGTGTGGAGAAAGGGATAAATCAAGAGCTTGGGATGAACATACACACACTACTATAAGGTAGATAACCAACAAGAACCTACTGCATAGCACAGGGAACTCTACAGAGTATACTGTGATAACCCAGATGGGAAAAAAATCTAAAAAAGAGTGAATATATGTGAATGATAACTGAATCACTTTGCTGTACACCTGAAACCAACACAACATTGTAAACCAACTATACTCCAATAAAATAAAATAAAAGGTCAGATCCATTCAGTTGCTTATGTGAACCAAAATTGCCCTTTGTGGTGGATGCGTCTGGCGTCCATAACTCACCTCCTCGCGTCACCTCTGAGTTCAGTCTCAGCTGTGGAGGAAGGTTGTGTGTGAGTCCAGGCTCACCTCACTCTATCTTCTCACTCCAGGGTATGCAGCTGTACCTCCTTGAACCCCCAGGGGCTCGTGGTGGTCCCATCATCTCCTATTCAAGTACAGGCTGGAAGGGTCGGGGGGTGAACACATCCTGAGGATGGTCCTCAGCCAGTGAGGAGAGAAGGTGGTGGATGGGAAGCAGAGTGCTTGGAGAGGCATTCTGTATGCTGCTCAGGAGGGTCCCTCCCATGGAGGGCTGGCCCCCTGCCTTGATGATGCACCTGACCTTAGCTCTTTCCCTGCCTCCCTCGCCCTGCTCCTCACACTGGCTCCTGGGATCACCTCCCAAATCAATGACCTGCCCCAGGTCCAAGCCTCAGACGCTACTTTCAAGAAACTCCAAACCAAGACCCACCATCCCTCTCACTGCAGGAACCGTCTTCGTACCCGCTTCGGACGGTCACCCAGTATTTGCTGGTGTCTCCAGGGATGAAAGGAGCTCTCGTTGCCTCAGCTAAGTCTTCCCATTGCTGAACAAGCCAAGGGAACAGAAGTGAGCCAGTCGTACCCAGGGCTTAACATGGGTTGAAGACTGTGCTAGTGTCTTCTTTCACTCTCCTTGTTAAAAAGTAGTTTCTTTTTTAAAAGTTAAAAACAGGCAAATTCACTTTTATTACAGCTTTTTTTGGACATTTACATACCATACAATTCGCCCATTTTTTAAAATAAATTTACTTATATTTTGTTTATTTATTTTTGGCTGTGTTGGGTCTTCATTGCTGCGTGCGGGCTTTCTCTAGTTGCGGCGTGCGGGCTTCTCACTGCGGTGTCTTCTCTTGTTGCGGAGCACAGGCTCTAGGTACACGAGCTTCAGTAGTTGTGGCACACGGGCTTAGTAGTTGTGGCTCATGGGCTTAGCTGCTCTGCGGCATGTGGGATCTTCCCAGACCAGGGGTCGAACCCATGTCCTCTGCATTGCAGGCAGATTCTTAACCACTGTGCCCCCAGGTAAGTCCCAATTCACCCTTTCAAAGTGCACAACCTAGGAATTCCCTGGCAGTCCAGTGGTTAGGACTCAGCGGGGTTCGATCCCTTGCTGGGGAGCTGGGATCCCACAAGCCGCATGGTGTGGCCAAAAATAAGAAAATTAAAAAATAAAGTGTACAACTCAGTGGTTTTTCATATATTCACAGAGTTGTGCAAACATCACCCCAATTAATTTTAGAACATTTCCATCACCCACACAAAAATTACTCCCCATTTCCCTCCGGTCAGCCAGCCCTAGACAATCACTAATCTACTTTGTGTCTGTATGAATTTGTCTGTTCTGGACATTTCGTATAAGTGGATTCATACAATATGTGGCCTTTTGTGACTGGCTTCTTTCACTGAGCATTATGTTTTCAAGGTTGATCCATGTTGTAGCAGGAGTCAGTGTTTCATTCCTCTTTATTACTAAATAATATTTCATTGTATGGATATGTCACGTCTTATTTATCCATTTCTCATTCAATGGACATTTTGGTTATTTCAAAAAAGTAGTTCCTTATGTTGAACTAAAATTCTGTGTACTAATACTGCCTTAGAATTCTATCTTAGCTATGACCTTTGAGGTGAACCCATGCCAAGCTTCCTCCTTCTGAAGCGAGAACCCCTCTAATGTGTGGAGGTTCTTCCCCACACTAACCGTCCACAGTTGTCGATGTGGTGGATGGTCTAGAGCACGCCCTTCTCCCCATACAGATCATAGTCCTCTGACAAATTCCAGTTTACCACAGCCCTCCGAAAAGTGGGATGGTCGGAGTCGAATATCACAGCAAGCACTTACCCTTTTAACTATTCATTTATGTACAGTTAATGATAAAACAACAAGTTGAATGGGAGTCATACTAACAGGCTCTATCCAAAAGAAGACACATCTAATTTTTTATTATTATTATTAATATGCTCTGAGAAAACCAAGTTAGGGCCCATGTGCCACAGTGACATTCCTCAGGGTGAGTAGGAGGGCCCAGCTGCAATAATAATGCCGTTCACTCAGGAAGCCTTTGTGAAGTGGCTCCATAATGTTCTTTTCTCAGCTGTGTAAATGTGACCACATAATTACTTTCAGCTAAGGAAGGAGTCTAACAGGGATAGGCCTGCTACACAGGTGTCCAAGCGAATGAAGGGGATAGAGGGGAGGGGAGGGATGAAGAGGGCCCCATGACTCCCTTGTACTCCTCTGCACTGATAGTTGTAGCTGCATTATCTTTGCTTCAGGAGTTTGTCTTCCCAAATCAAACAAGGGCTCCCATCTCCAACATGTCCTTCGTATCTCACAGAGGACCTTCCACAGCCCCAGGGAACCACGTTGTGTGCTCGGTAAATACTTTTGGAGAATGACAGATAGATGGGAGATGGATGGCTAGGTGGATGGGTGATGGATGGATGGATGGATGATGGGTGGATGTGAAACTGCACAACTCCGATTGGGACTTGAACCCACTGTCTTTTAATTAAGATCTCACACCTGGCCTCAGGACTTAAGGAAGCTCAGGTTCTTCATGTCTCGTTGCAGAGACAATTCAGTGAGAGACCAAGTGATAGGTAAGAAGTGGATTTATTTAGAGAGATACACATTCCATAGACAGAACGCGATCCGTCTCAAAAGGCAAATGTGGCCATGGGAGAAACACACTCCACGGACAGAGTGTGGGCCATCTCAGAAAGGGAGAGGCCCCAAAATATGAGGTAGTTAGTTTTTATGGGCTAGGTAATTTCATAAGCTAATAAGTGGGAGGATTATTCCAAATATTTGGGGGAAGGGGCGGGGATTTCCAGGAATTTGGCCACCGACCTCTTTTGGCTTCGGAACTGTCATGGCACCTGTGGGTGTGCTGTTTAGCATATGCTATTGTATTACAAGGAGCGTACAATGAGGCTCCAGGTCAATTGTAAGTCAGATCTTCTGCCATCTTGGACCTAGTGGGTTCTAGCCAGTTTATGTCATATCCTCAATGGCTATGTCATTCTTTTAAAGGTTGTGGCCTGCCCCCTTCCTCCTGTTTCAGATGGATGATAGATAATGGATGGATGGGCAGGTGGATGGATGGATGGATGGGTGGGTGGATGAAAGGAGGAAGGGGAGAAGGAGGGATAAAAACACACAACCACAAACAGAATCATCACCTCAGAGGTTGATCAAAAGCTTGTACTGAGAAACAGCTGGTCTAGTTCTGAGTGTGGCCAGTGTCTGGAGACTCACCCTACCTCTTCCATTTGGTCAAGGAAGGTACTTCTTCCATTTACCTGTATCTGTGTCAGGCCTCCCAGTAGCCTGGGGAAAACTGGATTGCTTATCTTAATAATTCAGATAATGTATATGGAAGGCTTTGTAACTGTAAATCCCCATTTAAATGTGCATTATGTGGGGCAGTGACACTATTATCTCCTTAGTATGTTTGGGGACAGGGAGCTGGCAGGTACTCTCTCTGCCCAATTGCAATAGCTACAGCCTGCCCTGATCCCTTTCCTCAGGGCTCTGTGGAAGCTGAGGCAGAAAACTGAGGATTAAAGAATATCAGATGGATATAAGAGGCTTAAAAAGTGGGATCACCTTACCCAACGACTTCTTTGAACAAATGAGGAATCTGAGGACAAGAGAGGAATGGTGACTTCTCCAAGGTCACACAGTAGTTAATAATTGGTCCAGAATTCAGACCCAGGTCACACGATTCCTGCTTTCTTTCCCCCAGGCTTCCTCTCTAACATCCTTGCTGGGTCATTTCATAAAGAACAGCATTCATCTCAAACACACTGCCATTAACCTTTAATGACAACTTCCTAGCAACCCCTGCAGAGTAGAGATGAGTGCTACAAATTCTCTTCTGTTCCCTTTTTTTTTTTTTTTTTGCAGTACGCGGGCCTCTCACTGTTGTGGCCTCTCCCGTTGTGGAGCACAGGCTCCGGACGTGCAGGCCCAGCAGCCATGGTTCACAGGCCCAGCCGCTCCGCGGCATGTGGGATCTTCCCGGACCGGGACACGAACCCATGTCCCCTGCATCGGCAGGCGGACTCTCAACCACTGCACCACCAGGGAAGCCCTGTTCCTTTTTTTTTTTTGAGCTTGTTGACTTAATGGTAGGATGTCTGGGCTCCTTTCAAATTTATTTCTTCCAGAGTGTCCTCTAGCTCCCGGTTTGGTCCGGTGGCAATGAGTGTGAGATTTGCTGGTGAGAATGGGAGACTTGGAGAACCTTTGAGAAGCAAGTGACATTTCTGATGATGTACCACCTCATCACAGGGCTTGGTGGGCTTAAAAAAGCTCTTTCAAATCACTCTGACTATTTCCCCTGGTAGAGATCTGGCCCAAAATATCCAACAGACCATTCCCAGTGTACTTTTCAAAGCTTAGATGCTGCTAGGATAGTGATCTTCTTGGGAAATGCAGCTGCTAGTTCATAAGGGTTGGCAATTTCCTGTTTTAGCAGATAAGACAGCCCCTGTTTATTGGGGTAGAGAATAAGAATTCATCAAAATTATACCCCATGCTCAGCACTGACACTAATGCTTTTTGCTCCAAGAATTCTTCAAACTAGAGATGCACCTCATTTCTGCCTCTGGTGGAAAGCAAGCATGTGGATTTGGGAGTCAAAAGACTTGGTTCCCAACTGTGTGTTGTTGAGTGAGTCACCTAACCTCTCTGAGGTTTTGTTCTTCATCTGTGAGGCAACAATAGTAATAATAACAGCTATGTCACAGGCTGATATTATAAGTAGAAAAAGAATCATTGAAATAAAAAAATACGTCTAAAGAACAAATTATTCAATGACACCTGTGAAAGCGTGGTAAGGAAGATTATTCAAGGGGGGCCATGGTAATAGGTGTAGGACCACTGCAGTGGGGAGAAATTGGACTCATCTCTGAATACCACCTGGGTCAATGGGATTTCAGAGCCAAGGAGCAGGGTGGGGGTCAGTGGATGGAAAATGACTAAGAGGAAACAGGAGGGGTAAGAGGGGATTCTTGCTAAACTGACCAAACCTGATTCTTGCAGAAGGCAGGCCAGGGTGATCAGACATCACCTGGGGCATAGTGGAGGATGAAGATCAAATATCAAAGGTGGGGATTTTGTGACCACCTAGAGGGGTGGGATGGGGGGGGGAGGGAGGGAGATGCAAGAGGGAAGAGATATGGGAACACATGTATATGTATAACTGATTCCCTTTGTTATCAAGCAGAAACTAACACATTATTGTGAAGCAGTTATACTCCAATAAAGATGTAAAAAAAAAAATGACTTAGCAGGATTCTTGCTAAAATTGGACAATGCAGAGACGAACATGAAAGTTCAAAAGTCAAAGCCTAGTTGAAGAGTTTGAAAGAACATGAGTAGAGTTTAGTAGAGGAGAGAATCTTTGTCCATATGTGACAGGAGAGAAAAGGGCAGGGCACAACCATTGAAAGAATGACACAGCCATTAAGAAGAACAGGATATGACAAAAACCGGTTAGAACCAATTAGGCCCAAGATGGCAGAAGATTTGACTTCCAGTAGACCTTGAGCCTCATTATATTCTCATTGTAATGCATTAGCATGCTAAATGACACACCACAGGCACCGTGACACTTCCCAGGCTGACCATAAAAAGCCAAAAAGTGGGTAGTGGCCCAATTCCTGGAAATCCCCACCCCTTCCCCACAATAGTTG